>NC_134643.1:2836157-3540932 GCF_030463565.1 Pelecanus crispus
TAAGTTATACTTGCTGAAAGGGCCCATTATTCATTTTTTCCTGTTTAAAAAAAAACCAAAAACAAAACCCCATACTTGCACTCTCTAAAAATAATAAGCAAAAAATACCCTTTACTCTGTGCCCTTAATCTGTTAGGTCACTGAGTAGTCTTGTCTTAGATTTTATTAGAAAGAAGATGTCTCGCACCTTCTTTAATTGCTACTTACATTCTGTAGCAAGTTTTCTGCAAAATATTCCATTTCAATCAAATTGCCTCAACCTATACCATGCTGCAAGTCAGCTTTTTAAGCCAGTACTTCTGAAGTGCCTTAAACATGAATGTCATAGAAGCTGAACAAGCTCTGGGTTCAAAAAGTCTTCCCTTTTTGGGGGGAGAGCCCACTAGTTTGGAGAATCAGACTGTATTTAAGGGGAAAAAGAAAAACAACAACAAAAAAAATCCCCAAACTCTTCTCCTTTTTCCACAATGTTCTTCCGTTTAATTTGAGTACTTGCAGTACATCAACTTGGGCACTTCTCCCCTCTTCTTTCTCTTGCCTATTTAGGTTTCAGGTAGGACTGTGATTTCTTGGAAATCTGTTCAGCAGGACAGCAATTCAATTTCAGTGGGAGCTTCCTGATGCGTCTGTGCAGACAGCCTGGCTTTTGATGAGGATAATGCATGAACACAGAACAGTCAAATTCTTGGAGCAATTAGATGCCCATGTCTTAAAAATCAATTCCCCGTTTTCACTGCATACTAATATTGGTAGGGCTGAAAGCATAGGAGAAAATGTTGTTATCCATTCACATATGGAAACAATATAGCACCGACATCGGTGCCTGGCTCCATTAGTATACCCAATCCCTTCGCTTTTTGAGGAATGACATTTTTAATCCCCAACATGACAGATTTTGTTAAACAGATAATGAACTGTTATCCACAGATCACCCCATTTGCAAGTTGACAAATAGCAGAATATAAATGACAACTTCATTCATTATCCTCATAGTCCAGAAGTGACAGAGATATTCAATAAACACACAAAACTCCCTTGAGCTACTCCGAACCTTGGAGATTCAGGCTGGGCTATTTCCCAGTAAAGATATGGAAATCAGCTTCAATCACCTTCTGGAAAAGGTTCTACCTTAGCTTATTACAAAAATATTGTCTTCATCCTGCAAGGTGCTGGGCAGTCTGGCCATAAGCCAGCAAAGCACTTAAGCGCATACACAACTTAAAACGTGAACGGTCCCAATTACGCCATACATCTAATTGCTTTTCTGGATTAGGGCCAAAGTACTCACCACATCGTAGATCAAGACCTCACTGACAACACTGGTATCCCCATACATGCAAATCTCAGACAAAAAAACTCCAGCAGCACCCTTGAAGGCTGTTCCCAACGCTGCTCTATCAGTCTAAACACCAGATAATAACAGTTCTAAACGATTAGTTCTGTCCTAGGAATGAAACATTTAAGAACCCATTCAAATTCTGACAGATTATGGCACATGGATTAATCACTTATCTCTGCAACTCAGAACTTGCAGGTTAATATTCACAAATAAATCTCTCTCCACCTCAAAATACTCCTTTTTCCATAAAGTCTGCATAAGAAGGTTTTTAGTGATCAGACAATGACCAAATTGAATCTTTTGCTGTTCTGCTTTCAGTAAATGGTTTGTAGAGGAACCCCAAAACAGAATATTAAATTTAATTCTTAATGTAAGATGTTTTCTAAACAAAAAACAAAACAGCTTTTCATGCTGTGCTGAAAACGAAGCCTACCAAAGAGACAGGAATGCGCAAAGTAATCTTAATAAAATGATAAATCAACAAACAAGAATATCAAAGCTCTTCAAATCAAGTTACAGAAAAGATTTTAAATAGTCCTCTAGACCTTAGAAAGCACAAAACCTTCTCTGACCAAATAACTTTCAATTCTTCACAACTGTGTTCAGAAGAGGAAATCATCACCAACACAGAAAATCAATAGGAAGTGTTCCAGACAATAATGCAGCAGTAAGAAAGGATCAGAACAGTAAATTCAGGAAAGATAGGAGTTTGGGGAATGAAGAAAACAGTGAGATAAACAACAGAATAGCTACTGAACAGCCTCTGCATCCATCTGACACTCAAAAATAACACGGCCACTTGTTTCATCAACCAGACCATATGAGAATAAAGATCTGAAAGGGTATTACAGGAACAAATCCCCAAAAGAAAACAAAGGGTCTATATAAATAATGTACCGGAGAATTTAAACATTAAGCCACAATAGCCTTTGCATTGCCTTTCACAGCCTTTGGTTTAGCACACATTATTATACGGCAAACTATGCACCTTATTTCAAATGAGCAACTTGTCCAAGGTTGTACAGAAAACCAAATGCAGAATCAGGACTGACTCACGCTGTTCTCCAACCCGATAGTTTATCTGCTACGCCAAGTCCTTCTTCAGACAAGAGGAGTCTAAAAACACCGATTAAGACCTTGGAAAACCGGGCAATTTACAGGCTTTACCCTTAAGGTTTCAACACAAGATTTTCTCATTCCATGCAAGGAAGCAACAACAGCAAGTTGCTTGTCACTGCACAGCTGTATATACAACCTGCATGAATATTTATAGTTAGAGCATGACCTTACCCTACAGTAATATACAATGTACAGCATATAATGGACAGTAAAATCACTAAAAGCATGAACAGATTAACCTAATAAAGGTGATCATAATCCAAGGATGGGCAGGTTCAAGAGCTGAGGGAGAAGGAACCAGGAGTTTGGGTGTAGAGGAGAAACTGTGGGTGGGTGGGGAGGCCATACCTGGAGTGACGTGCCCAGTGCTGGGCTCCCCAGTACGAGAGAGACGTGGACACACTGGAGAGAGTCCAGCAAAGGGTCACGAAGCTGGTGAAGGGACTGGAGCACCTCACATATGAGGAAAAGCCGAGAGAGCTGGGACTTTTCATCTTGGAGAAGGCTCAAGGAGGGGTCTTACCAATGTGTATAAATACCTGAAGGGAGGGTGCAAAGAAGACGGAGCCCGGCTCTGTTCAGTGGTGCCCAGTGACAGCACCAGAGGCAACGGGCACAAACTGAAACATGGGAGGTTCCCTCTGAACATCAAGAAATGCTTTTTTGCTGTGAGGGTGACTGAGCACGGACACAGCTTGTCCAGGGAGGTTGTGAAGTCTCCATCCTTGGAGATACTGAAAAGCCATCTGGACACGGTCCTGGGTGGCCCTGCTTGAGCAGGGAGGTTGGACCAGATGACCCTCAGAGGTTCCTTCCAACCTCAATCATTCTGTGTGATTCAGTGAAAGTCTGAGACAAAATGTGGCAGATTAAGAAAAAAGCATGTCTTAAAACCAAAGGCTCCTATAAAAGAAATGCAACTTCCTGGGGCCACTCTACTAATGATCAAAATGAGAAAGTCAGCTCTGTTTAACAGAAACTGTGATTTGGACCCCAGTTCTTTTGTCCAAAGGGATGGCGAGTCTCCCATCAACTAATGAGCCATTTTCAAGATTGCAAAAATAAGCTGAGGTTCAGCAAATACTTTGTGGAAATACATTTCAGATTCATTAAGTACACAAAGTCAGCTTTATTCTGCTAAGCCAGCACATAATTTAAGTGAAGTCTCACAGGCAGTCTTGTTGGCCTTACTTGCAAAACCAAATTAAGCAGGTGCATAAATGCCGGCATCATCAGGATCTTACTGAGGTGCTGGGACTGAAATTATTTTAACACAACCACTGGACTCTCTAGTAAGGCAAAAAAGGACAACTATGAACTCAGTTACAGCCCAGCACATCTAAAAAAGTCCACATTCACCCCAAAACGATCAATCTTTCCCCTTGGATGGACTAGCTGTCACTTTTTTTTTCCCCCTTCCCTAGCGCCACACAGACACAACACCCCAAAACCCCCCAAATTTGGCACTCTGAAGCTTAAAAGGAGCAACAATCCCTGCAACCACTGTCAGGGCAACCTAAGCATTTTCACTGGGCTACTCCAGCTCCTTCAATACCATGTAGAGCCTTTTCAAGCAGATAATGACATACAATAAGCTGAGCTCCAAAAGTTTCGATTCTGTGCTTGTAAAGGTATTTTAAATACTCTACACACCTTCAAGAAGTTTGAACTTTCCAATATCTTAGCCGGTACTACAGTGAAAAGATAAAGACATTTTCAGCAGGTGAAATGCATGGACACACAATGACAGGAAAGCTGGGGGTGTGAAAAAGCCCTGTTGAACATAGAAAGGAATTGGAAAGCAGAGAAGTAAAGGAGCTCTTCAAAAGATTTTTATCCACAAGAAAGCAAAAATTTTTACATAATTTCTTGAAAAAGTTTGCTTCTCTACTCCCATTCCACTAGGGAGGGTTTCACAGAATTGAGATTATAAATAAATATACTTCTATTAAATTACCTCTGCATCGAGCTGGAAGAGTTGCAAACAGCACCATATATATCCGATTAAACCATTCAGCACTAGAGAGGTTATTCTAAAAGTAAAAGGACAAAAAACCCACTTAAATACCACCCACTCCCTTGTTCTTCCCTTGCCAAACACGCACATGGTTGCACATAACTTTAGCAGTCTATCCCAAGCTCCAAATTACGTCTGTGTAGCAGAGCGGTGTGCAGATACGGGACTTATTTGGGTACTGATAAATTAGGCCTATATTGAGCTAAGAGACTGACCAATACCTGAAAGTACCTATCTCAAGCTGGCTCTGGAACGTCTGTCCTGCAAAGCAGCTGGCGTCACAGGGGCCATTTGAGGGATCTTTACTTCTAGACTCTTTTAAAACTGAGCTCATCTGCTTTTTTCTCATTAAAGGTATATTTTGTCTTTCATTTATGCTAAAAAAACCACATACTAATGTGTTCCCCAGCCAGTGGGGAAAAAAAAAAAAAAAAAACACCCAAATTAATAAATTTCCCCTAAAGTTAACTGTATTGCTCTACCCTGAAAGTATTTGCTCACTGCAGTACTCTTGTTTTCCAGCACTCACCCCTTTAGCAGACACCGAGTTACAATTCTGAGCGGGCTGCAGCTGAGGGATGTTACAGGGATTCACATTCCTTCTACACAACCTCTCAGAATGAAGCCAAAAACTCAGGATCATTAATACGGCACTATATTATGCATCCAAAAGAACATGTCGCTAATAGGTCATGCAATAATCTTACAGAGACCATGAAGAACTATTACAACTTGTGCAGGAGACTATGTTTCTATACCATCAATTAATATGTGAACCTTTAACTTGATCTTAAAGGAAATTTTTAATTATACAGCTCACAGAAAAACTAAATGCAAAAGAGAAGAATGTTTAACAAAACGTTCAACCTGAACCCTTGGCCTTAAAAAAGCACTAACAGAAAATACAAGGCTAGCACTTCTCACTAATCACAGGAGGCTGAACTGTTGGGAATGTGTAGCACCAGCTACAGCACACAATGAACGATCCCCTCAACATTACAATAAGGACTTCTCAAAAGGCAGAACACATTTTTGTGACCTTGGAGATAAGTCTCATAATCTCATTCTCATCTGCACCTGCAGAATCCCTTCACTCGGGTATTTGATGTCTGGATTTTCGTTCAAATGACTTTGCAGAGAATGTCAATACATCTTTAGGTGGACTGTAAGAACCAGGAAATCATTTTGCTTCTGCTGGTTTGACTACAGAATACATTTAAGCCTGTCAATGCAAAAATTCAGATTAACATCTAGCTAGTTTTCAGAAAACACAGTATATATAAAGGGAATATAGGCATAACAGTAGATATGAAGCATAAGTAACAAAGAACATTTCTCAAACTTGGTCTCTGAAGAATATTAAACCAAAGAACATTATGCTGAAAGAATCATTGCTAAGAAAGGAAAGTGGGATTTGGGAATACAAGGACCAAATTCTAACCTGCTTTATACAACCTGCAGCCTCAGAGAATTTAAAGGAATCACACGGGCTGCCATTAAGGGAAGACTGACTTCTAGGTTGCCATACACATTTCTACAAATCACATGTTCTGATATACTTAGACTCAGGTGCATTAAAGTACCTGTTGCCCAGAGATGCAGAGGCTTTATTCATCCTTCCAAATATCTCTGAGATACTAAGATTTGAAAATGAAAAATTAATAGTTAGTGTAAGCAGAAAGAGAAACCACAGTTCTACTTTAAGCAATGAATGGTATGACAGTCCTGTCTTGAACCACACCACGCATGAAGTTAGCAACAGAAGTCTCTCTCCTTCAATACTACTTCCCACTACAAAGCTGAATCAGAAGGATGTTCAAATTTAGACTGCAGCGTGACGCTTTCTAGGGCCTTGTTCTATCCCCTTACCAACAGCAGAACCAAAACGTAACCACACACTGAAAATTATTTTCACGATTTAACTGTTGATACAGGTGTCCCATCCCCTGCAATCCTTATTTTGTTCAGTGTCCCTGAGTGTGAAGTCAGAAGTGCAGATTATCTGAAACGGATTTACGAATCTATTTCCTGAGTGCTCAAGCAGTGGATGTTAAGTGCTGAAGAACTGCCAGGCATGCAGGACACTGAAAAATCAATGCGTTGTTGAGATGAATGCCTCAAAAACATGGCACCTTAAAATTCCACCTGCCCCACTGGAAACAAAAGAGTCCTTTACAAAAGGTTATCCAACTGCATTCACCTTGCAAGCAGACGGAAGCTGAAGCTTCTAGAGTGAAAATATGGCTAACAAAGAGAAAAAAAAAAAATCCACATTGCTTGCCTTACACAATACTGAAGAGCTACAAGCAAGGCAGTTTTAAGAAGAACGTACCAATTCAAACACATACACTGCTGCTTTCCGTGGATAGAATCGCAAGAGTTGAACTGCGTGTCTGATACCACACTGCAGGCAAACTGAAGGACATCACTAGCTAAATCTCTAGGCAAATGCAAGGGTCTATACATACTAGCAGGGAGATAGTGGCAGCACTGTTCCCGAGAGATTACAGAAGTTTTCAGAACACTCTCCACGGCACTCATCACATCCACGGATCTTTGGTAACGTCTTAATTTTTGCACATTAGGACCAAGATGGGCTCTAAAGGAAAGACATCATCGTGAATTAAGGGAAATTATCAAGAGAGGTCAGCGTGAGCGAACAATTCAAAGGCACCATCGTTTATCACTTTGGCATGTAACGTGGCTGGGAAATACAGTTTTTCTAACAGGGCACCGGGCACGTGACACACTGATTAAACAGCAAGGGAATATAGCACCAAATCATTGTAATAAAGTGAGATCATCCTTCTATTGTGTCCTAGCTAATCATGTGTAAATCTACTGGTTTACTTCATTGTCCTTTGTGAGTAAAAAGGGAAAGATTTTTGATATTATGCTTAAGGGACCACTCTGATTTATCTATTTACCGACCCGCTGGGAGGTGTAACTGATTTGGATTATTCTCCCCATCATATGCAGCAACTTCCAACTGCTTAAGCCTAGGAGAGAAAATTAATGACACGATTAACCTTTCTGCAATTGGAATGAATCTACCAAGTGGCAGACAAGAGTCCTCCTGCTCGCGCTTTCATCTTGGGTACTGCACAAGGCCACAGGTCAGCCCTTGGAAAAGACAGCGACCAGACCTTCATCCTCCACCCTTCCATCTGACCTCCTGCTCCGATCCTTTTCCAAAGGAGGTTCAATGCAAGAGACTCGGCCATCAGCAAGGCCAGGCAAACAGTTCCCCTGCCTGTTCAAAAAAAATTAAAAAGTTACACAGAGTGTTATTTTTCTTGGAGGTTTACCCCCCTCTAAAATCATGTTATTATAATGCAAAATTAGATCTGGGATTTTCAAAAGAATCTAAAGTAATTAGTTGCCCCAGTCCCACTGGATTGCCAAGGGAGTTAGCTCCTAAATGCCTTTGGCTCTTTCAGAAAACCCCATCCATCACAGAAATTCATACAATGGCTCAATAAAAAAATACAGAAAAAACAAGTACTGAGTTGAGCGCAGTTTCAGAGTTATTTTTATAGCACTTCACAGGGCCCCCTCAGCCACTACTACACTGGGAATAGTAGGCACCACCACCAAGTTTTCCACCAAAAAAGCTTTAGGAAACAACATGTGACCCACAGAAACCATGGTGAAAATTGATGAGTGACGTTGCGTCGCACTGTAATACTAAAAATAAAAGGCAATGCTCCAGTAAATAAAAACACCAGAACCACATCACTCAAAACCACAGCATCGAAGCTAAGCACACATGTATTTTTCATTCTCTTCTCCTAGTGCTGCTCTTTGATGTTTTTTCAAGCCTATGCTATAAATGCAAAGCAGAGGGAGTCCAGCTTTTATTATTGGAAAGAATGAATTAACAATGCAACACACTTTATTATTATTTTAATCAGTTTCCAGCTCACAGCTTCACTGAGAGTACACCAACAATCACACATTTCTTAGGCCTCTTCCAGTAAACGAGGACCCCAAAGAGCTTTACAAGGCATTTAATTACATACTAAGAGTAGAACAATTGTATACTGGCCACATTTAATTAAGTAATTCCCTCATCTCCCCCTTTTCTCAGGTGAAAATGGGTTTCCATGGTTCCTAGCATGGACACAGTTACTATCTTTTCCAGTCATTTGCTTACAAGCAACAATTAACATGGATTCTAGAATAAATAGTGCTGTTATTTTTGCATATGTATTCTATATGATAAATATTGGTCTTTTCTGTTCTTCACGTGGGTCTTCAACACAGTAACATCTGAAACTATATTTAGGGCCACGCTGAAGATGCATATTCAAAAAACAGGGATGAGAAAACTGAAGGGCTGCTCTACTGGCCACCAGGTACTAGCAGCCTTACGTCAGGCTACCACCACTTGTATTTGTTGCACGAAATAGGAAGCTTCAACATCCAGTCTTATCAACTTTGATCACTGACTGATCAACCACAAACACGGCAAACTAATTTTCTAACGTAGAACTGAGGAGCAGGCTTGTGGAGCCTAGAAGCTCAAGCTGGGTGACTGCAACAGAACGAATTTGCATACAAAACCCATGCGAGACCTACCATCTTCCTGGAGTCTGCACATCAAGACAAGAGGAGAACTGAGAAAGGAGGGAAGGGAAAGACTGCAAGTACAAAACGCAGATCTAGTAAAACCAAAACATTTTCAAGTTGCTCCTCCTTACAAGACACAAGGTATTTACTATGGGCAAAAGACAGAGTGACCACAAAAATGAAGTGCCATCAATATTATTTTTATCACTTTTGGGGAAATGGGGTGGTTCCAGAAGATTCTCAGCTTTCTTTTTAACGGTTCCTAGTGGTCAGATTTTGAAACAAATCTTCGAAGTTAAATCTTTAAACAGAGGGCATGTATATTTCAATATTGAAATTTTACTCTCTTAAATTGGAAAACCCACTGCATCCTTGGCCTACCAAACCTGTAGGGCCACTGACATCAGGAAATGATCAGGCTTACTTCTCCCACTGCACATTTGCTCCGGTGTACCAGACTGACCAGCAAGGGGCACACAGAATTAAAATAATCATGTACCTTGAAACAAAGCAGTACTGACTAAATCAATTCCCTTTTCCTGCTTCCACAAGTTCAGGATTTGGGCTCTTCTGTTATCATCAAACTCATTTTCTTCCAATATTTCTAAACCCCATTTTGGTGGCCGTGTTTGGTGAAGGCATACGCGCAGCCTGCCAGGGAGAAGGGGGTTGCAGAAACACACTGTACAGTTATTTAGAATTTATGTAAATCCCCGCATGAAGTTCCATTACCTACTGCTGGCTCTGGGCCGGTCAAAACACGCAGATGTACATGCTATGTGGTTAGAGAAATGCCCACTAAATGATCATGCAAATCAGTATCCCACTTGATAAGGCAGAGAAGTGCATATTTCACATTTAAAACTTGATTTTTAGCGTTGCAAATGACGAAAGGGTCCAATCAGCAGGCCCGTCATACCTTTACGCATCGAGAGCTAAAACCAGTTACTGATTAGTAAGCCTCCTCTGAGGAGTCCAGAAGCACGTAAAACCAATGAAAAATAAAACTAGATTGTTAACTACATGAAACAAAATTAAATTTTGATTTTAGTTCAGATTTTTGAAACAGTCTTTTTTGTTCATTTAAAACAAAAATAAATCAGAACATTTATAATAGAGAAATAAAAATCAGCCCATTTCAAAGTCTATGTCACATTGGCACTTTTGAAGCACACGACGTCGGCACTTCCCACAAAGAAAGCAAGACAGAACAGAGGTATGAAGTGCAATTCAGATTTTCCATTTCAGCCACCAGAATAGAGAGAAAGCAGCTTCTTCCAAGTTTCTTTCTGACAAGTCAATCGGGATTTTTTCTTTTTTTAAAGTCATGTTTAGATATCAAAAAATGCTGACTTACAATGCCATTACCAGAACACCGCTGAGTGTAACAGAAGGATTTGGGGGCGGAGGGGGTTGGTTTGTTCTCAACGTACTTTGGGAGTTTGTAATTTCCTGCAAAGCACGCAGGCTTCAAGCTCTTCAGCCTCTCTCAGTCCAGAGATCACCGGTGAATCATCAGCCACTTGCTGGTGGTTTGTACGTACACATTTGCACAATATATATAGAAGCAGAGCCTGTGTTCTCTTACAGCTGAATGCTTTGGCTAAAACTTGGCGAAAGGTTTGTACAGCTGAAATTGTTTAAGCCAAAGAACAAATGCAAACTAAGTAATTAAGAAAAAATATTAAGGCTGATTCTATGCTTAAATACTTTCTCACTATCTCCTGCCAGTCATGTACATACCCTCAAGCATCACAGTCCAACCACTTCAGACTCAAGTCTTCGTCATCTATAACCAGAGTTCGCACTATCCATTGAAACACTTATGCATAACCCAATGACATATTACTCAAAAATCAGAGTTATTTGCAGACTTCCTAAATAGAATCATACAATCATTTAGGTTAGGAAAGACCTTTAAGATCATCCAGTCCAACCATTAACCTAACACTACCAAGTCCACCACTGAACCAATTAAGGGGAGAGTAAGAATTATTTTCATGTTTCCTGGCTTTGTGGCTGGATTAGTTTTTAATGAAAGTAAAACTAGAATAGAATCACTAAGGTTGGAAAGGACCTCTAAGATCATCAGCCCAACCGTCAACCCAACACCACCACATCTACTAAACCATGTCCCAGAGTGCCACGTCTACACATTTTTTGAACGCTTCCAGGGATGGTGACTCCACCACCTCTCTGGGCACCTTGTTGCAATGTTTGACCACTCTTTCCGTGAAGAAATTTCTCCTAATATCCAATCTAAACCTTCCCGGATGCAACTTGAGCCCATTTCCTCTCGTCCTATCAAAAAAAAAGAAAAACAGACTTCAAAAGGTAGCTGGTCAGCGCAACCATTAAAACAAAAGAAAAGTACAAAATGAACAAAATATCAAAGCTTTCAGATCATCAGCAAAACAGTCATCTCCAATTTTTGTTGGGTGCTTTGCATATTCATGTCCTGATTCTCAGCGGCGCAGCACATCCATAATGTCAAGAGAAAGGGAAAAAGAAAATCTTAGAAACTCTTACTAAAAACAACAAAAACCTCACACAATATACTCCTTCCACAGTATCAAACCAGGCACACCAGAAATAATAGAAATACTTCCAAACCTTTCCATTTGTTTCACTCATTCAAACATTAGCTCCCCCATGTGTAAAATATAGAATGGCATCACCCTGGTGAGATCAGATGACTAAGTCACTTTGATGATGAGAAGCATGCTGTGAAGTAGATGTTCCTAAAATGTTTTATGTATACTACTATTGATACACAACACATTTCAAAGTGGTGCCTATGTGTCCAGAGCTGCAGCAGCAACAGCTTCCAAGGGTATGTGCGCAGACTCGCAGCTGCCTTTGCGAGTGATAAGGAGCTGCTGTTGTCCCACCCAGTGTTAGGTCCTCGCATAACGCACGTCCATAAATGCTGCGCCTTCTCTTCTTGCTCAGGCCCTGGAGCAAGGCTGAGCACGTGGCGTTGATGAAGAAAGGGAAAGAAGGAACAAAGGTGGGGCGAGACGTGTAAAGGGATGCATGTGTGTCAACGGAGAGCAGTAAGAGGCAGGTAGGTAGCATGGCTTGCAGAATGAATGAGAAAGAAAAGAAGAAATTAATACCCTTGCAGCCCCTTCTGAACATAACACATAAAACCTTGGCAGTTTCTATCTGAGCAGTGCTGAGCTTCTTGACACACGTGGCCTCAGTCTGAGGAGTTGATTGCTAGGGGCTCACCTGCAAACACGCCTATCTGAGCAAAAAACAAGGAAAATAAGATAATGGAGAGAAATTTTAGAAAGAATTTTCGCTAATGCAATTCTGTAGTTTCCTACATCACTAATAATTACCGAAAAAAGCATGCAGGCCCCCCAGAACAAAGTTGAGATTTTGTATCAGGAAAGAAATAGCAAGAGCTGGTAAACTTCAGGACAAAAAAAGATTCTACCTTACAGTTTTGTAAATGTCACACATGGTAAACACAACAAGTACACAGCACAGGAGCAGAAAGGCTTTTAAGCAAAACAGTTTCCAAACATTTCCCTCGGATATCAGCTACTCTCTAACATTAGCAGGATTTTGCCTGCATGAATCCCTCTTGCACTGCTGTCAGATTAGACGTCTTGCAGTGAGGACATGATGAGCGTTTGGCCTTTTCCCGTTCACAGTATTTTTATGATGCTAGTAAGAGTACGACTCACCGCCTTTAAAGCTAGTCACACAGGGACTAAGTGTGAATAAGCTCAGCACATCAAGAGAGACGTGGTTTTATAGTCCTATAAAACATCTCTACAAATGCTGATGAACTACTTGTAGTCCCTCCTAATTCTAGCTGACAGCAGGAATAAAGCGCAGCGGACATCGATAGTAGCCAAAAGAAAAGCACATCAGACTTAAAACTGTTCAAGAATCTAGGGAAACGGTTAAAATGAAAGATACTGCGCATATCTGCAGCCAAGTTTCCATTTCTGCTATATTATCCCATTAACAGTTGCAAGAAGATGAAGGCTAACAAGCAATTTACAGACTAGAAATTTTGCACGGTTTATTCAGAATACCCATATTCCTGTTGGCAATTTGAAACAGACTTCACCGCCACTTCACCACCTTCTTAGCCCTTCTCAGCAAACCTGCGGCTTGCAGAAGAAAGGCTTCCAAGTGACATCACTGGAGCAAAGACTGCAAACAAAAATGCTGTGCTCTCAAATTGTATAAATTAGAAAGCATTTGACAGCAGCCCAGGATTCAAAAGGCACAGGTTTTGTTCCAACTGCCAAATATCGGAGTAGGGAACATGTCATTCCCCCATGCTGTATTCCCAACCTTTTCCTCAGTGCAGGCTTTCTCTCAGCCTAACACCTCGCAGAGCTGACTTCGATTTTCACAACTACGCTAAACAGTTTTTTGAAATTATTTACTGATGGGGCTCTTCACAAGAATTTGTGCACCTTTTTATGCCTTCAGAAGACCGTCTAAGTACGTGCTTTTAACTCGCCTGGATTGAGCTACTTAAGTATTTAGGCATAAACTCCAAAAACCCTTTAAAACTATAATTTTTAACTATTCTCAACTATTAAAAGGAAAATCCACCTGAAATGAAGATCCTTTCAAGTACAGAGCAGCTCGATGCTCTACAGCATGGACAGAAGAGGATAAGGTTTTTTTCTTGCTCACATACCTGCAAACATTTCATCAAATGAGCTAATCTTTTTTAAAATCTCCCAGACCATAAGCTCAGTGACCTCTTCTGCAATAACTGCACAAGTGACTGTACGCTGTTCAAACAATTCATTTTTATGCAGGGCTTTATCTCTTTGAACTTTACAGTAAACGTTAGTGTTTATGAAATACATTGGATCAACAGCTCCAGGATAAAAATTACTCTCGAAACAAAAGCTGTTAACGCAGTGGTATCTGCACAAACTTCTGCTGTGTCACCGTGCTGATATAGCGCGGTTCAAGTTAACAAGGACCATTCCCGGGAAAGACAATAATCCGCTGCTCATGGCCAGCTCAGCTCTGGACCTCTTCCAGGTACCTGTTACCGAAGCAATTCAGTTAGTTTTAAACACACTTCACTTCAGCGAGAATCATCCCGTTAAAGAGAAAACAGATCAATTTTGTGCATTTCTACTTCATATTCTTTGTTTTTAAAAGGACAGCACGCCACTGCTATCTCATTCTTTGCCTTTCTAGCTGCATAACACATCCCCATGCTATGAAATCTCTTTGTACTTGCTGAGACACTTTTTCACCTTTATCAAGGCGATTTCCACCATCCCAAATTCCATGTGCGCCTTCTTTAGAGCTTAAGAAAGGTACCACATTACTTTGTTTCAAAATTTAAGACGACTTGAATTATTAGGTAAATTGGAGCAAATCTATAAAACATTTTAACAGAAAGGCGGGACAGTACGCACCTTCTTAGGAAGACCAAAATTTAAAGACATACCTTCCTGCAAAATATTCTCGTCCCTTCCTAGATTCACAAAGATGACACTCTTCCTGGACCTTAAACTGTCACAGAAATTCTCGTGCTCTTGGTAGTACGTATTTGCAGACAAAAAAAGAGTTGCGTACCACTCACTGGGCTGGATTTCCTAATGCATGCTCTGAGTTCGCTTCAAATAAGAAACAAGGGGAAAGAAAGAGTGCCACATGACCTACTCAAATTATCTAAATTCCATTCTTAAATATCAGCATCCTGGAGAGTAGAACACTCTCTCCCCCTCCTTTATGCACCCAAGACTGACTGAAATCATGTTTTTCAAAAGCTGCAGACAAATCACTTTCATGACCATCGTCCTCTCAGCTCAATGAGAGACAAGCAGTCTCTAAATGAGGCAAACCAGTCAGGAGTCCAAGAGCATCAGTTCCACACATTTAAGTCCATTTAAAAGGAACTAGAAAGACTGTCAGGCATGTTATTTTGAGGACAACCACGAAACCATTAAATTTCTGTAAGGAGACTTTCTGAAAAATAACGCTACTTTAGGTTCAAAGTATTACCTGGTGAACTTCCCAAATGCAACAGCAATTTCATATATTGCTCTGGCATTTCAACCACTATTTATGGCATATTAACACTAACATCTCTCATCCAGGAATCTTATTTTACTTCACAAGTATTAACTGTGTCACAGATAGTTCCTTCATCCTTCAAATGCAAAGGTTCAGCAAAAAGAGATTTGGTTACCTATTCCAAGACACGCTTACTTAACTGAAGAGTCAGACAGCATCACAGCTGCAGAGAGATTCAGAGCTCACGACTGGACATCATTCCTAAGCTCCTGCTCTTAACATCACAAGCCATTTTAGTAAGTGTTTTGCACAGCTGTCAGACCTGTGCTGAGCCACCCAGGGTATGAGCAAAAACCACCTTGTTTTTGCAGGAGCAGGTACCTTGAGGTACTGCTCCACACAGCAGCTTACGCTGATGAAAGCTGCAGTTGCCAAGACAAACCCATCACTTGCCTTCTTCACGATGCATTCCCTCTCGCTCACTCCGGTGCCAACACCGACACAGTTCAAGAACCTGAGCAAGCAGAAAACGCAGCCAGCAGAAAATACTTGGCCAAGTTAACTCCATCAAATTAGATTACTGCTGGGAAAATGAGCAACACTGCCGGTGCAAGGAAAGAGGGCTGCCGAAGAGCAAGAAACAGCACCACAGCACAGCTGGCTTAGACATGCACAGACTGACGTGGAGTTGAACCCTCTACACCTTTTCCATGAGGATGTAGTGGAGTAAATTGGATGCTAAGACTGCCAAATTTCACTGTCTTTCTCCTGCTCACTTGTGTGCCTAAGACTACCAGTAATTTTTGCCATTAATTCACTTACATTTCACAGCTCTGCAGCTGTAAGCTGAGCCGCACTGTGATTTTGTATCTCCAGGTGCTCCAGCAGTACTCCCGGAGAAGCATGGCATAGCAAACAATTTCAGTGCAGCTTTTCAGCGAAATCGCTCACGTTGTTGCTGGCCACCAGACCTAGCTGCGTCCTGCAGAATTACTCCATCTCCCTGCTCAAATCCCGCATCTGCACGTCATTCCTCTTTATAAGGAAGGATATGTCACACAGCTTTTGGACGGAGGAGCATGATATGCAAAATCATATTTTTTTCAATCAAAGCAAAAGAGAGGCTTTCTCAACCGGCAGTTTCTGATATCTCCAGCTCTGCAGCAGCAGAACAGTAGCGTACGGGCAGAGAATAGGCTTCAATTTCTCTTGTCCCAGTTTCCTTATGGTGTTTCAACAATGTTTAGGCTGCTAAATCACACCATTTTTGGAAAACACCTGAAAGCATTAGACAGAAGAGCCCAAAAAAGGAAAGTAATAATTGTCAGTGTGTTCTCGGTAGATTGACCACCAGACAGCCTGCATACTTGTGCTGCTACAGATACGCAATACGTCCCAGAGCATCTATGTTATATTCCGTCTCTTTTGTAGAAGCAAGAAAATAGATACCAACCACTCTCAAATCAACGGCAAATACTACTACTACAAAAGGAGAGAAGATCCCTTCCTTGGAGGCAAATAGCACCAGCCAAAGCTGGTAACAGGATTCTGAGCACACAGGGAGATGTCTTCGGTATTTTCTCCAGCAGCCGGGTACTGCACTGAGACAAAACAGCTGACAGGGTGATCATCCTATCGCTAGAAAGGTGACATTTCTGAAGCAGCTGAATGAACACTGGTACTATTCAGCAGGGACAGATGCATCTTCTCTTACCGTGGTATCAAAGGACAGTGCTAAAAAAGGTGAATGAACTGTTAAAAGTTCTGTGCTACAGATAACAGCAAGGAAGATCCATCACACCAAGTATGAGTGACTGCTGTGGCGTGTCCACCAGCTGTCAGTCCCCCGACACTAAGACAACAGGGCAGAAAAGTCCTGATCTGGACGAAGGAGATCAGGCCTAGACTGAAAAAGGAAAATGACACAGAGACTACGCTGCACCCAAAACCTTCTTCCTTTTTCCCCAAGCATGTACACCACTGTGCCTTTCACACAGCATAGCCTTCATGATTTGGGATGGGAAAATGCAGCGTACACATTGAATCGTGCCAGAAAAGCTCAGAATTCTTTCATTGCGTTGTCCTGAAGCAACTACTCATGTCGGTACATTGCTAACTGCTGTTGTAACACAGCTCACAGTTCTCTCCAGCTGAGTACTTGGTCCTACAGTAATTATGCTCTTCAGAAGGATATTCCACCCACTCCTACACTGAAGAGCTAAATTAGCTCCATGCGCAAAATGCCAAGTTAAAATTTAAACAAGTTTCAAATCTGTCCTGTTGGTACGGCAATACAACTACAAGCTAAGCTGGCTCCGGTACAAGTAAATAACTTCAAACTGTGTTTTCCTGAACAAGGCTGCTCTAATATTTTGACAAACTGATTTTTTTGTTTGTTTTCTAGCACTCTGGTACCCAACTCATCAGGAGGAAGACAGAGTGACCTTTTAGAGTTCAGTATTATTCTTCCATTCTCAGAGAAGGTCAAAAATATACATCATCTGCATGCTCAGTATCTAAACAGTGCACAACGTTGTGCCACCTATCTAATACTACACCACAGTGCTCGGTGCAGTTATTAGGAAGCATTCAGAAATCCAGCTACGAAAACAAGCTGCTGAAAACAACTCTCTCACACTTCCCACAAAGGACAATTTCCAGCCCGCCGTGAGCCCACATTATTACTTTTGTACGGAACTATAAAGCGATAACCTTGCTCTAACATATTTCACATGCAGAGATGCACAATGTACATGTGCAAAAGATTATCCTTGTGAGTTGCAGAGTCACATGATATTGTTCTAGCACAATGAATAAGCTTCATTCATTACGATCTGCAGGAATTGCATCGTTTCCCTGATGCACCCCGCCACGAACCCACATCCTCCAAATTCGCATCCTCCCCCAACAGCAGGCACATTGAAATAAACACTTTTAAAACTGAGTTTTCTGCTCCCCCTGCCGCAAACGTTAAGATCGCCTCTCAAAAAACAATCTTTATTCAGAAAAACAGGACAGAAATAATTTAAGTCTTGGGATCAAAGGTTCTCTTACACTGTAAGGTAAAAAAAATCTAATCCACTCCAGTGAAACTAATTTACAAAAACCCCACAAGATTTTGAACAAAAAAATAGAGAATTTCCTCCTTCCCATGTCAGTCACTGCTCATCCCTTACCCTAAACCAGCAAGAGGTTATGGATCTTAAGGTGCTGCTTTTATGCATTGAAAAAGCTCTTTTGGAAGCTTTTCTGACTCCCTCTGACATCGTGCTGTCAGGCCAATAGGAACGAAACCTTTACAAGTGGGTTCTTGTATTTTTCTTGGCATGCATTTTATAGAAAGCTTAGTCAAATATTTTCTCCCCCACACAGAAAGCACGTTCACTCCCTCTATGTGCATACCTATGCATGCTTCTATATAAAATTTTATCAATGTTGTTTTGGAATAGCCAGTATAGCTCACTCCCAATTTCACTGCTCACGAGGAATGAAACCATCACAAACTCTCGCTGATAAGAGGGAATTACCAGCCTTGTCATTCTGTTTCACTGAAGATAAAATCTTGGAGGATTCTTACTCCCAAGGCTTTGTCCTCCTGGAGCAAAGTCCACAGAACTCAAAGCTCTTAAAGTTTTTCTAGACCTCATGGATGACAGTAAGATGGCTGGAGGTACCCCATGCCAAGCCCGCTCCTCGTGTCCTAAAGCTTAATTCTTCCCTTTATCAGGGCCAGACAGCTTCAATTCTATAACATTCTTTTGTTTAGAAAACCCATCATTAACCTCCGACTGGACATTCCCAACCAAATTTTTGCAAGAACACTATTGAAAGGAGGTGAAAATTTGTATTATGAAGAAAACTGATCAATATTTCTTGAATAAAAATACTAACTCTTCTAGAAAGACAAATAAGTGGGTAAGGAGACAGTGGACATGATCAAAGGCCCATACCTTACATTTAGCACATCCAAGAAGTATCTAAATTCACACCATGCACACAGTCAGCTATACTTGTGTAAGCAAAAAAACCATGTGCATCACTGCACAGTCAAAGAAACCTTTAGAGCAATAGCTAAATAGACCTGTGCCCTACAATGAAAAACTGTGTTAGAGTAGGAGGCAGAGAGCATTTTTCATGAACAGGCCAGGGGTGGAATGACCATCATAAATCTTGCCACCTCTTGTAAATAATGCCGGGCTCATTTCTTTGACCTCCTCTATCAAATACTGGGTGAGATGTACGTCTGTGTACTATATAGAAAGGCAATTCCAAAATAAATAAATAAAAACCTCTGACATGCATGTGTTAGCCTCACAGCAAGAATGAGACAGCAGACATGTGACAGATGATAGCTCTGCTGCTTTTGAGTCTCAGATACTAAGGTGATAGGCATGGTACCAGAATATAGCCTAAGCAAGGTACAGCTTTAGAACATTACAGTTAAGAATAAGAATCAAGTAAGAATTCCCTGAAAACATGCTGGCAGCAAGTGTGTCAGCTGACTATAACCAAGCCATAATGACAAGAGAAGACAAGCGATTAGAACTGTGACACTTTATAAGACAGGCATGACATGGTAACACAGAACAAAAATGTCACTGTTTGAAAGCTTCTGATAAATCACTTGGTAGGCAAAAGGAATCAACCTTTCCATCCACCATAAGGATGAATCCACAGAAATTTTTTGCCGATATTTAGGCTCTTTGGAGTTTAACAGTCTGTTATATTTGTGACCACTTACCAAAAATCAAGACAAATTCCAGCATAGCTGTCCCTTGAGTATGACAAGTATTCTCTGGTATTCTGGTTATAAAAGCTGTTTCAAGCTGAATATGTGCCTACCTGAAGGATTCTTACCTGCAAGACATCTTGGATCTTCACCCACACATCAACCATGTCATAGAGCTTGATATCACCATCATACTGGCTGCAAGGAGAGGCCACCGTTTGCTGAAGGTGTCCAAGGACCACAGAGTGCGCAGCAGCCACAGCGTTGAATTTGTCGAAGAGCAGCTCGAGCAGCTCCAGCAGTAACCTGTAAACCATCAAGACAAACTCCACTCAGTTTCCAGAAGACACCATAGGCATGCTATCAAGCAGCACATCAGAGCAGCTGGCCAGAAGTTAGAAGACTGTGACTTCATATACCCTGTTTTGTGGCATATGCTGCATGACAGCAGGGAGGTCACCTAGCTTCAAACCCTCTCTGGGCTTCGGGTGACTAACTTCAGCTGTTAGCAGCTCTGGTTTGGTACCTAAATACTTCTGAGGATCTTCCTTTTCGCTGTCTCCTCTATACCAGAGTTGTTCGCCTTTAATGTGTTCTACTTGGGCCACAGGAAAGACAGATGCATTAGTAATTACACAGTAACTACAGTTCAGTACCATGATATTACAGAACATTTTAAGTTCCCAGACAGAGCTGCAGACAGGGAGGGAGACTACCTGCTTTTTCTCCAGAAGAAAGAGTATAAATTCAAATAAATTGACTTACCCATACAAACAGAATACAAGATACTTATTTTTAATTATGAAATGAGTAGTATGGAAGGTTTTAAACACGAAAGATCAGAAAGCTAAAACATCAAGCCTCAACAACTGTGTCAGTTATCAAGATTCTACTACTACATGGAAGGTGCTACAGCTATAACCTCATCTAAATGTCCTACACTTTACCTGCTCCTATGGCTTCCCTACTGCCAAATTATTGTAATTAGCATACCTTTGCAAAGTCCTAAATATTTTGTGATAAGGCAATGACTCATCACATCTTTTATTATTTGGGAAAAGAAAAATTCTGATCAAGTTCACTGCCGCTTACTGAGCAATTCAAGTACACACGTAACCCCAGCAAAATGTGAAGATAACACTTCCCAAATCCATATGTTAGGCACTTTCTAGCTCTGACAGTCTCCATCACATTTAACTGCAGCAGCTTAGGAGTTAGCACATGCTTTCTGTGTCTACCCATCAGAAGTTGCTATCCCCAGAGCAGGACAGAAGATCTGCAGCAGAATCAGAGCTGCACCCACTCCTTAACCAGCACACTTCAGTCTTCTGTGTTAGTTAATCACCAATAAGGCATGCGTTCATGCCTCAGCCACTTCATTTCAGAGTGCCGAATATCTCCATCCATCCACTTTCGTCAGCTGTTTAAGCCAGCAGCTAGATAGTTAACTGGAGTAATTGAGAAGCTGTTGCACATCTGCGGCTGTTTCCACCAGACACTAACAGTGGCCTCGCATGATGTTGTGGCTAAAACCATCTACCTTAGCCTACAGCAATCCTAGACTGAACTTCTAGTCTGCAAAGGACAGAAGGTGGCTATTGTTGAAAAAAAAAAAATTACTATCAGCTTACTGTGTCTCATTTGTATACTACAACTTTACGTATAAATATATACACACAACATGATACAGCAATCTCTTGGGGATCTCATGTGAGCCATTCACATACCAATGATGTCAACCTTGGTAATGTTAGCTTAATGGTTGGACTGGATGATCTTAAAAGGTCTTTTCCAAACTAAACGATTCTATGATTCTACAACTACACAGCTCAAATGGTTAAGCAGAAGAGCACCTTGATGCAACAGAAAGAGCTATAGGATACGTCTTGGAGGGTACAGTGAGACATAGCAGAACAGGTCAAGTGGCCAGATGTAAGTCATATTCAAAATAAAGATATGTTTAGGAATCATGGTACTCTAAGAAACACAGGGCCATTAATATTGCCATACCTTAAGTGACTGTAGAACTAAGACACCTATGTAAGCAAAACAAAAGAAACTGGTATGTATATCCATTTTCTTCATAGTTAATAGCAGCAACAAATGCCTAAAGAAAAGTGTCATTGGTACTAAGAGAGAAAACACTGCTTTTTTTACAGGTCTTTACAAATTTAAGTAAGACACTGGCAGGGGATAAACAGAAGTATGCAGGACATGAGGGTAAAGACAGCACCAGACAAGACAGCTGTTATCAATATTAACAGTATTACATTTTCAATATGGGAAAGTCCAGTGTGGAAGAAAAGCCATTCTCCTCCATTTAGGCTTTGTACAAAGCTTAATAACTATACTGTCCAAGCGAAACTGAGCAGCTGCTACTCTGGAAAGACCTATACATCTTCCTCCTTCCCTAACTACCGTTAGCCCATCACCAATGTCATCGGTGAAGGAGACAGGACAATATGCAGATAAGGCTGCCTGAAAAACACCCTCCATCGCTGTTAAACATCATCTCCAACCCACTCCAAGACATGAGAGAGGCAACTATTGCTTCAACAGCCCCTAAGAGGTATGGAGAACTTCTCGTAGCAAGTGACAGAGAGGCAACTGGGGCGAGTGGCTGGTCAGCCAGAAGCCAGACAAAAACAGGAGGAAAACCAGATGGGGGAGAATTTGGATAGACAAGGAACTTCACGGTGGAGGAACTTACATACAGCCTTGGCTGAAATGCCAAAAAAGATAACATTATGGCAGCAAATTAATTATATACCACTGAGAAAATTTATCAGTGCAAGCTCAACTTCTACTAACATCCCATTACAAATGAAAATTTAGTTATCTCTATACCTCCTTGCTGCCCCAGGAAAGTACAATTTTGCAGAACCAAACCAGCTGGAAAGTTTGACAAATTAATTTTTATTGTCCCTACGTGAGCGTGACCTCACATTATCAACTTGTTTATAGAGCCATTACTAAAATAATATTATACTGAACAGAATTATTTGGTTTTAAATTCCAATGTCTTCCTATTCTCATGTTACAGACTGATAGACATGAAATCACACCCAATCCACGTTCTTCGGTGGTGCTAACTACCACCCCATTACATTTTCCATTCTCAGCTAATGTCATATTTCCACATCTCCCTGTTTTCAAATTAGCCAGCACCTCTTATCTTAATTTTCTGTTCTCTAAAAGTCTTCTAAAGCTGTCAGGTCATTTTTGAAACAAGGTGACCCAAAAGAGACACAGACACAGTCCGTGTCAGACAGCCGACAAGACAAAACAGCATAAAATAATATGGCCTAGATTTTATGCATATGGGGTTGCAGCACCAAGTGACCTAAGCAGAACACATACAGAGAATGACAGGAGACTGGCTTAGGCAATTTGTCAAAGCAATCTCATAACCCCTTCACAGAGAAATATGGTAAATATGTGGAGAGACAGTGACACACACCCGGAAGCAACTCCTATTGTCCGGGCAATAACGGAGAATGAATTGATGCAGAGTGACTGCTGACACCTGAATAAGGTCACTAATGACAATTCATGCATTTCAGCAGCAGTAATGTCCCTTGCCTGGTCAGAGTGTTGGCGTGTATATAATTTCTGTATTTATTTTAAAGCCTCAAGATGAGGTAAAAAGCCAGAAGTGTATTGTGAACATGTAGGGAAAAGTGCATTGAATTCAATCAATAGGATTTAGTAGCAAAATTGTCAATATACCTCCTCTTCCTGGGCCGGATTTTCAACTAAAAGATAAGGCAGTATATCCCCACCAAAATCCTGTCCCATAAATCTGGCCCTCAAATAGGCATATGTCCACATTATTATTATTCTAAATTCAACAACCTTCCATAATTCAGAAGAGACCCACAGGTTCATTAAGATAAAGCAGTACCCCAAGCTAACGCAACATGGCCTCTTCTACAATACCTTGTCCTCCACACCCCAAGATACATATTTCTAAACATGCAAGTACTAAGCATGCTCTAATGAGCCTCTCATTAAGGATAAGTCAATGGCAGTTTGCACATTTAAGCCCTTTTTCATAAACTTGTTCCAAACACAGACATCTAAAAATTTTAGAGAACTTACTTAGACTTTAAAGAAAAGGCCACTTAAATTAAAGCCAAGGTCAGCTGCAACCAGGTGAGATTAAAGCATAGTTTTCAAAATTATCTTCCACCAGTGACAGGGAACTACTAGGAACCTACTACTGTCCCTCACCAGGTTTTACTATCTTCCTATCATTCACATTTCATGAGGATAAGGGCACATTAGTAAAGAGGGTTTATTTTCATAGCAAAGCATCTGACAGGCAAAGACGTTCTGTCTAGTTAGGCCTATTTGAAGTTCATTATCCTACATGACTGCATCCACGTTGCATGTTTTAGGAAACCTAAAACTCAGTTGTATTACAAAGCCACGCAAGTCTTTTCTTTGTGACCCCACTAGTGAAAAATATCCTTCTGCCATTATGTGGAGGTCCTTAGCCAGGCTAGTGTCATCTTCAGCAAATGAGCCCCTCCAATTTCACACCAACTCTCTATCCAGCTAGACCCGAGTGCTCAAATCAAAGGACAATACACCCATGACAGAATGGGCCACACATTATCACCACAGTAATCACTGCTCACTCTCATGTATGTGCTAGTTAACAAGCCCAAAATAAAGCACCTTGTATAGCATGGACAAGACTTGCTCCTGGCATGCTTACAGGAATAGACTTCATGAAGCTCTGAAGAGCTGACCCAAGAGCCCGCTGCCTGTTGGCTCTATGAAGAGAGCACCCAGAGGGGCATAAAAGACATCATTACTCTCTGGGAGCTAATTGCTTTAGAGTCATAACAAAAAAAAAAATTTTGGGAGCAATTAATAGTGTTTTTATACACAAATGTAAAAGGTGGCCACACAATATGGAAAAGCTTACCAGGTAAGGAGGCAAAAGGGAGTCAAACTGAAAAAAAAAAAACAACAACAAAAAAAAGACAAATGCAAGATCAGTGCCTGATCTGTTGAGAGTCAAATGACCGTTATCAGGCCTGCAACTTTCCTGGCCAGGTTCTAGAAATTATTTCTCTCTCGTACAATGACAAAGGGCTCTACATAATTGTTATATGGGGTCCCAAAAGAAATTGCACCAGAACCTCCATGAGCAGATTATCAGCCTCATCCTCAACTGGAAGGAAATGCCATCCTTTTCATATGGAAAAAAATAAGAGCCAACCTTTGAGAGCCACCACACCACACAGGGATGAAGAAATGCATATAACTCGTTCTGCGCATACCAAACGAGCCGTGCGGAACTTGTCCAGCAGAAGGTTCAATCTACAGCCTCAGACCCTGTCGTCTTATTAGTCATTTTATTTGCCAGAAGTTAGAGTTTTTATAGATACCTTTTAAAGTACAGTAGCTGAATACAGGCATTGAGCTCAGTGATAGAGACGAAGAGGCATCCAAGTGTGACTAGTTTTAAGGTGAACTGAAAAACATTTTGCTCACTGAATCCTGAGGTCAAGTAAGCATTGTGGCTGACAGCCTAATGAATAGTTAAGCAGCTTCGGGTGCTGCACCGTGCTCAAATTTGGGGTCTTACAGAGCTCTCTTGAAATAGGAGGACCATGTTGTTCAGATTTATTTTTTTCCTTGACAGCAGGAAAGTCACTTAGTTTTGATTTAAAACTGTAGCTAATTTACGGGGCGGTATACCTTTCCATAGTGTAATTTATTCTTTTCAATATAAATGAATTCACCTGCTTGTTGTAAACTTCACATGCGATTTAGGTGTAGAATCAGTTCTAATTATCTCCTTCAACAAGAATTCACGACACTTTCCACAGCTCTAAAATATAAGCATCTTAAAGGTTCACAAACACCTACTAAACACATGCCAAAACCCACTACACTTGTCTGTACCTTAACCCAACCCTCTGGGCAGGTTAATGTCATTAAAATATGATCTGATCCAATTTATCACTTTCAATGGACAACCAGGAGCCATACAACCTCTCAAGATTGATTCATAAAACAAGCACCAAGCATATGCTATGCTCCATCTTGGCATCAGAAACTAAAATTCTGCCTTCCGACCCACCGAAAAAGCTTGCTGCAATTTCACCGAGTTATCAATATGATAACTCTATGAATTCTTCAAAATAGAATCGTTTCCACAGCAGTGATAATGATAGGAATTAAAAAAGAAGTCTTTATCAAGCTGACGTTTTTCTTGGGAGTGATTTTCCACTACAAATATTACATATAATGAAGACACACATTTTTGTTTTCATTCTTTTCCACTATTAATTCCCTTTGGACAGAGATCTTTAAAATATGCAGTATCACAAATTAATATTTCAGCTAGATGTGGTAGCCAGCCCTTACAGAGTTCTATTTTCCAAAGAACAGGTCTAGTGAATCCCGAAGAACAGCAGAAACATAGTTCTCGGTTGGCTTCCACACCTTGATATTAATGTAAATGGGGCTGTAAACCAATTAGAAACTTGGCCATATATTTACTGATATAATTAGCTCCATATATGATTTCAAACCTTTGCACCTGCATCGGCTTAATTGGACTCTGCTACACTTGAAATAAATAACTGAGCTGAATCTTCTCTTTTCAAGTCATATTACATAAAATTTCTTTGGCATCAGCACCAGTATAAAGCCATGATTCAGTGCAATACAAGAAGATAGTACTTGTTTTGGCACCGAGTATTCTTTACACCATACATACTAGCAATCTGAGACAGCATTACAATTCAATCTGTTGTAAAGCTGCTTAAAACGAAAGGTTAGATTAAAAAAAATAAAATAAAAATCAAGTGCTTAACATTATGTACCTCTTGCTAGTTAAATAATGCTGGCTTCTACTGTGCTTCCAACCCTCAAATCTGCTTTTCAAACATCTGTTTAGCCAAAAGATTCTCTTCTAGGGCCAGACACTGAAGCATCTCCGTTTCCCACATCTTTAGCTGAGAAGCAACAATGCCTCTCCTTTCTGAATACATTTCTCAAATTCCCAAGCCTTTCAGGTGTTCAAGGCACATCAGTCTTTCAGTGAGACACAGGCGTTTCTGAAAATGTTACCATTTCGGATCCCTCCTACTGCAAAAACATTATTGTCATTCCTTCAAATTGACATGAACAGATATGACACCCTTCTCCAGGCTTGTGCAGTAATCAAGGTTCAGCAGTTGAAATATCCTTACCTAGGCTGATTCTCCTGGGACAGATTCTCCCCTCTCTGGTAACCATTGTCCGCCACTTGCGTTGTGGACCGCTTAACAATCTGCTTGAGCTCTTGTTCTAAGCGATCCTGGATGGCTTTCACTGTTTCAGGGATTTTTTTCAGCTTGGCCAGCCCTTTGATGAGTATGCCCATGAAGACAGTGCTGTTCTCCTCTGGATCCAGTTCCACATCATCTTTCACTTCCAGAAGACTGGTTTCTCGCACTGGAATAGATTTAAAAAGGCATAATCCAAGATTTAAATTATTAAAACCAACACTTAGTGCCATGCAGAAGCAGCATATTAACTCCTTTGCCTTCACAGAACTCCCACCACTTTGAGCAACCAAGGAATAAACAAGGAAACCAGCAACAGTCAGGTTTTGGGGGGAAGCAGTGGGTATTTCCGTTTGCTAAAGGGGGGTCCCTATACATAAACGCAACAGCTGCGCACTTGATTGATTCAGAAACCGAGATCATGGTACAAATTACATATTAGTTAGGAAACAGAGTAAGTCTGGTGCAACTAAGATATCCATAAATGAGAAGGTATTGTATCACTACAACTCCCCTGAATGAGTTTGAAGGCGCTAAAAGCCCTAAATTTCTAACCCAGCTGTTTTTCTTCACTATATTCTTCACAGGAGAGAAATTTTCATTATAAACACTATCAAGCTTAACAGACTTCTGATGAATTCCGCAAAGTTTACACTGCCAAAATGAATGATTATTTGATGTTATCCTATTCTGCTTTATTACGTCTGTCAAGGGGTTGATGAAGTTACTCAAATATTTTAGCAAGGCTTCTAGAAAGGAAAAGCTAGAAGAATTAGAGAGGACATTGTGAATACAGTCCTCCTGAAGTAACAGGGATTGCACGGGGAGAAATTCTGTTGCTATGCGACAAGGAAGAGAAAGGCAAAAGGTACTATGCTTGTTTTAAGTATGTTCATTAATCAGTATTTAATTTACAGATAACACCAAGCAACAACAAAAGGATGTCTCTTAAAGACTGGATGAAACATTTAATAAATATATCAAACACTTATGTGAAGTAAGTATCTTCAAGGCAAACTCAACTAAAGCATCTTGGAAGTCCTACAGTCATGCGGCTTGTTAACAGCCAGAGTGGCAGTACACGGACAAACGGCACTAAAGTATACAGCTGAAGCTATGCCATCCACCATACCATATCCTTGCGCAGAAATTAAAACCTGATGGCTGTTTCATCTTACTGGTACTGAACTCTGATACGGGCTGTTGGATGACAGATGACTCCTGTGGTTTCTAGCTCTCAACAGATTTTTTTTTTTTTACTTAAATCAAAACTTGTCCAAGAACCTGAATAAATGTCAAAAGATCCACCAGAAGGATTTAAATGACATGGCAGAAATGAAAAATGGCATGTCACATGTAGCATGCAGCCCTGTACTGTCTAAAGCTATGACACTCTGAACGGAAGAGCATCAGCACCGCGTTGTTAGCACAACATCAAGAAAACAATGTCCCAAAGAGCCCTTAAGGTGCCACTTTATAAATAGCATCATGATAAACAGATAACACTTATTTCAGTGTCAGTTTACACCAACCTCCACAACAGAGATTGTTCCCTTCCGTCAGTGTAATCCCAAACACGGCACCTCTAGCTCAAACCAAACTCACCGTTCACACGCTCCTGCATTTCAACCTAGAGCACCAGCAACACTGCTAGGTAAGAGCGAGGCGAGAATGGATCCTGTGAGGTCATCACACATCATAATGGAGAATGACATCAGGTTTTAAGTAATCAACATCAGGGGGATCAAATAGCGCTTTTTTACTCTCTCTCTCACACGCTTTTTTCCAAATTAAAGTCTATTTAAACTTGTAATTTGGGCAAGTTATGGGGTTAGCTTAGACAAACACCTAGAAACACCCAGAATGCATTGTTGTTTTGTTTTTTTTTAAAAAAAGCAAGGATTATATAGGAGATACTTCAAACACACATAAGCAATAATACCAATTAGACGTTAACAACCAGATGCACACATATTTCTGTTCAAAGCTCTCATCTATCGCACACCTTTCAACCCACAAGGCTGCAAAGCACTTTGTGCGCCGCGTACATGGTCTACCCACTTTGTTAATGCTACTTGTTATTCTCAAAAAAACACAGCATGCCAGGCACAAACACAGAAAATGAGCTCTTTGGAACAAGAGCTGTGGAAAAGACAACACTGGAAATGCTAGAGGAAGAAAGGTTTTAACTTACCGTTTTTAAAAAAAAAACAAAAAAAACCCCACACACAAGTATCTTGTTGCTCCGAGTTTTAATGCAAAGATTTCACAGCCTAAGCAACCTTTCAGAGGACAGGTCCCCATCATTACGCTGCAGCCCCTTTGTAAGCAGGCTGTAAATTATTCTTAATATCACACAATGAAAACCCAAGAGGGAGGAAATACTGCTGTATCCAAATGTGAGGACAGCATTTAAGGGGACTAAAGGCAGCAATCTTGCTGAGAACTCTGCCAGCACACAAAGATGAACGCTCTTCCATTTTCAAAAGAGCAAACCAATTTTGAACACCCTCAAATAGCCAGGACATTGATTTACATCTCTTACAAACAACAACAAAGTGAATAGTTCAATATCTAGTAGCAACACACTGGTATATAAGTTTTGTTAGATCTTTTGATAAAACAGTAGGGACCGTGTTTCCTGCACATTCTGCCTATTAAACAGGTATCCTGGGTAGCTTTGGGGGCCCATTTATCTGCAAGATCTGACAAGATTCCAACCCCGGGCAACTGAAGATGTTCTTCTTTTCCTGCGTCTTCCCCACTTCAAACATCCTCTTCTGCCATTTAATGTCATCAAGGGGTTATTTGACCACAAAGCTTTGGCCCAGGAATGAGCCCCTCCTGTCCCCTACCTCTTCGAAAAAGGCATCAAAGTAGGCAGGCGTTTGTAAAGAAGTTCACCTTTAAAATCGCAATCCCACATGGTATTCTCTGTAGGTAGAGGAGCTCCACGGGTGAAGGAAGATGTCCCTACAGATCAGCTCTCAGAGCCAAAACCTTCATCTGTATTTACTCTTAAACCGAGAATATAAATGACTTTGTTATTCATTTGTATCAAGCCAAAAGCACAAGATTGTCCGAACCTGTTCCTAGCTTTCTACATTCACCAGTTTCTACCTGAAATGCTTCTGCAAAACATACGTCCCTTTAAATGGGTAAGATCATTGTTCACACCATAAGCGCTTGCTTCACGTAGAGAAGCCACAAAAAATTAAGGTATCCTATGGATGTTTGCAACAATTATTTTTACAAATTATTCTAAATTGTGGGTCTCCTATTCAGATTTGATTTAACCTCTTCTCCTTTGTGATTCATCAAAGAGAAGAAAAGACAAGGAAAACAAAGTCCTATTTTAATTAAAAACAGCTTCACTACATTCAAAAATAATACAGGTGGAAAACACCAAAGAAGAATTCCATAGGATTTCTTAAGTAATATCAAGTAGTAAATTTCTCCACCCTCCTTGGGAGCTTAACAAGTGAAGCGTGATGTGAGCAAATGAGTATTTTAAAATTTAAATTATTACAGTTGCAGCACTTCTCCACCATAATGAAGCCTTTAAACTTCAATTTGCAGTTTTATGCTAAAAAAACAGCTTCAACATTCTACTTTGTTGTCCCATCTCAGCTATCAACTCTTGTGTGTAGCGCCATGCAAACCAATAGAAATACTAGATGGCGTGAATTCTGATCGAGGATTTTCCAGATCAGTTTGACATATAGCTTGAAATGTTTTTAGCTAAACTGACCTCTTTGGAAACCAAAATTTCAGTATCACTTAATGATTTCAGGTGGTTTTCATGGTTTAATTCCATTCAAAGATGACATCAAATCACAGAATCATACAAAATGGTTGGAGTTGGAAGGGGCCTCCAGAGGCCATCTGGTCCAACCTCCCTGCTCAAGCAGGGCCACCCAGGGCCGGTTGCCCAGGACCGTGTCCAGATGGCTTCTAAGTATCTCCAAGGACAGAGGTGCCACAACCTCCCTGGGCAACCTGTGCCCGCGCTCGGTCACCCTCACAGCAAAAAAGCCTTTCCTGATGTTCGGAAGGAACCTCCCACGTTTCAGTTTGCACCCATTGCCTCTGGTCCTCTCACTGGGCACCACTGAACAGAGCCGGGCTCCGTCTTCTTTGCACCCTCCCTTCAGCTATTTACACACATTGGTAAGACCCCTCTTGAGCCTTCTCTTCTCCAGGCTGAGCAGTCCCAGCTCTCTCAGCCTTTCCTCATAGGACAGACACTCCAGGCCCCTCATCATCTTCATAACCCCTTGCTGGACTCTCTCCAGTTTGTCCATGTCTCTCGCACTGGGGAGCCCAGCACAGGACACAGCATTCCAGATACAGACTCACCAGTGCCGAGTAGAGGGGAAGGATCACCTCCCTTGACCTGCTGGCAATACTTTGTCTAATGCAGCCCAAGATACCTTCTGCCTTCTTTGCAGCAGGGGCACTGTGCTGGCTGCTCATGTTCAACTTGATGTCCGCCAGGACCCCCAGGTCCTTTTCTGCCAAGCTGCTTTCCAGCTTGGTGATCCCCAGGTGTCCCAGTGCCTGGAGTTGTTCTTCTCCAGGGGCAGGACTTTGTACTTCCTCTGGTTGAGCTTCATGAGGTTCCCGTCAGTCCATTTTTCCAGCCTGTCCAGGTCCCTCTGGATGGCAGCACAACCCTCTGGCATATCAGCCACTCCTCCCACTTTGGTGTCATCTGCAAACTTGCTGAGGGTACACTCAGCTCCAACATCCAGATCATTAATTAAGATCTTGAACAGGACTGAACCCAGTAGGACACCCCAGGGTACACTGCTAGTTACCAGCCTCCAACTAGACTTTGTGCCACTGCTCACCACCCTCTGCACCCGGCCATTGAGTCAGTTTTCGATCCACCTCACTGTCTGCTCATCCAGCCTGCACATCAACCATTTCTCTATTGGGATCTTATGGAAGACAGCGTCAGAGGCCTTACTGAAGAGCAGGTAGACAATATTCGCTGCTCTCCGTTCATCATTTCCTCCAGGCCAGTCATTTCATCATAGAAGTTTATCAAGTTGGTCAAGCATGAATTCACCTTGGTGAAGCCATGCTGACTACTCCTGATGATTTTCTTGTTCTAATGATCTCTGAAAACTGCTTATGAAGTGGAACATTTAAATATGGTTTCTCAAAAGCATCCCAAGACAACAACCTAAAGGAGTGATGATTTTGCCACATTGTCTAATGAAATATGCAGCCATTTTCAGAATTTTTCATCACTGAAGCAGTGCATCTGAAAATGCACAACTCTGTTTAAGCAGTCAAAAATCTACCCTCAGTTTAAATCACTAGGAAGTTGAATCATGTGCATCACTGATTCATCACCTCCATAGTCACAAAGGTGGAACTTTCCCTGACGGCTCCCTGGTTTGATGACGCCCTATAAAAACATCTGTTCCAAGTGATGATACCCTCATTTGTACAGTTCTGCCATTTCACAAGAAAGAAATCTGCTGCAAGAGGCATTTTAACAGCTCCAGTTTGATCCCCAGAAAAGCCAACGTTGATAACTCACTTAAGCAAAGCAGCTAAAGAAAAGACTCTTGGGTCTTGTTTTTCATTCCAATGAATGGTCAAAATTTGCTGCTACTCATTACAGAGGATTTCATTAGCTGTGTGCTTTTATGGGCAACCAGTAAAATTTAATGTACTGTTTTCCATAATTTATGTCCTTTCTGATTATACCCTTTCCACCTTCAATCCTTCTAGAGAAAAGGATGCAAGTTCGTGGTGCCCCAAAGGCATAATTTAAGATTTGAAGAAATGTCACCTGCTAGTTTCTGGTGCTGAATCCTTGTCCTGACCCATGCATCGAGACAATGAGCAACAAGTGGACAGTTATTTTAGAAATGGGTCCTTTAAAAATTTTCATTATTTTCATCTCTGTCTTACTACCAAGCCAAGAAGAAAATGGGTCTTGGAGATCAATAACCTCAAAGCCTCAAGGCAAATCTCCTCTTTATAAACTGTTGTTCACACAGTTCCATCTATAGTTTAAAGGATGTTAGTCTTTCAAAAACAGAGGCATTTTAATTTGACAAGGCCACTCTTTCAAATCCATTGTAACAACATTTTGTTCTGAGAAAACTGTACAAAGCAACTCTAAGCCACGTTCAAAATCCCCCTAATACACATAAGCATGAAAACTGAGTCTCCAAATGAAAAAAAAAAAGTGCACGGTAGTCAAATACTTTACACTGCGACCATGTGTAAGAACAACTAATGAAATTATACAGGAAGAGTGACTAAGCGTTACCTTTTTGGCTTTCATCACAAGGATCTAAAATTTCCTCATTTTTCCCTTCCCTTCCCCAAACACACACACAGATTACACACATCAGAACTTAGCATCAGGTCAGAACACGAACCACTAGTGAGGATCAGTGAGAGAAATCATGGTCCTGAAAAAACAGACACACAAAAAGTTACTTCATAGGCTTTCATGTTTATTGTGTAGTTGCAAACCTTTCTTGAACTGCAGGAACAGACTTCCTCTTAAACATCTTAGGTGCAAAAATTTGCCCCGAGATAAGAACAAACTCTGCTTTTTGTGCAGCACTGCCATGATAGTGGGAGAGAATCAGACTTGCCGCTGGATTCCCACAACCTTCTAATCAAGTCCTCAGTTGGATTTGTGCAAATGCAAAACAGCTAAACCAGGAAAACTCTGGTTCAGAGGGGATCATTTATTTTTCAGTACAAATGATAGAGAAAAATCACCCAGCTGGTGTCAGATCCTCAGGTGAGGTTAATAGGAAAAAAAAATCTTTTATGTATTTGTTGAGCATGTTTGAAGTAGAAGCAACTGTGACAACAAACAGAATGCCACAACGGCATTTTTAGAGCCATCTTTAAAATTGGACCCTAAAGCTCTGGCTCCTGCAGGTATTTTGCAGGGCCAAGTTCACAGGTCTCCACATGTTTTCACCTACACAGAAGTACTTGCGTTCCTGAAGAAACAGAGCCAGGAGCAGTAACCAGACTTGACGTTAGAAGCCATCATACTGCTTGGATCTAGAAGCTACATTTTTGTCTTAGAGCTGAGAAGTATGCGTCACTGAAGTATATTATCTGTTCAGCATAAAATCTACATATGCTATCCATAACAATATTAATTGTCACCACCTCAGCTCATCTTTGTTGGATTTCTAAAAAGTATTCTCAGAAATTTTTCAGGAAAGGGTGCTCTTGGGTTTGCTGTGTACTGGGTGAGCACATTTTATAGTTCCAGGAAGAGCCTGGCAACACGGGAACATTCATAAATACACTTCAGAGTACAGAAGGTTCAAGCAGAGAAATATAATTTGAAAGTGAATTTATTTCTCTGAACTGGCATGAAGGGAAAATTGTTACTGGTGAACTGCTGTACCTACAATCCTCAGGTGAACATTACTGAAGGTTTTATTTATTTTAAGTGTAGCAGGAACAGCTTTAATTTCCTTATAGAGATTCTACAGCACAAGGTAACACCTCCTTTGGGAAGTGAGTGCAGAAAGGACTCAAAATTTTGGCATGTTTGCTGAGATGGGTTGAATGAGTCAGTGCTTTGTAACGACATGCATTAATATGCACGGCCACTTTGTTTCATCAATAAAAAACTAAAGAACTTAAATGACTAAAGGCAGAAACAGCTTTCGTTATGCATACACATAAGTTTTAAATTCTCTGGTAGTTCCGCAGTCCTGGAAAAGGCTACTTTTAAATAAAATTATGTGGAAAAAATATACATAAGTACATTGTGCGCTTCAAGCAAAACCATATGCATAGTTTATGCTGATCAAATGTTTTCTATTATAATCTAGATCTTTCCCAGTCTGAGGGACACTTGCCCAGTGCTTCACTGAATGATACAGAGCATAACAAGGAGCCAGGTAAGACATTTTCTGGTGCACTGGGCATGAAGAGCAAGAACAGATCTGTGGAAACGAGAATTTTTAAGGCAGATTCTCAAGTGACCTGTACCAATTTACTAGAGTTGAGGATGAAGCCATCAGAGCCTTTGTTTTGAGGCATTTGGAGTGAAAAGAGAAATGCCAGTTTATGTTTACAAACAGCTTCATTCTTAGACCACTGCTCTGGTTCTTACCTGTTGCTTGTACCCTAGAGCCTTCATTCAAATATGGTATGAAATAACTGCTGATCAGGGCATGTTAGGACAAGTGATTTTGAACACTATCAACATTGCATCAAGCAAATAAAATTAGAACTTACTGATTTTTAGAAGTCTCAAATTAGTCAGAAAACGCTTATCTAGCTATGCTCCAGGACTGCTAGTACCACTTCTTGTTCTGCCATCACAAGTGATTAATAACACACCTTTTTCACTTCTTACACATACAAGCATTGGCTGGTATACTGTGGGGGGAGCCACCAAAACAAAAATGTTATTAGGTTATTCCTATTCAAAAACATAGCCTCACTACTTGTATAAGAAGAAATGTCTGAACAGCCCAGGTAAGCAAATCCCAAATCTCAATATTCTAACTGGAGCTAATACATTAAATAGGGGTCCCGTGTCCCGTTCTAAGTAAAAAAAAGGTAGAAAAGAGTCTTGGCCTCATCTCTGCCAAAAAAAATGGAATCAAACTACATATCTTCCACTTTGTTCCTTCCTTATAGGAGGGGCATCCTTCACATGTTGGTTTACCTTTCTATCTTAATGCACATCACTCATGCTTTCTAGAAGGTATGTTAGGAAAGTTTATAAACATCACTGTTGGATGGATAACCCAGGCTTACTTTCAATTCAGGAGAAGTTTTATCAAAATCTGGAATTTAGATTTGGTTCCAACCACAGCAAGATATGCAGTTTTGTTACTTTGAAACTGAAGTTGGTTATTTTTGGTTCTGCTCCTCAGAAGACTTCCGTAACTAACAACTCTGAGTCTATGTACTGGATGACACTGTTTATTCCTATATAACCTTGTTATCACACAAAGTCATATTCATGGTGGACAATACTGTCATGGATGATCACAGTCAGTTCAGTACAAGAACTATATACACTGAAAATCAGTGCAATACACTTGAACTGGGCACACTGGAGTTACTGCTCATGGAGCCCGGGGCTCTGAAAAAGCTGAATGCCTTTGGGACTTTGCTTTACAGGTAGAATTGCAGTAGTCCAGCATGAACACTAGAAATGCATCTACCTTTACAAACAGGTTTACAGTGGCTACAGCTAGGGAAAACACTTCTTGGCCAGCTTTGGATAACAACAAAGCTTTACCAACCTCAGCAGATGCCATGACAACTGGCTAGGCTCTGTAAGCCTTCAAAGGTGACAAGTGTCAACAAAATTCTTTTCAGAGCATCTTTAAGGATAATATTACACTAGCAATAAAAAAACAACTAAGGAAGACACTAAAGGTACTGAAAGAAGGATAGGATTTCCATTCTTCAGAAGGTACATCCCCTGTTGTCTATTCCCCATCATAAGGCGTGATGGGAGATCCCTATCAGCTCCATAACTTCAGACTTTTTTTTTCTTAGTATACAAAGGACTAATATTTCAGATGGAAAATAATGGCAGACACTATACAACTAACTCACTGAACTCACTGAAAAGTACAGCACTTTTAAAGACCCATACAAAAGCACCAATGAAACTCATTGCTCAGTGTTTGTTGTAGTAAACAGGTATACAAAGATCACTGCCAGATCATTCCTGTGTATAGATAAACCTTTAGTCAAAGTTACAAAGTTCCCACAAGGAAAAGCTTTGACCTTTTGGCTCCAACACAGCAAAAAAAACTTCTGCAACATCTACACATACCTGCCTGCCTACATTAAACAACGTAGAAGGGACCTCCATGCAAACTGAACTGACTGCAAATACCTCTTCTGCCTAAGATATCAAGAACATGATCAAGATCAGAACAGGCACAGAAAACTAAGTGTATTTAATTGAAGCTGATGGCAGGGGGAGGAGGGAGGAAGGATGATTTGCCAAAAAGAAAAATGCAGATATGGCCAAGTTCCACCCCTGGGCATACCACACACTCGTTTCATGACACTGCACAAATCACTTCCCAACTTTTTGTCTCAGGATCTCCCATCAGCAGCCATCCATGAAGAGGGGATGATATGCCTACTACTACTCCTGTAAAATCAGCTGAAAATCTACAACTTAATTCTGTGAGGAATGCATATGACTTAAATACTCACTGCTGGAGCTTCCAGGAGTACTGAACTGGGAAGTTTCAAGGAACTTTCGAGGCGTAGACAAGTTAGTAACATCCATAAGAGGTACAGGAGCATCTTTCACAAGGGAGCTGTGTGAGGGGAAAGAATTAAAGCAAACAGTTTACTATTATTTACAAACTTAGTTCACAACAAATAATCCAGTTATTTCTTAAATTTGTAAGCCTAAGCAATACATATACATAACACACAGTTTTGATACAACAGGTTTACAAAACCTAACTTAAAGCACAAGTCTACAGATGAATACAAGTGGGTATGTATATATACATATTTGAGTGAAAAGGGAAAAAGCCAAAAAAGCGATGATGGGGGAACACTGTCATATCAAAGACAAACCTTGGTATCCCAGCCTCTCTGAATTTAACAGCAGTCTAGACTTGCCTGACTGGTCACCGCAACATGATCAGGCCACAGGCATGTTGGAGCTTGCCATAGCACGTGATTATCTCCCAGCCATTTACTTCCAGCACAATTAACTAGTGCTAGCATGATGATAAATCAACATGGAATTGTTAAGATCTTTCTGGAAAATGACATATTGAGGAGAAGAGATGCTCTCATTTCCATGGCTTCTGTCAACTACTTCATCCTTCAAGCTTTTCTAGTTCCCACTAGAAGCCTCCACCCTTTTTCCTCCCCTTCAAATTCCTGTTCTGTGCACACCTACATGCATTGCTCTCAAATGAACCTTCTTAGTCAGAAAGGAAAGACTTCCTACTGGTCACTTTCATAATAAATTCACATAGTATTATTTGCCAAAAATGCGTCATGCTGCCCCAGTTGCATAATGAAAAGCATGAAGCTGGTTGTGGCAGGGGATGCAAGCAAGAAATCATTTTTAAAAGAAGTAGAGAAGGCTCCTATAATGGACTTCTGCATGTTCCCTTAGAGGTCAAAATGCTTATAGAAACCTGCTAAGACAAGGGCTAAGCTTACTATCCTGCATAAGACCATCTATACTCCCTGTACACCTACAATACCATACTTACAGGGATTAGCTATGCATTCCAGCTTAGCAGTGTTAGATGGAACACACTTAAAACCAATACGAGAAATTATTATAAACATTATTGCATCCCAGTCAACAGCCAGTCCAGAGCACCACACTAAAACAAAGCAACAAGACTGTCCTTGATGCAAGAGTTCATGTTATCAAATATCAGTGATGTGCAACAGGGAACGTGAAAAAAGATAGAAAACAAGAAAAAGATAAGGGTCCCTGTAGCAGTTGTACAAAACTGCAGTTAATTAGCAGTCACATAGTCTGGGTACACCAAAGCTTTGTGTCTGTTTTTAATTAAGAAGATGAGTAAGGAAGAGACTGATGACTTGCTAGCAACCCTTCTTCCTAGAAATTTCAACTTCAATCAACCCTTTATTTCATAAATTCATTTAATGTAACTTACTCTCTCTCTCCCCTTTTATTTTTGGTAAGCATTTTTTATTCCTTCTCATTATAAAATGCTAATTTACCTTTTCTCTGCACCTTTATCATACTCTGGCTCCCCTTTTGCTCCCTGCCCCTGTTTATTACCTCTCCCACTCTATAAAAGTTATCTTCCAATACCGTGTCTCTCTCTTCTAGCTACTATCTTTCTTCCTCCCCTCCCAACAACTCTATTGCCCTCAAACTTAGAATTCACAAAATTAGGAAAAAATAGCCAGGCACCTATACTTACGTTGAATTTCCACTGATCAGAGACACCAACCAGCTAAGAAGTTTCAACATCTTTAAAACACCTTAGAAACAACACAGCCAAGACACTGCTCAGGCACTTCAATATTGCAGCCTCGGGCTAGTAACCTAATGGTTAGAAGTTTTATTTTAAACCTCGGACATTTGCTAGAGAAGATGAGCAATTTTCCCCCCCTGTTCTTCCCTTTGCCTGACCTGAGCCTCATGATCATGACATTCGTAGGAAAGGTATATGCATCAGAGAAGCAAAAGAATGCTACAAGAAACTGACCTCCTCATAATTCTGTGGGAAGCAGCAAAAAGCCAACAGAATCACTAAGCAAACGTGAAAGAATGAGAACAGACTGTTCACAGGCTCAAAGGTGCATAAACATATTTGGAGTTTTTCAGCCATAAGCATGAGAAATTTGCTTGCCAAAAATTAAAGGTTGAGGTGTGAGTTGATGGCATTCTCCCAAGAAAGTCTCTACTTACGAAAGGGAGAATGTTGTCCTCTTCCCTCCCAGACCTGTTGCCCTCAGTTAGCATCACACCAAACCCACCTTATTCTCCCTTTCTCCTTGTTGCGTTGTCCTACTCGGTTAGTTGACTTGATGTAAAGATGACGGTGTAATTCGTCTATCAGGACTAAGTGCATGTTCATCTTCTTACTGTGGAGCTCCAGCCTCAGATCACTCAATCCCTCCACCTGAAGAAGGGGACCTTCCAAGGAGTCCACCGCTGACACCTGGAAGGAGAACACGTGACAGCTTTTAAAGGTCAATTCATTCATCTCTCAGGATTTTTCTCTTTCATTAGGGGAGTGTCTGAATACCATGATGATTCTATCCATAAACCCTTTTAAAGGGGAAAATATTTAAGTAGTATTTCTTTATTTCTATTCCTAAAAGAAAATGCAATATATAAAAAGGGTCCAATATCTGAACAACTCAAATTTAATGAGCAGTCTTCAACTATTTTGAGCATACGTATAAACCAAGTTAGTTAAAACACAGTTCATTAAATAAAAATCAAAGCACAGTTTATCACAAAATAAGAGGATTATTAAGTAGAAAAGTGTTAGAAAAAGATACTGACAATGATGTTTGATTGTCTTAATTCTTTTAATTACAGAAACACCAACAACACATTATTCCCAATTCTACAAGTGGGGAGCAAACAGCTTAAATTTTGTTTGCCTAAAGTGATGTCATGACATAGCTAAAAAAGCTTAGGAGACTTCATCTTCTAGCCTACATAGCTGCTCTGTCATGTAACTACACAATTTAAATGAACATAGCCATCAGATTAATGAAAACTATTGTTAGTGCAAAGGTACTTTTGAACTCTACAGAGTGTGGGGTTTTTTTAATGCTTGATTATTAAGGCTCAAATTAAGGAAAATAACTTTATACAAAGCAACGGAGGAACAGACAGGGATCTAGACATGCAAGAACGTAAACAGGCCATAGGTAACATTTCTCTGCCAATGCTCTTCAATAGTGACCAGCTGACATCCAGCAGGCACTAGACTGAGGAACCCAATCGCCATTTATAGCCTAAAACCAAATGTGGACAAAAGCCACCAGGAATGACAAATCAGTGCACAAAAGCAACGCTACCAATTTGCATCTCTCCCAATTTACTTGTTTTCCTAACTGTTTAACAGAGCACTTCCACAGTTACTAAAAAAAAAAAAAGGGGGCATCCCTCTGCAGTTTCCATAGTCTCAGTGCTGATGTTGTAAGAAACTAGACATAGCATGTTTTGCATACAGAAATTTAAAATTAATAAAAAAAACCCAAATCATTCCCTAATAACTGAAGATACTATTAGCGAAATAAGACACTTCCTTGCACTTCAGGATTTCAGTTTATAGCAAACCCGCTAAACATTAAAAATGAAAAGCAAAGAGATACAGTAAGTAGACAGCCAAGCTAAGGTCTGGTCCCTTAATACCAGTAAATATTAACTATACTGAAAGAACATCTACCAACAATGTATTACTTTGCCTCCAACTCAAGAATGACCCTGAGATAGCTTTAGGGCAGCGAGGCTTTTTAAATTAAGAGCAGTTTCTAAGAGGAAGCTGCACTTTTTTCCTTCCTCCTGAAATGTTTTGCCATGAAGTCCCTAACTATGAAATTCTTTTCTCTGCATGGGTGATGAGAGCCTGCAGTTGCTGCCAGTTTTTAGGCTAGGGCTCAGTCTTGAGAAAGAATTTGTCACAGTATTAATCACAGAGGACTGAACAGGCTCCTCCTAAGCCCACCAACACTGCAACTTCAACAGCATTTACGGGGTTCCTGTCACTTGACACAAAGCACTATTCCATCCTCTTTCTTCCCACTATCTATTTGTGAACAGTTACGGAAGTTTGGCCATAACACATCACAAAGCCACGCCACAGATGAAGCAAAAAACCAAATTTGCTTCTCCCCAAAGAGCTGACGTGCCAGAGTACGTACAAAGAGAGAAGGCTCAGCAGGCATGCAGACACAGCTTAGAAACCTTTGGCAGAAGCATAAGTGCTAATTTTTATCTTCTTCCTTTGGCTGGTAGAGATGTACCCCAAATTTCCCAATTCCAAAGGCGCTTTAATCCCCCCAGTCACTTCAGGGGAGTTACAGGCATTCATCACTGCCCTGAAAGCTGTCAGCAATTTCACCAAAGCAAGAACAAGATCAGGAACAACATTTGTCAAACTGAGAAGCTGAGAGATGAAAATGCAGTGAGGGAAGAACTGAAAGCAAGCAGGAAAATGACATTAGAAAGGTTCCGAGGCATCCAGGAAAAGTATTACCTAAAACACAAGCAACAAGAATTTAAAGCTTTCATCTCAGATCATTTGGTTCTATTTTTATCTTCCCAGTTCCTAAAAAGTTATTCTCAAAACTAATTAAGACCAACACACAGCTCTCCAACGTGTCTCTTGAGAAACAAATAGAACAGCCAATCGTTTATTGTACTTAAAAACAAAAAAAGAAAACCCCACACAACAACCCCCAAACCCCCGTGCTGTTATGCACTGAACTTTCTTCTTCTGGAAAAAGCTGCTTTTCTTTTTGGCGGGGTTTGTCCGGTGGTTTTTTTGATGGCCTTTCTGACACTTCATATTTGCAGTCAGACAAGCTGGAATTTACATCCTTGATAAATGCCACTTTCCCAGTGATTGAACTCTTCAGGTAAATAACACAGGCAAGTTCCAACATTACGCACACTTGGAGCCTTTTAACTTAAAGCACTTAAGGCAGCCCCGCTCCAGTAAAGCCTCACTTAACTACTGTTTGCTTTTCTGATATTTCATTTCCCATTACCACCAATTATCAAGACAGAGCGCAAGAGAAAAGCTTTCATGTTCAGAACAGTTTGGGTCTAGAAAGTAGCTAGGGGCTCAGTCCAAGTTGATGGAAGTCAAGGTGAAGTCTCCAATCGGTTTAGGTAGAAACAAGTATAGACATTATGTTAAAAAAGAAACCAAAAATTTTCCCTTCTGTAGTTTTACTTACAGAAAGATGATTTAAGCCCCGGCAACAAGCAAGCTATGAAGCAGCACCCTAGATTACATCTCAGAATACAAAATATGAGATTAAAACATTCATCTAATTTGTGTGCTCGATAACACACCACAGAACAGTAGCATAAGCAACTAAAATAATGCAAAGATGTCTACAAAGAATGCACAACATTAAAAATACACTACAGATAGATCTAACAATAGAGCTGTTAGAAGAAAAACCTTGACAAGCTTGTGTTTCACCCTACTATCCTGGGAAAGATCAGTCCTTAAAACTCATTTTCAGCAAATAACCACACTGTCATCACAAAGGCTTTGCTCTCCAGAAGCAGGGAGATTAAGAGCTACAGAGATGGATGGAGAAGGGGAAGCAGAAAGTGAATAGGAAGAGCAGTAATAATGACAACAGCTCTGTCGACTACTCGGAAACACAAGCACAAGTAGTTTACAATTGGCTTTATTTAAAATCCAAGTATCCATCTGGGCCATGTTAACAACATGGTCAACTATCTTGAGAAACAGTAAGGTTACAAGGGGACTTGGAAAATCACCACAGTGTGTCAGCTGAGAACACAGCCAACGCCACGTGCGGCCAAGAAAAATAGGGTGATTGCTGAGAGCAAGGCTAGAAAAAAATAAGACTTTTTTAATTGAATTCACAACAGGGACTATGTCTATCATTGGCAAAGTTTAGATCAAGACCAGAATTTTATGCCCCCACTCAGCTAGTAACACACCATCACTTGTATTATGCAAGAGACCCAAAATGTATGATAAAAATACGTTCAACTTTGAAGATCATAGAGATTTATTTACTGTTGTGTCATCACCTCATCACTCAACTTGGGTGTATCATTTCAACTAGTTGTTCTTAACCTTTTCTCATTTCAAACCCTGATATGCAAAAGGAGCTAGATGAGTGGGAGACAGGCTGCACAAAGCAGTAACAGGTCAGAGTACAACACAAATACTACTCTGCAAGAAAGTATTGCTGTTCCTCAAGTTAGCAGTGATTCCTCCAGTTACAGAACCTTAATTTAAGAGGAAAAACCCCTTATTTTTGGATTTCTATTTTTTATTGTGGATGCTGCTCCTCTACTTATGGTATAAAGATCAAGAAAAATATGCATTCTAGAAAGAAACCTAAGCGTTGGGGGTTGAATGTATTTATATTGCTAGCACCATTCCCAAACATCATAATCTTTTCACATTCTAAAAGGCAACTGTCTCCCTCCATTTTGAATGCTAAACTTAAAAAAAAAAATAGGGATTTTGTATTTAAATTGTATCTATTATTTTTCCACTCATTTATTACAAAGTTATCTGGAGTCCTCAGACAGAAGCCCTTCACTTCTAATTATTTGTATCATTTATTAGGATTTTAATTTTATTACTTTGAACAATTAAGAATAGAAAAACCTTACAAGCTAAAACATTTCCATATCGGTTTTAATATTTTCAGTATGTTATAGCCAGTTTGGGATTTTTTTCAGTTCACCAGCAGTGTTTTGAACACTCACTTCAGAAGCAGCAGTGCTGGGAAATTAGACAACTCTACATTTAGAGAAGTTGTGTAAGCCATCCTCTTGCCCACTGCTAGAACGACCCAGCTTCCCTGGTTGCTATCTTCCACCACATTCATCTCGACTTTACAGAGCTCATTGTACATCAAAATTAAAAGGCATTTGAGCCATCCAATATGCACTTGCCATTAAGGACAGCGGTGAGGCCAAAGGCTATCCACACCTACCAAAGAGCGATCTCAAATGCGCAACTGCGCAATCCCCGTATACTAGGATGAGAAATAAGTGTGGTAGCTCAGAAGCATGCCACGGTCACTGAATAAACACCGATGTGTAACAACAGCAAGCACAGACTTCAGCATTTTCTGTCAGAGCAAGTCAAAGAATTCTGGAAGTCAGGAATCGGTATTCATAGCACTGCTAGAATAACAGAGCGATCCAGCTTGGAAGGGACCTCCCGAGGTTTCCAGTCCAACAGCCTGCTCAAAGCAGGGCTAACTCAATGTTAGATCAGGCTGCTCAGGCCTCCAGTCAAGGTTCAAAAATCTGCAAGCGTGGAGGTTCACAGTCTCTCTGGTCTCTTGCTCCTGGTGTTTACCCCTTCTCATGGGGAAGAACTTTCTCCTTATGTCCAGCCAGCTTCTCCCACAGAAATTGTTGATGGTTGCCTCTCGTTTGTTTCCTGTGCACTTCTGAGAGGAGCCTGGCTCCATTTTTCCCTCTTAATTCTTTTAGATGGTCACAGACAGCAAAAGACTCTTTTCTGCAGGCTGAACACATCCAATTACTGCAGCAGCATCTTACACGTTGTGTGCTTCCAACCCCCACCACGCTGGGGGCTCTCCGCTGGCCTCACCCCCCGATGTTCCCTCTCCATGCAAGAACAGGTATGTACCTTTCTTGTAGAGGGGCCCCCAAAACTGGACGTGGTACTCCAGATGCAGCCCCACAAGTGCATAGTCACTTGCCTTGATCTGCGGGCTACGACCCTGCAAACACAGGATCGGGACACTGCGTGATTCGGCACAATACTGTGTTATCCAAAAGGTCTGCAAGGGAACCGAACTTTGTCTTCCCTGCGATTGCCACCCTGCACATGCACCGAGCTGAGGGTGCAATTTGCACACCACCCCTGCTTTTTGCTCCTTAGCCTCGCTGTGCTAAGCGTGTTGGATAATGAAGATTAAAGATGCCATAAAACATGCAACGGTATCACATCTAATTAGATTTTCTCCCCTTAGCTTAGACTAGATTTCCCAAGTAGTTACCTGGTTTTTAATACTCCTATTACCTACTGTGTGCTATTCATACTAACAAAAGGACTAATAGATGTAGAATTATACATAGAGGGGAAGAGTTATCACTACAAGTCTCTGGTTAAGACTGATAATGGAATAGCAGCCTTTTTCAGAGAACCTGAAAATTAGATGTACAGAAGAGAACATGGTTCAAGGGTCCAGAAAAAGCACCTGAGGGCCCTTCAAGCCTCTTTCTTACACCCGCCTGGTTTAGCTAAATGGAAATAAGTGATTCTTTTTTTTTCTGAGGGTGGGAGGTTGGGGGTAGGTAATGGCATTGTGTTTGAGTACCTGGACACAAAGATAATTATAGGTAAGAGAGCTTCCCAACATTTTTCTTTTGGCAGGGGTTGGGCTGCAGAGAGGACCTACAGCAAGAGAAAACAGCTGGAAGGTGAAACAACAGGCAAACATCTTGTTATTCTTCAAAAAGCTGATTTACCACAAGAAAATAGTACCAAAAGAAATGGTAGGTAATCACCCCCACCACCTTTTTTCTTTTCTTTTTTTTTAAACTCCAAAAGATGCCTGTCTCTCCCATTGAAAGCCATACTTAAATAAATACAAAATAACTGCATTTAGTCAAATAATAATAAAAATATTGGCCTGGATTACATAGAATTTAGATAATCTGATAGTTATTTCAGATGCTAAAATCTACTTATCTACTTATTATTGCACTTCTTATTACCCACAATAATAAGTAGTGACCCTTTAGAAAATAAGGATCAAAGAAATAAGCCTGAAAAAAGAGCTCTGCTTTGTATGAGCTAAAAATTGCAAGTTTATACAAAAATAACTGTGGCACCAGAACCATTATGCAGCTTGTTTAAAGGTCACAGTCATTTTATAGTAGTGCTTAATTGCCTTAAAAAGAAAATGTAACTAAACATTTGTGTATCATAACATCCAATTTGGAAGGTTTTAATTTAAGGTTCTAGATTCTTGTAAAACACAAGTACTAGCAAGATAGTTGTTAAAATTCTTCCTTCTTTCCTGACTTCGGCTAAAGTTTTCCAATCTGCTTGCAGTTAAACCTACACATTCCCTTAAAAGGTTTTTAAACAGTATTTTAGTTTACAAAAAAGCATTGTAAAATAGATGTGAAAAGAGAGGAACTTTTTTTTTTTTAAAATTCTAGACCTCCACAATCCTGGAAGTCTATGAGCAGAGATAAAATGAAAGCCCTCAGCTAGGTGCTTCTTCAGGGGGGAAAAAAAAAAAAAACAGAATAATGGTTGTTCAAACTAGAAAACTAAATGCTTTCTGTCTGGGATAGCAGCCTATTCTGAGTTCAGACAACAGATATGAAAACATGAACAAACAATTGAGAAAGGTTAAAAGAAAACAATGCGGTAGGTCACAATTTGAAGGAAAAAAAAGTCAAGTCATACACAAACACAGTATGACAAAAGGAAAAAAGCTGAACCCTCTGAATAAAACAGCAAATAAATAGCAGCAACCTAGAAGGTTTCAGCTGCCTTGCTGGATGAATAAAGACAATGCTGACATTTAAAAGGAGGAGAATTGATCTACTGCTTTTACAAGGAACTCGCTTTCAAAAGGTACAGGAAAGGAAAATGACTAAAAAATGGCTTAAATGTAGCCAGATCTAAACAAGCAGTTCACTGAATTCAATTTACACCTGACCTGTGCGAGATAAGGATCTAACCTGAAAAGTTTGTTTAAGAAACAGGAAAGTACACACACTCCAGCTGTTGGGATTTCACACCGGGCAAAAAGGCAGAATACCTACAAATGATGGTCTCTAGTCAAAGAATTTAACACATGATAAATTTAAGAACAGATGATGCATTAGAGAACTGATCTTCCAACCTTCCACCACCACAAATGTACCTAAAGGATCCTGAGTTACATGCGACAAGGAAGTTCCCAGTGGGTCATTTTGGTTTGGGGTGGCACGTGGCACCCCTGTTCCAACATATTTAAAGAAGCCAGCAACTGCAAGCAGCTGGAGACACACTCTTGGAGGGGGACCACTCAGGGACTGTGGCATGGGGGTGACCCATGCTGGCTCAGGGACACCCTTCAAAGGCACTGCAGTTTGCGGGTGAACCACGTGGGAGCAGGCACTCTAAGGAAAAGTGTAGCAGAGGAAAACCTGAAGAACCAGAGTGCTGCAGTGGAAGCCAGTAAGAAGCAGAGTAGCAGAAAAACCCTTACAGATGACCCCAACTTTCTGTGCCACCCATCGTCTCATCTGAGGAACTGCGACAGATTGAGCATAAGCCATGGAAAAAAAGAAGTTGAGAAAAGGGAGGGGAGTAAAGGTGTTGGACTTAAATTGCACCTGGAGGAGAGTGAGAAAACATGTTTACTTAAGTGTTTTTTGACTTGTGTTCTGTTTTTCCCCACCTCAAAACCCAAATCACTAAACAGAAGTTTGTGTTAACTAGCAATAAATTAAGCAAGAGTTCCCAAAGTTGAAGCTGTTTTGCCTGCAAAATTCCCATGTTTTCCATGGATGATGGAGATCAAATCACACAAAATGGTTGGAGTTGGAAGGGGCCTCCGGAGGCCATCTGGTCCAACCTCCCTGCTCAAGCAGGGCCACCCAGGGCCGGTTGCCCAGGACCGTGTCCAGATGGCTTCTAAGTATCTCCAAGGACAGAGGTGCCACAACCTCCCTGGGCAACCTGTGCCCACACTCGGTCACCCTCACAGCAAAAAAGCCTTTCCTGATGTTCGGAAGGAACCTCCCACGTTTCGGTTTGCACCCATTGCCTCTGGTCCTCTCACTGGGCACCACTGAACAGAGCCGGGCTCCATCTTCTTTGCACCCTCCCTTCAGCTATTTACACACATTGGTAAGACCCCTCTTGAGCCTTCTCTTCTCCAGGCTGAGCAGTCCCAGCTCTCTCAGCCTTTCCTCATAGGACAGATGTTCCAGTACCTTCATCATCCTTATGGAAGGGGCTAACATCCAGAAAGCTGCTGAATGCTTTGAGCCTCCACTGCTGGAAACATGTAATGAATAACTGATTAAGCCTGCTTTTAAACTGCATTTATATTTTTTAATTAGAAGCTTGACGTAAGTCTTATCAAGTAAGCCTGTATTTCATCTGCAAATTTGTTCACTGTTTTGGTGCAAGGTGAATCAAGGTGAAGCTGAAACGTTACTGCCTTTGAGGGTGGGACATCCGAATAATGGGACATATAGAAAACTTTCACACAAGCCGTACTTAAGAAATCCAAAGTTTGGGAATTGTCTGCTACCAAACTACCACGGGCCAGCGTACAGCATAGTGTGAACTGATATCAAGACAAACCAGTGAACATGAGCTAAGATGACCCTGAACTTAAAAGAACACCCAGATGGTCCCAAAGCAGGAAGCCTTTAGCTAAAAAGCATGGAAAATATGAAAAGCACACGGATCAAAGATAGCTATTCCTGACTATCGCTGCCTCCTTCCCCTTAAAAACAGGAAAAGGAGAAAAGGTACACAGGATGAGAGGATTAATGAGTAGCTGTAAAACACTGATGATGAACAGTACCGAGTGTTGATTAACATACTCGATATTAAGATGATGGAAGAAATTGCTACCAATTTTGTTCACCTTTAAACAGCCTTGTAAGAATTAACAAGCTAAAAGCAAACAAAGAGCTATAAAAGACCGAGGACTAAAGGTGACTCCTTTGCAATATTTTGGAAATAGCTGAGGTCACTCCTCTTCTTGAGATAAAAGTATTTGCTGAACAAATGATGCAGAAAGGGGGAGACTGATGCAGATGACTGAAGCAGAAAGGGGGAGAAGTTGGAAAGATTAGTTGGAAAGATTCTGAGCTACACACACACACAAAAAAGTGCTCAGGTTGCAGGCAAACAGCCCATCCTGAGACAAGCAGTCAGTGTCAGCTGATTTGATGGGGGAAGGACAGGGAAAATGCACATACAGGAACAGGGTAAAAGGGTTGCTTTTTGTTTGGGGGGTTTATTTGCTCTTAAACATAGCACCTTATTATTAAGATTCCCACCAGCACAGTCATCAACATTACTGAAATGCAACCGCTTCTACAAAAGGAGGCAACAAGGAGCCAGCATATGGCATAGTGCCCAACACAAGAAAGTATATAGGAAGGCTAAGGAGTAACACAATTCTTTTTTAACGCCTTAACACAGCAGAAGAGTGTTTGCCAGAGAATCAAATTCCAGCAAGCTGAACTCCATAATTTTGCTTTCTAAATCAATCATCCCATCCAGTCTTACCTTTTTTCTTTTTTCTTTCTTTTCCCCTAAAAAGAAATTTTAACGTTATCAGTTATAAGTATGGAGGAGGTCTATTAGATGACACAGCCATTTCCCTACCACTACAGTACTGCCTTAATCATGTTATATTTTACAAAAGTTACTTTTATATCTCTTGCTGATAAGACTATTGCTCCTACTTCATGAAAACATCAAAGCAAACCTGTTACAAACACATTAACACAAAGCGCAAATGTCCTTTATTTTTCTTACGTGTTTAAATGGCAATGACCCAACCTAACTTACTGTTTTCCTCTACAAACTTTAAAATATTTATAAAATTATGTTCCTCACTTGCTGTCCTTTACTCCAGCCACATAAATTTAATTCTTTCTAATTTGCCTTAGTCCTGTCAGCCATCAATCATTCTACTTCCTCCTCCACTCGCTGTAATTCATCAATGTCTTTCTAGTAATAAAGTGCTGAAACCGAAAGCAGTGCTCAAGGAACAGAGTGGCTAAAAACCACAAGAGAGGATTATCCAACTGCTCACTTGGACTTTAACACAACACATGAGCAATTTCAACAACAGTACGGTCAAATGACTTCCCTGAAATGGGAAAGTCAGAGTATATATTGGCACCACAGAACTGCCTGAGACTTTTTCCACTGGAGTAACAACTCGATGGAAATGAGACATGTACTGCCCCAGTACCCGTGATAGTTGTGTGCCTCAAATCCTCAGGAGCTCCTGGGCAATAAGATGAAGTTAGCAAACCAAAGATTCAGTACCATCTACAAGAAGCACGTCAGACAGCTCAGCTACAGAACTCATTGCCAAAGGACAGCATTGAAGCCAGAAGTTTAAATCGGTGCAAAAAGTGACAGGGACAAATTCAAGGGAGAAACAGCTACTGAGTGCTATTCAACACAAAAGACACCAGCTTTTCTGTCAAAAGCTGCATGCTGCCAAGTGCTGGAAGCTCACGGAGTGTTTTGGGAAAGGATTGCTATTGCTTGCTCTTGTCCTCACTCTCCGTTCTAAGCATCCTCTGCATCAGACACCGTCCTGGCCTAAGACCACCTTTGGCCTGAGCCTGTACAGACATCTATATTAAATCTCACTGGAGCACTGTCATGGACTGCCAATACAGTGGTAGCTATTGTGAAGGCAGCAAAAAAAATAAAAAAGGCTTTTCCTTCCACTTATCATTTCCATACTTTTTTGTCTCTGATTTAATGCATCCTCATTTAACATTAATTGCCATTAAGAAAAGTGGGTTTTATCTCTGTCCCGAGTCTTCTGTCTATATGAATGACATCTAGAACAATGGGGTCCTAATGCATTGAGGTAAAACATCACGATTTTCCTTTTAATGCAAACCTGCAGTTTCCCAAATTGATTCTCTTGCTGTCTTCAAGATGACATTTCAAGTCTTTTACATTCCCTGTGTCCCATCTCTCTGTTGTTAAAGGAATCTTTAACGCCTTTCAATTAGCTCTTCACCTATTAATTTACTAACTTTTTTTAATCACAGAATTCATAAACTCACAAAAGGTAATATTAAACTACAGTGTAAGAGAACCATTGCCTCCTTCTCCACCAGGCACACTTATGCATACATCTTCATTTATGAGCCATTCAGCGTAAGTCTTCCTCTAGGTCTACGTGACCTTCTACCAAACCATTCTGAAAGTTACTCGGTAGCTTTATGCCAACTTTACCAGACATAAATCAGTTTACTTCAGTGGGAAACTTCTGGGCTAAAACCAACCCAAACGTTTTAAATGCTTTACTAAACTAAATCTATGACATCTTTTCACCCACCGTTCTCTAGCTTTAAAGTTGCATTTTATAAATGCAATCAGATTTATCTAGATTATTTTATATTGTCCCATAACCCAATCTATCTTCAACAATTTCTCTTGGTGTTTGTTCCAGTATTTTACTATCGGCAGAATTATGGCTGTACAATTCAGAGTTTAAAAAAAGAATTCATGGAAAGACCAGTGATTACTGGAACAACATGCGCTGTATTCAAAGGTAAAGTGATAAAAGTGTAATTGTCTCACAGAATAAAGTCCATAACATACCTTAATAATAAAAATTACAAACACCATCAATGGCAAAATACATATTAACCTGCAGCTATGAAATACTATCAAGTTCATGAGTTAAAAAGGAAGCAAATGTAAACTAAGCCACACCACACTCGAGCTGTTAGGAGAGCACTCCCAAGAAAGGATGCATCATTAAATGGCAGGAGCGATTGCCTTCAGCAACGAACTTCTCATCACTGCAGCTACACTATAATCAGGAAGGATTAAATTTAATGTTCAAAAATGCCCATTCCCAAAAGCATACATCGTAATGTTACAGATGCCTCTCCCTTTCATTGAGGGCAGTGTCTGTCACGTAGCTGCAGCTTACTTTCACCATAAAAAAGATGCTTGATACCTCTTCTCCACCTTCATTACAGCATGTTTTCTTATTTAATAAACTTTCATCAGCTTAAATGAATGGTTGTTATTAGTAGAGCTAACAGCCACACGATAATACTCCAGAGAGATATCAGTGCTTGTCGGTGCATTAACTAAGAGCAGAAAGGCTGAGGTCAAGCACGTGTCAATGCAAATGAAGCTGTATTAGGCACTAACAGTTTAATGCAATAGACTGCCTCAGATAATGGAAATTACAGGATAAAAAGAATGAGATAAAGTTATTGATAAGTATACTAAGGGAAAAAAAATGATAAGATGTTTCAAAGGGAAAGAAACCCTCCACTTTCCAATGTCTTTAAACCTAGCCTAGCACGTTTATTTAAACAAAAAGAAAGATCAGAAAACAGAATTTAAAAAGAAAAAAAAGATACAGAAAAGAGGTGAAAAATGTTCTAATAGGTAGCACCAATGGTTCTCACAGAAGGAATTTAGAAGTATTCTACCAAACTTAATTGCTTAAGCTTTACAATGCTCCTTGAAGGCAGACAAATACTAATAAATCCTAGCATCTGAGTAAAAGTACAGTATTTTAAATGAAAGAGCAGCAGACAGAAGAAAGCTCATGATTTCCATGCTTATGTGTGAATCACTAGAACATATCCTATGCATACATCAACTTAATAAAAACAAAGCTGCCTTCTTTCTCACCTGTACCTCAACCATACAGCTAACAGAAACCGCTAAAAACTAATAGAAAACAGTTCCTTTAAGCATAAACACTTATACACCTCAGCAGGTAATCTGAAATGAGATACAACCCTTGAGATGTCAGCTTCTCAATTCTGTTTTCTGAAAGGCTGCTTTGTAATCAATAAGGTCAGCAATGACAAGACACAATGTTAGCTGGGGAAAGACTTCAAGGTAAAAGTCTTGGGAAAATATTACTATTTTTGTAATCCAGAAGAGAGAGAATTTCAAGCAGGGCCAAAATTTAAATTTTGTAATGAAAGCATTTCTGTAGAATCTCAAACCAGTGAGTCTCTTATTTCCACTTACAGCTTTAATTCCAAAATATAAAACTGTTCCACAGCACTACCTGAATCCCAGCTCTGCAATAAGAAATGCAAAAACAAAATGAAAGACTGTTTTTATTGATTTTCATTGTTCCAGTTGAAAGGCAGACAGTAAATAAAATGCATATCGAGAACTGCGCTGCAAATTTTTTTATTATTTCATTACTCCAGACTGCTTATAGTCTAAGAAGTCTGCTCACTACATGGCACTTTTAATTGAAAGGCTCTCCTCGTACTATACTGAGGAAAGCCACAGGTGGCAGCTACATTCAAGTAACAAAAATTCAACCCCTCCTCAACAACTGTGCCCAAGGCTACAATCATCCAATGGTTTCTGGGAAGACGTTAATCACTCCAAATGCCTTCGTAGAGGATTAACATGAAGTGCATAGAAAGGCAGGGGACACTTAGCGTGGGACACATTCGTTACGGGATGAGCAAGAAGAGGCCAAATATGCGCACGTGTACCCACACACAGAGCTATATCCTCTCTTTGCTCCTGGGAGAACACTTCAATAGTTCAAGCTCCTTGTTTGACTCCCACTTCGCACAGTAAGCTAGGTTCCTTGTCCTCATACACTGTTCTTCAAAATATCTTACCCATGGTTAGTCTCTCCTCTATTTCCTTTTCCTATGCCACCTCTCCCTTCTGACTGCCTCAGTAGCTTTATGATCATTTTTGCACAGCATTTCCACTTATTAAAGCGTCTTCAACTTCTGACCATGTTCTCACCCACTAAGTAGCCCAGTCGTGTTGTAAAGCCCTGCAGTTAAAACAAAAACCCAAACCACTTTTTTGTAAAATGCTTTGGCATGCAGACAATGGAGCTGGTCAGCATCTCTAGTTTAGACTGGTATGTCCCCGATACAAAGGTCAGATTTTACAACACAGTAATGTTCTTCAAAAAAAATTAACCCAGTACAGATCTTACAGTCTACGGAGCTGAGCAAAAACACATTTAATGCATCATAAGGATGCCGGTGGTGAACTCGGTATGCTTTAACTACACGGCATCAGCACAATTGGAAATGACCTAATTTACCTGCAAACCAGTCTCCTCTCCCGTACAGCCGGATGCCACGCCACATACATTTAATTGAACGCAACAACAATAACAGCCACTAGCTCGACTAGAAACTGAACAAACTGGCAACAATGCAAATTTGCAGCAAGAAAGCAGTCAGCTCTGAGAAAAGCCTGATGCTATTACTCACTTCAGAAAGCAGAGCAGGAGACATATATTATTCTTTCCCTGACATAAGGAAACTGAAATAGAAGTCCTTAACATTGAAAAAGAAAGAAAAGTAGGTGTTGGAGTGTTCCCTAGCCTACTTCTTGAGAAACAAATTACTGTCACTTCAGCTTTGTGTTTCTTGAGACAAAGACATGCAGGCTAAAGGAGAAGGATGTGCTCATGAGTAAAACACAAATACGCATCAGTTCCTAGCTCTGTAACACAAGGAAGTGTGAAGTTAAACTTCAGTGAAGACTAGTCAGAGGGCTCCATACTTCCTTCTTTCCACCTTCAGTCTCCCTTCTAGTCGCCCTAACAAAAAAAATTTCAACTCGAAACAGCAATTATCCTCACTCCTATCCTATGGATATATTTCTCCAGTTTCATGGTGTTTTGTTACCTGACACAAACCCACCCCAAAGGAACTGTACTCCCACACTAATAAATCAAGTTCAGAGTAAGTGTTTCATGGTCTATTGGAATTAAAAGGGGTTTTTTTAAGAACTCTATATACTTTGACAAAGTGGTATTAGTTCATTAAAGTTGCAAGGCTATACACATAAAAGCCAGGAAATGCAAAGAAAGTAGCCTAAGTATTATGATATGACCTTTAATTACTTGATTCAACAACATTTCTTCTGTCATTTCATCTCTTAGATTATTTAAACAAATGGAAAATACTAATTTCTCCCTATGGGTACCTCATGGGTCAACAGTAGAGCCAGAACAATTAGATCAACACCACAGACCTCTACGATACTTGAGTTAATTAAGTAACTGCTAGGCAGAGCGCACTGCCCTTTAATACACAGCCCAGTGCCGGCAGAGACTAGACATGGAACTGCTTCCTCCAAGCAAGAATCCTTCTGTCCTTGCCCACCACTGCTGCCCATCCTGCTGTGTGCCCTCTGCTTCAAGTTCTGGCTTGGTGATGGTGTTGTGTAGCCCAGCTAAAACATATCTTTGAGAAGAATTTGGATTCCTGCCCTCCAGCAATCACGCTCGTGCTTCCAGGCCAAGTGCAAGCTATGCCCCCAACCCCAACTTGCCTCTGCCACCACCTCTGCTGTTCTCCCTTTTGGAGACTGCCCACTGCCTTTTGTTAGGAAGCTCCTTCATGCATCAGAATTCCCCTCTCAGCACCTGATCACAGAATCCTAGAATTATGAAAGTTAGAAAAGACCTTTAAGATCATCAAATCCAACTGCAGACCTAACACTGCCAAGTCCACCACTAAACCACATACCTAAGCGCCACGTCTACACGTCTTTTAAATACCTCCAGGGATGGGGACTCAACCACTGCCCTGGGCAGCCTGTTCCAACACCTGACCACTCTTTCCGTGAAGAAATTTTTCCTAATATCCAATCTAAACCTCTCCTGGCACAACTTGAGGCCATTTCCTCTTGGCCTATCGCTTGTTACTTGGGAAAGGAGACCGGCACCCACCTCACTACACCCTCCTTTCAGGCAGCTGTAGAGAGCGATAAGGTCTCCCCTCAGCCTCCTTTTTATGTTAAACAGAAAATACACACATATGCGTGCGTGTGCGCTCAACTGCCACATAGAAGTGAACATTACTTTCAGCAATTTAGTGTGTGAAAAAACAGATCCTTTAAAGAAAAACATACCAATTCATACTTTAAAAAAAGCATATATAGAAATTGAAAATAACTGAAATGTATTTAATCTCAAACAGGAGTTCTATCTCTTCCAGACCCTCCCAATTTCTCCAAAGCTTCAATTCAAAGGAGGTTGGAACTAGGTTCTTTTAACACAACTTATGTAAGGTGCAATTACAGAACAGCAAACCTGATCCTACCAGCTCTGCTCACCGGAGTGTGTATTATCAAGATGCTGAAGGAACACAGAACGTGAATACATGATATTTGAAGCTCATCTGTGCTACTCTAGATGGATACAGAATCAGAAACAAAAAAGCTGCCACTTAAAATTTTTAACTTCATACAAATGTAAGCTGTCACAAAATACCTTTGCATTGTGTTCATACTACTGGGAAAAGCTGCCATTCTTTTATTAACAATTCTTCCCAGCATCACTCAGTCACTGCACATTAGAACCAGCAGCTGGAGAGTTTTGAGTGATAATGAAACCTGTAACAAGCCATCTTCGGCCGTCTTTTCCAAACAATAAGGGAATTAAAATTTCAATTTGAATGCAGAGGTTTGAAACACGCTTCAGTGGCAAAATTACTTCAATTAATGTGAGCGGAATACAAAGAACAGACTGCAGAAATGTGATGCAGCAACCAGAAATTATGCCATTAGAGTGCTTGCATCAACCTAACACGACGACTGCAGAGGTCTAATTTTGACTGTACATATCACAAGGCTACAGGCAACAATATTAATCAGTGCTCCAATTTCAATGTGAGGGATACAAGCTCCTTGTCAGATCACTTGGGGCTTTTATATGCCATGAGCATCTGTTTACCTTGAGAAATGAAACAAAAGGACAGAGAGATCTATATACACTCTGCATCCCTGACAGTTTAGTAATTATTTTACATAATATTCATATCATATAAGAGGAGAAAGGAATTATCCTGCAGCCAGTGAGTGATTACAGTATCACAGCCTTACAGAGGCAGTCTTAGAAGATGGCAAAAGCCAATGAGCCTACAGCAATTTTTGTCTATGAAAAAGCTCCAAAGGCAGGTAGGTTACTATTTCTTTATTACAGGTACATTTGACTTCAAATGAGAATTGCAAGTGTCAATGAACGGCTGAAATAGTGTGTTCCATCTTCACTTGAGGTTTCTCTGCGTTCCTTGATATATTGAAAAAAACCAAACCCTAACAGCTGCTTTTTATATCATTATCATTTGATTTCTTCGAAAAGATACTCTATTCTGGAAAAAAACCAACCAAACAAACAACAGAAAACAGCATGGTATACTACAGAAGTCCGTACTTCAGTGAGGTCTAATATTGGCTCTATCTCATAGCCTTGGGCAACCTTACCTACACGCACACATATAGACATACACACATACACCTGTAAGTGTGCATACAAAAAAAACCCTGCACACACAATATATTGCAAACCAGCAAGATATCACAAATACACGTATTGCAAACCATTTCTAAAGCATACTGTATGATAAATCCTAAGTATTGTTATTTTTCTTCTTTTGAAGAAGATATTCCTATCTGATATTCCAGATAGGAAATTAATTACTTGTCTGGAATTTCCTTCTGAAAAAAACTTTTTTGAATTTAACAAAAAAAACCCAAACACCAAACCAAGAAAACTGGCAAGTCCATCAGTAAAAGAAAACACCAACATTTCAACTGATACTGATGTTAACTCTGAATACCATGGTTTTTCCCCTACACTGAATGCCCTTAATTTACATCTACTTCTTCATCTCTCATAATTGAAAATCAGATGAACATCACACTCCAATTTCCTATATCAGAAACCTGACAAAAGTTTTGGCCAAACCTGACTGCACTCTTCTCATATACACTGCCTCGTCATTGCATTGTTGATCTGTTTTCAAGAATTCTAATACATTTTACAAAACATTTCATAAAGTATCATAAAAATTCCACTCCACATTACACAACAGAAATGTATACACTACCCACCTCAGCTTACAATACAGTGGGAAAGAGATAAGACAACAGTTCATATTAGAAGGAGTGAGACTCTAAGGAGAGTAAGATTGAGAGGGTTCCTGGAAAATAGTTTTAAAAAGGAAGAAAGGAAAAATTGTGACCAGAGTATAGAAAGATGATTGCACCAGGTGTGGCATGAAAACAGAACATGAGCAACAGAAAATAAACCAGGAAGGTGACGGCAGAGTGAAATCAGAGAAGAGGATGTGACAGCAACAACAAAAATCCAGATAGGGTTACACACGCCATCAGAGAAAGGGACAAGGAGACTGACGTCAAACTGTTGAAAATGTTTCAGAGGGAACAAGGTAAGTTTTAGACAATCTTACTTAAGGTAAAATGAGATAAAAAGGAAAGAAGGAAATTAAAGTTTAAGTCTGGCCTCTAGGAATATGAGGTGACAACACTAAGATTTCCAGCTCTTCATCCTATTGAATAATGACTTATTAAAAAGAAGTGAAGAGGCACAGCTAAGAGCAATACAAAGGATAGTAAAGTTGAAAAAAAAAAAAACAAAACAGTAACAAAGACAGGCAATGAAAAGATTTCCTTAAAGGCATTCTCTGGCAAACACAAAGAGGGATATGAACAGACGTACTTCTTTTGCCTTCACTTTTGAATCACAGGCTGCTTAAGGTTGGAAAGGACCTTTAGAGAACATCTAATCCACCTCCCTGCTCAAGCATGATCACCTAGAGCCAGTTGTCCAGGACCACGTCCAGTCTGGTTCTGAACATTTTCCATGGATGGAAACTCCTCAACCTCTCTGGGCAACCTGTTCCAGTGTTCAACCATCCTTACAGTAAAAAAAAGTGTTTTCTTACATTCAGACTTAATGTCCTATGTTTTAATCTGTGTCCTTTGCCTATTCTCCTGTCACTGGGCACCACTGAGAAAAGTCTGGCTCTGTTTTCCTTGCAGCCTCCCATCAGACATTTACAACCATTGACAAGATCTCCCTGAGGTTTCTCTTTAAGTGAAACAGTCCCAGCTCTCTCAGCCTCTCCTTATATGCGAGATGCTCCTGTCCTTTAACCATGCCTTAACCATCTTTGTGATCCTTCACTGACTCAATCCAGTAACTCCATCTCTCTCTTGTACTGGAGAGCCCAGAACTGGACTCAGCACTCCACATGTCAGGACTGAGTCAAGGGGAAGGATCACATCCTTTGTAAAGTTTTTAATTACTGGTAGAAGACACTTCCAGGAAAGAAAGGACTGAAGCCTAGTGAGGAAGTGTGCTTGTTAAGTTTAGAAACAAGAGAAAAAGAAAAAAGATTGTTATTAGAAAAGTTCAGGAAACTCCCACTGCCACCACCAGACTGGAATTGAAAGGTATGCTTATAAGAGATGGAACTAAAAAGGAAAAACACTTGAAGGGAGGGAGAAAGAAGATTTAAAAATTGCTGGAAACACATAGAAAGGATTAAGAGTCCTGGTAAAAGACCTAGAGGAAGACAATGAGAGGCAAACACACCGAAATAGTCAAAGGCAGTCTCCCCTCTGAATAATGACCAGAGTTGTGAGTGCATTCTGGGAGATGAAATGGGAAACGGGATAGTTCTTCCGTAACAAAAATGGTTTTGAACTAATGGATAAGATATGAAGAAAGAAGATGATACAGGCAGGTGTCCAGGAAATTAATTTTGAACTAAAGCACCAGGTCGCAAAAGCAGAAGGAAATCCTATGTACAGATCAAATGGGTAAAGAACTAGACTGTTACAGAAAGCATCAGGATCAGGACAAGTAAACAGGTAGACAGCTCTGAAAGACAAGAGCTAACCAAACAGGATGGGAGAAGGATCAAAACAAAACCAAATGGAAATGGCAGTACAAGAAAGCAGCGAATGACAAAAGAAGAAACTAAGCAGGAAAAAAAGCAAGTAATGACACAGAGAGCAGATGAACAGACAGCTGACCAGTGTGTGACTGGTGGGTACTGGCCCAGGAGGTACCACATCTTACCAGCATGTCTGTTGCCTTGAGGTAGTGCTTGCTGGCCATGCACTGTTCCAGCTTCTGAGGCACTTGCTTGATGTTCTCTATCTCGTCCAGCAAATTCAGGACATGTTTGTGCTCAATGCCTTCAATCCACAGCTTGCGCAACTCATCCCGCTTGCAATGCAACAGCATCTTGCATGATAGCAGATTCTCCTTCACCTACAAGCAACATGTCAAAAGATTAATTAAATCTGTCCCTGTAACTGGCACTTCTAACACAGATCAGCCCTTTCCCACATTTACTTTATTAGTAATTCCAAAAATATCAGAAGACTATAACCAAATCCAAGTTCTTTAAAATTTCTGGTTATTCCTTTGGCTGAAAGGAAACATGTAGTCCATACAAACCGGAACTGTTTTCATAGTCAAATGCTTTTTAGTACAAGTTTTCTACCGCTAGTGAAAACTTAACTGAACTATCATAACGTGAAACAACGCAGGATCCTATTAAGCATGACCAAAGACTTATTTGCACGTTTTCCAAAAATCAGTTCAGTATTTTGGCATACAGAGAGAATCTAATTTTCAGTGAAAGCAAATAAGCCACTACTAATTTTTCTGCTGTAAACATTTTCCATCTGCCTATTAAATCTTTTGGCACATCTCCTCCTTTCTTCGAGTTTGGTATCCATTTCTTGAAACCTGACTATCTAAGAGTACAACCATTTTCCTAATACCTCGAGCAATACCGATTTTTTTTTATAAGAGATATGGTGTCATCAGAACAAATAGCAGTTAAGACACAGTTCAATTCAGCATTTCCATTATTTATCACAGGCATTATATCACCCAGAGAAACACCTCGGTGTTTGCCATTCAGTTTGGTTTTGAGCCCCATGCCATCCTCTCTAAATGGCAAGGTCTCTACTATTCTACCCCATTCGGGAAACATCAAGGGTTTTTCTTCTCCATTCTTTCTGCTCAAACGTGCAGCCTGCATTCCCTGCTTTCAAGTTCTCCCAGTATCCTCTGGAAAGGTCAGTATAACCTAGCTTTCCTTGCATAATGCAAATCAATAATACATATTAAAATATGGAAGCAATTAGCAACACAGCTTCACACATTGCTTTCACACTACTCTTGTTTTTGTGATAAGTTATGAATACTTAGGGTCCAACCTTTTCTCAGGCTGAACTCTCACTGAATTACACATGAAGAGAGAGTCTCAGAAGTAGGCCCTCAATTTTTTTTAAAATAATGAGCCTTCAAAACACTCCAGAAATCCCACTTCAGCTGCACATTCTCCTACCTTGTCCATCTAAAGGCAGTTTAAAAAAATACATGCGACACACATAGATGGACCAAAATATAGACAACAGGTTAATAACAATAGCTACATAAGACAGCCTCCAGAGTCAGAAGAGACTAAGATTTCATACAGTAACGTTGCACTCCGAAATGTCTTTCTGAAAAGAGTAACAGAAAAATCCTCAGCCAACAGAAAAGCTAACGTAAGAGCGTCACAACTTGCTGCAAAAGCAGAGGCAAACTAAAATGCGTACAGAGTTCATTTCAGACTTAATCCCTGTTCAATACCTTAATTTAAGATGTTTCACTGACCTAGCACACCATCAGCAGTGGACTGTGTTACACAGAGCCAAACTGGGTCAGCAAAACAATTGCGGGGCTAGAAGGACTCTCACAAGACATTCCTACTCCTGTCCTTGCAAGAAAGAAGATCAACTACATCCACATTTGGGAGCAGGGGAAGGAATGAACAGCAAGTCTTAAGAAAGAGCCTCCCCTTGGTAGGCCAAATTGTTTCTACGTTATAATTCAGTTTTGCAGTGGTAACACCTCTAAAGCTAGATTCAAAACTAAACCCTTCCCAACAGGAATTCGTACAAGTATTGACTACAAAATATAGACATACAGAGGGATTTGGACTATCTATCACTTCCACAATTCCTAATGCAAGTAAATATCTGTGTGATCATCTACCTTCCACAAGAGGAGAACATCAAAAGGAAGTCTGATAGTGTAATACAGATTGATGACAAATCAGATCTGGGGCCTCCCATGAGATTAGGTCAAAGCTACTTCAATACATATTGACCAAAACTAATAAGAAAACTTAAATATCAAAAGGTCCTTCACCTTTACAGTCATTCTTCTAGGCGGACCAAAAGGTCACACCCCTATATGTTTGTTTTGACCTCTGCAAAGCTTAGTATACTGTGTGAAAATAGGCCACTGGCTACAGTTTATTTCAAATTTAGTGCAATTGATCTCTGCTTTCAAAGTGCTGAGCTTTGTACATAAATCCTAGAACGAACTCGTACCCTTGGAAAGCATCAGAATGGTCTCATTTTCTTTGAAAATGCTAAGTGAATTTTAAAAGCCAGAAGGGTCAGTACATAACCCCAGAAGGGTAAAAGCCTATTGCTCCTAAAGCACTGCTGTGAAAGGTTTTAAGCTGAGACCTCCGCAGAGGAAAAAAAAGAAATTGAATAAATTTGGTGCTTAGTTTGCAAAGTTTAGGTATAGCAAACTACACAGGAAGTAAAAGATAGGACAAGAGTCCAAAGAACTAATCTATCGCTGCAGAGAGAGAGCAGATGGAACAAGTCCACAACAAAGAGTGCCAGAGTTATTTACTGGCACGCTACTGAAGTGTGAGCACTCAAAATACAGAAAGATACGGGCGCACAGAGTTCATGTACATTCACACAACAGAACTGAGTTTGGAAATAGTACCAAAATTCATATTCTCTGAGCGAAAAGCAAGCTGATGAATCACCCAAACTATTTAGGAGGTGGTTGGAGGCCAACATATCAAAACATGAACAGATTAGATGAAAAGGTGTTAGCTTAGCAGCCCTTACACTTCAAAAACCTGATAGCAACACGTCCAGACAATAAATGAACAGGAGGCACCGCAAAGCTTTACGCTTCATATCCACCTCTAGTTTTGCTTTTTAATTACTCGTGTTCTCAAACAACAGAGAGAGATCCTATGGAAAACATGTTGCTAGCAAGACATAGCCTGTGACCACCGTACTGGGACTGGACGGTTTGCTCCTAGCCATGCCACAGAGCAACTTGAAAATCAGGCCTAGTTCAGAATTAGCGGGCAACGGTGCTTTCTCAATTCAATTTTTAGTTCAGTTCAGAATGATGACGAGAAGCTGGGAAAAAAAAGGGAGGCAGAAATAAAAGGTTAAAATGGGAGCTTACAACATTACGCTACAATAAAAGGACAGCACACAAGGAAAAGAGAGAGAAGTTGCACAGATCTGTACTCAGACTACACGCTATCGAGCGGATGCAAACAGAGAAACACACGCAGAGCTAAACTTCACCTGTTTGATCTTATTGCGTGAGTTCGTGATGCGCTCTGTGATGCTCTGGTATGTGCGGATCGCAGTGGTGAGCTCGGTGTAGTGCTGGACAATGAGTTCATCCAAATCCCGGTCACATTTCTCATAAGCTTCTTCCAGGCGGCCTTTCTCAGTCTCTCGGTCCTCAACATCATCACTGGTAGATAAAGTCCTAAGGACAAAAAGATTACCAAAATAGGGATATTTTGAAATTATCTATAAGGACAGGAAGCCTTTGCCTAAAAAAAATGCACTTCCTACTGCAAACTAGTCACTCCTACTAGTCTACACACTTGACTGAATGAAGCTTATTCCTGGTAAACATGTCTGCCTGGTGTTCGGTAGAGAACAATATACTTCAAGAAAATAAAAACCCCATAAATATTGTGGTTTATTACTTCCCCAATTTTCAGATGCTTCGGAGCTTTTAGTACACTACTGGATTTATGAAAAGGAAAAGTTATCTATTAGTTATCATATTTCCAGAGCATCATTAATATGAGCACAGTATAACAGATGAAATATATCCTGATTTATTAGTTACAAAGAACTATAAAGAAGAAATTCTACTTTAGACTCAGGGACCAGTGCAACTATTTGTTAGGAGTGTTGCAGTTACTACTACTTACCTGCCAAAAGTACACTAGGGATATTACAAGTACATAGAAAAATCCACCAAAAGCCTACCCATGCCTTCCAATAGTCAAGTCTGTTTTCAGACGTACACCAGTACAGCAAAGAAGTGTCATGGGCCCTTCTTTCCCCCCTCATTTATTTTAACCTCCAAATAACATCATCCAGTATGATTTAAAAAAAAAAAAAAAAAAAAAAATCGAAGTTGAGATTCCAACAAATCTGTTGAAAATTTAATGAAACTGGCACAGGAGACAAAAGTTTCTTGGTTTCATTCCAAATTTCTGAGATTTACTCAAGAATCAATACAATCTCCTCCTCCTCCCTCTCCCTCTTAACCCTCGAGACCCATCCTGCCACCGCATCCAGAAGCCCACACCTGGAATGACTTGATCACACTACCAGAAAGACCCAGGAGACAGCAGTAGGCAAAAAGACATATTATCTCCTACAGTAGGTAGCACTCAAAAAGTTTCTTTCTGCAAAAGAGTCATCCTAAATTTTCCTCTTCATTTACCCTTGGAAGGGTAGCTATGGTCCATACAGGTGTCTGTTTTAAATCAGCAATACAGACATTGAAAACTGTATACTTCATGGTGAAAAAGAAAAAAATCATTTAGAATCAGTTATAGTAGTTACGATCTAAACACTGGTATACCACAACCTTAAGAACCAGCAGGGATGAATTCTGTAGCTCTACTGACAATTTCTGAACCACTTTGAAGAACTTATGATGAGAAAAATAAGCAAAAAATAAAGATATTAAAAGAAAAAAAATCACTGCATACAGACTGCTTTGGATGATATGCTTGAACATCATGAAACAATCGTAACTTTCAAAGAAATCCGGAGCATCTACTCGCTGAAAGTGAGATGCCTTTAAAAATACAACCACTAGAGCATGAACATGTGGAGACCATTATTTCATTTAAATCACAGAAGTTTAGGCCTCTGAAATGAACTGAGGCACTGTCTTAAGATGGTATGCATGCTACACTGAAAGAGTATAAAGATAGCAAGAGACTGGAACAAGCATGGTTTCCAACCCTGAAGACTTTGAAAAAATACACCACCAGAAGTAAGAGAACTTCTTGAGCTTTTTCTGGATTTCTTAAGCTCTTTGTGTGGAAAAGGTCAAATAGTTGGAAGGAAACAAAAAACCCATTGCTGAACACTGCTGCTGCTCTCTGCTACTGTTAATGGCTTTCACTTTGGATTTGTTAAAGCAATGAGGTCCATTCAAACTAAAACCAGTACCTCCTGCTGTCAAGTAAGAAAGAAAATACCAATTTTTCTTGCAATAACAGTCACTTGTCCTCTAAAGTAAAAGTCAAAAGGTAAACGAGAACTGCTTGCACATCATTGAAAAATAACAAAGGGGACAAACCTATTTCCTTATGTTTTATTTAGGAGTATCTTCAACGACAACAAGCAGGACACAAGGAGGGTTAGTATGTGATAGATTTTTCTGAATTCTTCAATACCATTAGGAAACTAGTAGGAACTCAAGTGCAAAAGCTCTTCTCAAATAAATGTAAACAAAAAACTTAACTCAAACATACAAGAAATGCTCCCTCTCTCTCAGAAAGTCAGCAGAGACATACCCAAAACCTCCAGTTCACTACTCTTTCTTCCCTTCAAAGAAAACAACAGGCTGTACCACCTACTCAAGGATTCCAACTTTAAAAAGAAAAAAGAAAAAAAGCCTTTTCACAGGGGATCGCGATCCCAGAAAGAGCAGCTAAGAAAACTCAAGTGAGCAAGGAAATCTGTACTACCATATGGAACACGGCACGAGAGGAGGACAGGCGCACACGCACACTTGTCTTACTCATCTACCAAGGAGGACAGAGGAATTACAGCCAAAATATATCCTACAACACCCTAAAAGAAGACAATGTACACAAGTGATGTATTTTACTTTACACAGTTTTAACAGTCCTTTTCACTTTCAGATGGCAGTGGCAGAAACCCATAACAGATACCACATGGAAATGAGAAGACATCCTCTTTTGTTATGCCTCAGATTATCAGCGTGGGTGCCTCACACCCTCCTCCCCACTCCCAGATACCAAGAGCTGCACATTTTACAGGGGATGCAGGTGCACCTCTCCTCTTGCACAAAGAACACGCAGAGATGAGGACCCCCCTTTCCATTCCACTGACAGCGTAGCTTCTTCCAATGCATAAAATGTATTTGTAGCATTTCAAGTTCCATGCTTCACAGTAGCTACAGAAACAGGAATGCTTTCTTATGTTATTACACTAATATTCTACTCCCAAACATTCTTACTTGTGCCTTAAACCACATTTAAAAAAAATATATATTTTTCTTAATTTGTACTGTATGCAAAGCACTTTAATGTCACAAAAAAAAGACCTGGAAAGTAAGAACAGTAGTACAGGAGTTTGAAAATAAGCCTGTGTCCTGGTTGTGGCTGGGATAGAGTTAATTTTCTTCCTATAGCAGGCACAGTGCTGGGTTTTGGGTTTAGTAGAAGAATGTTGATAACACGCTGATGTTTTAGTTGTTGCTAAGTACTGCTTATGCCAGTCAAGGACTTTTCAGCTTCCCATGCTCTGCCAGGTGCACAAGAAACTGGGAGAGGGCACAGCCAGAATAGTTGATCCCAACTGCCCAAAGGGCTATTCCATACCATGTAACGTCATGGGCAGTATAGAAACTGGGCGGGGGGGGGGTTGGCCGGGGAGCAGCAATCGCTGCTCGGGAACTGGCTGGGTATCGGTCGGTGGGTGGTGAGCAACTGCATTGTGCATCACTGGCTTTGTATATTATTCTTATCATTATTATATTGTTATTATTATCATTACTACTTTACTTTGTTTCAATTATTAAACTGTTCTTATCTCAACCCAGGAGTGTTTCTCACTCTTACTCTTCCGATTCTCTCCCCCATCCCATCGGGGAGGGGGAGTGAGCGAGCGGCTGTGTGGTGCTTGGTTGCTGGCTGGGGCTAAACCACGACAGCCTGGAATTAAGAAATCTGGGTTACAGCCTCTGCTCTATTGCAAATCTCCTACCTTGCGCTTACAGCTCCCCCACGTTGCAGACTGCATCTTGACACTAAAGCATGAGCTACACACAGCTCGTAGCTACTACGGACTCGTGGTGTAAATATCTGCATTTCAGTGGAATGGGCTGAGCAGGCAGATCTGTGTCCTTGTGGCCCAGTTTCTCTCTCTCACCTGGGGAATACACAGCACTGGTTTCCTCAAACAAGCGAGCTGCGATTAACATGCACGAAGTACTACTGAAACACTCCACGTTGTTAGCAGAGGTCATGTAAACACTTCAGACAAAGCAATGTATGAAGATGTGCTAGAAAACAAAGCTAAGCATACAGTTAACGCAACAGCATTAAACATACAGTACTTGTGAGATGCAGTGAAGTTTGGGTTCATGCTAGAATAGATGAATAGAAAGCGTGCGCAAGAACGTGTTTGGCAGTAAATCTTCCTCCATTAAGAGCCCTTGCAGACGAATATGCCTCCTTTGTGAAGGACTGGTTATATTTGCTAGAAGAATGTTCTTCAGCATGGTTACACCGGACACAAACGTATATCCTTTTTAGGAATTGACATATTGTTTGAGTTTGAAGCTGAACAATATTGCTTGTCTGGGTAGTTAATGAAAACATCAATTCTCTCTAACCTGCATTATGGATTGCAGAATCGTGGATTGCTACAGGCAATGTAGAAGCAGAACCAAATCTGCCTATATCATGGCCTAGGAAAGTTTTTGTTTTAATTAAACAAAATTCAATTCCAAAATTTCTGTTTGCCAAAGCTGTTGAAGCTTTGGCTTGAATCCATCTGCAATGCCAGCAGTTTGTTATAAAAGCTAAAGATCTTTCTCCAAGGCTAAGACTACACCAGTGTAACGTCAGTGGACAGCACAAGCCTTTTCTAACGCTCCAGCACGTCACTGCCCGACTTAGGCTTCCTAACAACTTCCAGTCACATCCATACTTTTTAAGCAGATTCAAATTGTGCTGCCTTGGGTTTTTTTGTCCTTGTAATTGTGTTTAACTTGGCCTATACAGGAAAAATATTTTTTGCTAAAAACACTAGACATTGGCACAGCCAAAAAAAAAGATGTTTATGAAGCTCTAGAAAGAGGTCACAACAGGTCCTCAGAAACCACAAAACATGTTGAAAGAAGGACAAAGCTAGTACGGCTGGAAATTGGAAGGCTTTGTGAGATACCACAAGCTTATTCCCACTGAAGTGATATAATGACAATGGCTAAAAGTATCAATTTTAGTTGTCATTTTGCTATTTTTCTGCTTAGATATATAATACACATTTGCTGCCACCTTCAGCAGAATCAAGATGCTTGGGGGGGGGGGGATGTCCCCAGCCCATCTGGCTGACCGCTACGCACCTCCTTACACACCTCCTCACAGTCTAAACTCCAAAGATCTCATCTTTTAAACCCACAACACAGCCAGTAGTAGCATGAAAATATCGCCAACCCATATTAAAAAGAAGAGTAACAGGAATACAGAGGTCTCAAAGCTCCAGTCTCATCCAACCTGACTTCAGGAACCTCAGCAGCACATGCTGGGAACGTAGTTTCCAATTAAGTCTTTTTCTACTCTTACCGTTCTCTGGAAAAAATGAGCTTAATATGCAGCAGTAGCCCAGAATGCAACAAGATGAGAGCAAGACAAAGGAATTACTCTGCTGCTGTATAAAACCTTACTATGCCCATACTTGGAGTGATGTGTGCAGTTCTGGTCTCCTCTCTTCTGTTGCCCTTGGAAGAGCAAATAACAGAGGGGATGAAGCAGCTGTTTCTCTGCAGAGACGCTAACGCCAAGACTCTTCAGTTTAGAAAAGACTGAAAGAAGATATGACTGAGGTCTGCAGAAGTCAGAAACAAGATGAATAACGTAAAAACAGTTTTTCACCAAATCATGCACTACTAGAACTAGTGGCACTTGTTGAAACTATCAGATCAGTTTAGGAAAGGATAAAGCACACTTACACTGTAGGTAGTGAACTCCCGAACCTTGCTGCAGGACTTGAGGCTCACAGCATCAGCAGGCTCAGAAAAAGGACTTAAATGTACTCAGACAACAGGTCAAGAACAAATACTGAAAGCAGCTAGCTGGAATGCATCCTCCAACATCCCTAACTTGACAACTGCAGACGCTAGGGAAATAACAGAGGCCCTAGTCACCAACAAGTGGCCATGCCTGCATCCCCCCTCTAACATTTTGTGTTACCACTGTTGGAGACAAACTGCCAGGCTAGACAAACCACTAATTTGCCTCAACAGAGCATTTCTTTGCTCTTATCCTCTGGAATACTCCAGTAATTTAGATCACCGAAAGCTGTGTAACATTTTGGAGGTGCTGGAGGTGATGTTACCCGAATCCTGCGCATGTACACACAAACACACACACATTTAAGTGCCAACATAGGGCCTTGCCTTCACCTTACCAGGATATTTCAGCATCCAGACCTGCAAGAAGACAAGACAACCATGATCCATTCTTGCAGAGTTCCAGGTGGAACCACTGTGCTGTCAGGCAGCAGGAGCAGGGAGAAGGGAAGAGTTACAGACTTTGGCAAAACACTGCTTTGTCCATCCCAGGGATGTGCTCACCAAGGACAAGACCTTGTTAACACACTGTCCCGGCTTCAGCTGAGATAGAGTTAATTTTCTTCCTAGTAGCAGGCATAGTGCTGTGGTTTGGATTTAGTAGGAGAAGAATGTTGATAACACACTGATGGTTTAGTTGTTGCTAAGTACTGCTTGTGCCAGTCAAGGACTTTTCAGCTTCCCATGCTCTGCCAGGGGCACAAGAAACTGGGAGGGGGCACAGCCAGGACAGCTGATCCCAACTGCCCAAAGGGCTATTCCATACCATATGGCGTCACGGGCAGTATAGAAACTGGGGGGGGTTGGCCGGGGAGCAGCAATCGCTGCTCGGGAACTGTCTGGGTATCGGTCAGCAGGTGAGCAATTGCATTGTGCATCACTTGCTTTGCATATTATTGTTATTATTTTATTGTTACTATTATCATTACTATTTTACTTTGTTTCAATTATTAAACTGTTCTTATCTCAGCCCAGGAGTGTTTCTCTCTCTTACTCCTCCAATTCTCTCCCCCATCCCATCGGGGCAGGGGGAGTGAGCAAGCGGCTGCATGGTGCTTGGTTGCTGGCTGGGGCTAAACCACGACACACACCACTAGATATTTTTCCAGCCTGTGATCCTAACCTGCAAGACTTGAACCCAATGGAAGTTTCAGGCTCAGTCAACTGCCATGTTCCAAGATTTCCAGCTGGCTCTGTTGGATGCACCAACTGGGAAATCTTCCCAGAATTAACAGCTGTATTGGAACCTCTTGTTTTCTTTAATTACCTGTTTAGGGAAAATATTGTAGAAAGAAGCATCACTAAAAATATCACACTCATCATTTTGACCAGGAAAATTTACCTGTATTTACAGCCCTTTAGTCTGTTCTAGTTTAAAACATTAAAGGGACCACTCACTACGCCAAAAGGGGTAAATAATTCTACACAACAAATAATTTAAGCCTAACAGGTTGGGTTTGGTTTTTTTTCCCCCCTTCCACCCATGTGAGTTTGCCTTAAATACCTGTAGATTATTTCTTTATGGACAGGATAAAAGTTTAGATCACAACCCAAGAACCAGCAAGTTTCAGAAGTAAAAGGTTTTGTTTTGAGGAGTTGGTTATTTCCAGTCATTATGGGAGTCTGGATTAATGGCTAGAGAACAAAAAAAGAAGTGCACGTGTGATCCTTCCCACGATCATGTACTGAAGAACCATCAAAGAGCACTTAGAGAAAAGCAAACTCATTCTTTAATGGATGCAAATAGCAATATATAAATAGAGGAAGTGAAGCTGTTTTAAGCAAAAATGTCAGAAACAAGTGTGCTATAAAACCAAGAATGCCTCTTCTAGGTTTTTTTTAAAAATCATATTAAACCTTTTCCCAGATAAAAACTTACATTTTTGTCCAAGATGGCTGTAACATATACATTTCTGCAACGTATTCAAAAGCAGTATGAGTATTTACAACTTCTTACTGCCACCAGTAAGACCCTTGTGCTCATGTTCTTCTCAAGTCACTGTATCAATCACATGAGCCCTCACTTTTTACCTACTTAAACCAAAACTCACCACCTCCTCTCTACTCCAGTACTTCATTACCATGTATTTTACAACATTAAATCTTTGAAGTCTAGCAGCATCTGTAACTACAAAAAGGAGCAATGTCACTTTGAATTTGAAACATTACCTTGTACACCTAAATTTCCTACCTAAGCCCCTTGGTACAGGAGCCATTTCTTTTTCTTGTTCTGCACAAAAAAAAGCAAAGCAAGGAATACTTAATATTCTTGAGATTATATATGTTCCTGCTAACACTGCAGAAAAGTAAGCCAAGGGCATCTTTGCTTGTTTCAGTTCTATTAAAATGTGTGGCAAGGAAGAAAAGTCAACACACTGTTTGCCAATTAGAAAGGATCAAAATTGTTTGGGAAAGGAACTTTGCAGAAAGAACTTTGAAGGGGGAATTACAAAACAGGACAGGATTATGGAACAATGATAAATATACATTAGCTTTTTAGAACTCCCTGAAAAGCAAAAACATTCAAAACATATGATAAACAGAAGAAACCTCAATTTAGAAACAGAGTACGTGCAGGTTACAAACTCAGTGGGGATCTCCAGTAGGGTTCCCTGATCAGTTCACTTGTTTTTTCATTTTCATTTTTCTAAATGAGAATCCGCCTCCCCTGTAAGATACCTGTAATTTGTACTTGGCAGCTGGATGGCTGCATATGCCTGTCTCATTAGCAAGAGCTCAATAGGATTAGAATAATTCCAACTGGATGTTAGTCTGTTAAGAGACATTTTTATGCTGCAGTAAAACAGAAATTCATTGAGCCAAATCTCATTGACTTTTGATTTTACACAGTTAAAAATACAGATTACACAAATGCAAAATGCTTAATTCACTGGAGTCGCTTCCACATACAGAAGACAGGATAGAGGACAAGATGATCAGACACAATCCTGAAATGTTTTTATCATGGGACATAGAACATATTTCATACAAGAAAGAAAACAAACCTTGCTATTTCCCCTGAGGTCAGTTATTTTACACTGGAATTAGATTAATAAAATAAAGTCCATTGGGACTATTCATTTTGGTAGAATTTGATCTGTAGATCACAAGCATTTTTTCATCTCTGCTTTCCAGCATCCAACTCAAATGACTAGCAGAGCGAGTAGGTGGAAAGACTTTTAGATGAGTCCTGAAGCACTGTCATTCTGCAAGACACCTAAAGCCTTAAACTGCTTGCTACGACAGTTCACATCAAAGACAGGAATATCTAGTTTCCAAATGTAAATACATAAGGAAACATATTCACGTTGATCAAATATAATTGCCATCGCTACCATTTCTGCAAGAGGCTGAACCTTTCTAGAAAACTGAACACACTCCGCAGCTCCAGAAGAGTCCTCCTTCCTGAGCACCACAGATGAAGGGACAAAGCGCTCAAACATGGTGGCACAACCAGGACCCACAACTACGTCTGAATCTACCCTCAGCTGTTGATTTACAGCGGTTCGACAGGCTGTCGCCATCAAAAGCTAAAGAGTAATTCAAAACACTGGGAGGCAAGATTTCTGACTTATGGATGCTTACCTATAAATGCCTAGCATGGTATTTGGAAGCAGTTGGAAAACCCGCTTGAGTCGTTAAAATGTTTTTCTCTCCACAGACCTCAGAGTCTCAGCATTTTCCTCTGAGCTGCAAAATGAAATGCTTCTCTCACTAACACACAAAGGAGCTTTGAGAAAGTCACACAATGTCTCATTTTTATAACGCAGAAAATGCTACAGACTATAGCTACTATTTACCATATTACATACATAAAGTGCTTTGAAAATGCAACACATTAAGTAGCGATAAAAGAAACTTTTTTCCTAAGAACCAATGTAATTAATCTGGTCCCAGCAATGATTAACACCAGCAGACTCCATACACTATATAACAAGTTATTCCTACACTACAAACTTAGCGTTGGCCACTTCTTTGCATTTTGACAAATCAATGTTTTCCATAGACCTATCCAAGATCCGCAGGTGCCCAGACTGCAGAACTACTACACAACCTCCTCTCCTCTGTAAATTTACTGCTACAGTGATGCATTAATTTGGGCAGGAAGGGGGGAAAAAAAAAAAAGGCCAACTCTCCAGCATTCAAACAACGCAAGAAAAACAACAGGCAGATGATGTAAAAGGACAGAAAACAAGCCATAATTTCTTCACAAGCTAATAGATGTCCTTCATTGTTGTGAACTGAAAGAACGTGATGTTTACTAAGCTACTCAACGGCAGACGAAAACAAATACCATTGTACTACACATCATGTGGCACAACAGGTAACTCCAGGGGTACAGAAACGCTATACAGAGATGATCAGCTGCAAAACCATGAAGCAATGCACCTCCCTTCCTAACATACTATTTGTGAACTTCAAATGCACTGCGGCCCGAAACTGGATTTAGCATCATAGCTCCCAGCACCACAGGAAGCGCACCACACACAGAGTTATCTTCATTCTGTGTAACACCCATGTTCCCACAAAAATTTACAGCTTATCCACACCAACAAACTACTACAAAATAAGCTTTGATGCGAATGAAATGCACAACAGACGACTTTGTTCAGTCCCCATATCAACAAGCTTAGCGCAAACTGAGCACAGCCACATGGGCAGTTACCGAGAAATGCTTTTTCGGGGGCATCCTGTGACCCTCAGCAGGAAAAGCCTCTGCAAAGCCAGCAACCGGCATCGCTGCAGGCACTTCAGGTGGCCGCAGCGCCAAAGAGCTCAGGCTGGCGATACGTGCTGCTGAACCACAAAGCTTCAAGGTGACCGAGCATTTTATTCACGTACAGAGCAAATGTGGAAAAATTTGGATTCCTAAAGAAATCCCCTCACCTTCCTCTCAAAGGGATGCATGAATGAATGAGTCTCCTCCATCTGCATTTTCAAATTTATTTTCCTGCTTGACAGTGAAGATTTAGTTTTAGCATATGCTGTCCTACTAGCATACCTCAGTCTGAAGCATCAGAGCAGCAACTCTGCTTTATTTTCCCCTCTCTTTATTCTACAAGGGCCAACAACAAAAACAGGGCAGTGGGAGACAAATCCATGAGCTTCTCAGCTCCAGATGCCCACAGTCCAACCTGTTTTGTTTTGCAATGTGCCGAACGCCCTTACAGCACACACAAGCTCTCGCTGTTCTGAGCCCGAATTCAGGGCGCAGTCCACACGACTTCTGCTTCATCTAGCACCCTGCCGCCTGCATTTCCTTCACTAGAGTGTTTTTTCTACCAAATCCTGTATTTAGTTGCCTCCCTACCCCCATATTTTGCACTGTGGTGAAAAGAAGTTAACATTAAAGTTTAAGACTATCCATTTACAGGCACCAACCTCAACAGCTCCAGCAGGAATCAGATTTGAGACTCAACAAGAATTTCTGTTTACACTGCCAAGTCTTGTATTTCCCCACACAGCCTGTATTACCAAGGGCTTTAGTCTGTTTTCCAGGGCAGATGAGTAATTTCTTTTGCCAGCCCACTGTTAGCTTCCTACCTGCCCAATAAAATGCCAAGAGAATTACATTAAGTGTCAATTTTAAGAAGAAACTGTTAATGTTAATGAATAATAAATGTTTCATTTCTGCAAATTTGCTTTTTCTGATGCCTCCAGCTAGGTTGGGTGGATAACTGCCTGCCTATTTTACCTACCCTAAGGCCAGCCCTGTTAAGTATGATTACTGCTAAGCTGTGGATAGTAAACGGAGTTTTAATTATCAATTTATCGACTTGAGAATTTGTTTCACAGGAAGAACATTGTAATAACAGTATGTGGGCATTATGCTTCTGTGGATTTTTTTATTAAACAAAAGTGAAAGAACAGATACCGCATGCAAAATGCAAATGCGCGTTTTAGAAAATTAATGCTGAGTTAGCACCTGCAACGCGTTGGACAATTCTTACAGGGGATGAGCGTTCAAGTCCCCGCTGTTTTTGACTGCTGCTGTAGGTGTTCAGCATCTGCGTGTCCCTGTAGATCCCCTCTTCTTCTGCTCCTCAATATCAGAGCAGACATGCAAATATTGGTGAAAGAGTATTACACTATGCACAGGTGCAGCTTGGAAATGCAGGAAGAATCTTTTGTTACTTCTGGATCAGGTTTCTTTAAGCACACAATTCACTTGCCTTCACTCAGTGTCACTTACTCAAATGAAAACACTCATTAAAGACAGTGGGAAACACCAACAAAAAAAAAGGCAAGCCAAGCAAATTTAAATATTTCTCATCTGATCAGGAAAATGAACATTTTAGTGAAGTGCAATTGAACAGAGTGCTGAATCACTGGGGGGATCAAAGAAAGCTCTGATTTTAGCAGCAATCCACAGTCAACTTTCTGCCACCTGTTTCTACGGTGCTCTGCACCGTATCACACACTTGGTAAGCCTCCCGCTTCCTAGCTCTGATAACACAGCCAGCTTGTGGTGTCAACTGCGCACAACACAGCTTGGCTTAAAGCTTGTCTTGGTGAAAGCTAAGGCTACGTTTAGAAGCATGGCCAACTTACAGGACTCACTTATGTTGTAAACTTTTTCTCCAGTAAAAACAACGCCAGAAAGAAGCAGCTGCTTAAGTACATGCTGCAGCCTTGGGCAAAATCTGAAGTTTAAGGGATACACTATGATCCATCCCCTCCAAAGAAATCGGGCGAGGTTTTCAGTGTTTTACCATTTGGATAACAGCTAAACAATAATACTTACTGTCAGTCTTTGAAATCTGCAGATAAGGAGTGCTGGGTAGGTACTACGTATCAATATTATAAGAACTCTCCTGAATATGTTTCACGACTTATCATATATACTTGCATCACTGCAGACATTAAAATTACTAGTACAGCACTAAGATGATCAAAATTACACTTCAGGAAGGAAAATCAGAGAAGGAGTTTTACTTCTTTATTCTCCGTTTTACATCATACCAAGGACCTAAACCACAAACCAGAATACAACAAGCCTCTATAAGGTATACGGCGGGGGGGTAAGTCAGAGCATGGCCTTAGCCAGCACAGACAATTTTTGACCAACAAAGGATTTGTGGAGTTAAACGAAAAAAGCAGTTGCTAGCAGCAACAAATAATCATTTAAGCAGAGCACTGTGGATGTCTAGAAAGACCAGTCTCCTCTCTGCAGGAAATAGCTGCAATGTGCCAAGGAGACTTCAGTATTAAAAAGGAAAAAAAAAAAGCAGAGTAAAAAGAAACCCATTAGAATCTAGTTACTTTTCATAAGGCACCTCTTGCTGATGACCGTGGCCACACACCAATTACAGTATTTGCTTTCTCATTTCAGTTTAAACCGTTGTGATCATTACTAGACATTTATAGTGCACTAACTCTCGAAGGCCAACCACACAGCCGCCCCGTTGAGAGACACCGCTCAGACACGCAGACCGACAGCGCAAGCTCTTTGTGGCAGGAAATCTAATAGACAAGAAACAACAACAGGTGAATAAAAGATAAGAGGTCAGGATGCGAGGGAAAGGGAACAAAATAACCGAGATGAGAGAGAGCAGCTGTCCGCATCTCAGCCGTCCAGCAGAAGCAACGTAACCAGGCAGTTACTCAGACACTGTCAGGTTGCAAATTATCACAGGAATTGCAGCAGCAGTGTCTGAAGTGCAAGTTGTTGGGAGGATCAAGTGTTGACTTCACAGATGCATGGAAGATGCATAGAAGTGCTCTGTAAGAAGAAATACTGTATGATAAAAGGCACTAATTTGTTAGCATCTTTCCTTCCCCAAAAAGCTGTAGAGGGAAACAGAACATTACAGAGTAGGTCTGATCCTGATAATTTCAAGGACTGGGCCTTGTAGTGAAAATGTTAAGCAACACCTGAGATCAAACATGCATTTGGAAATGTTTATTGGAGGCACCTTACTAGTATTTAAGCCTCTAAGTTAATCAGAATAAAATGCATAAGTGAGGAAACAATAAAATTCGGTCCTTTCTGAAAATCAGAGGTTTTTTTTCCCCCTAAGCCTTATTTTTATGGGTTTAAGAAAAAAAATCCTGTATGGGAAAAGAGCCTGCCTAGAACAGTTCAGCAGGCTTTCTTCCTCCCGACTGCTGTGCCACAGCCTGCGTGCCAGCCCGTGAGCCCTTACAAGCGGCTGCGTTTCAACAGGGCACAATGAAAATTTTTGGGAAGCACCCTAGGACAAGAACAACAGTACTTCAGCACACTGTCTACACTGCTCTACAAATTTCCAGAGGTTCATTAAACTAAATAGACTTATTTGAATTTTATAATTGAAAACTGTTGTCTTAAAGACAAGTCCCAAATGGGGTGATCTACAGCTTCCAGCACTATTTAACCTCAAAGCATATGATCTGATAATACATGTTTTGAAACCTCTGCAGTCTCATTGAAACCACTGTAAAAAGTTGGTTCCTTATGAAACAAAGCCAGACAGAAGAAAAAAAAATCCAAAAGTTATTTAACAATTTAACTCAGCGGCAACATGCTGAATGCTTTCTCATTATTGTCACAGGTTGATTGTTCCTATGAAATTCTGGATTTGAGGAAATGAATCAAAATGTTCAGGAGACAAACTACTCCCTTCACAGAGACAACGAGGTGCTGGAAAGAAGGCAGTCAAAAATTGCACTGTACAAGTCAATAGGCTTGGGAAATGGGGTATCACTGCAAAATGACTATAAAATCATGAAGGATCTTCTCCTTAAAAAAAAGTTAAATCCTGAGGCCAGCATGCTCCAACCTCGTCAAGAGGAATACAAACTACTCAGCATCCAGACTACATCTCCATTGCGCAAAGAAAGAACTCGCTCCTTCACTACAAGAAACAGAAGAACCAAGTGTTTTCAAAATGCTGTTAAACATACAAAGTAAACAGAGCATCATAAAACATTTTCCTCCTCTACTTACATTCCATTCATCTTTCATGCCGCTTACACAGTTGGTTGGAGCATTTTCAACAGAAGCTGATGATCTTTTTATCATTGAGGACTTGCAGATGTATGCATGATAACTGCAGTGAAAAGGCCGAGCAGCCTACAGCCATCTAAATAAATATCATCAGGGAATTCTGTATTTTGCTAAATTACCCAACCCTTAATCAAATTTCACCACACCAATACAAACGATGCAGATATAGCTGGTGATCAGCTGATTTCTGAAACAAAGACTGGACTGCATCATTTAAGATGATGACTTCCACAGAAGAAGCCACACTCCTTCAGATGTCTCCAACAGCAGTATATTAAGATGAAAAAAACCAATCCCACACACAAGCAAAACATTAACACCACCAGCTGCACACCGTTTTCCACTTTGGAAAAGGGATGCAGACGGACCCCTGAGGTGCCAGTTCCACTGCCAGGCACAAGCAGAGCGACTCCGCTACCCCTCCTCTGTGCGAGAACCTGTCCAGGACTATCTCTATGTGCAGGAGACCACAGGTACCAACTCTAACTTTTTTTGTCATTAACTTTAGATCAAAAAGCCAACACAGCTATTACGTGAATTACCACATTCCAAGGAGAAAGCCACAGTCCTAAGGATCAGTATTCTCAAATCTGCAAGAGCAGGGGCTGGACAATGCTACTCAGACCTGCCACCTGGATGATTAAAAGATTAAGAGTATTGAAGGAGCCACTGGTCACCTTGTGCTATGAACCCAACCTTGAAATCACACCGCATCAGAACAGCAGCCCTGCGTGAATCAGCAAGAAGCTTTGAAAAATACATTGTTAACTGGAAGGTTTCAATACCGCACCGGAATGAAGAGCTTTTGGAGGCAATGTCTTCAAAAGAGCTGAAACCACAGGATCTGTAATCATTTATTAACAAAACTATTTCCGCTTCCTACTTTTGTAAGGGTAGGCTAAACTCCAGCTCTGCACAATGCGTTGTCTAAAGCTAAAATAAGAGCTGAAAAATAAAGTACCTTGAGCTTTTAACAAGGCATGGTCACACATACTGTCCTTTCCCATATGGTTGTGTATTCACATATGCACCCTCACCTATTGTTGCTATTAAATGTAACCAAGTACCTGTATCAGGCTACAACCCAAGACTTGCCAAATATGCATACATTTTATACAAGTGCCTCAAGATCATTTCAGGAGAATATATAGTTGAAAACCATACTCTGCCATATACAATTTATTCTCGATGAATTTCTGAGCTACTTGTCTTGTAGAACTGCTACCTTTATAACATTGGAAAACACCATTAGCAATAAAAGTGGTTTTAAGAGACCATTACAGTGCATACAGATCAGAATAACTCGGCTTTATTTCTTGTAGCAGCTATTTCCCAAATGTAACAACAAGGGCAACAGCTATACAGCCGTCTTTCTCACTCTATATCACAAACTGGTATATCAGTTCTATTGCTTTAGACAGAAAGAGAAGACCAAATGCCAGGTCATTAGTAACAAGCCACTTAAAGTTCACTGTAAATGTAATGAAAATAATGGCCAAAAAGCATTAAAAAGAAAAAGAATTCCACTTGTAAAAAATAAAATATATTCAAGGTTTTTTTGCCTCTAATTTCAACTTCTGCAGACGTGAAAGTAGGAAACGTGCTATATCTTGCCTCCCTTTTAGTTCTCCTTGACATCTGTCGTATGTGTTTGCCTGTGTGAAAGCTTAGCACAAAGATTTCAATAAGGTCTTATGGAGTCACTGCTAAAGTTTGTTTTCTCCCAATTAAAGCAGCTATTAAAGGCCAGTTTTAAAAAATAGCAACCTTTTACTGGAAAGAAAAATGCCTAACAATAAATAAAAGGCAGACACATTCACCAATTAAAAATCTGACAAGATCTCTCAAAAAAAATAGCATTTGCTAAATGCCAGGTCACTTGTTTCAGAGTACAAAAGCTGCTTCAACCAGCTACAAACAAAACAAAAGGTTAAGAAAAATCAATATACATACACATGTTCATCCTCTGAAAGATAAAAAAATATTCCCCAAGTTGTCCTCCAGCAGATGAGCAGAATTTTCTCCATTCTCTGCACTATTTTTTAAAAAGACTTTGCCAAAGCCCATGTGACCAGCATTAGACTTCTACAACAAAAGCTCCTGGTCTCCAGTGACAATATTTTGACCTTACAAAGTACCTTTTATTTAAGGAACGTGAAGGACCTTTCTCGTATGTGAAGGAATTAGCACGCTTTTCAAGTGGGTGTGCTGAGGCACGCGTGCAAGCACTGCGCTTTTGACCATTCAGCAGAAGCATGGGGACAGAAGCTGTAAAGCCCTGATACCCAATATCCTATTCTAGAAGTCACAATCCTAGGAGCTGTGTCTTCTTTTAGCAACTAATGGTCATTTCTTCTCAGCAACACGAGGACAAGGGCAAACTGAAGATACTCTCACATGCCCTAAAGACATAGGGAGAAGGGCTCCCCTGAGCCACAACGAAGGTGGGGATTTAATAGCAGACTTTGCAAATTGAGCTTCCCAAACACTCTTTATTCCTAAAAGAAGTATTGTTATGAACATACCTACCCTCCAAAACCTCTATTTTCTCCTCTAGAAGAAACAAGAGTGAAATTGTGCCCACGAACGCTGTGTAACCCAGCAGCAGCACTGATGAGGGTATGACTACGCTACCTCGTAACTCAGCTCCCCCCAGTAGCTCCCAACTCTTTTCGAACGGATCAGTCCTGCCCTGGGGCTGTGCTGCACATCCTTCACTCCTGACAGCGTTCCTACAGGGAGGACAGACAAGGCACCAGGTACCACTCCATCCACCGAATACAGGTTTTTTAATATCCCAGAAGGGCTGGTGCGCTTGTGGCTCCTGTAGCGCTGGGCAGGAAGCGCAATGGCAGCATAACACTATAAAACATCCTACCTGCAGGCTGCAAGACAGGTTTTACGATGGTAAACAATCTGAACTGCTGTTCACAAGTATGTACAGGTTTCGGAATCAATGAGATTCCACAAGGATCCCACAAGGGTGCTTTGCTACATGGACATGGCCAGTCAGCTCAAGTCAGGGCTACAGAGCGCCACGGGGACCAGACATCTGCACCACGCGGCTTGGGAGCCAGAAATCACCCCCGAGCCAGCCTTAGCAGCGTTACCGTCACCCAGCAGGTCCTGGGTCAGCTCAAACACCAGGGTTTTATTTTCAGTTTTGTACTCTAGCTACTGAGCAGCACATTTCCTTCTGCTCGGAAAACAACTTCTTCCAAATTAGTCCATACTTGAGGCTGCCTTTATTCTCTATTCTTGGCAACAACCAGAAAACCAAGGTGATCAGTACACAAATCCTCCTACAGGAAACAACTCCTGAAGAACAAATGCGTTCCCCAACACAACAGGAAAAACTGACACTTCACAGGGACAGAAAAGAGATCAAAAGTGGGACAGACTTTCCTGTTGGGTCTTCCTTCATCTCAGAGTTTTCTACATTCAGAGCTGCTGAAAAGCAACACCACAGAGACTAGGGACAACCCAAAATTTCCAAACTGTACTGAGACTGCGATGAATAACGCTGATGAAACCTACACCACTACACCGACATTTATGCAATTAACCGTCCTAAAGCAGCAGCACCCTGATTTTAGACTAGAGCCCCAGCTTCCATGAAATACCAGTTCTCACTTGATTTCAGTGCTGCTGTAATACATTAAACTTTGTCAAGGATCTGGCCCCAAATACTCTCCTTAAAAGTGAGACACTTTTTCTCCCGGGAAGCCCAGTGAAGCAAGTATAAGAATCCCTAAATCTAGTATCAGAGGAAAGTAAATTATTCAGTCTCTGACAACAGATTGCTACTGACCTTGAGTAAATATCAAGAATTATCCCTTCGTTAATAAAATCATTTATATTTATAAAAGGCCTTTCAGCTTCACATTTCAAAGCATTTTATAGACAAACACACAAAATGGATTTTGCAGACTGAAACAATGTTTCTTTTTGAAAGCCATAACTGTCTTTGCTATAACCAAGTAAAATATCATAATACCTGAAGAAGCTCCTCTGGTTTTGTTTGTTTACAGCAGAAGAATATAGTGAAAGTTTTGCTACTTTTCATACGCTGTTTCCTTTTATGGGCCTTTCACACAGCAACAACAGAGAAATAAATAGGCTTCTAAATAAACAGGGAAATGCAGGTGTAAAACCATAAGGATTGGCAGAAGACTCTATACATAAATGTTTTGGAAATAAAGCTATCAAGAAAAGAAAACTTTGCTACATTTCAAACCAATAGCCTGCTGTTAAGATTTGTAGTATTTTTCTGAAGCTGAGTAAAGTTATAAGAAAGATACATTTAACCCACCCAGGTCTAAATTTGTTTGCAGTGGTATTTTATGAGCACATAAAACAGCAAAAAATTTCACCTGTTGCTTAGCAAGTTCACCCTCACCTGAGCTCCTATACAGAAACAACATCCAGAAGCAAGTTATTTAAATTCCTTTCCACACCATTTGCTTTTTGTACTTGGCTAACCCTAAGAAAAGTGAATATTATTAACACAACACTTTTTCCTTCCTTTGCAATCAGTTCTACTTTCAGGTTTTCATGGTCTGGCTCAACATGACACTTCAAGCTCTGCAAAGAATCTCTACACCCAAACCAAGTTCTAATTAAATTCTGGAGGTTTAGTTATCAGGGTGTTCTACTGAATAATTTTAATTTCATAAAGTCGATAACCTCAATGTTGTGTCTAAACACTGGACCTAAACTAGCCAAAGCACCAGTGCCTGTAAGCCAAAGATTATCAGACAAACATGTTTTCTTATTTGGAGAACACAGTAACATCAGCTCACTCTCATTTTACATTATAAATGAAATAGCAAGTCCAGATTTATTAAAATAGAGATACTATTTTATAGTAAGGAGGCCCTTACAATACTCTTGGAAATTATAGGAAACATTATTTTTAAAAAAATATATTACTACAGGAAATGCTGCAGCAATTAATGCATGTAATTATTGATTCTTCTACTGTCTACAAATTACTGTATTTTCTCTAAATTAAGGTTATCTAGCTACAACTTACCATGTTTGCCTCTCCAGCTTATTCAAACCTGAGGCTGCTAAAGAAACACTAAGCACAACACACTTAAAATCTACAGTATTTATCCTTGTCCCAAATATAAGGTGTAAGCACCCAGTAAAAACTCAAGATCCAGGTGAAAAGCCTGATTTTTTCAGGTTTTCACAACTACTCATGTATTTATTATGCAAACGGTCCACGCGAACTCATGAACAACTGCACTCATGTGTGTGTGGGCCTGGATATAAAATTTGCAGGAACACCACCCATTTTAATAGTCATGTATTTGGGTATTGCTTCCCATCCCTTTCCCTTAGAACATTTGTCATATACAAAATAAAAAGTTACCGAAGTACACTACTATCACTGTCATACCTCCTGTTTATACGAGGTCATACCAAAGTATACTTTTCCCCATCTGCATACATATATGCATGTAACTCCAACCTAAACATGTCTGGTTTCCTTATAAAACTAATGAACCAAATATACTTGAAATTGAAAAGTCAGGCACCACAGTCTGTGTTAAGCATCACCTTTCACTCACTGTTCAGTGTAATTCTTTGTTACCTATTACCATACAACTGAGAAACTTAAGTCACAGCCCCGGAAAGGCTAAGCAGTTCTGCGAACGAGCTGCTTTTTTTGGTCACCATCTACCTCAAGTTTTACAAGATCTGAAAGACCAGTTTTCAGGACAATGAAAAAGAACAGAATTTTGTCCTAAACATTATCATTCATAGAGGACTTTAAAACCATAACACATCCTAGATACAGAACTATTGCTACAGTAACTTCTCCAAAGCAACAGAATGACTATAATTTCTGGCAAAGACATTGAAGTAGGAACCAAAGTTTGGAAGTTCATTACAACTCACAATATCGTACTAGTATGACTGCTTGCTGCCCACGTGCATGCCAATATTTAAAAGCTTCAGTGTGGGAAATCAGCTGCCAACCCACTGGTTATAAGCAACACAGAAGAGATTTACAAGCAGCTGAGGAAGGCACATAGGGAAACCAGTGAAGTGAATTCAGGTCCTTGTTTGGTTCCAACTCACAGCATCATCCTCTAGCAGAGAAGATGGGAGTGCAGGAATAAGGGCAGACACGTATCAATAGTCTAAACATGACTAGATGTAACTGCTTTCTTTTGATACCCCGCAAGATGGTTAGACTCCAAAGAAGTAGTGCTTCTCCCACTATCGTGTCCTAAACCAGGATGGAGTCTGCACACAGGCCTTCCTAGTTCTACAGCTTTTCCAACTGGCTGTAATTTACTCTGTGCTGCTCTATCTTTGTGGAGAGGGGTCAACTGCAGCAGTAAGATGATGGTGCCTTGACCCTCCCTGTATGGCATAAAGCTAGTGCTAACTGCAGGGCTTACTCATAGAATCATCGAATCGTTTAGGTTGGAAAAGACCTTTAAGATCATCCAGTCCAACCATTAACCTAACACTACCAAGTCCACACTAAACCAGTTAAGGGGAGAGTAATAATTAATATCATCTTTCCTAGCTTGGTGGCTCCACTATTTTTTAATGAAAGTAAAAACTAGGAATCATTAAGGTTGGAAAGGATCTCTAAGATCATCAGTCCAACCATCAACCCAACACCACCATGCCCACTGAACCATGTCCCAAAGTGCCACATCTACATGGTTTTTTGAACACCTCCAGGGATGGGGACTCCACCACCTCTCTGGGCAGCCTGTTCCAATTCTTGACCACCCTTTCCGTAAAGAAATTTTTCCTAATTTCCAACCTAAACCTCCCCTGGCGCAGCTTAAGCCCATTTCCTCTTGTCCTATCGCTAACTACTTGGGAGAAGAGATCAACACCCCCCTCACTGCCCCCTCCTGTCAGGCAGTTGTAGAGAGCGATCAGGTCTCCCCTCAGCCTCCTCTTCTCCAGACTAAACACCCCCAGCTCCCTCAGCCGCTCCTCATAACACTCGTGCTCCAGACCCTTCCCCAGCTTCGCTGCCCTTCTCTGGACACGCTCCTCTGAGCCCAGGATACAGTAAAGTGAGGAACAGAAGGGGGTGAGCCGGGCAGGGCGGGGGGATGGCGGGACACCCCTCAGGGGAAGGCCTGCTCCAGCACTGAGGGCTCCCCACCGCTGCCAGGGACTGGAAGGACCCGGGGCTCTGGGGGCCGGGCCCGGGGAGGCCCCCACAGCACGGCGGGGCCCGCACACGCCCCTGGGTCACCCCCAGGAGCCCACGCAGCGCCCAGGAGCGGCCCTGCGGGCGGGACGGGACGGGAGGCTGCGGAGCGGGGCCGCGCCGCCCCTACCTGATGACAGAGATGAGCAGCCCCGAGGGGTCCTTGCTCTTGCTCATGGTGCTCCGGTAGCGCCCCGCCGCCTCGCCCGCCGCCATCTTGCACCCCCCCGCAAACACAGAGCAGCCACCCGTGCTGGCGCGGCGCAGCCAATTAGAAGAGAGGAGGCGGGCATCTGCGGGCCTGCGGCCCAATAGAAGGCGGGATGGGCGGGGCGAGCGGCAGCAGGCTGCGGTGCAGCGTGCGGCGGCGCCGCGGGGCCCTCTGGGAGTTGTAGTTTCTGTGGCGGCGGCCCCGGCCTGCTGCCGCCTCGCTCAGCCTGGAGCTGGCAGAAAGGCGCCGTCGACGATACGATCCCCCGCTTCGAATGGCGGTTCAAATTGGTTAATGGGTCAAGAAATCACCGGCCAGACAAGATACATGTGCAAAGAGGGCTGTGCACAAACGCCATCGTTCGCTCTGGAAGCTGCAGAAAAGGGGGCGGGAGCGTGAGGGCCCAAAGCCACCCACGCAGAGCCCGGCCGCGCCGCCTGTGCCGCCGGACGTGTTCCCGGGTCTTCGCTGGACGGAATGGTGAAGGGTTTAAACATGTATAGGATTTGAAATGAACAAAATGTGCTAGCTTGCTAGAGTAACGCACCCTATGAACCAGCTAACGCTGAATATTAACTGCGTGCCACAGCCTTGAGTGGACTCTGGTTGCAAGTACGTCTACAAGGGGATGCCGAAGCATCATGTCATTTAATGTCTTTAAGTTACCCTGTTTTTAAAAATAGTTTTCCCCTTGGTTTCCCCAGGAAGGTGGTGAGGTGAGTTGCGCTGAAATGGCCCAGGTGATCTTCAAAGTCGGATCTAAAAGTTAGCCTGACCTAGTCGGAGTTTTGTATTTGAATCGTGGTTTTTGCACAGCTGGGTGTGACAAATCGCAGTCAGTTCACAAACTGCCTGGGAAGTGGCACGTCTTTGACACGCAACACTTACTGAAGGCCGACTTGCTTGTAGTCCGTCTTGCCTTACCATTGACGTGCTCCTTCTCTTGCCATAGGATCATCTTCTTTAGGAAAGGAAAGGTGTATGTCACTGTGTTCAGGGTTAGAAAATGAAATGTTGTTTTTCACCAGCTTGCTGGGCAACATAGAACAAGTCATCTTACAACCACAGCCTTGCTTTCCCCATTTGCAGATGAGGGATAACGGTAGCTCTCTGGTCAAGTCCTTTGAGAGCTAGCGTTAAAAGTAACATGCAAGACCCAGGTTTGTTATTGCAGAGGCAGGAATTCCTTAGCAAGTGCAGTAACAGTCAGATACTAATAGCTGCTGGGTGTTCTCTCAACCAGGTTCACTCCATCACGTCAAAGACACTGCTCCTAGCTGCTCTTCTGGAGTTGTTTCTTCAGCCCAAAGCTGCACATTAACAATATTAATTGCATGAAAATTACTGAAAGCTGTAGGTAAGTCAACACTATCCATTTATACGAACTGTATTAGAAATATAAGGTAATTGGAAGCATGGTATTCCTATATTACCCATATATTATTTTTATGGGTGTCGTGGTTTAGGCCCAGCCAGCGACTAAGCACCATGCAGCCACTCACTCACTTCCCCTACCCCAATGGGATGGGGGAAAGAATTGGAAGACTAAGAGTGAGAAAAACTCCTGGGCTGAGATAAGAACAGTTTAATAATTGAAATAAAGTAAAATAGTCGTAGTAGTAGTAATAATAACAATATAATAATAATAGTAGTAATAACATACGAAGCAAGTGATGCACAATGCAATTGCTCACCACCCGCCGACCGATACCCAGACAGTTCCCGAGCAGCAATTGCTGCTCCCTGGCCACCCCCCCCCAGTTTATATACTGAGCATGACGTCATATGGTATGGAATAGCCCTTTGGGCAGTTTGGATCAACTATCCTGGCTGTGCCCCCTCCCAGTTTCTTGTGCCCCTGACAGAGCATGGGAAGCTGAAAAGTCCTTGACTGGCACAAGCAGTACCTGGCAACAACTAAAACATCAGTGTGTTATCAACATTCTTCTCATCCTAAATCCAAAACCCAGCACTATGCCAGCTACTGGGAAGAAAATTAACTCTATCCCAGCCGAAACCAGGACAATAGGGAAGATTTCCACGGTGGCTATTTTGGAAGAACATTTATTGTCAACGGCTGTATCTATTATCATTAGCAGAATGGCAAAATAAGAGCACAGGCACTTTAATGCTGAAATAAAAGATACTTTATTCCTGAATAACCGATGCGTTTTCAGAACAGAATAATTACTCCAAAGTAAAGTGATTTTTATCTCCAGATAGGGTGTGCACTTGAAGTCTGTTCCTGTATAGCTGTTCTGCTCCATTTCCCCTGTGCAGGCAGGCTCTCAGCTCTACAATTTGCTATTCAGCTACGCCAAAAAAGCTCATCTTTGTTGATTTTCTGGGCAGGTTTGCTAATGCCTTTGCTCAAGGATGGTGATTTGAATGGCAGGAGTTTTATGCACTGGCTGGAGGGAGTTTTTTCTCAAACTGCCGACTTGCCAATATTGTTTTTTTGTTAATTGGCAATTCATATCGACTGCTCTGTACCGGCTCGTCCTGGAGATTGCAGTGGGGATGAAATCAATGTGTCCTATCTTTTCATTCCTGACAGCTACAATAATCACCTCATTTAGGAGGAACTTCATCAGGACAAACAACAGCAAATCTCCCCCAGAACTGTAACCTTGCTGACTTTCAATCCTGGGCTCTAATTGCTAAACCACTGCCTTGTTTCATTTACAAGCCCTTTCCCTTCACTCCCAACCCAAGCAGAGCTATAGGTGTGAATTTATGTTTTCTTTAAACAAAGGAAAAACAATCAACGTAGCACAGGCTGATGCAGCACATGAGCAGAGGTCTTTCTTCATTAATAATATATGATACAGTGAGGATGAAGGGTTATGAGAACAGCATTTTCTCCTTACACAGCTTGCAAGAAAGGTTCTCAATGTGAAAACTGGTGGATTGGAAATCAGGGGACAGAAATGTGCTTTTCCTTTTCACACATTTCTTTCACATAGTGTTTTAGTACTATGAGGTATATTGAGTAAAATGGGTGGTTCCTTGACTACTCAAACCAAATAAAGTCCAAACTGAACAAAAGATTTTCTTGATGACGAGTTAGTTAATCTTTGTCACAACTTGTTTGTAAATATTAGACGGGGTCAGTAAAGGATCCCCCTAAACCAGAAGGGACTGGGAAGCACAGATGGTTTCACTCCTCCTCCTCATCCTCCCTTCATAAGGAAAAAAAAGGGCTCGGTGCGGAGGCGAGCAGGTACTCTGCCGTTTCTCATCCACTGGGCCAGTTCCCTGAGGGATCTCTGCAGTGGCAGAGAGCTATGCCAAAAAGAAGCCTAACAGGCACAGGCAGAGCAGTTCTTTTGCAAATAGGACTTACTCCCTTTGGGAAGCTTTTAAAACTCCACTGGCAAAAGAGGTTTCCCTATATGACTTGCGTCCTACTAGGGGATTGCTTTCCCCCTTTTCTGAGGTAGTTTTACCTGCAATCCCTTTCCACAATTTATCCAGTGGTATTTTCTAAGCATTACTTGTTAATTCCTAAATCTAACAGATTTACCAGTGCTTAGTGCTGCTGTACACAGAGGTCTCATCCACAGGTTTAACATTTTTAAAAATACCATATTTTACTTCGTTATTTCATTTCAAACATTAGTAGAAATGTCAGAGAAAAGGGCTCAGCTCACACCAATATCTTACAGGTGTAATTGCCTTGTCTGTAATGCGTTTATGTTAGTTATAACGCAATTACCTTTGACTTGCATCAGTGTAAACAGGAGTGGAGTGAAGGCCAGAGTTGCCATCTAAGACTGGATTGTATAAAGAGAGCATAATTCAGTTGGCATATATCAGTCAGTTTAACAAAATATATTAGCTCTTCTTACAGAGTTTGTCATGCTGACATCAGCTGCATTACACTGAAATTGGTCCATGGTCAAAGAATCAGGTCCCAGACTCCCACTTCTTGCAATAGACTTAATTCTGTGTTTCTTATGAAGCTTTATCAGGCTTTACCAATCTGCCTGAATAAGAACTGAACAAAAGGGTGCTGAAACATGAGCATTTGGCCCTATGGGTAGTCATTCGTCTGGATGACCTTGTTATTCCTATTTACCATGAGGTAAGTCTGAGCTAAAGGTGGTTTAGGTTGCTTTTTTTTGGGTTTCCTGCATGACAACGATCAGTATCTCTTCCCAGCATGTAGCTGCCATCAATTCCTTCTGTCTCAGCTTGTGAATAAGAAGTAAGCAACTTATAGGGCAGGAGAAGTTGCCTGGCTTAATGCTGGGAATCAAGGCAGAGATATGATTCAAATGCGTTATTGTTTTTTGCCTCCTGACATTTCCCAAGTTGCACTGTGTGCTGCTGCTGCAGAAAAAATAGTAACTGAGATTAAGCTAAGTGGAAAAGTACTGCTGCTTTTCCAATGTCAAAGCCACAGGACCTATGGTAATGCAATCCCTGAAGGAAATCAGTGCAGGAATGTGAGGTGTTTCTCTTCAAAGGCAGGTGAAACACTGTCAAAGAAGATGCGCTATTCCTCTTCTGTAAACCATTAAAAAAACAGATTATTGGGGTTTATTTTTTCCCTTTATTTTACTCATCTTTACTAAGGGAATGCTGGTTTTACAATTGTGCAATCCGTAACAATGCAGAGAGGTGAGACTGAACCAGACAGTTTCTTTGGTGACCTAATTCAGACCTGGCCAGAATGATGCATGTCAGAAGAAGGGATAGAAACCCCATAATTGATCCCATGGAATAATCTTTTATCATGGCTTATTTTGATCTCATTCCCTGGGAAACGGTAAATTGCAAGGTGGTAGAGCAGCTTTCTAATCTAGTTACGCCATAACGCAGTTACTGAGTCGCATGCAGCTTGAGCCCCAGCGCCTGCACTCACCTTCCAGGAGCTTGAACACACTCCGTAGCCTTCTCAGCAAAGCATGTCTGTGCTTTTGCATGAGGGCTTTGTTCAAATGGAGTATTTTCTGGCAGTGACAATACATATAGGAGGAATATCAGTGTTTTCATCATTATTGGGTATTGTAGATGCTCCAAACCTTGGGCTTAGGAAGCCTAATTGTGACTTACCAATGTTGCCTTCCATCTCATGTCTAAGACAAACCTCCCATTTGATGTCTGGCATCCAGCCATCCTCAGATAGCTTCCAAGTCTGTCTCTCCTTGTCTTGTTCAGGTGAACAGCTGCAGGCTGCATGCTCGTTGGTTGAAATTAAAATCTTTAAGCCTTATAAGATAATCCTTATCTTCATTTGGAACCACAGAAAACCTGAGGTGTGCAAGAGACATAAAAAACAACACTCACATCCTGACTCTCTCGTGCTTAATTATGCTCCCCCCCTCCCCGCCCTTCTGTAAGGAGTTCTTAGATCCTATCCGCAAGCTTCTCGTTTCAACCCAGCTCTATTAAGTTCCCCATGTCTAGCTGACCATCAGTCTCCATGTAATGACTTGTGGATTTGTTGGGCACCAACACTTGCCTTGGGTGATATCTGAGCCAGTCACTTCCTACAGTTTGGGGTAAAGAGGTGGCTGGATAGAAAAGAAAGTCCCAGATGCCTGCTGGCACCGAGGGGGAGGTGGAACCACTTGGCTGATCTATTCCAGCAAATTCACATGGGAGGGAGAGGTAATGAATGCCTCAACCCCAGGAAAAACCCTTAGATCAGAGGTCCACCTTATTAAACTGTAGACAGCCAAGCATTACATACAAACCCATTGGAGATAAGACTTCATAAATTCCACTGCTCGCAGAAGTATTTCATCCTACTGAATACAGCTTTGGATATTTTCTGTTTTGTGTAACTAGCAGCTTCAGGCAAGAGAAACAACAAAAACTTGAACTGAAGTAAGTAAAACTCCCAGTACTGCAACACACTCTTGTATTTTCAAGAAAAGCAGCAGTGGTATCAATCCTTCCGAAATGAGACATCAGACATCCAATTTCAAGACTTCCCTTGCAGAAAATGGAGCATAAGTTTCAGCAGCTGAACAGTCCTTTTGGCCTCAAATTTAATTTACTATGAAGTGATATAAGAGAAGGATAATATGACAGTTGTTGTACTTCTATAGCACTTTTGACAAAGTAAATATATCACTGGCAAACATCATAACCCCCATTTTACAGGACAAACTGTGACCCAGTGATACTAAAATCAAGCATGCAACAACAAAACCCACTTACCTTACAGTCTCAAAGTTTTGCTGCCAAGAAGGAGAAGAAACTGCAATGATCTATACTCAGTCTACAGTTCAACGCATTTGCAGGACAGCCACGTTGAAGGACATTACAGACAGTCAGTGGTGCCTCTGAAAGGACTTTCCACGATGCTCTCCTGCATGTTAGAAATCTGAGCCTCCCCACTGTTTGACCAGCACCTTCTTGTCCTGCATTTTCACTAAGACAATATATCAGTGAGAAAAAGAGTTTCTTTTAGGGAGTTCCTTTAATAAAAAACCTGCAGGTTTTCTGCAATGTAATACCACAACACCAGAGCAGCAGAATGCTTCAAATGTGCATGATACCAACGGTGCTGTATCTGTCAGGAGTCGCTGCTATGTTTTTTGCCTTTGATGGTGCTGGCCAGCTCCTTTGGTGTTACCATCCTGACCCCTGTTGCTATCCCTCGCCCTGCCCTGGGACAATGTGATGTGCCCAGACTCAGGAGCACAGCTTAAGTGATGGAGAAGGGCTGACTTTCCCCTCGCCCAGAAACTTTACCACCCATCACCTCGGAATTATTCCAGTTTGATGGGCAAAATGAGACCTGAAGAAGTGGTCACCGGCTTGACTCTCAGGCTGGAAAAATCTAAAATCTGGACATGCCCACCAAGCGGCCTCAAATTTCAGATTGGAAACTGTTCAATAGTAACCAATCTGCAAGATGGCAGTGATGGTAACTCCCAAATATTTGGTGTCGTGAAGTGTTTGTGGGTAGTCAAAGAGTGAGGATGCTCAGGGAGCTACAGGCACTGCAGCTTTGAAAGCATTGTGATAAAGAGCTAACTGAAGCACCAAATCTACAGGAACAGACATAAATCAACTTTATTGTACAGCAGTGTTATGTAGGCACTGAATAAGGCTGAAGATAGATGTCTTTAATTTTTTCTGTTATTGTCAGCAAGAAGGACAAAATCAGCAAGACAGATACTTGCAGATGAACCCCACAACTCCATCACCACTAGCACAGGGTTTGAGACAGACACATTAGGATGAAAGCTCACTGCATCTTGTAATTTTTCATCAGTGATCTTGTAGTCACCAAAAGACCTGACAGGGGATAAAGAGATGTCAGTGGCATAGAGCCAGTCCATCGTAATAACTTTATGAAAGTGTGGTCCAGGTGGCCTTTGAAACGCAAGGAGGGTGGGTCTCTTGGAGATTTGCTTTATGATGTTGCAGGAATTTAAGCTGCCAGTGCACCCAAAAAGTTCCTGGAGATGGTGGTGTAAGTAAGAAATTTCTAAATGATGCAGCAGAGGCTTTTTCAATTCCCATTTAAAGTCTGGTAAGGTAATATTAAATGCTTAGCAAGAAAATTAAGTGTAATTTACTGTACATATATAAAATTAAATGGAATGCAATAAAAGTAACTAAAAGGTCCTTTCGTCTCTAAAGATGGCATTGGTGTGACTGGTGTTGGTTTTTAACAATTCCCCTTTAGGAAACGCAAGCCCTACCATCCCTGCAATATCATTTTTTTCCTATGACCTTTGTAAGTTTGGAGAAGAAAAATATTTCAAGGAATATCCAGCTCCAGGGATCTGGTGAAAAATTAGGTCAGCACAACTAATAGATACCTGTCACAAACTAATAGATACCTGTCACAAGTGCTGAAGACAACCATTCAGGTGCTGAAGACCATTCACTGCTTCTTTCGCTATCTTTCATGACCCCCTCACTACTACCCTCCATTCCCCATTCCTCCCCAGTTCATCTCCTGCCTTTCCATTGTTTCCTCTCTTCCTTCATCTTTACATTTTACTAATCCATTCCACTAAACACCATTGATATTTTTAAAATTATAATGACACAACTTAAATTTACAAATTGTCGCACTGCTGGTTTCTGTATTATATCTTTTTCCTTCTTAAACTCATGTGTCTCATCTCATTAAATTATAAACTCACCAGGGCAGAGGCCACATTTTCACCTTAGTATAGTGGAGATTTATGTAGCATAATTAAGCAGGATAATAAAATACACCTCAGTGAAGGTTGAGATGTAAGGTGTGGAATTTACATTGGTTTCATTGCTCTTAAGGCAAGAGGTGAACACTGTGATGACTCTGTCTAACCTCTTGCATAATTTAGACAAGGGGACTTCATGCAGTGAGTCCTGCAGAATCATAGAATCATAGAATGGTTTAGGTTGGAAAAGACCTTTAAGATCATCCAGTCCAACCATTAACCTACACTACCAAGTCCACAGTAAACCAATTAAGGGTAGACTAGACTAAACCATGTCCCAAAGTGCCACGTCTGCCCATTTTTTGAACACCTCCAGGGATGGGGACTCCACCACCTCTCTGGGCAGCCTGTTCCAATGCTTGACCACTCTTTCAGTAAAGAAATTTTTCCTAATATCTAATCTAAACCTTCCCTGGTGCAACTTGAGCCCATTTCCTCTTGTCTTATCGCTAACTACTTGGGAGAAGAGACCAACCCCCACCTCACTACATCCTCCTTTCAGGTAGTTGTAGAGAGCGATAAGGTCTCCCCTCAGCCTCCTCTTCTCCAGGCTAAACAACCTCAGCCGCTCCTCATAAGGCCTGTGCTCCAGACCCTTCACCAGCTTCATTGCCCTACCACTCAGAAAGACCTGCTGATGGGCTACTCGCCCAGTCCTGTCATAACCTGTTCCAGCAGAATTTTGTCCTTCCTACTAAAACTGTCTCCCATGTGTCCTGTTTTAATTTTGTCTTGTCCAAGCCTTCAGCCATTTGATCTTACTATGCCAGAAGATCTCCAGACCTCTCAGCCTTGTTTTGTCCCTTTGCCTGCGACTCCTTCATGCAACTGTGTAATCTGAGGCTGAGTGATGTGAAGAACATTGCAGGCTAAATGAACTGTTAACCCATTACAGGGACTTCATATTATGTATACCACTTCCCCAGCACACAACAACCTTTTCTGGTGTCCTAGTTATTCACAGAAAACGGGAGCTTGCGCTACAACTGCATGAAATATAGACCTGGCTTTGGAGGAACAGGATGCAGGAGGCAAACCCTTTACATCTCATAACCAATGCATGTGACTTGACAAATCTGGTGATGAATCTCTCTAAGCTTTATCCAGATGCCCAGAACCTGGACATGTGATAAGAACAAATATGCTTGATTTGTGTTCTTCTGAAATTCTTATTAGTAGCAAGATGGCCCCATTGGTCACTGTGGGACACCATTCCAGGGAGCAGACTGGCCCCACCACGACCACGCACATGGGCCCACAGGGGATTATACAAGCCAGCCATAGACCATGGATTCAGGCAGACGACAAGAAAAGAATTGAAAAGTGCAGAACAGTGAACAGCTTCTGTTGCGTGCTTTTCTCACCGAGGTAAAAAGGAACCAGAGAAGATATAACACATACTGACTTTCATTTTTCCAAGGGAAAAAGCAATAAGTGCATAGCCTTGGGTTATGAACATCTTGATCGCTCAATCACAGTCTTGGTGACTGGCTGCAGTCATTACAAGCTCAGTAAATTTTGGAACCTTTGGAAAACTGCTGCTGCCTTTGCAGTACGAAACCATTTGTCTGAAGTGGTTTTAGCTCAGTGGATCCAGAAGTTGCCAGGATGTGATGGCAGGAAAAGCCATAGGGGTAGATATATTCCTCAGCGTATTTCTGCCTTCAGTCCTTACAAAGATGACTCTCCCCTGCTGCCATGGAGGTAAGAAGGGGCTAGAATATCTATGAGCATTTTATAGCTGCCACAGTTCAAAATATAAATCAACATGCTGCAGAATGAAAGCAAAATCCAGAGGTTTTTTTTTTTCCTTTGTTTGGCTTCACACTTTCCCTGTGTTTCCACACTGTTCTCAGCTGCTCAGCTCTCCCTGAGCTGAGAAAGAGCAGTGAATACAGAAAACAGTCTGGAGCCACCGAGGATCACCAGGCTAGCAGCACGGTACGTGGGGCAGGGAGACTGGCACACACCTGAAACCTCTGATAATACGGGTCCAGCTCTCTCCTCTGTATGGTCTCCCTGTGTGACTTCAGGCAGGAGGATGGACCTTGGGGATGCCGCAAAATTCTCTTCTTCAAAATCCCTGCAGGCCTTGTAAATGCCTACATTTTCACCAGTAACTATCTCTTGTTACATAAAGTTTTCATTTTGCAACTCAGAAGCATCTTTACCCCAGCAGAGCTCCTCACTGCCCTTGTTCTCACCCAAAGGAAGCAGTTTTCTGTCTCTCACTTAAAAAAATCTGATGCTAAGTTATCTTTTACCTATCCAATGCACACCTAGATGATCATAAGTGTTGTCTGCTGACTGTCTAAACCCCTGTCAAAGGGACAAGTGGCCTCCTGTAGCACAGGGGTTAGAGCACTCATCCCTGCCCTGCCTTGAGCGGTGCTTCAAACCCCTTACCTCCTGGGGGATATCCGACCCCACACTGAAGTCCGTAAGGGCTCAGGAGAGGAAAAGATGTTTTCTTGAGTCCCAGGCTGAAGTTCTCTGAATTGCAAAAGTCACCCAAGAAGCTGATTTAATGCTTGGGGCAGTAGCTTACACTGAGCTACTTTGGGCTGGGCTGCTGCCAGCAGCTGAGATAACTCACTGCGAGCTAATTCAGGAGTGTCTACCTGGGCTGCACATGCAGCAGCGACTGAGATGTCGGGGTTCAGGAAGGGACTAATGCCATCCACATTATTAAGGAACAACAGGGAAAGAGCATGAGCATACCTTGTTATGCACATGAGCTTTTCCTTTACAACAGCTTCCTAATATTTAAATTTTCTATTTTTCAAAAAAATATAATTTTTTTTCTCTGCAGTGAAATATGCCAGGTTAACATCCCTGGTATTGAAGACTTCACCTTGCCTGTGTTAATTGGGAGACCAGAAAGTCAGTAGCACATACTTTCACTAGGGTCTTGTGTCAAAATGAGCAAAACAAATTAGCAAAAAAATCAAGATCTGGCATATAAAATTCCAGTGCTCCAAACTCATGCAGGTATCAAAGGAAAAGAAAGAAAATTCAGGCCGAGAACAAGGGACGCAGAAAGCCTTGATGAGGAAAGTGGCACTGGGGGCCTGATGAAGGAATGAGAACATTGCCAGCGCACAAGAGAGTTTGAGTTAAACACCCAACTATCAAAATACAGACAGGTGAAATTATAATATGATGAAATTATAATACGATGAAACCCAAGCACAGAATAATATTCTGCTGGGCATTGTTTTACTATGCCGCAAGGAGCAAATTTCAGATTGTCTCTGCCTGAAAATCCTTTATGCCAAGATGACCTTTGGCAACTGTATCTGGATTTGGCATTACAAAACAACATTAATCCTCAGGAATTGCAAAACTTTTTGCACACTAACCTTCTCTTGCCACATGGAAACAGGTGGGAGGAGGAGACAGGTTTTTGGAATATGTCTCCAAGGCTTGTATTATAATGGAAACACTTATTCTGCAATTAGAGTGTGGCTGTAGACCATTGTAGATGTGCTGTGAGAGCTTTAAATAGCTATCTTGGGGGGACAGAGGGTAGGGCAGCATCCACAATGTGAAGCTCAGTGCCAGCTGAGCCTGAGACACAGCAGAAATGCTGGAGTGTTTAGCACACAGTATCCCTCCAAATCGTGCTAGTGGTGATTGGCTCTATAGGTTAAAACAAGAGCCCGGCAACTTGCTTTCTTCAACTCCGGTAACTCCAAAAATCAGATGGCAGAAAACAGTGGGGTCCTTAGCTGGAGGCATCCATGTGTGGCTGCACTACAGAGGACAGACTGGCCCATGTGGGGCTCTGGAGCTGCAGCAAGCAGCCAGCAGTGTGGAAACCTTTGGAGAAGAGATGGGCCACCAAAAAAGCCAGGATCAGGAAGGTAAGATAATTGCTTGGCTGATTTTACAAGGAATAAGGAAGATTGTGATGTGAGGGAAAGACTCAACCTGGATTCTGGAAGTGCTCCATGGATCACTCCCTGCTGTGTTGAGGGAAGGAGCCAGCAGACCTCCAGGCTACCTAATCCTTTGCTGTTCCAGGAGCTTGGCTCAGTCTTCTTCTCAGTGACTGGCCAAATGCCAACAGGGCTGGGAAAGGGGCTCCGTGGGGCAGGAGGCCAAGTTGCAGAGTGAGATTTCATAGAATAGCTTGAGTCATTTAGTAGCACCTCCAACACTGGTCAAGTGGTCATAGTCCTCTCCCACCTTCCTTCCATCCCCTTCCAGATCATTCCCTGACAGTTCAAGAAATTCCTGTTTGCCTCACTGAATCAGTATCAGCATTGGATGCTGAAGCAGGAGACGAGTGGCTGATAAAGTTTCCTAGAGCATTTGCCTGGCTATTCACAGCACACAAGTCCCAAAATCACTTGGGCCAGAAGACAGAATCCAAGATTATAATAAAATACCAGATCCTGAGGTAGTGGACAACTCTACCAGCAGCAAACCCTACACGCTGTCCCATTCCACGGTGCAGGGTCCTGCTCAAGGGAGACGAAAGCTCAGTACCGACACACCACTCACTTCTGCTAGAGGAGAAAAGTATTTTCCTGCTGAGAATAATGAATGGTCTGAGCCAAATCGTGGCCAGATGGTCCCAATCAGCAGTTGTTTATACCAAGACATGGGAGAGCAGGTCAGTCAAGCCCCCTGACCCTAATATTGTCTGTAGAAAAAGAATCAATTTACAAGGCCAGGACGACTGACCTGTTAGCCCTGTTTGTTGATCCAAGACATAATGGCTCAATAGCTTTAATTATTAAAGCCAGTATAGACAACCATCGATCCTCCCACTTAGTGCCATCTCTCTAGCCTAGATCCCAAGGGTTTACACCAAGGGCGTTTGCAGGGAAAGAGAGAGAACAGACCACCTCGAATGGCTGATCCACTGACAACATCTAAATTTTGGATGCTGATATTGAAAGTCTGGCTGACTACAGCCCATCCATTATGCCTCCTCAGAGCCATCAAGTGATGACCCTTCCCTGAAAACACGAGTCTCTACTTTTAAGCTAACAAGACATTGAAAAGACCATTTATAGAGTTGACCCAGATCATCTTTTCTCTCCAACAGTTCAAAAAGCAATCGGTGTAAAGGACATTAATCGAGTTGGCGCCAAGAGGTAATTGAAGACAGTAATTACTCAGTTTTTATAGAGCTGAAAATGTAATAAGGATTTTAAGAAAGTAATAACTGAAGCTTTCTGCAGAGAGATCCCCTGGTGCATACAGTTTAGCTAAGGGCCTATCTTTCTGAAAATACATTTTCTTGTAGTTATTACATCACTGTCTTGCTGGGACATCTCTCCTGAGCCTTTGTAAATGTAATGGGCTTTGCTAAATCTGAATACGCTGTCTCTATGCATTCTGAGTTACTGTGTCGGATTGACACCTCTAATGCAGCAATAATGCAGGAAAGAGCACCCACATTTATATGCTTTGCCTTTTCCCAGCTGCTGGCTTCCCTGTTCAAACCTGGCAGATTTCTGTTAGTCACCTGACTTTTCTTTCTGCTTTAGAAGCCATGACAAAAAGGATCTGATTAAATTTCCCAAAGGCACATTCAACTCATATGGCAGCTCCTAGGCTTTGTGGTCAAAAGTTGATGTAAATTTTCTCAGCAGGCTCAAAGGGCATTTCATCTTGCTGTGCATTTGCTTGCTTAAATCACAAGACCCTGCAATGGAACAAAAAACTCTGATGAAATCGCAAATTTATGTTCACTTAAACCTGATGAAATTTGGCAAAAGCTCCTCCTTTATGCAGAGTACCCTGAGTTCAGCTGAGATGCTGGTCCAGTCATCCCCTGCTTCCTGGGACATCTTCAGGATCGATCCCACGTTGCCTCAAGTGCGGGACTCCTGGGTTCTCTTCCTTACTTGGGTACTGATGCCTCATGGGCTCTGAAGCAAGAACCTACATTGCCCCATGTATTTTTTTCTCCACCCTTACTTACTTTTGTCTGAATTACCTACTTACTTCTTTGGGGCTGGACTTCTCTCTCGCTGTGTACTGCCTGCACCAGTCAATAACTAGCTCAGGTTGACGAGTTGTTCATCCATGTCATTGTTGAAAGAGCAAAGAAAGCAATCTGGCTCCCCTCACCACAAGCCAGTCTGTAACTTTTTGTGGGGCAGAACTCATATTCCACTGATGAGGTCTGGTCAAACAGACAGGTGGACCTGCTTGAGGTCCATCATGGTGACAAGAACATACACCCAAGTGAAATGAATGTTTGCTCCTGTTTCTTGTGCTCTCTCTCTGCAACATTTTACCCCCTCTAAAATCACATTATCTAGTAAAATATGATGGCTTGGATGAGTTCCTGGGAAGGTGAAGGTCCAAAAGCAGGGCGTTTTTAAACACGATATAAACCTCAAATTGAAATCTCAAATTTTCAGAGTGCCTACCTGTCCTGGGTAGTGAACGATGGCTGAAATATAAATATGGGGAGGCCTGGCAGATTGATTACATCACGCTCCCACAGACCCGCCAAGGCAAGCGCTATGTGCTCACCATGGTGGAAGCAACCACTGGATGGCTGGAAACATATCCCGTGCCCCATGCCACCGCCCGGAACACCATCCTGGGCCTTGAAAAGCAAGTCCTGTGGTGACATGGCACCCCAGAAAGAATTGAGTCAGACAACGGGACTCATTTCCGAAACAACCTCATAGACACCTGGGCCAAAGAGCACGGCATTGAGTGGGTGTATCACATCCCTTACCATGCACCAGCCTCTGGGAAAATTGAGCGATACAATGGATTGTTAAAGACTACCCTGAGAGCAATGGGTGGTGGGACGTTTAAACATTGGGATACGCATTTAGCAAAAGCCACCTGGTTAGTCAACACCAGGGGATCTGCCAATCGAGCTGGCCCTGCCCAATCAAAACTTTTACGTACTGTAGAAGGAGATAAAGTTCCTGTAGTGCACATGAAAAAATATGCTGGGGAAGACAGTCTGGGTTACTTCCCCCTCTGGCAAAGGCAAACCCATTCGTGGGATTGCTTTTGCTCAAGGACCTGGGTGCACTTGGTGGGTGATGCGAAAGGATGGGGAAGCCCAATGTGTACCTCAAGGGAATTTGATTTTGGGTGAAAATAGCCAATGAACTGAATTGTATAATATTAATTGCTTTATAATACTGTATGTTATCTCTTAACTATATGTTATCTCTTAACTGCATGTTAATATAATAATATAGTAGGTTAATATTAAGTATATAATACTATATATTATGATTGCTATATGCCGCATCAATGGTATTGCAGTAAGAATTGCCCAGCTTAATGAAAATGAACTTTGATGAAACCATGTTGGAATGAGAACTGACTTCAGCATGCAACAGTCCAACACTGCACACCACCTCTCCTGCTCTGAAAGACTGTGATGACAGATGGAACCCAAAGTCATGGGCTAAATGAACTCAATGGACATTTTAGAGGGATGGGCCATAGACGAAGGGAATGATATCTGTGTGTATATCAAGATAGGGAAAGCGGTGGTGATTAATTAGAACACATTGGAAAGAGGAGGGCCTGTGCATGATGTAGATGGTATAGAATAAGGGGTGGATACTGTCCTGGTTTCGGCTGGGATGGAGTTAATTTTCTTCCTAGCAGCAGGCATAGTGCTGTGTTTTGGATTTAGTAGGAGAAGAATGTTGATAACACGCTGATGTTTTTAGTTGTTGCTGAGTACTGCTTATGCTAGTCAAGGACTTTTTCAGCTTCCCGTGCTCTGCCAGGCGCACAAGAAACTGGGAGGGGGCACAGCCAGAATAGTTGATCCAAACTGCCCAAAGGGCTATTCCATACCATATGACGTCATGCTCAGTATATAAACTGGGGGGGGGTGGCCAGGGAGCAGCAATTGCTGCTCGGGAACTGTCTGGGTATCGGTCGGTGGGTGGTGAGCAATTGCATTGTGCATCACTTGCTTCGTGTATCATTATTATTATTATCATTATTATACTGTTACTATTAGCATTACTATTTTACTTTATTTCAATTATTAAACTGTTCTTATCTCAGCCCAGGAGTGTTTCTCACTCTTACTCCTCCGATTCTCTCCCCCATCCCATCGGGGTAGGGGGAGTGAGCAAGCGGCTGCGTGGTGCTTAGTTGCTGGCTGGGGCTAAACCACGACACTACCCAAACAATAAATGCTTCAGAGGTTCAACAGGTTCTTAGTTATGACCACTTTGGCACATCTGTTGTGTATTTAAACAGTGCTTAATTCAGTACGAGTGGGCCCTCATCCATAACTGTTGTCTGCACTGAAAGTAATAAAACCCATAACTACTCCTTTAGGTCTGTCAGCCTGATTTCAAAAACAAACCCCACTGTTGGCAGCTAGAAATATTGAGTGGAAACTTGTACTTTTATGAGATAAAAGCCATGCAGAATGTGCTGAGCTCAGTTACTGCTTCCTTATAGACCCCACCGGCTATAGCAAGAGTGAGACCCAAGTTGTCAGGGATGGGGTACGACAAGAGAAGCATTGCCACTAACAGTACCTTCAAAAAGTGCAGACTTGTTCCTTGAGTTACTGATGGAGACCGTAACCTCTTCAAGGCAAGCAGCAAATGTGTTCTGAGTTTGTACAGTTTGTACAGCACAATGGTGCTGACCCAGTGAGGTATTGCTGTAACAAGAAGACACATCAGTCTTGGCTGAATTATCTACAGCTGATGGGTGTATGTAGGGGGAGGTGGTGAAAAGATGGTGTGATGCCCCCAGGCCCACACACTCAGGCTCCTCACTTGTTATATTCCTGTATTATACTGTTGCTACAAACATTTTGTAGAAGAGCAGATGATTGCATTAATGACAATCATGCCATCCAGCTCACTACAAGAAAGACATTGAGGTGCTGGAGCGTGTCCAAAGAAGGGCAACGAAGCTGGGGAAGGGTCTGGAGCACAGGGCTGATGGGGAGTGGCTGAGGGAACTGGGGTTGTTTAGTCTGGAGAAGAGGAGGCTGAGGGGAGACCTTATCGCTCTCTACAACTACCTGACAGGAGGGTGTAGTGAGGTGGGTGTTGGTCTCTTCTCCCAAGGAACAAGCGATAGGACAAGAGGGAACAGCCTCAAGTTGCGCCAGGGGAGGTTTAGATTGGATATTAGGAAATTTTCTTCACGGAAAGGGTAGTGAAGCATTGGAACAGGCTGCCCAGAGAGGTGGTGGAGTCCCCATCCCTGGAGGTATTTAAAAGTTGTGTAGATGTGGTGCTTAGGGACGTGGTTTAGTGGTGGACTTGGCAGTGCTAGGTTTATGGTTGGACTTGATGATCTTAAAGGTCTTTTCCAACCTAAACGACTCTATGATTCTATGATGAACCCTTACACTGAGTTGACTGCGGCATCCACAAATTTTTACTGCCTAACACAAATTGCCAAGAGCTGAGGGGTGTGCATCACACCAGTCTCCCAGGGCTGCTATGGGGGCTGTTGGTGCCTGCACCTAAGGGTGTAAAAAAATGCACCGGGCAGCATTCCTTTGTCTGATTCCCAAGGATGCAACTGAAAATATTGCCTTCACCCATCATCTCTACTCATACACAAGATCTAATTCCTTCCTTGCATGATGGCAACAGAAGTTTTTCTGCCACGTCTGACATTGAGACTCAGCAATGCCCTGCTTCTTCTTATATATTCCAGCTACATCTGCATTCAAATGTTCTGGGCTGGGAGGACACATTCCATCATGCCGGAAGGTAGCTGCAAGAGGAAGCCCAAGTCTGATGACATCATTTGGGTTATGTCTGGTTCTGGCTCTCTTCCAAGTGCAGACAGCTCATACTAGCAAAGGACTTCTGTCCTGCAGGGTTTAGTGGCTTTCTGGCTCAGATCTTTGATGAAACTTCATTTCATGACAGGTCTATCCCCAGTACCTTCTTCCTAACTAGGACCATTCCCTCCAGAGAGAGAAATATTCCATGCTCTTTGCTAGGATGGGGTCCACCTGGACTACTTCTTAAATGGCTCTGCTTCAACCTCTTCCCTGCCACACAGCCAGCAAAGTTCTCTGGAGCTCCAGGAAGAGAAAATTGCATTTGAATTAATCACCAGAGATTCAAGATACAGAGCTTCCCAACATTTTCTGCATCACGTAACTCATCTCTGTATTCACTTGTTAATCTCATTAGTTTTGATTAAAATTTGGTGGGGGATTCTAAGACCTTCTATTGACCCATTCTGGTATATGCTGGAAATTTATTCAGGTCAATTAGACATCTGCCAGTTTCATATTCAAAGGCCATGACATATGTTTGCTCAACAGGGTACAGCAACAAGGAGAAACTGAATTTGCATCCTGAGCAAGGTGGCACAACGGTGTATCAATATCGTTTTTTAATGAGATTTGCTGGCTTTCACAGACTTGAAAAAGTGTAAATTTATGCTAAAATGTCAACAAATGCCAGTCAAAGAAAGTTCTGTATCACGCCTGAATGCAAAAGACACAGAGGGATACAGTGAGTCATTTTCATCAGCGTGTTCACTCCAAGAATTACATCGACTTGCATTTGGCTACACTTATCTAAGCTAAAAGCCCCTTTCTGCTCCTCTGTCAATACTTTTTGTCCACTTCAGAGGGACCTTCTCTAGCTTTAGGAGACCCATTTCCCCCATATACCTCATATTCATGTCAGTCCACAGTTTTTGAAGATGTGAGCTTCAAGTGAATGACTCAAAATCTGCAAGACATCAGTGAAATGTGTGGGTGCCCAGAATATACTATTGTTTGTATAGTAGCAGTGCATTTCAGTAAGATGTAGATATCCATGCTGCTGGGTAAGATACAGGTCTCTAAATGCCATGGCACGGGCAGGTAAGCATAACTTAGCTTTCAGTAACCTTTTTCTGCAGAGCTAACTAGGGTTAGCAGTTGTCCCTGCTGAACCTATGCAGGTCTCCTTGCTCTCCTTTCTAGTTTCACAAGGTCCCATTTCAGCATCTTTGTATCATCATACCATGCTGTGCTGATGTCCCCTAAATGGAGATGCATGCCTGACCCTGAGCAGCTGATAATCTAAATGGAAAATAGTCCTGGGGCAGCAGGAGCACAAAACACCACAATTTTCCTAAGTTTGGGCCACAGGGTGGTGCAGAGCCAGGAAAAGGATCCAGAAGTCCTGAGTGCCCCATAGCACTGGACTAACAGGGACTCTCCCGCTTACTTAAATGTATAAAGTAAGTGCCAACATATACACATTCTGTAGCTATGCATGTGAAAAATGTAAAAATATAGAGCATATTAATCCAGCTTCCTCAAAACACATTAGCCTTTTCATTCATCAGGATTTTGGACAGAGGCCACTGTCCAGTTGATCTGAATGTTTCCAGTATTTCTAATTCATTTGGTCTAAAAAGCAGTTTCTTCACCAGTTTAGCTGAGTAGCCCTTCTTTGCCAGTTGTCCCAAATGGAGAGTATTGTACACATTTTACATAATTAGCTAATTTAACCAGCTAATTTAACATTAATAGCAAATCTGTGAGTTGAACGCCAGCAAATGAACTCATTAAAGAGAAAAGAACTAGTGCTTTCTCCTTTTTTTCTCTCTTTTTTTTTTTTTTCTTTAGTTTTGCACTCTTAGCAAGATGCTCTGGGGAAATCAGGATTTCAGGGAAATTCAGATGATCAAATAAATAGGGTTTTATTGATGAATTTAAAAGGATGCATCAGAATGACAAAAAGCTTTTACAGAAAGATGCCAGCCTCATCTGGCCTGTTTAGGAAGGACCCAAGGCTAGACAACCCCACACAGGCTTTTTAAAATTTATTCTCATTTGTGCTATGAGGGTCTCATAGTCTCCTTAAGTGCTGCACACCCAAAGTGACTTCTTGAGCCCTGAAGCATGCTGTGAGCATTGACGATTTGAGAACCATATTTGAGGACATCAGCATGACAGCAGTATTGGCTGTTTGATCTCATCACTCTGGCCTGTTTTGCCCCCCTGTTATCAGCTGAACAACTCATGGTGCTCAGATGGAGTGTGATTCTTGCCAGGAGGGAGCTGTGCACCACCAGCACCTCTCCTTTCCAGCTCCAAGAAAAAAGCCCTTTCAGACAGCACTTCAAGTCTCCCTGTCTCACACACCCTTCTTCTCTCACATCCTGGCTCACTTTGTTCCCACCTCTATGCTCCACACCTCCCACCACTTGAATAGAGGAAGACAGCAAGGGGGCATGTGGGAAGCTGTATGATGGGAAGCATGCTAAATAAAGGTATTGGGGGAAGGAAAAGGATGGAGAGCAAGAGTTTTGGGGTATAAGAAAGCAGGGACAGTCCTTGGGGAGCCATGGGACAGGATGATGGGAACAACGTCCATAATTCATCATAATCTCATAATTCATTGTTAAGAAGCCACAATTAAGCATTGTGCAACCCTTTAGAGGCCCTCACATTAGTGTGACTAAGGACACAGGGTTGTAATCATCTACTCAGCCAAAGTCTTCCAGTAATATTTCCTTACTTCAGATACTGGGGTTGGACCAGGTGACCTCCAGAGGTCCCTTCCAACCTCAACCATTCTGTGATTCTGTGATTTCCTCTGTTTTGCTGGTGCCTGTCTGTAAAACGGAGGTAATAATACAAGGGTTAAGTATGAATATGTGGGTTAAACATTGAGATACTCAAGCAGACCAGCCATAGAGTGTGAAAACTCTCTATTATTACTAGATACAAGCTCTACACCTGAGCTGTGTCTGGATGGACACACTGCAGTTGTGTTAGCGTGAAGCTGTGTTATCTTCTAAGGGACTAAGGCACTCCTGAAGGTGCCCTGGGTGAGAAAATATGCAAAAGATTTAGGGATCTCAGGAGGAGATGTACAAATGAAGGGTTGGAAGGAGAGGGCAGCTCTTCATCTCACTCCGTCGCAGGGTTAACGAAGCACAGTCAGCACGCTCGCACCAACAGCTTCTCAGAAAGATGGTCATCCAGCGGGAAGTGGCACCTGGTAGACATCACGCTTTGCTCCTCTCAAAAGCTGACCCCAGTCATACCTTATTACTTCAGCTGGTGAGTCCTCTCTTGTTTAGAACAGTATTGCAATATCCTTGCACAACTTTGAAGCAAAATTAATCCTTGGTTGAGTGTATGTGTGTGTGTGTGTGTATGAATAATAGATTTTCTGTGCTAAAACTATCAAAGGCTTTGGCAGGCAGCTGCTCGCCTCCCTTGGGCAAATATCCTAGGAAGGAGCTGCAGCACTAGACCAGATTTGCATGTTTGATGCATTGCTGTGTCTCAGTTTAAAAGGAAGCAATCTGTTGGGTCTTAGTTCATTGCATGCCTGTTGAAGCCTAGGCGCTGGACTGCAGCACAATAGCAAGGATGGATTTTTTTCGAGCTGTGGTGCAATTTTTCTCTCCCAGGAGTGCAATTTATATCTTGATTAATCTAAAAGTTTGGGGGTTTTATGCTGAGGAATGCAGGGGGGATTTTTTTAAGAAGCGTGGGTAACAGTAAAGAGGAAAGGAAGGCATCTACTGGAATGGCTTTCATACCAGAGAATCAGCTATGCTGTAGGCAAATGCTGTGCCTCAGTGGAGCAGAGACAATTTCAGGTAATTAATGTTCTTCCTTTACCAGCACTGGGAAAATCATGGACTTTAGCGGGAGATTTATACAACTATATGTCAACGCTTAAAGCAGCTGTGGAAAGGGGGTGATTCATAAGGGGAAGTTCAGAATCTGCACGCAGGAGCTAAGCCCCAAGTCAAGGATGCTAGGCTGCAGCTGATGAGGTTGAAGGCATTTTCTTCCAGAGGTAGTGAGTTGTTCCAGCCATTTTTCTTATTCCGACTCAGACATCCTGCTAACAAACCCATGTTTGGCAAATAGATGCAGTAAATCCCTCACATACCCAAATAGTAGGGAAGCAAACCCTGCTTTTCAGCTCCAAAAATGCATGTCTCTCCTGGCTGACAGCAGTGGAAGTAATAGATTTTTTGTCATCTCTGTGGACAGCTTGATCAGCCAAAGAAGTTTCATCGTGGAGGTAGAAAGTAGGAACTGCCAAAAGCCAAGCTGAGATACACCCACTCATGGAAATGAAACCAAATATTTAAAAAGTCCCTATGAAGTGGACTTGCTGTGGCATAAGGATGAGGATTTAGATTGAAGATCAACAAGATTTCCCTACCTGCTCCAAACACACAGACTAAGAAAAATGATTTTGAGCACAAAATCCTCTTTCAGCCAGCCTGTCCCAGGGATACAGTATTTGCTCCATCTCATTTGCCATCACAACGCGCTCTGGGCGCTTCATCTCAGAAGACCCTACCCAGCCCCTCTCCCAGGCACACAACTGCCAAGCCGCTGGGATGATTTGGCTCTGTTCAAGCACATGGTAGACTGGTCCTTGCACTTTTGCTCTTGTCCTCTGTCCTGTCTTTCAATGCAAAGTCTTTGGTGTTGTGAAGTCCCTGGTCCTGCAAAGGATGCTCCAGAGGCATCCTGCTAGAAGTGCAGAAAATGGCAGAAAATGACAGAAAAAGTTACTGTTGTGGTTTCTACAGCTTCCCAGATTCTAATATAAAGAATTTAATTCCTGTCCTCCACCTTCTAATGTGTTGTATGTCCTGCACTTGATCACATGGGATTAGAGGGGCAAGAACTTTTAGGCCCTTTGAAGATGAAAAGTCCATAGATTTTCTTAAGTACATTTATTAGCATCTGCCTACAAATTGTTCATCTCTGTTGTTATCTGATGAAATAACTAAGGAGACTTTGGCAACACCATCCCATGAGACCATTACTATCTATTTGCCTATAACAGGTTCTGAGTATTCTTTCCAAACTCAACAATGTTGTCTCTGCCATGAAAAGCCTTCAACCTGAGACAGATAAACAGAGAGAGGACACTGCATGTAGTAAAACCCACTAATAAAATGCTGAGAGCTAAAACGTACCACATTTAAGGAAAGATTCCCTCTTATCCCTCTCTTTCTGTTCCCAGTTTTTTGTTAAATCAATGTTAGTAGATCTCTTAGTTTCCTTGTCCTCAACTAAACCACATTTCCTCCAGGAACAGCTCCATACAGTTGCTTCTGGAAATGGTCTTGGGGCTCATGATTGCAGTTCACTGTGCACTAAGCTGACACTGCTCAGTACTGAAGAAGATTTCTAAGTAAGTACTAAATGCTCCCAGAAGCTCCTTCTGCACAGGGCCCTCTTTCTGACATTGCCTCAAGAGAGGACAGTTTGCTTGTGTCACGAATACGATTTTTTACACGGCTTTGGTTAGCAGCAATTTAAGATGTATTAATATTTTTGAGATAGATCACAGTATTAGGTTGCATAATTATTAACAACGCTTAAGCATCAGCCAATTTGAAACAGCAATTTGATGGAATTTGTTATAATCAAGACAACGACTTAGTTAAAGATTCGAGAATGGCAAGGTTCACTCTATTACTTACATGGAAGAAGTACCCAAAGGAGAATTCAGCTACACAGAGGGATTGTGGGTGCAGGGGATAAGGGGGACCATCCCGTCGAGTCACGAGATTCAGAACAGACCCCCTTGCTTTCTAAACTCCTTTCAGAGAGGAATCTAGGTGTGGCTGGGTCCAACCTTAGTCTTAGACTTGGTCAACGGTTTATGTGAGTAGGGATAGTATATATGGACACATATGTAGCCAAACTGCACACACGCACACACACACACGGAGGTTAACCTGTGATCAAAATTTCCCTTTTTGTGAGTTTTGTGAATTACTCACTTTTATGTGCCGGCATTCATCAACGGACAGTCAGTGAACCTCACAAAGTCAGCTCTTTGAGTCCTCGTGAAATCAATGCACAATCCTTTAATCCTCGTGAAATCTACAGACAATCCTTTAATCCTCGTGAAATCTATGGGCAATCCTTCATTCCTCGCAAAATCTATGGACAATTCTTCAGTCCTCACAAAATCCACCCTGAGAGGCGTCGCAGCTCAGGGGGAGCTACTGGGTCACACAGCCTGCTGCAGTCCCGGAGAGCTCCAAGAGGTCTCCCTCTTGGATTGCTATTTATAGGATCTCGAGATGATTGGCTTTGGTCAGTAATTTACATTCTGGCCACGATTTGTGCTGAGTGGTTCTGATGTACCATTCAGGCAGCAGATAGCCCAGGTGTGGACAGAGATTCCCTGATGCCCAAGTTGTTATGACCAAGATAACAACACAATAGGGCTTTTCCTGGGATCTCAGAATGGCCCGGGGGGCTGCACCACCACAGCTTGCCAGAGATAGAGGATGGTAAAAAGATAAGATTGATGGAGACAAGGCTGAGATAAAATGGCTAGGCTAGGATTTGTTTTTCTGATTCTCAACTTTTGCTTAGCAGAACATCCACAAAAGGTGCATGAGCAAAGGCAGGAGGTAAAGGTGAGCCTACATGAGTGGAGATGGAAAACTGAATTTTGTTTTCATGTCTATTTGTGTGAAACCATTGTTCTTGACAAGAACATTGAGTATTAGATGAGTGTCTCCAGAGTTTGGTCTGAAAACAGAAATAATCCTTTTATGGATTTTTATACCGGGGCAAGAGAGCTGGCTGAGGAAGAGGTAAATGGTCCCCGTACCTGTTCTAGGACTAACCTGATAGTGTCACTGGTGGTGCTTGACATGCCTTCCATTTTTACAGATTTAAAGTTTACAACCAACTTTTCAAAAATATGTCTGTGTTTATCCTTAACAAGAGGAGACAAAGAAAATTTTTGCTTTTGTAGCTCATACGATATCATCAGCTAGAAGACCTGTGAAGGTGGCTATTGATATTCATAGGTTACTTCCTCTCCTATTAAAAGGATCGCTATTCTGTATGTGAGAAACCTCTTCCTCTGGACTATAGCTCCACTTCCAACTTGTCTGACCTTTATATCTTCAGTTTGATGAGTTAAATCAGTGTCACAGCCCATGGAGATGTGAGGTTACTTTGACAGAAGCACAGAGACACTGTCAGTTCTGGTTTTCATGCTTGAGGATCTCACTGCTCCCGTAAGATGCAATTTGCACGCCCTTCACTTGCAACACCTCAGAGCAGTGGAGAGAGCACCCAGGGGGGAATTTGGCTCTCCAAAGGGCACAGGGGATTGTTTTGTACAGGGTGCAATCCTACGGGTGGCAGAAGGATGAACCAAACGACCAGGCAGAGCCTTCTTTTCCCCCCTACCACATTGTGAAGCCATTGCTGGGGGCAACTATCAAAACCCAAACAAATCCCAAGTGCCCTCCAAACAAAAGGCTAATTTAATTTAAAATTGATTTGCACTCTTGGTACAAGACACTTGATTTTGTAACGTTCAGCAGTAGCATAAAAATAAAAAGAGCATCTAACGCTGATTAACATCTGAGTCATGGATTGCTGGGGTATGTTATGCCAGCTGAATTTAGCTATTCAACTGGCAGGGTAGCTCCTCTACAATATTAAACTTTCCTGGCGCAATTTACCACTCCTTCATTCATTTGTGCATATGCTCGGCACATGCTCCCAAAGCTTGCATGATGATTTTGCCATACATAAAAGGCACACTGACTTTTCATCAATAAGATGCCCATTGTTATTTGACAGGAACAATGTGCTCAAAGAACAGGCTCACAATAGCTTCTATCAATCAAGCACTCTGTGGAAAATCAAAAATGACAATGAAACCTACAGCATTAAATAACCCACGGTGCTGGAAATTAATCAGGAATCTGGTATGCTTGAAAAACAAATGTGTTTTTAATAAATTGGATTTGAGTATCACTTACAAGCCATGGATTACCAGCTGAGTGGAGACTGTCTTGATTTGTACTGATAAACTCCAGGGGAGCTTGCCCATATATATAGTCGAGCCATTGATGTCCCCATAAGCCTGCTGGGCTTGGCGACATTTAAGCAATGTGGACACGATTCTTTTTAATACATACAGAATATATGTTTATTAAAAAAAACCCAAACCAAGTCTCTGATCCTGCTCCCAACTATCTCCAAACAATCCAAGGGTTAACAATAACCTCTGAAAATACTTCCCAACACACAACAGTTCATCCCTTGAGCAAAAGATGAAAGAGAATGAAGAGCGTGTGACATAAATTAGCAGTGTCACCGGCTGTCTGAGTAGAAGAAACTTGGGTGTGACACGAAAAGGGAGGGGTAAGACCTCTCCAGAAAGAGCACCAAAGGTAAATGATGCCACTATTTTTAAGCACTTGCTATAAAGCTACTATTAACTCACTCCTTTGAGCAAGAGAGGGATAAGTAACCACTGGTTTAGTAGCTTTTCCTTCTTGCTTCAAAATTTCCAAAGCCCAAAATGAGAAAAAAGTTGTTCATTCCATTAGTTTCCAGCAAGTTTGCCATCTACCTGCAGCAGACTCTCACCCCCCTTTCCTCCATCCTTTCATTCCCATAAAACCAGTGCATTTCAGAGACTCCCTCAGTTACCAGACTAAGGACTGAACCCCCTCTCACCATATCTTGCTTAAACAAAACACTCACTCAGGTCAGGAAAACACTGAATACCAGTCCTGGGATTTGGCTTTTGAAACGAGCACCTGTGAGAAGAATTTCAGCTACTGAGGCCTGGAGTTTGAACAGCAGAAAACATAGGAAGTTAGCCTGGGATTTGGGGAAGTCTGGAGCTTTTTATCTATTCCACTGAGTGATGTCTCCTCTTAAGTGACTAAAAATGCAGAAGACGGCTGTACCTCAGATCTATAATCTATTTAATGATGGCAGAAATATGCAGAAAAACAAAAAGCCTGTGGAGAGCAGAGTGAGACTTCCAGTTGTTTTCCATCCCATGAGAACAGGGGGACAAAACCCAGAGGTGACAAATTCAAAGTTGAGGTAAAAAGGTATTTTATCAACGATTTCTTAGTTAATCTGTAAATCTCGCTGCCACAAGATAGTACTGAGGCCTGGAGATTCGGAAGACTCAACCCAAATGTGTGGATTTTGTCAAATTAATTTATTTTGTCAAATTAAAATAGGCAGTTGCAATAAATGCACATATCCAAATGAGCTCAGAGAAGACCATGTATCTTCAAGCCTCAAGGTATAAACCACATCCTGACTCTCAGATGCCGGGAACAAACTCATCCCAAGACATATAACAGTTCACAGCTGAGCCTCCCGGCAGTCAAGTGGCACTGGCTACCCTCAAAGACAGCATCAGGAATTACACAGCCCACCGGTCTGGTCATCTGTGAACATCCCCATGTGCCTATCGAATATTTCTGATTTGAATAGGAAGCTCATTCTTTTTCAGGATCATAGAATCCTAGAATCGTTTAGGTTGGAAAAGACCTTTAAGATCATCCAGTCCAACCATTAACCTAACACTACCAAGTCCACCACTAAACCGATTAAGGGGAGAGTAGCAATTTCATCTTTCCTGGCTTGGTGACTGGATTATTTTTTAATGAAAGTAAAAACCAGGAATCATTAAGGTTGGAAAGGATCTCTAAGATCATCAGTCCAACCCCTCCAGCATCATTAGATGCAAAAGCGGGTACAATATATAAGTCGGTGGCATCTGTAACCAAACTCCCATTGACTTCAGTGGGAAAATCACTCCAGCTCACATAGGATTAGCAAACTTCAAAAAGAAATAATGAACAAGCTTGAGCGTTTAAATCCCACTGATCTCAGCCAGAGCTGTGAGCATATCAAAAGAGAAAGAGCCGGACCCCTAGCTTCTGTGGTTTCTTGTCCAGCCCAGCCAATCTCATGCATCCTGGGCTCTGCTCTTCTCTACAATTAGACTGATAATTAAGAAATAACAGCGTAATATAAATGGATAGTTGCTGGCTAGCACCGTTAACATCAGGGATAAATTGAGCAGTAATCTGCAAAGGATGTTATTGCTATTATAAAAATAAAGATCTGTCTCCCCAGCCAATCAATTCAGCAGATATATACCAACAATCAAATTGTTAAAAATGACTTCTATAAATTACCCAGTCTTCCATCTAATGGAGCTAGAAACAGCTGTGAGACAATTTAGAGCTGATATAACCATACGTTGGGAGCGCTTTTTCATCCTGATGCCTTTCCGTTCTCTTCAAAGCTGTTGTACTGTAGCAGGCGTCTTTGTTTAATGCACCCATGTGAAAACAGACTGTATTTCACACCATGGGTTAGCAAAGTAATTTTGGCAGAAATGCTCAAGAATATATGCATTTAATATGGGTGGAATAATTCAATTTCCTCCCTATTATTTCAGCTATGCAGTTACGATCTCCTTAATTCTTCATTAAACCCTCTGGGCTTGGGGGATGTTGCCGTGGTTTATGATCTGCCATACTTCTTTCAAATGAACATGGAAAGACACACAGAGGAGCAGTTATAATCATGTATTTTTTAGTCAGATATACTAGCGATTTCAGCTAAATCAGACCAATTTAGCACCTTGCTTTGGTCACGGCAGCGCTAGCTCTGTGGCATGTTCATGCTGCTGATTGCTGGTGCTTGGGCTAAACCTCAGAGCGTGTAATGGGATTTATGGGTGGCATTGGTCTTCCTTTGCATCTTCATCCTGGTCGTGCCCCAGCCCAGACTGCTCCAGCTGGAAGTCACCAAGTGGCACTTCTCTGCCTACAAGTTACTACCCGTGTGGTAGTTTTTTGGAAGGGACCGGGTGAAATGAGTATTGTCCATGCTGGCTGCTCTATTGAGTTCTTACTGAAACAAATAAGGAAAATCCTGGCTGGGGAGGGTGGAGACCTTGCCGTTGTCCATGTGGAACAGTTACAGGGTCAGGGCTCCCATCTCGGGCAATCTGCTCCTGTGAGTTGCAGGGGAAAAGAGCTGGTGGCCACTCAGTTGGGTTCTCCAGTTTGGGAAAGCACCCCGACCATTGTCCAAGAAGCCTGTTATCATTAAACTCTGTTCTCCATCACTGCTTCTCAAGACCCTGGTGATATCGCTTCTCCCTGGCTGTTGAACCATTGCTGCTTTTTGATGCACGCAGAAGAGGAGAGCTAATTTTTCTGTCTGGGCATGATGTATGATAATCTAGGCTCTCTAAATGACACTTGGACTGTGAGTTCTTTCTTTCTCTTGGCTTCTGCGACTTGGTGTCACTGTCACTTCTCTGGGTGCTTTTTCAGTATTTCTCTCTCCGCAGCTATCTCCTTCTTTCTCCCACTTTTTCCTATATTTTGGAATCCTTCTCCATGTTTTTTTTACCCATCAATTTGTAGTTTCAGTCTCAGGCAGGTTTGAAACTGTCTTGTACATCAATGGCTTGCAGGGATCTGTCTTCTGTTCTCCAGCCCAAATCTTCTGACTTGCATCTTCCACCATCTTTCTGAGGTCTCAGTTTGCATATTATTTCATTTGGAGAGTGCAAATTAGGTGACTTATTTATCTGCTTTGGCAGACCTCATTTCATAGTCAGGGCCACGTTTATTCCATCATTCATTTTCACCTTTCGCTTATCCGCAGTTGTTTACAACTTTATTTGAATTTCCACTGGGGCACTTCAGAAACTGTAGAATTCAGATCGAGCTTCCCAAAGGACTCACTTTCCTCTAAACTCTTTCTATTACCTCTGTTAACTAATACAGTTAATAACACCATTCTTCTTCTTGCATTCTGGCTGATTAAACTGAAGATCATGTTTGACTTCTCTTTTCTCCCCTATTCTACTTAATGCTGCAAAAATCCACCCCTCCCTTATTTGTCCTGACAGCTAAATTACCTTCCCACCTCTCCTAAATCAATATGCCACCGTCTATCTTTGCTTCATCAATCCCTAAAATTTTGCTATCGCAGCACCGATGACAAGGCATGTGCTATTCCTGGAACAAAGTATGTTGAGATACGCAACCGATGCTGAGCGACTAATCAGTCATAAGCATCCTGATCTGTGTCCCGTATTGCCCAGACCCTCTAGACATGCTGAGATGCTTCACTTGCTTTTCATGACTTCTGAGGAGGTCAAAGGCTATACAGTAGGTTACGACGTGCTTAGTTTTCTGGTTCTGCTTGGTATTCTCAGCCAAGGAAAAGTAATCCTGTAATGGATTACTGATTTCATTGTAAGTGTCCTAGGTGCATCTATTTGGGGCAAGGAACATCTCTTTTCTGCAAAACACTCAGTACCTTGTTTTATGACTAGGAGAGTGACAAATAGTAGTAATAATTTCAAATGTCAACTGGCAGAAAGCAGTAGCTCCTACATGCACTCAATCCAGATACAGTCAGTTATCTCTGAGTGTAGGAGGTGTTTCATCCTTAATTCCACCTAGACCACGTTGTTCCCAGAATTGTATTTGCTGCTTCCACAAGTGGGTAATTTCAGTAATAATGATGTAACCTAGTCGATCTGCCTTGCAACCATTTTAGTCTGCGTTTCTCCCTTTTTTTGTCCAACTTTTCTAACATGTCTCTACCCATCAAAGACGTCTTTCTCGGAGGCATGCCAAGAACAGCTGGAGTGGATCACAAGTGTCAGTGGTATCCTGTTGCCATTAGGCCAGCACAGCAGGTGTACTCTACATGGACATGCTTGATATATTCAGCAAAACAGCAGGTGCACCATACATGAACATAGCTTTAACTTTCAGTAGCAACTAAGCAGTTAAGATACCCAAAATAACAGTGGTATAATAAATGAGATGAAACGAGGAGAGGGAGGAGGAAGACCGACAACATTCCTCTTTGTTGCATTGATACTGAGCCAGGGTAATACTAGTTTAGATACCATATTTGATAATCATAGAATCATAGAATCGTTTAGGTTGGAAAAGACCTTTAAGATCATCCAGTCCAACCATTAACCTACACTACCAAGTCCACCACTAAACCATTTAAGACTAGAGTAATAATGAATTTCATCTTTCCTGGCTTGGTGGCTGGATTATTTTTTAATGAAAGTAAAATGTCTACATGTTTTTTTGAGCACCTCCAGGGATGGGGACTCCACCACCTCTCTGGGCAGCCTGTTCCAATGCTTGGCCACCCTTTCCGTAAAGAAATTTTTCCTAATATCCAATGTAAACCTCCCCCGGCGCAACTTGAGGCCATTTCCTCTCATCCTATCGCTAACTACATGGGAGAAGAGACCAACACCCACCTCACTACAACCTCCTTTCAGGTAGTTGTAGAGACCTACTAGTCTGCAATGTATATCCAAACACTAAAAAGCCCGCTGATGTATTTATTTACATTGGCTGACTTGTCTCTACGGGCAGCGGAGAGAGACTGGCTTCTCCAAGGGCACTGCTGAGCAGAAGCTTACGTTGGTGCTTTGAGTCACGCACTAGCGAAACTTCTCCTTCACAGAAGCAACCAAAGATTAGCTTCACAGCTTGTCTGGTTTAATGTGGGGATGCGGATACTTCACAAGGAATACTTGTTGATAGCACACTGCTGTAAACGCGGTCTGGTCTAAATAGAGATGTGTCTATGTGCAAAGTTAAGCACTCCAGCATATAATGAAGTGTTCTGTGTCATAACATGTCATGTTAGATACCATTATGACCTAGGCTGATGTGATCCAACTTAACAGACTGTGTTACCCTGATGTTACATGCTGGGAACATGCAGCGATATGTCAGTGCACTTAGTCAGGCGAGGTACTAAAATAAATAAAATAAAATGGAGCTCTTCTCTTAGCAGCTCTTTCTTTTTTTTTTTTGTCTATTTGCAGTTGCAATTGGGGAGTAACTACTTTAGTCAGAACAAAGTGGACATCCCCAGGATGGATGCGCAGCTGCTAAATTTCACGTCATGCTACCACCGTTTGCTTTCAAAACCCAGAATGAAAACACCAAGTAAAATCACCGTTGGGAGGAAAAGACAAATGGAGCATTTCCTAGATGGAGCAACACATTACAAGAAGAACCTGAGGTCTGCATCAAATGCACTATGACAATCCCCATTCAAAGACATCCCAGTGGTCCTGTTACTCCAATTTATGCTGTGAATTATGACTTTTGCTTCAATATGAAATGTATTGCAATTGCCAGGTCTCTGTTTTGAAGCAGCCACAGAAAAAGGGGGAAAATTGGGTTGTTTCACTGCAAAAAAATGGTTGGGCTTGTCCTCTTCCTACTCATGTAAGGACCTGGATTTTGCAAGTGCATGGACAGGAATGTAAGAACAAATATCCCAGCTCAAACTAAAGGCGTGTCTTGCTCAATATCCTGCTCCTGAGAGCAAGCACCCAAACAGACTTCCTTGGTATGCTCTCCCAGCCTCTAGAAATTTGCAGATAATTAATTTTGTGAGTCTTAATTGACATTTTAGTGCTTAATAGATTGTGGTGGGTTTTATGCTTTTCTGAGCTCTTGGAAAATTTCAGCACCCACATCCTGCAGCAATGAGCCCTGCAGTTTAAAACTGTGCCCTGTACAAAGCATTTCCTTCTCTGCTCCGAACTAGCCACCTCCTCATTTCATTGACATCCCCTAGTTCTTGGCTTAAAAGAGTCAGTGAATGACTGTTTCCTATTCACTTTTTCCGTGACCTTCACCTTATTACAGATCTCTATTATATTTCTTCCCCTCCCTTTTTTTTTTTTTTTCCACATTTCCCCATACACAGAGACTGTGTAGCCTATATGATCATTCCTGCTGTGGAAGCCATCCCATTGCTTATCACTCTTCCCTTAACCTTTTCTAGCTCCACTTTATCCTTTCCAAGACCAGGAATACACAGTGTTCATGGCACACAGGGGATATCTTCAGCAATATTATGATGCTCTGCTGTGTTTTCACATGTGCATTGGCACTGTGCAAGTGGAAAAGCCAGACAAAGCAAGAGGTAGGAGCTACACAAGATCCTGCATGCTAGGTGGTAGTAGGGCCTTTTTTATATTGGGATTTAGGACAATAACATCATCAACGAGGTTAGCTTAACGGCCAATAGCACCTACTAACAGCTAGGTAATATTTGGCATTCAGTAAGAGAATGTAAAGGTATCAACAACAAACCTGTGGCTGAGGGAACTAAGGATAATAAGATCTCTTAATAACAAGGCTCACGTAAAAATGTCAGAAAGAAATGAAACCTTCAGGGTATGGATGATAGCAAATAAAATTGGTGACTGTGGTTCAGAAAAAAAATGAAAAGTTTCATAAATATTGTTTTTGAATAGACAGAAGACAGATTTTTGACTTCATATCTTAGGGTAATAAGGAAATACTTTCAATTTTAAGAGTAACTGGAAGAGTATTAAACAGCAACTATTAAACATACTTGCATTGACAGGCCACATAACTAGCTCCACAGAGTATTAAAAACTGGCTGAAACGCTCTTTAAACCATTAAACACCAATTTTTCATAAATCTTGTAGTATTGGGGAGGTTCTAGAGGACTGGTAAGGGTTCCTGCTGTACCAATACACTACAGGATAAACGGGGTGGCCTCAAAAGCTCCTGCTCACTCTGACTTTCAACGGGGGATAAAATTATAGAAAGGCTGATACGGATTGCAATCAGTAGAGGCTTTTAGGGAGGTAAGATAATTATGGCAATCGATGGGCCTGTGTGGAAAATAGCGCTCTCTCATCAAACAAACTTCATTTTTTTACTGGTCTACAAGTTTGGTTGTGAAAGACAACTGTGTTGGCATAACAGATTTACCGCAAGGCTCTGGTAGACAGGCGCTAGAGAACCTTGCTGTGACAGTTTAGGACCTGGCTCCTCTCAGATGCCCATTTCCCTCTTCCCTGCAAAGGTTACTGCCCCAGAGCAGAGCTAATGCAGGCAATGTGCATGGATGGTGCTGTTGCGGTTTTATTAGGCAAACCGGCAAAGCTGGAAGAAACAGGCAAGGCCTGTTGGGGATCCCACTTAGCTCCTACAAGCTTGGCTCCCAATTCTGTATTTTTTAAACTGTCTTTTTTTTTAACACCTACTCTTAAAATGCTGCTTTCAATGGAAAAAGGAAGAAATCAACAAAATCTTATCTTCCCTGTTTAAACAGGCAAGGCCTGGGGGTTCCCAGCTCTCATGGAGATCATGCCAAGACATAAAGCAACAGCTATGTGTGTCCAAAAGTTTGTTTCCTATGGACGAATCAGTTGTTCTGATTAAGGATATTGTCTCGCTTTGCCACTTACCTTGTCTTGGTGTAAATTAGGATGTCTCTGGTGATGCCAGTAAAGGTATGAAAACTTTTAGCAGCTGAGCATCTGGCTCATTCATTTGCAAAATGTTCAGGGATGACTAGAGGTTAAGCATACTCTATAAATGTCAGATGTCGACAGCATTACATTCAGCGATAATAAACTTTAAGCAGAAGAAAGTTCCCTTAAAATACCAACCTTTCACCCAGCAGTGCTCATTTAAGAGTTTAAAAGATGCTGCACATTACTGGCCCATAAATAATAGTAATGAAAAGGTCAAGCAACCTGTTAGGAAAATCATACTGCTCCGTGAATGAGCTTGCTGAATCACAGCTGGTTGAAAACCTGGTCTTAGAGCTCTGGCTCATTTGTGTCCAGCCCGCCCCATTTCATGCTGCTAAACCCTGTCCTTGCTGAAATCAGAAATAATCTTGAAACTACGGTGACTGCACAACATGCCAGATTTGGGCTAGGCAAAACTTTTAAGCCATTTTTACCAGTGAGGTTAGCAATGGCTTCAATAAGAATGCTTTGCTCTTTAAAAAAGTGCCACATCTTTTCCCCTTACGGGAAATTTTTCAAAAACTTTTGAAACAAATATTTTATTGGGGAAAAAACCAGCCAAGAAAGGAAAAAAGCTACAGTAGAGACAAGAATCAGAACTGGCCACCAAAAATACAATTAAAACCTTTGGGAAATGTTGGCTTAACATTTAAACACGGAAGATAAGATTTTGTTGATTTCTTCCTTTTTCCATTGAAAGCAGCATTTTAAGAGTAGGTGTTAAAAAAAAGACAGTTTAAAAAACACAAAATTGGGAGCCAAGCTTGTAGGAGTTAAGTGGGATCCCCAAAGGTCAGAATTTCTCCAGGAGCTCTGTGGTTGTCACAGTTTGGCTCCCACACAACCACCCTCAGCACTGGATCATTACAGGTGTTTAAAACCACCTCTTGTTCACTGTTGGACAAGGTTCTCCAGTAGGTGATATTTATTAGATGTTGCAGAAGTCTTTTAACATGTTTGGGTTTGAGCTGGTTTAAATAAAATAAGAAGCTGAACCCCAATCCTTAAAAATCTTCTGCTGTATGTTCAAAAGCAGAACTAAAGGCAAAAGATTCAAAAGTTGCCCACACACTAAAACTGGGAAACTGTACTTCTCAGTTTTATTGCACCAAGAACATATTTGATTTTAATTTTTTTAAAATTATTTTTATTTTCATTTTATATTTTCCAAAACCCACAATTTGGAAATAAAATCAAGTTATATGAAACATTTTGTGGCAGAATCAATCTAGTCTAAACATTTTTGAAGGCTCAACAATACATTTAATCAGGCTCTTCCATTGAAGCTATGATTATAAGATCTAGGTCAGATCCACAAAACCATTAAGACACCTGGCCTTAGTGCATTCACAAAGATTTAGGTACGCAACATCCAACCTTGGATTTGAACACAGGAATTGGAACTTTGGTGAGGGAGATGCAGCACGTACCCCACCTTTCTCTCCTCCCTCCTCTACATTCCAGCTGTAAGTCATGTGTCTCCTAGAGCTGGGAAGGGAACACGGGACTCACATCTCCTAATCCTCTTCTAACCATCAGACCTCTTTAATAAATATTAGTTCATATGTATGATCCAATACTTTTTTCCAATACTGCCAGAAAGCAGCATTTCTTTTTTTTTTCTTTTTGTTGTTGTTTCCAAAAGCTGAATATCTATGGGAAATAAAAAGCGAGTAAGAATTTACAGCAGGTTTTTTATTTTCCCTGTTAGATTACAATAAAGATTAGGTAGGTCAGTGCTGTGCTGTTCAAAAGTTTATTTACTTCACACTGTGATTTCTCCTTGAAAGAGTAAGGGCAAAGTAACCTTTGGATCTTCAAAAGCTCTGGCACTGCTGTGACTTCTCCAAGAGAAATTTGTATACTGTTAGGTTGGCAGCAAGCCGTTCAATCCTGCAAGAGATTCAGCTAATAGCTCAGGTGAGCTGAGAAGAGCTATGGTTACTTGGATGTTTTTATACTGCATATCATTAATTAATCTACTACAGCTAGCTCGTTCTCAACCATTGTATATTCCCTGCTTATACCATCTTATCGACCTGACCCTGGGGAAAATCAATTCTTGTAATCTATCTTATTACATTTAAATATATGTACAGAACTTGATATAGTACAACAGCAGTGGGGCGTGAAAGAGGCAAGGAAAAATGTCTGGGAAGGAGGAAAAAAAGGAGGAAAAGCAGATAATGCGTTGATACACTGGGGTAAGGCCTGCAGATCTGCCCTAATTTAGTTTATCCAAATTCACAGCATTATAAACTAAGAACCAACTCTTAGGCAACAGGGCCATGTGCATCTCATGTACAACGTAGTGCAAGCACAACCTGGGGCTGTGTGTACCCAGAAATCCATGGCACATCTGACCCTCTTACAGCCTCATCTAAGGACCCTTGTCTTACAAAAGTCCTTGCAGTTCACGCTTTTAACTCTTGATGTCCCTGCTGTGTTAGCCCAAACACAATGGCTTTAAGAGCGAATCCATATTCTTTTATCAGTCCAATAAAACCTGCATCGTTATCTTGCTTTTGTTGTTATGAAGATCTGTTCTCATATTTAAATGGAAATTGATAGACAAGATGACCTGAATTTCCACAAAGATTAGGCTGACTAAAAATATAAAAGGCCAAAAGGATGATCTGGGGACGTACAGGATGGCCGGACTCACTTTGGTCCCTGGGAAAATCATGGTGTGATTCTTCTTGTGACATATTTCTGGGGACAGGAAGGAGAATAAAGTAAACAGGAAGGGTTAGCATGGATTTAGTAAGCATAAATCATGCCTGACCGATTTAACCAGGTTTTTCAGGGTGATGCATTGTAGGAGCACCGGAGACAGTGGACACCGACACAGGAGAGGTTCAAACTGGAAATAAGGAAAAACTTTGTCGTGATGAGACCAGCCAGGCACTGGAAGAGGTTTCCCAGCGAGCCTGTGCAGGCTCCATCCTTGGAGGCTTCCAAGGTGCAGGTGGACAAACCCCTGAGCAATCTGGTCTGATCTCGAGGGTGACCCTGCCTTGAGCAGGAGGCTGGAGCCCAGACCTCCTGAGGCCCCTTCCAGCCTGAACGGTTCTGCAAATCAGTGGCTCTACAAGATCGTAGGAGCGGTTAAGACACAGTTGCTGCCATTAAGAGGATGGCAAAAGCTCCATTTTCCACTTGGTGGACACACCTAATGTGAGCACCGCTCTGCCCTGACTTGAAGAATGGAGATGGGCAGTCACATGGTAGCAACCTAAATTTACTGGAGTGTGAGCAGGTGTTGCGTGGGATGATACTAAACTGCAAAGAAAACTTACTTGGGTCGTTGCTGGTGAGCTTGTCCCTGTACAAAAGGATCGTGTGCAGGTAACTGGAAGTAGGAATTATATTACAGCCAAAAAGGAGAGAACTGATTCTATAGTAATTATTTTTACTTTTGTTAAGTGTGAGGAGTAATGAAACAGACCCATCAAGAGATTAGAAGTTGATGTGCAGGCACCACAAAAAATCTCCACAGACAGAGTGTGGGTATGGAGAGGCTGATTTGTAGCACAGATGGAATTGTTGATATGAGCTGATTTTTTGCCTAAAAATGGTGAATTCCTTAAAAATGGCCAGTGAAAGCCCTGGAGACTAGCCATGTAGGTAAAGGCAGCACAGGCCACTCATCCCAGGTGTTGTCCCATTTTCAGCTATGCCTTTGCTTGAGGCAGAAATTGGGTGAGGCTACCTTAGCAAGCTGAATCCAGAAAAGCCTTCCTGTGACCCAGAACTGTCCTAGGGTAGATTAAGGTGGGTGCAAGTGCCTGGGATTAGGCTAGCGTACACCCAAATGGCGTGAAAACACAATTTCATAACGGGAATCTGCGCAGGCAGCGAAGATGTGTCAGGTACCTTTCAGCCTTCTCCTCTAACAGCTTTGCCCCTCTATTTTGTTTTCTCTTCATAAAGCAACTTTAGAGAAAAGGGATAGGAAGATCTAAAAGCCTTGCTTTGGCTTCCTTCCCTCTGACAATAGAGGCAATGACAGATCCGAGATGCTGCCAGCCCTCCTTCAAGGGCTGGATTGATGTCCCTGCCTCGTGGTTAGACCCAGCTGGGAGAGGGGGAATTAGGCCTTGTCTTTCAATTACTGCTGTTTTGCTCAGGGCCGCACATTGAAGCCTCCCAGCGGACAAGTCCTTCTTACCGCTTATAATCTCTGAATTGTATTTGAAAATAAAGCTTTTAATTAAAACTGGCATTTCTCAGCTTCCCACTGGCAGCCGACATCTGCCCGCAAAGAAATATCCTTTGTGACACTTGCAGTACAGAAGCCCAGTGTTAAAGAGAGTAAACTAATTCCCTGCTCTCCTGCCATCAGATGAGATGTGAAAGACAAGCTCCTCAACACCTACCTCCATTAAAGAGCCCACGGCATTTCGCAACAGCAAGGGGGTTAACCCCAGTGACCTGGCCGGATTCCAGCTCAAGTAATCTCCGTCTCAAATCCCCCCTCCTGCGGTTTCTTACGTGGCATAATCTCCTTCACTTCCCGCGCTGTATCATCAACAGCCGTTGATGCAAAGAGTTAAAATGGACACTCGGTTGGCTCCAAGGCGACGGCGTTTCACAGGTGGGTCCTTCCATGTGCACCCAAAAATAACGCGATGGCATCTTTTTCTAAGCCCAACACGTTGCCCCCGATCTGAAGACAAACCTCATGAAAAATTTCATGCCCAAAGCCACATTTAGGCAGAGTCTTCAGCAGTTGACAGGGACCATTTGAAATGCTGTAACTTAACTGTTTCCATAATGCTGTGTGTGTTATCTCACTTAATTAACATTCAAGGATGTAGAGAGTCCTAACAGTATTGACAAAGTTCTTTCAGGACTTCAATTGCACAATGATACAATTGAATCCTCTTATGACATCTCTTAAATCTGATGGGAGTCTTTTTGTGTTTTAAGTGAGGATCTTGACATGTAAATTAATTTTATTATGCCTATTTCTCCAGGGGTCCTAAGGGCAAGGTTTTTTTCCTCTGCTCACAATTGTGTATTCTGTATTGTGTATTCTGACATCTCTCGTCCTCCCTGCAGCAGCCTGGACTTCAGGCATTTTATGTACCAAATCTGTCACGTGCAGCATAATCCTGGTGAGGGAGAATGGGGAGAGTGCAGATTGAAATGACTTATTGACAATATCTCTGACAGTCACGATAGAGGTCTATGCTGTGGGTTTTACAAGACGTTTCATGAAATCCTGGAATTCCATCAGCCAGAAAAACACCAGGTGGGAAATGGTAAGGATTCAACACCAGAAGATAAAAATCAAAATCACTTATCCTCCAGGACTGGCAATCCCAAAGTGTCATGGAAGTCAAGGAGAAACAATAAGTAGAAAACAAATGTGACCTCAGGAGTTTGTTCATAAATTTGTACGGCAATAGCACTGCATGTTCTCAAAAATGAAATAGCCTCAAATAAGACATTAAAACTCAGAATCATCTCTGCTAATGTAACATTTGTCTGATACAATTGAGATTACCCTGTAGATGTTTTATGTTTTTAGTAGCTTTTTTCCTCCCATCATTAAATATTTAATAGTTCTAATTTATCACTTTAATATTGAGTTGTTGGCTTAGATGCTTGGGCCATGAACTGAATTGCGCAGACGAGAGGAAACTCTGTGCATGTTTATCAGAGTTGGATACTGAAGAAGGATACGGCGTGCTTACATCTCCAATGCCTTGTACCACACACGATCACTTATATCAGGGGAAAATGCATTCAATACCTCTCCCGTGAACTAGCACCACTTGGCATCTGCTCTGCCCGTTATTACTATTTATATTCCCCAAACATTTAAAACTGCTGTAAGACATCAAGGCTTCATTGCACCAGCTACCCTACAGACACAAGGGATGGATGGAACACCTCAAAATACAAATGGGCAGATGGTGAGAAGATGGAAAGTGCCCCAGTACCTCAGGCCCTGTTCAATGCCCCGTGTCTTGCTGTGTTCTGCTTTGGTGCTAACATACGATAGAAGGCAGCCAAGGCTAATGAGTGCCCTGTGGTGGGATTTATCTGCGCTGATGTAGGTACCCAAATATTAGATGTCAACATCTAAGCTGGTCACCCCAAGCTTCCCTTATCATCAGTGGAAAACCTCGGGCCCATCCAGAGGACAGTGTATCACATCTTAAAAACAGATTTCTACAACGGGTTAGATGAGTTTCCCCGTGCAGCCGTCTATTTCTTCTGTTGTCTTTGTGGTGGAGCACGGAGATACAGTGCACCATCCATTTCTGCACGTCTTTTTCATTATCTGAGCAAAGATAACCCATCTGTCTTCTGTATCAGAACAGAGCTTCTGCCAACGGTCAAGCTCTGTCTCTGCTGCATGACTCTATAAGCCAGAAAAAAATCATTAGGAGTCATTCCTGCCTTAGTTTTATTAGTCACATTTGTGTAGAAAGCCCCATAATCTTGTTCAGCCTTTTCCCTTAAAATTTCTGTTAAGACACTTCAGCAAAGTTATGTTCTTGGTGATGGTGACTGATTGCCTGTGACTGATTTATGGCATTTTTAAACCAGCCAACTTCACTGTCCTCAAAGAAAGATGCCAGTGTAGCAGATCCATTCTGGACCTCACAGCACACGGAGGAGAAACACCAGAACAGGTGGACTTACGCATACCAGAAGCTGGGGATGTCAACTCGTAGCCATTAATGGTCAGCATTAACAGTGCCAAGGAAGAAACGAAAGACTATCGTCATCATCCCAGGAATACCTAAACCTCTGAAATCAGATTTGAGATATTATGTGAAGCATCAAAAGGAACCACTTTGTGATGCTGTTTAGGAAACCGGCTGAGACTAAAGACTACTTTCACCTTCATCCTCAGAGCAGGTCATCATGAAAATGTATGGACTTCACCTGGCTGCGAGCGCTGGTGCTAAAAATTGTCTTTGTTACAGTCTAGGTGGCTCTCAGTGATTCAGATGCAAATCATTAATTGTAAGGTGAACTTCTGGAGTGACAGTTCTGGGTCTGATGTGCCTGTTCAGATCCCAAATCAGCACCTCCACGTAGACCTTTACAGCCAACTGCACCAGAGTAAAAAACATTTCAAGGGTGAAGCAGCATCATGTCTTCTTGGTGTCCTTCTTGGGTCTCTGCACACCAATCAATGCATATGGGTAAAAGCAGTATAAATTGATCCTATCCAGCCAGAGGATCAAATATATAAATAAAATCAGGAAATCTTGGAAAAGGCTTGACCATCTCTTCCAGTGATACCTCTTGCTGAGTAGACACATCTGCAAAAAGAAAATGTTCCTCCGTATTCAACTGTAGCAAAATGTGGCCCGTGGCCTATTCTGGGATAAAAAAAGTGTCTGATTTGTGCACTTCCCAAAAGGAGCTGAGCGAGAAAGAAGAATTATATTCTCCGCAGGCTCTTTTGAAAAATCTTACCCTTAAAGTGTTTTGAGGTCCCTGAACAGCAAATGTGATAGAAGTGGACATTTCCCCATGGGATCTGATGCTTCAGGCCCTAGTTTTCTTTCAGTGAGGGTCATTTAATTAATTCAGCCCCGCTCTGCTACCATCAGGATGTTCTGCATTCAGAACAGGGCTCTGACATGGCTGCTCTATGCATATGCTAGACAACCGTTAAAAGATAAGAACTGCAATCCAAATTTGTATAAAGATCTGAATAGACAGGATCCAAGTGGCATGAAAGAAATAAAAGTTCAATCAGAATTTGTACTACCAACCAAAATCCAGTCATGGGGTCTAAATCTTTCCACAGGCTCGGTCATCTGTGGCTGTAGCACCATTCACTTCTGCAGGTTCCCTGTGATTGACTGGCAGTGAAAATCAGAAAGGAGGACTGTCCTCAGATGGCTTTGTGTGATAGAAAATGAATGTTTGAGAATAAGTTGTCAAATACCTTGGTTACAAGGGAGTATGAACAAATTGATCTTATATTTCTTCCCATTAACATGTAGAAAATCTCTGCATAACTCACTGCAGAAAAAATGTCTTTACAAGACTGAAAAGTGAACAGAGACCTGAGCCACATCTTAGATCTTCCTCAATTTTACATTTTATATTTTAAAACGGAGTCTCCAGACCCAAAGCTCCCAGTGCTCTAGAGTCTGAGCTGAAACCGTAACCTGGTGAATGTGATTTGTGCCATCAGTAGCAGGCGGCCACGAGCATTGTGCCACCCAACACTGCAGGGTCTCAGGACAGCTCTGGGCTTGCCGTGCCCCGAGCTGGGTGTCCCTGTGATCACAAGTGTCCCGTGGCCAAGGGCCTCGTGCCCGACCTGCCTGAGCTCAGCGCTGGGGACACCCCACATGGCCAAGGGCTGCCGCCCCGGGCAGGCACTGCCCAGCAAACACCAGCCCTTTGTGTGCCCGGGCTGGGCGCTGGGCAGCTCTGCCACCGGTGCTGGGGACCGGGGAGAAGGGAGCAGGTGATGAGGAGAGGGGGGGATGAAGATACCCCTGGGGACACCCAAGAGTCAGGAGGAAGAAACCCCACCATGCACATCACGGTCCTGCCAGGGAAGACCTCAGGGTGGTGACTTGTAACCTTCTCCACAACTCTGCTTGAGGGAGACGGATCCTGTCACCCCCTGGGATGCATAGGGACGCTGGAAGGGTGAGCATCACCCCAGAGATGCAGGGTAGAGTCTAGGAAGGCTTTTTTTTGTATAAAAAAAAAAAAATTGCATCATAAGTGAGACTTCTACAACATTCATTAGGTGTTTTGGAATATTAGCCTTTCAAAATCTTAATTGGACTAAAAAATTCTTGGCTCCATTTATATTGTGTGTTTCTCTTTTTTTGCTGTTTGTTTGTTTGGTTGGGTTTTTTTTTCTCCCCATGACAATAGTTTGGAAGGAGAATAAGGTATTCTGGGGTTTTGTTATCTTAGGGCTTAGATCTCACGAAGCTACTTCCATTCTGCTTTGGAGCATAATTTCCAGCTCTGAGTCGGCTTTGAATTTAGCCAGGTACAGATCCAAGGATATCTTAAAGCATCTGTCTTTTCCTTGGCTTAATCAGTAATATCAGCCCCTCATCTTGCTGAGCAAAATTTTCTACTACAAGCAACAACGTTATTAAGAAAATGTTCACCACCTAATTTTCCAAAGGGAATTAAACACCTCTCTCAACACTCACATCTAAGCAGCACCCCGGGCTGACTAGATGCAGGAATTGTCCTGCCCCTGGGAACAATCCTTCCCTGAGAACAAAACCCCACAAACTATAATTTGGCTGCCAATGTCATCTCCAGCATAATCAACTATTGACTTAATTAGAAATCCTTTTAAGTGATGCATAGGGAGAAAAACACTTTTTTTTTCAAAGTATTCCTCATTTGTAATTATTATTTCGCTGGTGAATCTTCCACACTCCATTGAAAATGCCATATGGAAAACAAATTAGTTTGCTGCAGTGACTAATGTTTACTGCCACTTCTGCTCTGAAGTTTTGGGCCAAGTTTTTAAATCATCAGTCCTTTCTCTGGCAAAACTGCCAATGAAATTGGTCTGTATGATCAAAGCCTGGCTATAAGCAGAAGCACTACTATAGGAAATGGCAGTACATCCCACCTGGTCACTAAGAGTAATCCAGGAATTTAACAGCAAGCAGTTATTTATTTAAGCAGCTGCCTAAAAATGTTGCGTACGCTAAATACGATAGAATTGAAATTATGCTGCTTTCATTCAGAGAGGGACAACGTTTCCTGGCTGCATCGTGTGGCTGACTGTGGGGAGCTCCCCGATCTGCTACGAGCTTCACAGCCTTGCAAGTCATTTGCACCTTTCTTTAGCTCAGTCTCTCCTCTTGGAATAAGATAATACTTAGTCCTGAAATATGATTTGCTTAATTATACTCTTGTACTGCACCTGTCACTCCAGTCTCATACATTTCCCCTTCACATGGCTGTTCCCTGATCCTCCAGAATAACACTGAGTGCATTTTTTTCTCGCAGGATTCTTCCCCTTAATTTCACCGAGTGTAGGCGTTGCTTTTTCAGAATAGTGACTTTCAGGGTTATCCTCCTTCCTTTTTTGAAGACTGGCCTTAAGTTGGATTCTCTCCCACCTCCTGCTGCTTTCTCAGTGTACTGTGTACTGTTTCCAAACAGTCAGTAGTACAAGAAATTCATTTGTTGTGAGCACTTTGCCTTACACAGCACACATTTGCTCAGGTAGAAGTCGTTGGTTCACCTTCCAGCCATGTCCAGAAGGTTATCACAATAACCATAAAAGATGGGATTTATCTTCTGCCTTCAGATGAAAACTTGAATTCTGTGGAATTGGAAGGGGCCATCTGGATACGAGCATGTAAAGTCAGCAAGAGGTTTTGGCTCCTCTGCTCTGGGAATTTAATGGAAGTTTTGATTAAAGTTTCTATGGCTGAGTCCTGCATGAGCAAGTTCTGTTTCTAATGGCCATATGGAATTCCCATCGGTGAGAGCTCATCTGGAGGGTGCCAATAGGATCTGTATTAAAAAAAATAGTGATTGGTAACGCAGATCAGAAAGAAGGACTTGGCTCAGTGCAGTAAACCACTTAGTCATCCACAGGCATGAGCACAATGTATTGAAGAGTGTGGGAGTTGCTTAGGACTAAGGACGTGAGGGTTTGGACTGTTTGTATCATTATTAGGTATTATTTATTAATAATAGTATATCTAATCACTACTTGGAGGACAGGACAGTTGGCAACAGTAACTCTATTAGCCAAAATTATGAGTGTTTCAAAACACCATCTGTTGATGGTTACCTCTAAGCAATGAAAATAGAAACCAAATTTACATACTGGTTGGCTGTGGAGCACCTCCAGGACTCTGACTGAGGGCACGCTGCTGGCCATAGACTTTGTGATTGAAAAGACAATTGCTTCTTACTGTTCCCATTCATTTCTGTAGGGACCTCCTGGCTGCTGCTTCTGCAGTGTCAAATAGACTCCAATGCTCTTGTCAGCTTCTGCAACTCTGTAGTATGTAATCATTTATTTACTAACCCTAAATAGAAATATAGGACAAAAATGTTCCCAATTATCTCAGGCAACCACATCCTATGGAGTGGAAAGTACCCTGCTACTACTACCTCAGCAATCTTTGAAATCAAAGGAGATAGATAAATTTAAGCTTTCCAGCCAGGACTAAAACCCTGCATTAAAAATATAGGACACAACACATCTTTTAACAGAAAACACTGTTAATGCTACAAAGTAAAGCACTTGAAAATTAGGGAATGCCAGATTGATTGTTGCCATGGAGAAGTCCTTGAGAGCATTAATCACTGCCTTGAGAGCTGGGTTTGAATGGCGTGCACAAAATAAAGCATGGGGCCACACACGGAACCACAATGTGAAAACAAAACATCACATACCTGCTCATTAGATGAACACCATTATCCTGTGCGCTGAAGGTAGGTGCCCTGCAGAAAGAAACAGTACGGGATCATGTAATTAACATTCTACCATCATGCATATGCACAGCAGATGATCTGGGAGCTTGCCAACAAGTCTGAACTTTTGAGTGCTTGGCTACGTAACGTCCTTCTTTTATGTGATGGTGTTTGAATGCAAACTTTGCATTTGTTTTTCCTAGAAAAGAAGTGAACTGACAGAAGATACGTCATAGGTCGTACTACTTCCTCTCAGCCCCAGGGTCCTCATTTACAGTGGAAGGAGGGCAATGCTCAGCCTACAGAACACAGGCTTAAGAGCCTGGAGACTTGGGTCCTTGCCAGCCATGGCTTCAGTGTAAGGCCTCCAGTCGTGATCCCCTTTAGGGTAGGAGACCTTGTGGAGAACACAACGGAGCTGGAAACAAAAGCATGGAGTAGGGACAGGATGCGGGTGTGCATCAGACTGGATGTCCAGGATGCTCCACAGAGAGTGCATCTCCCCACAGTGTAAATGCTGAGGACCTGGGCGTGTTGTGTGATCTCGAGCAAGACACTCTCCTGCTCCGTGCCTCACTTTTTCTATCTGTAAAATAGGGATAATGGTGCTTAACTTTTCAAATGGCTTTGTGAGCAACGTGCAAAAGGATATTTAAGCTCAATGTTATATGGATGTACATCGCAATGTTAATTAAAGCTTTTTCAAAATATAACCTGCATTGTGGATGGCCATCTTTGTTTCTCTCTCCCTGCTTTGTTACCTATTCCCCATTTCAATTGATTAAAAAAAAAAATCTTGCTCTTTCACTGCCCTTTTATATAAGCATTGGCTGCCCTTTACTTACCACTCAGGTTTAATATTCCCAAATTTTATTAACCAGTTATTTACAAACTGCCAAATCAAACAGATTAGCAAGCAAGACTCAAAACAAGACAAAAGATCCTGTGTTAGTCTCTCAGTGAGTAAATAATCTGCTTGGGTCATGTATAATTAATCAATCTGCTATTTCACAGAGGACTCAACCATTCTTGTCCATCCTGGTGAATAATACGATACTCTGTATTTTGCTATGATTGTCTCTGTTGCACATGCAAGCAGTTGACTGCATGCTTTCTTCCGGAAAGGAGAAGAGCAAATTTAACAGAATGACTCTCAGGATAAGCTAGAGACCTCACTGCACAAACTTGAGACCACCAGGATGTACAAATGGTATATCAGAGATAAAACTGTTTCCCAAAGGGGAAACATCTGCAGAAACATGGAATCATAGAATCCTAGAATCGTTTAGGTTGGAAAAGACCTTTAAGATCATCCAGTCCAACCATTAACCTACACTACCAAGTCCACACTAAACCAGTCAAGGGTAGACTAGACTAAACCATGTCCCCAAGTGCCACATCTGCCCGTTTTTTGAACACTTCCAGGGATGGGGACTCCACCACCTCTCTGGGCAGCCTGTTCCAATGCTTGACCACCCTTTCCGTAAAGAAATTTTTCCTAATATCCAACCTAAACCTCCCCTGGCACAGCTTGAGCCCATTTCCTCTCGTCCTATCGCTAACTACTTGGGAGAAGAGACCAACACCCACCTCACTACAACCTCCTGTCAGGGAGTTGTAGAGAGCGATAAGGTCTCCCCTCAGCCTCCTCTTCTCCAGGCTGAACACCCCCAGCTCCCTCAGCCGCTCCCCATCAGCCCTGTGCTCCAGACCCTTCACCAGCTTTGTTGCCCTTTTCTGAACACGCTCCAGCACCCCAATGTCTTTCTTGTATTGAGGGGCCCAAAACTGAACACAGCATTCCAGGTGCGGCCCCACCAGCGCCGAGTACAGGGGAACAATCACCTCCCTGCTCCTGCTGGCCACACTATTTCTGATACAGGAATGATCAAGCATTCCCCAGTACATGGCCACAAGGCTCCTTAAAGAGCATCTAGTTCCAACCCCCCTGCTATGGGCAGGGACATCTTCCACTTGACCAGGTTGCTCAAAGCCCTGTCCAACCTGGCCTTGAACACTTCCAGGGATGGGGCATCCACATCTTCTCTAGGCAACCTGTTCCACTGTCTCACCACTCTCACAGTAAAGAATTTCTTCCTAATATCTAATCTAAATCTCCCCTCTTTCATTTTAAAACCATTACCCCTCATCCTATCACTATACTCCCTGATAAAGAGTCCTTCCCCATCTTTCCTGTAGGCCCCCTTTAAGTACTGGAAGGCCACAATAAGGGGAGGTGCTCCAGCCCCTGATCATCATCATCATCATGTCCTCCGGACCCGCTCCAACAGCTCCATGTCCTTCTTAAGCTGGGGGCTCCAGAGCTGCACGCAGGGCTCCAGGTGGGGTCTCACCAGAGCATAGTAGAGGGGGAGAATCACTTCCCTTGACCTGCTGGCCACGCTTCTTGTGATACAGCCCAGGATATAATTGGCTTTTATTCATTGGCTTTTCATGTACAGAAACATTCATTTTAAGTTGGTTTATTATATCTTAATATGAACCTGATTAAGAAAATCATTTAAGCATGCGCTTTGTTTCAAGCATGTGGCTAGATGTGTTGATGTAGGAAATGGCATGACCAGCAAATGCAAGCGGTCCTTTTCAAGGTTATGCCAAAGAAAGGGACTACCAAAGTTCTTTTCCACTTTAATTCCCATAATCTTTTTTTACCCTCTTTTCCTATTTAAGGTCATCATGGAAGGGCCAATACGTGACCACTGTTCCCTCTCTGTTAGATTGAGTCAAAGTCAGCAACAGACCAGAGATAGTGTACTGGCAACTGCTCATGCTGAGTGCTCTGGCCTCCGGTGGAAGGAATAATACTTGACAGAAATTGGTGTGACAGGTTGCTTTGAGGCATCTGAGGCTCAGCCAGCTTGCACTTCTGGAAATCACAGTTTCAGCGTAGACTGGTTGAGGTGTTTAATGCAAGCAATGAGATAGCACAGTTTCCTTAATTACACCCTGTTGTTTCCATAGGATGCCCCCAATCATATCTGAGCAGACACCCGACTTTTCAAAGCAGTGCAAGAGTCAGTCGCTTGTCTTGATCTTCCACGTGCCCACGATATGCAGCTTAGTTGATTATGAAGTCCTAGGCAGCTACAGGTATAGTTTTTTTAACAGCAACAGAAGTCATTAGATAATCTACTTTTCCCTCCTGCTATGAAGTTTCATTCACTTACAATAACTTCTGCCTGTCCGAAGGAGACCATGCGTTGGCACCCAGGCAGGAGACAGAGGATTTACCTGTTCCTTTGGATTTGTCCCAATGCCTTGCTGATCTGAACTGTGAATTAAATTTCTCTTCTTTGAACACCCATCTGCTGTTACGCCTTCTTCTATTAGATTGAAAAGCTCTGATATTTTCTCTTTGTGAAAGTGCTTAAGCGCTATAATCAAATAACCCATCAGTCGTCTTTTTGTCAAGACAGGAACACTGAACTCTCTGACTCACTCTCAAGCTTTATTTTAACCACTGAACTGTTTCCTGGGCTCTTATCTGCACTGCACCTACCTCTAGAATACATTTACATTTTTGGGGCAGAATGCCATTACTGGTGTTACTCATGCTGTATTCAGAGGTAAATTCCCCTCCTTAAATTAGTTGCGATTCTCCTGAATTGTTTAATCTCCTGTTTAATTATTATGGCACTTTAGCAACTTAGCTGACAGCCTCTTTGAAAATTTACCATTGGAAAAGCAAACAGTGCAAATGGAATACCCTGGATGGCAAACAGAGGACTTTTCCCCATTGATTTCCACGACTATGTCTTGTTTAAAGCTACTATAATGAGATAAAAGAAATGCAGGCACATTTCAATTAAAGAACTATGATCTCCTTGGGGAAAACTCTTCAAGAAAATTGTGTAAAGAAACAATCTGACTGCTACTCCATTTTGGTTTTTGATACATGAAATTAAGTTCTCTTCAAAAAATGAAATATTTCTTGCTGTAGGCAATCTGTAGAAAAGTGATGTTGATCCTTTTGCCTCCAATACAGCTTAGGCCATTGGATATGACCAAAGGTTTACCTTTCTCCCAGAGATCAACCATAAGATTGAGGCTAGTTCACTTGGTATGCATTTTCTCGTGGAAATGACCATAGGAAGGGTTTCAATGAAGCGAATATATAGGGCTGCTAAGTTGCTTTTTCTTTTGAGAGCAGCCCTGCGGAGAAGGACTTGGGGGTACTGGTAGATGAAAAGCTGGACATGAGCCGGCACTGTGCGCTTTCAGCCCAGAAGGCCAACCGTATCCTGGGCTGCATCCCCAGCAGCGTGGCCAGCAGGTCGAGGGAGGGGATTCTGCCCCTCTACTCTGCTCTGGTGAGACCTCATCTGGAGCCCTGCATCCAGCTCTGGGGCCCTCAGCACAAGAAGGACATGGACCTGTTGGAGCGGGGCCAGAGGAGGCCACAAAAATGATCTGAGGGCTGGAGCACCCTCTGCTATGAGGCCAGGCTGAGAGAGTTGGGGTTGTCCAGCCTGGAGAAGAGAAGGCTGTGAGGAGACCTTATTGTGGCCTTTCAGTACTTAAAGGGGGCCTATAGGAAAGATGGGGAGAATCTTTTTAGCAAGGCCTGTTGTGACAGAACAAGGAATAATGGTTTTAAACTCAAGAAGAATAGATTTAGACTCGACATAAGAAAGAAATTTTTTACAGTGAGGGTGGTGAAGCACTGGCACAGGTTGCCCAGAGAGGTGGTGGAGGCCCCATCCCTGGCAACATTCAAGGTCAGGTTGGACAGGGCTCTGAGCACCCTGATCTGGTTAAAGCTGTCCCTGCTCACTGCAGGGGGTTGGGCTGGATGACCTCTGAAGGTCCCTTCCAACCCAAAGCATTCTATGATTCTATGATTCTTATGAATAGCAAGCTACCAATAATGACCTTCCTACACCATTTCTAAGTTGCATCCTACACCATTTTTAAGTTTCCTACTTAGCTTATGAGAATGCTGTTTCACACTACGTTGGACATCATGTTGGACATGCTAGACAAGCTGTATTTTAGTAAGAAAAAAAGTCTCTTCTGGTAATATTGGAGGGGATGTCCCAACATGTGATGACTCCTCTCATGTCTGCTGGAGGGACTTGGGGGTGGGATTCAGGACAATAGCTGGGTGGAAGTAGAAGGATGTCTGCATGTTTTTACTTTAATTATAAATAATCCAGCCACCAAGCCAGGAGGCTTGCTCTACCCTTAATTGGTTTAGTGGTGGACTTGGTAACGTTAGGTTAATGGTTGGGCTGGATGATCTTGAAGGTCTTTTCCAACCTAAACGATTCTATGATTCTATGTTACTAATATGTAAAGAGACAGGGCACAGTAAAACTTTGATTACAGAAGGGTGAAGACTGTTAGTATTGGTATCTAAGCACCCTGAATTTTTTCTGACCCCCTTTGCTATCTTGTTGGGCGATAGTATTGTCGTGGTTTAGCCCCAGCCAGCAACTCAGTACCACGCAGCCGCTCGCTCACTCCCCCTACCCCGATGGGATGGGGGAGAGAATCGGAGGAGTAAGAGTGAGAAACACTCCTGGGTTGAGATAAGAACAGTTTAATAATTGAAATAAAGTAAAATAGTAATGATAATAGTAACAGTATAATAATGATAATAATAATAATGATACACGAAGCAAGTGATGCACAATGCAATTGCTCACCACCCGCTGACCGATACCCAGACAGTTCCCGAGCAGCGATCGCTGCTCCCCGGCCAACCCCCCCCAGTTTATATACTGAGCATGACGTCATATGGTATGGAATAGCCCTTTGGTCAGTTTGGATCAACTATTCTGGCTGTGCCCCCTCCCAGTTTCTTGTGCGCCTGGCAGAGCATGGGAAGCTGAAAAAAGTCCTTGACTGGCATAAGCAGTACTCAGCAACAACTAAAAACATCAGCATGTTATCAACATTCTTCTCCTACTAAATCCAAAACACAGCACTATGCCTGCTGCTAGGAAGAAAATTAACTCTATCCCAGCCGAAACCAGGACAGTATCCACCCCTTATTCTATACCATCTACGTCATGCACAGGCCCTCCCCTTTCCAATGTGTTCCAATTAATCACCACCGCTTTCCCTATCTTGATATACACACAGATATCATTCCCTTCGTCTATGGCCCATCCCTCTAAAATGTCCATTGAGTTCATTTAGCCCATGACTTTGGGTTCCATCTGTTATCACAGTCTTTCAGAGCAGGAGAGGTGGTGTGCAGTGTTGGACTGTTGCATGCTGAAGTCAGTTCTCATTCCAACATGGTTTCATCAAAGTTCATTTTCATTAAGCTGGGCAATTCTTACTGCAATACCATTGATGCGGCATATAGCAATCATAATATATAGTATTATATACTTAATATTAACCTACTATATTATTATATTAACATGCAGTTAAGAGATAACATATAGTTAAGAGATAACATACAGTATTATAAAGCAATTAATATTATACAATTCAGTTCATTGGCTATTTTCACCCAAAATCAAATTCCCTTGAGGTACACATTGGGCTTCCCCATCCTTTCGCATCACCCACCAAGTGCACCCAGGTCCTTGAGCAAAAGCAATCCCACGAATGGGTTTGCCTTTGCCAGAGGGGGAAGTAACCCAGACTGTCTTCCCCAGCATATTTTTCATGTGCACTACAGGAACTTTATCTCCTTCTACAGTACGTAAAAGTTTTGATTGGGCAGGGCCAGCTCGATTGGCAGATCCCCTGGTGTTGACTAACCAGGTGGCTTTTGCTAAATGCGTATCCCAATGTTTAAACGTCCCACCACCCATTGCTCTCAGGGTAGTCTTTAACAATCCATTGTATCGCTCAATTTTCCCGGAGGCTGGTGCATGGTAAGGGATGTGATACACCCACTCAATGCCGTGCTCTTTGGCCCAGGTGTCTATGAGGTTGTTTCGGAAATGAGTCCCGTTGTCTGACTCAATTCTTTCTGGGGTGCCGTGTCGCCACAGGACTTGCTTTTCAAGGCCCAGGATGGTGTTCCGGGCGGTGGCATGGGGCACGGGATATGTTTCCAACCACCCAGTGGTTGCTTCCACCATGGTGAGCACATAGCGCTTGCCTTGGCGGGTCTGTGGGAGCGTGATGTAATCAATCTGCCAGGCCTCCCCATATTTATATTTCAGCCATCGTTCACTATACCCAAGGGGCTTGAACTGCTTGGCTTGCTTGATTGCAGCGCATGTTTCACACTCATGAATAACCTGTGCAATACTGTCCATAGTTAAGTCCACCCCTCGATCACGAGCCCATTTATACGTTGCATCCCTTCCTTGATGGCCTGAGGCGTCATGGGCCCACCGAGCTATAAATAATTCACCCTTATGTTGCCAGTCCAAATCCACCTGAGCCACTTCAATCTTAGCAGCCTGATCTACTTGCTGGTTGTTTTGATGTTCTTCAGTGGCCCGACTCTTAGGTACATGAGCATCTACATGACGAACTTTTACAACCAGGTTCTCTATCCGGGCAGCAATATCTTGCCACAATGCGGCAGCCCAGATTGGTTTGCCTCTGCGCTGCCAGTTGCTCTGCTTCCATTGCTGCAGCCACCCCCACAGGGCATTTGCCACCATCCATGAGTCAGTATAGAGATAAAGGATTGGCCACTTTTCTCTTTCAGCAATATCTAAAGCCAGCTGGATGGCTTTCACCTCTGCAAACTGACTCGACTCCCCTTCTCCTTCAGCAGTTTCTGCGACTTGTCGTATAGGACTCCATACAGCAGCTTTCCACCTCCGATGCTTTCCCACGAGACGACAGGACCCATCAGTGAACAGGGCATATTGCTTTTCATTTTCTGGCAATTTATTATACAGTGGGGCCTCTTCAGCACGTGTCACCTCCTCCTCTGGTGATATTCTAAGGTTTTTTCCTTCTGGCCAGTCCATGATCACTTCCAAGATTCCTGGGCGACTGGGGTTTCCTATTCGAGCCCGTTGTGTGATCAATGCAACCCACTTACTCCATGTAGCATCAGTTGCATGATGTGTAGAGGGGACCCTCCCTTTGAACATCCAGCCCAACACCGGCAGTCGGGGTGCCAGCAGGAGCTGTGCTTCAGTACCAACCACTTCTGAAGCAGCTCGAACCCCTTCATATGCTGCCAGTATCTCCTTCTCAGTTGGAGTATAGCGGGCTTCGGATCCTCTGTATCCCCGACTCCAAAACCCTAGGGGTCGACCTCGAGTCTCCCCTGGTGCTTTCTGCCAGCTGCTCCAGGTAGGGCCATTCTCCCCGGCTGCAGTGTAGAGCACATTTTTAATATCCTGCCCTGCCCGGACTGGCCCAAGGGCTACTGCATGAACTATCTCACGTTTAATTTGTTCAAAGGCTTGTTGTTGCTCAGGGCCCCATTTGAATTCATTCTTCTTCCGGGTCACTTGATAGAGAGGGCTTACGATCTGGCTGTAATTTGGAATATGCATTCTCCAAAACCCCACAACGCCTAAGAAAGCTTGTGTTTCCTTTTTGCTAGTTGGTGGGGACATAGCTGTTATTTTGTTGATCACATCCATTGGGATCTGACGACGTCCATCTTGCCATTTTATTCCTAAAAACTGGATCTCTTGTGCAGGTCCCTTGACCTTACTCTGTTTTATGGCAAAACCAGCCTTCAGAAGGATTTGGACTATTTTCTTTCCCTTCTCAAAAACTTCTTCTGCTGTGTTGCCCCACACAATGATGTCATCAATGTACTGCAGATGTTCTGGAGCTTCACCCTGTTCCAGTGCTGTCTGGATCAGTCCATGGCAAATGGTGGGGCTGTGCTTCCACCCCTGGGGCAGTCGGTTCCAGGTGTACTGAACACCCCTCCAGGTAAAAGCAAACTGGGGCCTGCACTCTGCTGCCAAAGGGATGGAGAAAAATGCATTAGCAATATCAATTGTGGCATACCACTTGGCTGCCTTTGACTCCAGTTCATATTGAAGTTCTAGCATGTCTGGCACGGCAGCACTCAGCGGCGGTGTAACTTCGTTCAGGCCACGATAGTCCACTGTTAGTCTCCACTCCCCATTAGACTTTCGCACTGGCCATATGGGACTGTTAAAGGGTGAGCGAGTCTTGCTGATCACTCCCTGGCTCTCCAGTCGACGAATCAGGTTATGGATGGGAATCAGGGAGTCTCGGTTGGTGCGATATTGCCGCCTGTGCACAGTTGTGGTAGCGATCGGCACCTGTTGTTCCTCAACCTTCAGCAACCCTACAATCGAAGGGTCCTCTGAGAGACCGGGCAAAGTGGACAATTGTTTAATTTCCTCTGTCTCCAAAGCAGCTATACCAAAAGCCCACCGGTACCCTTTTGGGTCCTTGAAATACCCTCTCCTGAGGTAGTCTATGCCAAGGATGCACGGAGCGTCTGGGCCAGTCACAATGGGGTGCTTTTGCCACTCATTCCCAGTTAGGCTCACTTCAGCTTCCAGTACAGTTAGCTGTTGGGATCCCCCTGTCACTCCAGAAATACAAATGGGTTCTGCCCCTCTATAGTTTGATGGCATTAGCGTGCACTGTGCACCAGTGTCCACTAGAGCCTTATACTCCTGTGGGTCTGACGTTCCAGGCCATCGAATCCACACAGTCCAGTAAACCCGGTTGTCCCTTTCCTCCACCTGGCTGGAGGCAGGGCCCCTCTAACACTGGTCACAGTATTCGCTGTTCACTTCCTGTAAATGTGAATCAAAAGTCCCCTGATCAAGGTCGGAAGTAAAATTAGCCCTCTTACTCTGTCTCGGGAACTGCTCACTGGAAACTGGAGCTGCAATTTTCCTGGGAGAACCGCCTTTTCTAATAGTTTTTCCTTGCAACTCACGCACCCGTGCCTCTAAGGTTGAGGTGGGTTTTCCATCCCACTTTCTCATGTCCTCTCCATAATCACGCAGGCAAAACCACAGGGTGCCCCGTGGTGTGTATCCTCTATATCCTCTCTCTTGAGCATAGGGAAGTTGACTCCTAATGGCTGAGACACTGGTCCGTGCAGGTGGGGAGTAGGACAGATCTTCTCTGAGTTGTTGGAACTCTTGGCACAGTTTTTCCACAGCTGAGACACAGGCCTGTAGGGAGGAAGAGAGCTTTTCTTCGTAGTCCCGGAGTTGTCTAGCCACTTCATCCACCGTTGGTGCCTCGTCGTCTTTCCAGGCTAGTATTGCCAACGAGTTGGAATACGATGCTGGTGCGCTCCGTACCACCTTCCGCCACATGGATTGTGTGCACCTGACTTCATCTGGGTCTTTGGTTAACCGCTCATCATTCAGGTCACTGTAAATCACCTCCAGCACGCCTAATTCCCTCAGGTACTGGATACCTTTCTCTACGGTGGTCCATTTGCTTGGGCGGTATAAAACATCCTCCTTGAAGGGATACCTTTCCTTCACGCTTGACAGGAGTCGCCTCCAGAGGCTGAGTGGTTTTGCCCCTTTTCCAATTGCTTTGTCAATGCCCCCTTCCCTGGAAAGGGATCCCAGCTGCTTGGCTTCCCTACCCTCTAAATCCAGGCTACTGGCCCCATTATCCCAGCATCGGAGCAGCCAGGTGATGATGTGCTCGCCTGGATGACGACCGAAATCTTTTCGCATATCTCGCAGCTCACTCAGGGATAGGGATCGGGTGGTCACCATCTCATTTATGGGTTCTTCCTCCTCTGGTTCTCGTGATGGCCCTGGTTCATCTTCATCCCTTACTAAACGAACTGATTTCCTCGTGTATTTTTTCTTCTGTATAGGGGCAACTGATACCGGCGCAGGTTGGTTCTCTAGTTTAGCCGCAGTGTCTGTCACTGGGGTTTGAGTAGCCGCAGTGCTCATGGCTGTGTCTGGAGTAGCCACAGTGCCTGGGGCAGGGGTTTGAGTAGCTGCAAGGCCTGTAGTGGGGGTTTGAGTAGCCACAGTGCTTGTTGTTTTGTCATCAGATCCAGAGACCTTCTCTTTCTTTTGAGGGTACTGATTAGCGTTGACCACGGCTCGATAGGCATGGGCCAGTCCCCAGCATGTTGCAATGATTTGTGTCTCTCTGGAGCTACCAGGGTGACAACATACTTCTTCCAAATACTTTACTAATTCTTCAGGATTCTGCACTTGTTCAGGGGTGAAGTTCCAGAACACTGGAGGTCCCCACTGCCCCAGGTACTTGCGCATACGTTCCCACACACCCTGCCACTCATAACTATCCAGCCTTGGGGTAGATCTCTGGATGGTATTTTTAAACTGCTTACTGACCTTTATCAAAACGGAAACAACATTCCCAAGAATTATCAATAGAAGTATCTTAACTGCCCAGGGGTGTTCAAGATACAGGAAAGTTGTTGTAATGAAGGAGGAAACATCATAGAAGAAAGCAGCAAAGGTGCCATTCTGTATTTCCTCCACAACAAGCCTCTCAGAGTAAGAAGTATAATTGCTAACTCTCTCTATGAGGTAGTACCCGCAGTACAGTAGTGACTTCTGTATGAAACCCAAATACCAAAGAATGCTCAAGGTCAGGGTTTTGATAAGGAGCCTCCCAAGCAAAAGATCATGAATCACTGCAGAGCATAGCACACTACACAAACTGACAGCAAGCTTTAACGCGTGCTGCAAAAAAAAGAACATGGTGCAGATCAGAAGAACTAATATCGTGACCGGCAACTGTTAACAGACTCCTTAATACACTCTGGTTAATCTGTTGTTATCTCAAACCCTTCGTGCCCCACGTTGGGCGCCAAAAAGGACTGTCGTGGTTTAGCCCCAGCCAGCAACTCAGTACCACGCAGCCGCTCGCTCACTCCCCCTACCCCGATGGGATGGGGGAGAGAATCGGAGGAGTAAGAGTGAGAAACACTCCTGGGTTGAGATAAGAACAGTTTAATAATTGAAATAAAGTAAAATAGTAATGATAATAGTAACAGTATAATAATGATAATAATAATAATGATACACGAAGCAAGTGATGCACAATGCAATTGCTCACCACCCACCGACCGATACCCAGACAGTTCCCGAGCAGCGATCGCTGCTCCCCGGCCAACCCCCCCCAGTTTATATACTGAGCATGACGCCATATGGTATGGAATAGCCCTTTGGTCAGTTTGGATCAACTATTCTGGCTGTGCCCCCTCCCAGTTTCTTGTGCGCCTGGCAGAGCATGGGAAGCTGAAAAAAGTCCTTGACTGGCATAAGCAGTACTCAGCAACAACTAAAAACATCAGCATGTTATCAACATTCTTCTCCTACTAAATCCAAAACACAGCACTATGCCTGCTGCTAGGAAGAAAATTAACTCTATCCCAGCCGAAACCAGGACAAGTATACAACTGCCCCATCCTGTATGACCTCTGAGTTTTTCTTTACGTGCTCCCTCAAGGAGATCGCAGCTTGCGTAGTAGAAAAGTAGTTTCTGTTCTAATCTTTCCTCTCCTTCCTCTCCTGTGCCTTTTTCATGCTGGCCAGACCATGTCCGGGCTGAGGCTGCGCCCTTCAGCAATAAAGGGTTTACATGTCACTTGGGATGTAGCCTTGTACATTGTACATTTCATTGTACATTGTACATTTCAGCTATGAAAAGTTGAGGGAAGGAGGGAGGTGTCTAATGATGAGGTGGAAGAAGCAGCGAATATTAACTGAGATTACTTCAAATCCCTCTCTCTTTCTTCAGACAGAGCAGAAAGGATAGATAATGATCAAAAAAATGCTTCTGAAAATGCAGCTTCCAGCCCTTGTGACTCAGGCACCAGTGGAGTGAGGCCAGAGAGACTATCAATGCTAAGTCCCCAAGTCCTTGATGCTCTCTGCAGGAGGCACTTGAATGTGTCCAAGATGATGCTACAGCCCAGCCAAGTTTTCTGATGAATAACTCCATAGGGGACAGAGGCCTGTTGAAGGTCATGAAACATTTCTGCTGACATTGATGTTAAATACTAAATCCTTTTGCTTTTGTACTGAAGCAGCTGGAACCCAGCTATGTGCTGCAGTCCCTGCCACTTGTGTATTTACGAAGGCAACTGCAATGAAACCAGGCACAGAAGACCACCTCTGACAGGCAACTCCCTGTCTTCAGTGATCACCTGAATCCATGGATCTCTTTGCGGCATCCAGTACAATCTGACACTCTGTTGTAAACCTCTACTAAGCAATTCATTTTTGCAGTCCCTTAGACCTTTCTGTGTATTAGAGACAAGTTCGAGGAAAAAGAAAATACACAACGTGGAAACAAAAAGCTTCCTTTTTGCCCTGTATTACCAGAAGCATCTTAATTTATTAAACCCAGATAAAACTGAATTTTTGTTCTTTGTTTTCTATAGGCTTTTGGAAATCGAAGTGAGGGGAAGTTCTGCCCTATACTGTGTCAGATTCAAAGACTGCTCTGTATGTCCAAACACATTTGTTTCTTCCAAGTATTTTTGCTAGTCTAATTTTTCATCCTATGACCTTGTCACATTTATACTATAGCACGATTTTTGCCATCAGTAGCAGGCGGCCACGAGCATTGTGCCACCCAACACTGCAGGGTCTCAGGACAGCTCTGGGCTTGCCGTGCCCCGAGCTGGGTGTCCCTGTGATCACAAGTGTCCCGTGGCCAAGGGCCTCGTGCCCGACCTGCCTGAGCTCAGCGCTGGGGACACCCCACATGGCCAAGGGCTGCCGCCCCGGGCAGGCACTGCCCAGCAAACACCAGCCCTTTGTGTGCCCGGGCTGGGCGCTGGGCAGCTCTGCCACCGGTGCTGGGGACCGGGGAGAAGGGAGCAGGTGATGGGGAGAGGGGGGATGAAGATACCCCTGGGGACACCCAAGAGTCAGGAGGAAGAAACCCCACCATGGACATCACGGTCCTGCCAGGGAAGACCTCAGGGTGGTGACTTGTAGCCTTCTCCACGACTCTGCTTGAGGGAGACGGATCCTGTCACCCCCTGGGATGCATAGGGACGCTGGAAGGGTGAGCATCACACCAGAGATGCGGGGTAGAGTCTAGGAAGGCTTTGTTTGTATAAAAATTTAAATTGCATTACTGATGAGACTTTAAAGATATTAATTAGTTTGGACTACTAGACTGTTGCAGTGTTATCTGGGCTAACAAGAAATTCTTAGCCCTACTCATGACGTGTGTTCTACTATTGCCCATAACATGCATTGTAGTGGAACAGCGTCCTGAGCCTGGCATTACCGCTGCCAGGTGATTATGTTTTTCCTCATAGTTGTCCTCATAGAAAGTATTGTGAGTGCAGACTTGCTAAGAGCATTGCTGCAAGTACCTCAGCTCTCAGGAGGGACTGAGCCTGACTTCTTCAGGAGTGGAAGTCTGTTCGACCACTTAATTTTAGGCACATAACTGAGATGTCTTCTTTAGCACTGCAGTTGCCCTGGGTTGCCTCTGTAATTGATGACGAGTGATCTTTAAAGGTAGATTAGGTTTTGGGTGTCCGAATGAAGCCTAATTTGAGTTTAAGACTAGAGGACCATCCTCTAGAGGGAGATGTGAGCTGTGCTCGGGCCATGACGTGCTTTCTGTGTAACAGCAACATCGTTCAAAACACGGAGCCTCCAGCCAGTTATAGTGCGACTTTTGTAATGCTTTCATACACCGATCTCCTGTGAAGTCTGAACACCGGCATTCTTCTGTCTTCTGTACCAGAGACACCTCGTGCTTGGCTAGAAGAGTAATTCTGTCAGCTAAAAGCAGTAGCAGGTTGTTGTCATAAACTGGCTGAACCACTGTTGAAATAACTTGAAAAACCCATTCATACAAGATATACCAGACAGTTCAAAATGTTCTCAGATGCTCTCCAATTTGAAAAGATATTTACAAGGCCTATAAAACTGAGAATATAACCTAAGTATAGAAACCCTTTTAATGTGACTCATCTGACCAGTCACAGTGGAAAGACTGAATGCAGAGAACAGCCCGAAAGCAAAGCATAGCCTAAAAATTGTGCTGTTGAAGTTTGAGTTCAGCTCCCTCTACGATACACCCAGCTGTGTATGGATTGCAGATGTTCTCCCATAACAAATGTTCTAATAATCAGTTCTACAAATGATAATTTGATGGGGTTTTTTTGGTTTTTTGGTTTTTTTTTTTTTTTTTCCCCCCAGAGTTTTGGGTTTCCTGTGATGTGCTACAGAGTGAGGGAAGGAAGGGAAATATTCTTGGCTTATCTCTCTACTGGCTCCTGCTCTTGCTCTTAGGTAGACTCCAGCTCATAGAAGCTCCTAAGGTAGCACAGGCCAAAGGATGCGTGTGGCAAAGGTCTGGCACCTTTGAAAACCAAGCCTGAATTCTTGTCAATATTCAACAACAGTCTTTACAGGCATAAATGTTTTCAAGGTAGAACCCCTACCGGAACCACTCTTTCTGGTCCAGATTCAAGACTGTCGTGGTTTAGCCCCAGCCAGCAACCAAGCACCACGCAGCTGCTCGCTCACTCCCCCTACCCCGATGGGATGGGGGAGAGAATTGGAGGAGTAAGAGTGAGAAACACTCCTGGGCTGAGATAAGAACAGTTTAATAATTGAAATGAAGTAAAATAGTAATGATAATAATAACAATATAATAATGATAATATACAAAGCCAGTGATGCACAATGCAATTGCTCACCACCCGCTGACCGATACCCAGACAGCTCCTGAGCAGCGATCGCTGCTCCCTGGCCAACTCCCCCCCAGTTTCCATACTGCCCATGACGCCATATGGTATGGAATAGCCCTTTGGTCAGTTTGGATCAACTATTCTGGCTGTGTCTTGTGCACCTGGCAGAGCATGGGAAGCTGAATAAGTCCTTGACCAGCATAAGCAGTACTGAGCAACAACTAAAAACATCAGCGTGTTATCAACATTCTTCTCCTACTAAATCCAAAACACAGCACTATGCCTGCTGCTAGGAAGAAAATTAACTCTATCCCAGCCGAAACCAGGACAAAGACGCACCCCTTCCATGGTCCGCAGGAGACTGCATCCCCTCCTCAATTTGGGGCTTTACTTTTTCTTTTGGCGTATCAGTGTTTAGCACCACAACACTTCTGTTTTTCAGCTTCATACATCAGTGTATACAGAATGCAAAGAAAACATTTTTGCCGTGCCTTTGTGCTTGCAGGCCTTTTTGCAGTCCTTGGGAATTTCAGAATTATTCACACTGTCATTGCTTGGAATTGATCAAATCAGGTGCTTCTTTTTTAGTCATTCAATCAGTAAAGAAGGCTGAGTTCATCTGCTGAAAAGACAACCCAGATAAGACAGGATTGGGAAAGAATTTTTATTGTTCCAAAGATTTAGTATTCAGACATTATAGACTTGAGTAAATTCTAATTGTGTTTCTAACTCTACATTTAATAAATGGACCATGGAGAAGGAAAAAAAAAAAAAAGGGCTGTGAGCAGTGGGAGGAAAAACAGGAAATGAGACCATGAATCAAATCTGGTCTTGGAGATGACAGTCAGGCTGGCTACAAATTCTGCAGCTCACTTGCTAGTGATGTGAACCACACCAGTCAGATAAAGCATATCAACATAAATAATCACATATTAATATGACATAATATTAATATATTATGCTTTCAAGTCCATAGGTAAATCTGAGGGTCCTGGACTGCATGACATGCATTAACTAAGTAAGATTTGCAACAGCTTCCTGTGGCTAGTGCTTCAAGGCATGGAATCCACGCTGCCCTCTGTAGAAAGTGCAGGGATCTCTGGAGTGATACCTGTAGTCGTAATCCAATATACAGTACATAGTAGCCAACAGAGAAATAAAGACTAATAAAGTATCCCAGGTACTCCAGAAATGATCTCGAGGAAACAGTGGTAGTCTGCAGATAGCACACATCCCATGGAGCCGTCTCAGGCACCAACTAGAAATCCAGCCTCGCTCCTACAATGAATATGATTAGTTGAACTCTTTTTTTTCTCAGAAAAAGAATAATAATTCGTCATTATTCATTGATCAGGTTGTTAACCTTGATGACTCAGGAAACCAAACCATGATGATACCAGTCTCTGCGTGATATCAACTGGTAACTGCCGCTGCTAAGGTGCTACTGAGCATGTGGCAAAATTCAAACATGCTCTTGTCTTGAACTAATGAGAATAAACACAGACTGTGAAAGTGAAGCAATGATTGAGGCATCGATTCTGAGATGAGCCATGAACCTTCAGCCTCTGCAGGAGCTGAATTGGGACTGAAAGGGAAGGTCTTCTGCCCTTTATATAACTAGGCCTTCAAATATGTTTGAAAAGCTCATTTAGAGGAATTTGGTGGTTTACCTTCATTTGCCCTGCGGTTATAACAGGTACTGAACCTTGTGCCAACAGCACCAACAGAAGTAGGATTTGGCACGCCAGGAATGGACTGAAGATACGATATTTATGCATGAAATTGCATCTCACGGCAGAAGGCATTGTGGATTGTTGCATCCAACAGGAAAGAGCAATTTCCAGATTTTGAGAACTTGCAGGCTTTACTATAATGGTCATTGCTGATAAGGAGGAACGTAGGTACTATCAAAGTCCTTCCATGCTGAACATTTCTAAGGAATAGATGACCATCAAGGGATAACCAGGTAAAGTCATACAGTACAACATGCTCACCGTGGCAGTGACTGAGCAAGATGATCCTCCGCAGAATAAAAACTCACAGCAGGTGTGCAATGAGCCTTTATATGTCACCTCACCTATCAAGTGTTTTCATGGCATTTTTTAAGTCTTGAGACAAGAAATTTAATAGTAACTTGTTCCTGGGCTCATTAGGATTTATTTGTTTGCGGATGTCTGGCAATGCTGTCCTTCACAACTCTTTGGCTATACTTTATAGCGAACAATTTGAGTATTAAGTGGTACAAGAAATATTTTTACCACAAAGGAATATGTCCAGTCAAGGACAAACAAGATTGGGCAACAATATTGCTTCTTAACAAAGGATCAAGCATTTACAATCTGGCCATAAAAACAGGCGCGGTATGTGGAAAAGCACACAGCACGACAAGAAGTGAATGTTTTTAACCTAATACGATACTGCTCATGTTTCAGATACACAATGAAATACCTGAAGTTTACCAGTTTGAGATGGATATTTATAGAATCATAGAATCGTTTAGGTTGGAAAAGACCTTTAAGATCATCCAGTCCAACCATTAGCCTAACACTACCAAGTCCACCACTAAACCAATTAAAGGTAGAGTAGCAACCGCATGCCTCCTGGCTTGGTGGCTGGATCATTTATAATGAAAGTGAAAACTAGGAATCATTAAGATTGGAAAGGACCTCTAAGATCATCAGTCCAATCATCAACCCAAAAGTGCCATGCCCACTAAACCATGTCCCAAAGTGCCACGTCTACCCGTTTTTTGAACGCTTCCAGGGATGGTGGCTCCCCCACCTCTCTGGGCAGCCTGTTCCAATGCTTGACCACCCTTTCCGTAAAGAAATTTTTCCTAATTTCCAACCTAAACCTCCCCTGGCGCAGCTTGAGCCCATTTCCTCTCATCCTATCGCTAACTACTTGGGAGAAGAGACCAACACCCACCTCACTACAACCTCCTGTCAGGGAGTTGTAGAGAGCGATAAGGTCTCCCCTCAGCCTCCTCTTCTCCAGGCTGAACACCCCCAGCTCCCTCAGCCGCTCCTCTGCTTACACAAGTCAGAAATGGGTTCAGATCAAATGAGAATCCAAAGCAGTTAGTAGGATTGTATCGATTGCTACATTTTTATTTGGCATTCCACTCTTGAGTTATCTTTTTTTCTTGGTAGAAATGTACTCTCTAGTAACCACTGAAAAGAACTGACATAGAAGACCAATGTCCTGCTGATTTGGCGCTGAATGACCTTGGGCATGTCACTTCATCATCTGTATCTTTGAAGAGTTTTACTCTGACCAGAGTGGGACGCAGGCATTTGAGGTAACACACACATCAAAAGCACCTGGCTTGGCTGCACAGAACTCCTGTAGACTGATTAACGCTATTGAGTAGTAACAAATTAGCCTCTGATGAGTTCTGTTTTGATGGTTTGATTACTGCTGCTGCCTGCTCTAGTTAGTTTAAACTAGGTTGGGTTTTTCTATGCCACATAGCAGTCAACCCCGTGTTCGCCACTGATAGACACTACTCTTAAAATAAGCGTATTATTTATGTGAACATACAAATTGTTTGAAGTTACACAAAGAACAACTTCTTTTTCTATTTGCAAATTGCTTGTGAGAGGTGTGAACGAGACATGAGTTTATTTGCCAGTTGTTAACGAATGATTTTTGGACTGCAAATTTGTTGTAGCCTTTTCTAACATTATTTTCCAATACTTTTTTCATCCAGCAATGTCCTTGAAAGAGCTCTCAAATAGGTTTGACAGTCCACAGAGAAAAGCTTCTGATATATAGATAGCTGTGGCCTGCAGCAAACAGTCTTTCATTCCCTCCTATTATAGGGGAGCCATAAATTCTGGGGTACCTCAGTCCTGCTCTTTCTACAGTGAGTGAACCTTACAGACACGTCAAAATGACCCAAAGCAATTTTGAGATTTAATTCTACCCATTTGTTCTTTTTCCCCCTCCTGCAATCTATGCATATGATACGGTGTACTGTAATATCAAGTCATACAAAACAATCTTAAAAACCCTGGTAGAAAACAGCTGTTGTTAAAACCTTAATTCCTAAATATAAATCTTTCTGTTCTGCACAACAAGAGTATTTTCTCAGAACTCTCCCAACTGAGGACAAATATATTAGAAGAGCTGCTTCTGATTCGGAGATGGGCATTTCTGTAACGGTTATGTAACTGAATAAAGGCAATTTGACCCCCTAAAAACATTCCCAGTGCCGAAAAAAAGAAAATTCAATACCTTCAGCTTGTTGGTGCTCACACAGTGTCAAGACAGATAGATGCACAGTCCATTTATTCCCTTAAAAATGTACAGTTACCAGGATGTTGAATTCTTAATACTGTCCCCTCATAGAAACTGGTTTAACATCTATAAAAACACATATAAACATCACGTCACATACCTCCAGAGAACAGCTCATGTGTCCTTGATATATTTTCAAGCAATTTTTATTTGGTAGTAAAGTGGCTATCAGCCCATGCTTCAGCAATATCTTAAGCCCCAAGGAAGGCAGATACTGCTGAAATGTTGGCTGATAAGACAATTCACATCCAAATAAAAATTGCTTGAAAATGTATCAAGGACACGTGAGCAGTTCTGCTGATGCAACCAACATGATGTTTGCATTGATTCAGAGAAATGAAATGCGCCGGTTGACACAGGCTGCAATAATCTGTTGTGATCATTGTGTAAACGCTTTGGGACAAATTTGTCGGAGGGGAGTGGATGGCTTTGGTGTCACTTCAGTACAAATAGGCTATCCTTCCTTGAGCCAAGCAGATGAAGGAATTGGAAGGGGGAAAAAGAAATGATAAAGTTTCCCAAATATCATGGTTATTATTGTATGTATGGTGCCAGTGTCAGGCGGTCCCAGCAGAAGACTAGGGCTTCATTGGGTAAAACAAGCGAAGAGGCCAGATGGTAGGAGAGGCAAAACAATGTATATTCATATATTCCAGCTATGTAAAGGTACTTCTTGCCTCATACTTAGGCTAGAGAAATAGAGAGATGTGTCTGACACCATTGGCATCCAGAACGCAATACTTTTTCTGGTACTATACACTAAAGAACACCTTATTCTCCTTTCAGATGTCTTGCCAGCATGCGGCTCTGCAACTCTGGCCATCAGGATAGGCCATGGGATCTACGGGGGGGATTTCACTCACAGGACCGCCTGATCCAGATGCAGTTTATACTGTAGGCTGAAAAGAAAATGTATTATGCGTTATTAATGTTATCCATCTCTTGGAAAGCAAATTACACGCCCAAAGGGGCTACGTTAATGGTTATTTTATGCCGTTATGAGGTGGAAAAGGGGATGAGGCATCAGTTCAGGCCCAGAGCTCCAGCAGAAGCCTGCGGCCCCCGCCCCAGCCCCGGCTGCCCTGAGGCGCCTGCAGCGCGGCCTCGCCGAGGGAGGGCAGGAGCACCCCCCGGCCCCACCGGGACACGCAGAGCTGGGGGGGGGGGGGATCCCGAAAGTCCCCTGGGCGCGGGGCTGTGTCCCGGGAGACCCCAAGGGCCCATGAGGGACGACATTTACCCGCGCTCGGCGCGGCCCCGCAGCCGCAGCGCAGCCTGGGGATGGCGAGAACTACACTACCCAGCGGGCACTGCGCAGGGCCACGGCTCCCGCCCTCCGCCTCCCGCCGCGAAGCATCCTGGGACTTGTAGTCTGCGTCCGCCGGTGAAGTTTAAACCGAAAAAGTTTCCGGGCACCTCGCCGCTCTTCAGCAGGGGGTGCGCGGTTTCCATGGCTATGGCCCCGCAGCCAATAGGAAGCAGGGTTCTACGTGAGGGGGGCGGGGTGGGTGGAGCGGCGGGCCAATGAAGGGCGGCGTTGTTGCGGGGCGCGCTGGCAGCGGGGCCGGCGAGTCTCCTTGGGGCCGTCCCTGGCCGCGGCCTGGTGGCGCCGGGCGAAGATGGGCGGCGGCGGGAGCAGCACCCGGCGCGTCACCTTCGAGGCCGACGAGAACGAGAACATCACGGTGGTGAAGGGCGTGCGGGTGAGAGCGGGGCTCCCCCGCGACTCCCCGGGGCTGGGCTTCCCGCCGGGACCCGCAGGGACTCTGGGGCCTGGCTCGCCCGGGCTGCCCCGAGCTCGGCCCGCCCCGCTCCCTCTCTCGTCTGCTGGCCCCTGCCCCTGCAGCTGCGTCCCCTCACGCCTCGCGTTGCTCTCCCCCCTTTCCATCCCCTCTCCCGCAGTGACCTCCGCCCCTTTCCAGCCCCCGTTCCGCTTTTCCAGCTGGGTCTTTTAGGGGACCGTGAGAGCCGCGGTGCTCGGCTGCAGCCGTGGCAAGGAGGGCGCCGTGCATAGGGAGGTGTCACCGGCGAGCCTTGCCCCCAGCCTGGCTTCCAGAGACGGGCAGCAGAGCAGTTGTAGGAGAGATGTGTGACTAGAAGAGCTTGTTTTGTCTTTCCCTGACCTCTACTTGTGAGAGCTCCTCCCTTTCCTGTATTCTGCTCTCTTACACGCGGTATATCCCACTTCCTCTGTACCTGCAGAAGCATTCCCATTCTTTCCCTATTTATGGCATGCTGTTGCCTATAACGTACCAGAAGATAGTTTATGACACAAGACACTTTGAGAAATCTTGCAGCTTACAAGTTTTTCAGTGGAAGACACTGTAGTTCATGATAATAAGTTGTCTCTTATGGCTGCTCATAGTGACGAGTGTTGCAGAATGAACCATGGTAGTAATTGCTGCCTATTTCAGCACACTAATATTTTTCAGTTCTGGTCACTTAATGCTCTCAGGCAAATAGGTGACAGTAATGTAAGTGTTCACAGCCGAGTTCATCTGCTCTGAACCATGCTTGAGTACTGGGAAGGGCTATTAGAATTTCTCTAAAGTATCCTGGATCTTGAAATATTGGGAATAAAAACTGAATGATATCAAGGGTACTAGGAAAATGTAGCTTCACTAAATAAATTATGTTAGTCAATAGAGCATCCAAAAGTTGGGGGGAGAGAGAGATATATATATAAATATATATAAAACTGTTTACATATGTAAAACTAACTGTGTGGAGTTAACTTGAGAGTTTTAAGGATTGGGTTAAGAAATTTTATGCTGAAGAAATTGCAAATTAGATTACAGATTTTAGCAAGATCTTTGTAACACAGATTTCTGCCAGTGAGAGATGTCATACCGTAGGTTTAGTAAAGAATTTGCTAATTAAAATTAATTTTCATGGGCAGTCAAAACAATATGTTGATAGAGTTGATGTCTGAGGAAACCAGTAGAAAGTTGGAAAACGAAAGCTTTCATGTTACGACTTCTTTAACATTGGTTACTTTTTTCGCTGGGCTACAACAGATCTGAAACTGGGCATTACTCTTATTGTCAGTTTGATTCTACATAATTTGTGACAGTATTTTTGTGTGTGCATGTGTCAACATTAGAATGAACTTAGTGGTTGACTATACTTGCTCTGACCGCTTGCATTGCACAAGTACTTTGAGGGGTTTATCAGGATGAAGTTCCTCCTGTAAGTGCTCTGCACCTGCACTTTATGGTATTTGACTGTCATCCAAACAACTGAGAAAGGCGAAAAGGCTGATTAATTACAAGCAACGTGTCAAAGGGGGGTGTTTCCTTTATCTTTCCCTGTATCCTATATTTTTTCATATCGGTTTCTTGTGTTCTGTGAAAGCCAAAATGATCTTGTTCAGCCTGATTGTTTGCACTCAGAGGTGAGCGCTCACCCCACAAAAAAGGGGAAATACAAAGTTTATTTTACATTATTGATAAAACTTTAGCAGCCGTCCTATATGATTTTGGGGCTCTGTGCTTGTTTTTTTTAAAGCTTCACTTCATTTTGGGGGGAAGGAGGCATAATGGGGATGAAGGAGGAGATGCAGGCTGACTCTGGGTTGGGGGTTATATTTTTCAGCTATCTGACAGTGTCATTGATCGTATGAAAGAACCTTCTTCACCCAGCGGAAGACCGCAGTCTCAGAACCGATCAGGATCTGGTGCAGGTATGGCCGTGTTTTCTGGTTTTTAATGAGGGGAAGAAAATCAAATGTGCCTTTCGGAGCATTGTAATCATAGAATGAACTCGTTGCCATTTCATCGAGATGATTTTTTGACATTAGCTTTTTTGGTCATCTCCTTTTGAAGAAGGAAGTAGTTTGTAGGGTTTTAGGGGAGTTAGGTTACTCTCTATTTTCTTCTGACTGACATTAAAATGTAAAACGCAACTGTTTATTAGACTTGGTTTTCTAAGGTATTATCTATGGTTAAAGACTTTTTAAAAAAACAAACAAAACAAAACCCCCAGAAAAAGCAAATACCCATTCCAAATATGTATTGAGTTCTGAAGTGAAAATTCTTGCATGCTTAATCAACACTGAATTTTAGTATAGCGAGCTTCTGTTGAAATATACTTAAGCAAACATTAGAAGAATGATAGGCTATTTTCCTATCATGGAATAGTGGAAATAAGTTGCATCCAGTTTAGACAGATCGATGGCTCAAAATGATGGCTTTCTTAACGTTTTATATTTCATTATTGAGGCCTGTTCAAATGCATCAGGCGGGCTTCCTGCCAGCCAGCCTGTACTCTAATTTAAAATACTTCAGCACAGTGGACACGACGTAGCTACTGAAGGAGTGAAAATCAATGGCAGAGGTTGGAGCATGTGATTTATGTTTGTTGACTATGTGAAACCCGTAAGGTTCAAGTAAGGCTTCTTATCAATGCTCCAGAAATATTAATGATATCAGTATTCCCTAAGGGCCTTTTGCCTTGATACTTAGAAAAAATCCCACCAAAACTCAACACACTGATTAAAAACAAGTCCTGTGGCAGTTGTGGGCCTTGCAGCAAGACTTGAATGAACGGAACGTGGCGTCTTTCGTCTGAAGCGTAGCAAGTTGGTTTCCTGTTGCTTAATTGAAGGTGTCTGTGGTGTAGGTGTCTCTATCTGAGCTGGGCTCCCTCTGTAGTCAGTAGAAAGAAAAAGACGTTTTGGGGGACGATTCATCTGGCTTATTTGAGAATTCTACTTGAGGATGAGATGAATTCCCTCTAGGAACACCGGGGTGAAGAGGTCAGATGTAACCATCTAATGATGTCAGGCGAATCCAACAGAGGATATTTTACAAATGATGCTGTTTTAGAGGTTTGTTTTTTCCACTTCCTGAATAGGAAGACTGTGGCATAGTGGAGGCAAGGAAGATATCAGTGCTAAAAATTACTTGAACTGTCACCTGGCTTGTGAAATGTAGTTTGCCTGATAAAATTGCTTAGAATTTAATGCTTCCTTAAGTAAGTTTTGAATGGACTAGGGCTGTAGTTTCATGCATGGACTGCCAGGTTGTCCATCTTTCTTCTTTTTAAATCGTAGTTTTCTGTATAAGTATTGTACTATGGTGAAGAAATTATTGTAGGTAAAGGATTTATGTGAAATAATACTTGCACATCCTGCCTACTTCCATGGCGGTGTTTGTTGCTTTTTCATCCTTAAACCTGGGTGATGGAAGTAGTCTTGTGGATAAGCATCTGTGATTTTTGGGATGCGGTTACTAGAGATGAAGGCTGTAATACCCCAGTAGTTTTTGCTAGTTCACAGTATGTACATATCTGATCCTTCATGGTGTTTCTCTTTGTGTGTTGGAAATAGTGCTTTTTTTTTTTAATTCTTATTTGTTGAAAGGCTTAATGAATCACTTGACCATTTGTAAGCTTGAGAAACCTTATGTGTATTTTTGCCTTAGGAACTAGTGATTTAGGTGAAGTGCTTGTATTTCCCCAGGAAAGTATAATCAGTGTTATACCTCAGTTGCTAAAATGATTTGTATTTAAGGATTAAATTATACTTAAATATATGTTACCGTACCATCCATTCTTCTTTCATTGAGTGTTTTTTGACGAAGAATTACAAACTATTGAATTTCTTTGATGCTGTAAGAACAGTCAACCTATTTCTTTATTTTCGAGCTACATCTCGCCTGTCAGAGTCACCATTTGTCTGATAAGGTGTCATTACAGGAAGGGCACTCGCTTCAAGGCTAGTGCTCTGATCACTTAATATTAAACTGCTCTCTGGTGATAGCTGTGGGGGCTGGATCCTAAATCTGGGGATCTTCTTTGTGTGACGCAGCAGTGCTGGGGCTTGGTTTTTTGGTAAAGCCTCTTGCAGTGTTAATGGGAGACCTGTTTCCAGGCAGCTCCTCCCCTCCTGTTGGTGAATCTGGTGCTAGTGACTTCTTTTTCTGACAATGGATCACTCACTGCTTCTGAAGAGAGTTTTCCGAGGATGGTGGTGTTTGGAGGCTGGCTCTGGCTTTTGGATTACCGGCTACGCAACTTTAGAACTTGACAATTTGTTAGCCTGCACTTATATTGTTATATATTCTAGACAAATAACACTTTTCTACAAAAATAAAAAAGATGTCTAGAGGGAGAAACATTAGAGCTATTAAAAACAGCCCTTTCTTTAAGTCAAGTCTTTGATAGCTTTTGGTGGAGGAATAATGGATTAGATTACATGAAAGAATGTGTACCTTGTTGCTTGCCAATATATGATGAATTTATTGACTTAACTTTGGGCTCGGAAAATGAAATTGCATACACTTACAATGAAGTCTGACATCTAAATACTATGTCTTAAAGCATCCTAGCTTGCTTGGATCATTTTCTGACTTCTGAGTAATACTAAATGCACTGAAATATTTAACAAGTGTAAAATCTTTAAAGTATGCCTGTAATTCCTAAAGCAATATTGAAGAAAAGTAATTTGGTCAGACGAGTACCTTTTTTTTTTTTCTGTGAGTGTGTATTATACCTAAAGTTAGTCATAACAGACAAAGGGAATGGTTTAATTCATTTTAGCTTAGTGGATGTCTGCAAAGCTAATAGTCTATTATGGAGAAAAAAAAAAGAACAAATGCTTAAATTGTCAAGAGTCTCTGCATCTCCGACAGCCATTTTTTTTTCCTTTGCAGAAACAGATTACACTGAGGATAGAGAGAATTTTTCTTTTCTTTTTTTTTTAATTTTTAACTATTATTTGCTATTGTTACTATACTGTCCTCATTTGAAAAAAACAAATTGGTAAAGGGCCTGTGTCGTGAAGTACTATGTATTGTGTAGGTGTGCAATAAAGTGAGCACTGCTGATGCCTCCTCAGAAATTGGGTTACACCTGGCATGCTTCCAGGGAGCAAAAGTACATTTCTTAGCCTTGTTCATTTGTGTGGAGTGATGCCTTTTAATTGCGTACTTTGTCGTGTTGGTCTCCATGTCTTTTGGCAGAGTTTCAGTGGCCCAGAGTATCTTGGCTGAATCGGGAGCATATAAGGAAGCATTGTTGAGATGTACAGGAATGAGTATTTGAAGAATTAGGTTCTAGTTGGAGATGCAACCAGGATTTAACTGAACTTCAGGAGAGTAAAATTCAGCTTGTGAAGAGAGCGAGTTGGTGGGATCCCATGGGAGGCAACTCTGAGGGATGAGCTCAGGAAAGGTGTGAGGTCCTTAAGGACAACCTCTTCCTAATGCAAGAACGGTCTGTTCCAGCACTCAGGAAAACTAGTAGATATATTGGGAGGCTGGTCTGGTTAAACAGGGAGCTCATGATAGAGCTTCAGTGTAAAAATGAGGTCAGCAGGAGGTGGAAGTGGAGACAGACTACAAAATGAGTGGATTTGTGGATGAGGGGAGAACAGTAGGTATCATTTATCTCAACATCAGCAAGGTCTTCAACACTGTCTCTCCCAGTATTCTTGTATCCAAGTTAGATTGTTGCAGTGTGGGTAACTGGATGACAAGTTGGGTTAAAAAAACCTGGTTGGGTGGTCAGGGTCAGAGGATTGTGGTTAGTGGGTCATACTCTACCTGGAGGCTGGTATCGTGTGGGGTTCTGCAGGAGTTTGTCCTGTTTAACAGCTTTATCAGTGTCCTGGAAGAGGAGGTGGAGTACATGCTCCTCAACGCAGATCACCCCACATTGGAGGGACGCAGTCAATATGCTCAAGAGGACGGCTACTATCCAGAGGGACCTACACTGGCTGGAGGAACGAGCCAACAGGAACCTCGTGAAATTCAACAAGGACAAATGCAAAGTCCTGCACTGAGGAAGGAGCAACCCCTTGCCACAGTGCAGGCTGGGGCTTGCCTGTCTGGGGAGTAACTGTGCTGGGAATCATAGAATCGTTTAGGTTGGAAAAGACCTTTAAGATCATCCAGTCCAACCATTAACCTACACTACCAAGTCCACACTAAACCAATCAAGGGCAGACTAGACTAAACCATGTCCCAAAGTGCCACATCTACCTGTTTTTTGAACACTTCCAGGGATGGTGACTCCCCCACCTCTCTGGGCAGCCTGTTCCAATGCTTGACCACCCTTTCCGTGAAGAAATTTTTCTTAATATCTGATCTAAACCTCCCCTGGTGCAGCTTGAGCCCATTCAAGGAAGGAGCTGAGCACCCTGGCAGGCAGCACGGTGTGTGTGAGCCAGCTTTGTGCCCAGGTGGCAAAGAAAGCTGCGAGCATCCTGGGCTGTATGAGCAGGTGCACATCTCGCAGACAGAGGGAAGTGATTATCCTCTTCTATTCTATTCAGCACTTTACGGATCACATCCCAAATACTGCATCCAGTTTGGGGCCCCCCAGTAGAAGCCATTGATCAGCTGGAACAAGTTCAGCAAAGGTCAGGGGCTGGTGTGCCTTCTCTGTGAGAAGAGGCTGAGGAAACTTGGCTTGTTCAAGGTCAAGCAGAGAAGGTTCTGAGGAGGCCTAATAGCAGCCTTCCCATACCTACAGGGCTTATTGAGAAGCTGGCAACAGGCTTTTCATGGTGATGCATTGTATGAGGGCAGGAGATGGTGGACATTGAAGTGGGAGATTTTGAGTGGCAATAAGGAGAAATTTTGTCACGATGAGACCAGTCAGACATTGGTTTCCCAGCGAGGCTGTACAGGCTCCGTCCTTGAAGGCTCTCAAGATGTGAGTGGATAAACCCCTGAGTAATCTGGTCTGATCTCAACGCTGACCCTGCTTCCCGCTTTGAGCGGAGAGATTGACAAAATGACTTCCTGAGGCTCCTTCCAACCCAAATGATGTTGTGATCCTGTGATTTGACAGTAGGGTGTGAAAATAAATTTGCTCGGTGCAACAAAGTGGTTTTAATCCTTATGATGTGAGAAGGGACTGTTGGGACCACCTGGGCTGGTCTCTTGCAATGTGGAGCCCAAGAGAGTGCGGCTAAGAACTTTGACACCACAGTCCTTGCCTTTGTTCCTTGTCTGGCTTTTAGGAAGACATCTTTTTTTTTTTTTTTTTAATTACTTGAAGAATTACAGCATGTACTGATGGTACTAGTAATTGTGGGTAGTCAGATGCTGCATGAAGAAAAGTAAAACTGGAATACCTCATGATAAATGTTGTGGGAGGCTCTGCTTTAATGCTTTTAACTTCGAATTGTTTCATATTTCCACTTTTTATGAGTATGTGGAAGTTTACATAGTTTGGCTAAAGTTATGCCAGTTAATGAAGAATCCTCTGCAAATAAATGCCATTAGTTTTGTGCCTTTTAATGTATTAATTTTTTTTGTCTACCTTTTTGTTGCAACAACACTTTTTCTCTGCATAAACTGAAAGATGAAGTAAACTGACATTTTTGTGATTTTTATTTTGTAGAATTCCTCTTACTTTTCTAAAAGGAAAACAACAGAGTTTTAGCAATGCCTGGGTTGATTCCCCGCTGTTTGCTTTGCTGCGAGACACCTGTAAATCTTGGGCAGTTCCCTTCAGCCACTGACATGGATTTGTGACCTTTCTTCCTGTAGCAGCAACCATGAGGGCCTGATCTCTCCATTTGGTAGTGTTTATTTTGCCCTCCTCTAGGTACAGCTTTGCGTACTCTTTAGAAGGGGGTTTTAAAGTTGACTGGTACTGAAAACCTCTGTGAAATAAATCAAGTAGGAATCCCCAGTCAACAAACTGAGCAGGTTTGTAGACTGCTGGTAGCCCAGAAGGCCATGATTTGCATCTTACAGAATAATATTATGGTTGGGTTTGTGGGGTTTTTTTGTTTGGTTGTTTTTTTTTTTTTTTTTAATAGTATACTTGTGGTTTGATTTCCATCTGACCTCTGGGCGGGGGGGGGGGAATAAAAAGTTTTTCAAAGGGATGCAGAGATATTTGTGAGAAATACTGATGCCTTGTGATAGGCTTTTGGTCTGAAAATCTTGGAAGCCTCTAATGTAGCTGTTATGGCAGGAATACTTTCCAAAGAATATTCAGCAGTTTTGTTGAGTAAGGTTCATCCTTATAAAGGATCTTGATAAAGGAAGTAGATATATGGTGTAATACACTGACGTGCGGAGGAAGGACAGTTTCATCGGAACACCATTGCTTCTGACGCCCAGGCAATAGTCTGCTCAGGGTATGTATTTTTTGATGTGTGATCTAAATTTGAGCAAGCTGTCGTGGATATTCTTGCATATGGGATGCTGCAGTGCTCACTCCTGCTTTCCTGTGCTTGCTGTATTGCCATTTAGTTGTCACTGAGTTTCTTGGAGATAACTTTATTTTCAGTGATATATATTGATATTCTTTGGGTTAAAGGTTTGCTATTGATGGAAGTATTTTATTATCAAAAGGTGAAACATCTTGTAACTCACTAGACTGCTAAAGATGCCAAACTTCTAATGCTGTCACTGTAACAGCAAATGTTTAGTTGAGTCTGACATTCACGTCACTGGATTGCAGGGGTAAAGGAAAGATAGAATTATGCATGGGAGATGAAGCAAGTATTGCATAAATTAAAGTTCTCACTGTCTGTGTGACATGCAAGGTGTTCTGTGAATGCTTTCAGGTGGTTGGGTATGTCCTTGTAAAATGATACTGAGAGTAGAAGGAAAAACTAGGAAATAATACAATTTGTACATCTGGTTTTGTTTTAGTTCAGGGCTGTGAGAGGGCTTAGTTCACTCTGTCCCTAAAGGACAGTATTAACCTCCTCAAAAAGATGGTGTGTAATTAATAGAGGGTTGGGTAGACATGATGAAAATATTAGAGAATAGGCAAAAAGCCCTAATTTAATTGTTTAAAAGACTTGGATTCTTCAATATGGAAAAGGTCCATAATTACGTAAGAGGAATATCTAGAACCTTATGAATGCTCATCTCGCTTATGAACAGAATTTTTTTTAAGGAGGGAATGCAAAAACCTTGATGTGCCTGGCATATTCTGTTGTACTATATTCCCAATGTTTGTGCAATTCAAAAAATTCAAAAGCAGTATTTTGATTCTTCACTGAAATACCGTTTTTCAGATGTCATCAAGACTGCACCTTCAGGGTGCCCACTTGAATTGCGTTTCAAGTGCTGATACATCCTGTGGAACAACAGACGGTTTAAACAAATGTCCAAAGGTAGAACAAGAGCGAATGGCAAAAGGTCTTGGAACTTCTCATGCAAATGTCATGTATTTAAAGCTATAGTCTGATGTTACAACTAACCTCATCTAACGGTCTCAGCTCTATTAATAACTTGGTGTCCAGGGATCTAAACCATCCAGAAACACCCTACAAGAAGAGTTTTGTACCAGTTTAGCTCCCTTAGTTGAACCTTCTGTATTCAGAGAAGGGAAGCAGCAGCACACACAGGAGCAGTAGCATCACTTTTCCTTTTTGGTGACGACTGCATTTCGGAACAGCTTTGCAGATTACGTCAACTTAAGTTTTCTTTCCTGAATCGGCTGCTTAAGCAACTTCACCACTGGTTGTCAAAGTGTCAGTGCTGGCGGAAGGGAGTAAGCCCGATGGTGCAATTAATGGAGCTGGAGAGCGCAGGCAAGGCTCAGGCAGCCTAGGCTGTATCTTCAGAAGGAGAGGAAGGAGCGTGTTGCAAGGTGAAACAATCCTCAAGCTTTCGTAGACTAGAATTTTTTTTTTCCCCCTAATACTGAAATAATATTGTATGTTCTTCAGGGAAGGAGTAACTTTTTTTTCCCCTAAACAAAAGAACTTTAACAGGTAAATTAGTAATAACAATTAAAAAAAGCCAACCCAGCCATCCCCCTGAAATGCCTTATTTATATCTCAGTATAGTAGTGGACTGCATGAAATACATTTAAATATGCTCCAAGAAATGACACTTGTGTTAATGTTAACCTGGAGTTTGACATGATATAAATTTGGTTTAAGTTTGTGCAGTTGGAAGGACAGGCCAAATGTAGAAGAGGTCTCTCTGTCTCTCCCTCCCTCTCTCCCTCTGTTTTTTTCTTTTATTGTAATGAAATGATCATGTTCAACTTTGTATGAAAAAAGTGGTCCATGCGTGGGAGGCGTTTAAGGCTAGAATTGCAGTAATTGATTCCCACCACCCCCCCTTCTGCTCCTGCTATTGCTTTATTTGTTGTTATTCAGTGTTGTAAAGGGAACTAAAGAAATGAATTCTGAGGTTTGCAAGGGTTCTGCAAATGGAGGAATTAGGTTTTTGAGAGTTTGTGGGATTGAGTTGTGTTTTGGTGGGTTTTTTTCCCTACATGAGAATCAGGGAGAAAGCCAACATATCCCATGAATATTGTCAAATATTAGGGGGACGTTGATTGATTTATTTATGCGTTCTCATTTTATGACTGATAGAGAACTTTTGATATTCCCAGTGAAATTTAAAGAAAGAGCACTTGATGTGTCGGTCCTGTCCTACTTGTATGCATAAGTAACTAGGTCTCAGGCCAAGGTAGATTCATTGCGATGATAGTCAGATTCTTTTATAGTTTTTCTTTTACAAATGGTTTTCTGTGCGTGTGTCTTTTTGCAGATAGGCAGAATTTTTCTTTCAATGGGCTTTCATTTAGAAGTGTCATTTTTGTTTCTATGTGTTCTTAGAAACAGGTAATTCTTATGTACTGCATACTGTGTGCTTTTTGGTCTCTAGTGGATTTGTCGAAATTAAATTTCATGCTATTCTGCTTAAGGCTGCATGTGCTCTATTAGGGTTTAGTGAGTGCAGACGTTTGCTCTAAAAATCTTTCGGAGTAGTTGTGTGATACACATATAAAGCAATTTTTGTTGTAGTATAACAAGCATATCGAAAGTATTTGCTTAGAAATGGCTTGTGAGTTAAGTTAGAACCACCTGCTTTTGATGTGGAAGCACAAGATTCGTGCATGCTAAACCATAATCTTCCAGTAGTTAGCAGAAAATCATGTTGAAAAACCACTATAGGTGGCTGGCGTGTGATTCTTGTATTAATTTCTAGCGTTGCAGTAAGCGTAATGAAGAAAGCCAGGGCAACTGTCTCTAAAAATGCAGAGAAAAACGTTAACCTGTGAGAAAGCGATCGTGCACGCTTCATGGAGCCTTTTGCAAACCAGCATGTAATAATGAGTTTTAAGGACAAAATAGTTATGCATTTATGCATGGAATTGGTGCCATTGCCTTTTACTAGTTCTGAGTACTGAATTGTTTTGTAGTTAAATCCTGGCAAAGCTTTAGACCTTTGAGCATAGACAGTTGGAGCTTAGCTGTAGGCTGAACTTTTTGCAAATGCAGCCAGAATTTATCAAATGTTTATGAGGCAGACTCAGGGAAAGACAGTGTGGGGTTTTTTGGTTTGGGTTTTTTCTTTAATGTTAGAATTAAATAAAAATATCTCTCTCCATCAACAGGCTTTTTTTTTTCTTTCTTTTTTCTTTTTTTATTAATTTCAGTTACATTATCTATTAGAAGTCAGAATTTGACAGAGGAAGATGCCTGTTTGGGACACATTTGTTGCAGTTCTTGTTAGAAATCTCCAACGTATATTCTTGCAGAAATCACAGTACACATGTGCTCAAGTTCTTGGTTCATTTTAAGAGTTAAATGAGCTGAAGATTGATAGTAGTAAGCATTGAACTATTTAATATTTCCTCTGACATTTCAGCCTGTGACTTCTCTAGTCCATGCTGTGTCTGGGCACCAGAATAAAACCCAGCTATTTCTCCTTTGTCCTTCAGAGACCTTCCTGGGATTATAGGTCAAAAAGACCAGATAGCTGGCTAAGATAAAAGGGTATGTAATTTAAAGGATTGTTAGAATAGAAGCCATTTGGAGCAGTTTGAATGATTTTGCTGTCTTAAAGAATAAAATCAAAAATACTGATAACTTAAAACCAATGACTAAATTAGAACTGTTTGCTTTCACCAGTATTAGTCTTGATAGCACTATGCAAGGAAACTGTCATTCTGCTATATAGCATCCCCTCTGGTTTTATAGTAAAATATATTGTTATCCAAATTATCTCTCCAGTGACTACAACTTTTAGTAAAATAAAAAATAGTGAAGGACTGCCATAAGGGGAGAATATATCAAAATATTTCTAAACCAAGTCTCCAGTGAACTGGTAAGAGATCATTGTACAGGACAAGGAGATATCCAAGTAATAAAATCTTGTTTTAATAGTAACTGCTGCTTTTCTTTCCATCTATTTACCACTTAGAGAATCTTCAGTGTGATATTAAAGAATACTTTAAATGTGTGGTTTATCGCATTAAGATGAAAAGCAAAGCTTTGTTTTATTCTTCCATCTTCAGGCTGTAGCAAAGTGTTACTAAAACTCTTCATCGTTTGTCAGCTCAGGCAGGTTAAGTCTGTTGTATAGTGCTGCTTCTTGAAAGCTTTGTACTAGTTGTTTTTTAGTTAGACAGGAGGTAACCACTGAGACTTCTTTTCTGCCTCAGGGGAAAAGTATGCAGTTTGAGCTACTGCTACAACTTTTTTTTTCTAAGACTGGTTTGCCTGTGTACTGAACTCCTTGATTTTCAGTGATCTCATGTTGAGATATATTACTAAAGTTTTGGGGAACACCAGACTGAAAATTGCATTTTTCAGATATCACTACCTGTTTTTTGAGATCTAAATTTAAAAACTAGAGGAAGGCCATTCCTTCGATTGCAAGGTTTGTTGTATACCTCTGACAATGCTTCGTGAAGCCAGTTTATCTGATTCTCATTTTTAGCTTCATTAACTGTGTTTGATTTCCCCTAATGTTAATCATCTGAAAAAGAAGCATCTAATCTAAGCTAGTGATTTAGGCTGGGGGTGAGGATATGGTGGTTCATCCCATGCTGTGAAAGGCTTCTATTTCCCCTTAATCTCTGGAGCTTTATACAGAAAGAGTTGAGATGAGTGGTTTGTCCAAGATGCTTTACTTTTTTTTTTTTTTTTGTTTTTTGTGTGTGTGGTGTTCTCTTTTTTTTTTCTTTCTTTTTTTTTTTGTGAGAAGGAGGCAGCTTATCGTAAGAGAAAGGACTTAATTATCACTGCTGTTACTAAGTGACATTTCTCAACAGGGGGAGATGTATTCTGAAATTTAAGTAGAAAAAGTATCTGCAGAAATTGGTAGAGAGAATTAATAAAGGCAGTGATTATATAGAAGAGTGACTTCAATGCTAATCAGAAACCTAAGGAAACTGCAATTTTTGGAGAAGCAGCACTGGATATCACATCACATCACTTTGTCAATGAAGTTTTGACTGAGGACCAATCTTCTGTTTCTGTGCCAGTCTGTTGAAGAGATCGCTGAACACACTGGCTCCTTTTCATCTGCTTTGTCATTCACATGGGGAGAGGAGAGAATGTTTTACTCGAAGAAAAAGTAAACTGTATATATTTCTGAATTAACTGGAAGCATCTTTGCTGACCATCAGATTACTCTTTCTGCTTAGGATTTTTGTATCTGACCTCTTGCCCGCTAGAACAGCCACCTCCTTTTTCCCTGCACCTTTTATTAAATTGCTGAATTCACTGTGTAGGATTTGAGATGCTACTAGCTCTTGCATTTGCTCGTTCGTGCTGGGTTAACGTGATACTTGGTTGACTACTCAAGGCAGCTTATTCCTAGAATGGAATCGGATCTGCTTGGTTTTGGCAATACTGCTACTTGCTTGCATCCTTCTGTAGTATCTTGTTTTTCTTACTGCTAACAACCTATAACACTAAAAAGCTATCGGTGGTGGTGATGGTATAAGTATTACATCAGAGACCAGTCATTTGGAGTTTTCGTTAGCAGATCTCATTACCCATTATTAAAAACGTGTTAGAATATTGTTGTTGCGAGACTTTTAAACATTATGGCATTTGTCACTTATTTTTATATAATTTCTGAATAATGAAAATAGTCATAAACATCATAGTTTCATATTGTTTACAATCAGTTTTCAGTTATTATTACAAGCAGTAATAAGTGCTTGTAAAGTAAAGTGCTTGTAATAAGTAAAAGCGCTAAATGTTGGGCTGAAAATACTTCAGTTAGCACGTGTCAAAGTTGACGGTACTGTAGCTGTCTGTTGACAATTAAATCTAAAGCTCGCTTTGCTGAAGTTGAAGGAGGATGCGTTACAATGCTTTGTAAGTCACCTCTGCTTTCCTTAACAGAAACATGAACTTGCTCCTGTGCAAGGAGTGCAAGTGCCCTTGATACTCTCATGGTGCATGTATTTGAAATGTGTACATTAGCTATTTCTAATCTGACTTCTTGTGTCCTGCCATTAATATTACATGAAATAAGTGTTCTGTCACTTTGTTACTAAAACTTGACTTTCAGATTATTCTCTAGAATAAACATGCTACTGTATGGGATGTAAGAAACTGGAAACGTTATCCTCAAGACATAAGAAAGTACTTGCAGATTCTCCTGCACTTCCCTAAGTCAGCGATTCTTATTTCCAGGACCTTGTTACAAATGCCGTTTAATGGTTCTTATACTTTTGACTTGGATTTAAATTCTTTTCCTTATATCCTTCTCGAGTCAGCAGTGATGAGGCTGAATATGCTGTAGTTTGCATCTGAGCTGAAGAAACAAATTCTGGAATTACTGTTTTCTCTGCACTGATACAAAACATCCATGTAGCAGCCTGTTATAACTTGAATGAATGAACAGGAGATTAGATTTGAGTGTGCCACAACAGCTGTTAAAGATCCACTTACTTATTACTGCAGGCTTTTTTGTACCTAATTTTAGGTGAAGTGATTGCTTTCAGGCTTCGTGCACAATTTCAGTGCCCATGTCATTGATAAATAAAGTCATGGCTTGATATGGAGACGGTTACACTTTTTTTTATTTTGCTGAATAGTCAGCTTCTACTGAAAAATTTTTACTCCCTTTAAAATTTAGTGCTAAGTTGTTAGATTGCTTTAAACGTACAAAGTTTTTGGCATCTTGATTTACCCTTCGATGCAACTCCAACCACTGAGAAATCTGGTTAATGGGATCAGCGGATGTATTGATGAGTGTTATCTTTGGGTGAAACACTTTTTTTCTTTTCTTTCATTAACCTTTACCTGCAAAGACACGCTTTCAGTGTCACAATATCATTGCATGATGGCCTCTTATATAATGTGTATTTATCTTCCCTCTTTCCCTGAATAACTTTCAGTTATTAACCAGCTTTATCCAAACTAGTCAGAGAGGTAGATTTCTCTAGGATAATTAATTTATGTACATGTTTTCTGAAAATTTGCAAATGGATTGGTGACAATGGTACTATTGCAGTGTTCCCTGATATGATTATTAACCAGCGTTATGTATCATAGATTATATGGTTGAACTGATTTGCCAAGTGGAAATAACTACTGATGTATCCTGCGATGCGTGTTGCAACTTACTTTATTTGAACATTGAGACTGTTGCACTCCTAGAAATTTCCTCAGAAGGACGTGTTCAGGACGGATGAGGGAAACTCCTCACTGGATGTGGACCTGCTGCAGAATGGTTACAAAGGTCTCTCTTTCCAGCAAGCACCCATACCTTTTCCATCATTATTGTCTTTTCCTAGTTTAACTGTAGATTTGCCTCTCTGAATCCTGTATCATTCCCCTTCTAACTTACCAGTGCTTTGAAATTTCTGTATTCATCTTTCCATCCTCCTTCTTACTGGATTTCTGCACTAGTCCCTTCCCTTCAAAAGGGCTGGTCTCCTCGGCCAGGAAGGGAATGGTACCTCTGGCTGTGTCTGCCTGTGCATAACCCTGTCTGGAAAAAAAGAGCATTACTGGTGAGAAAGGAAAGATGTTCTGATGGTAGGGTTGAGCTTGGAGGAGATAATGATATATGGAGACTTGCAGCAAGAGCTTCTGCAGCCATACCTGATGCATATAGAATCATTTAGGTTGGAAAAGACCCTTAAGATCAATGAGTCCAACTGTAGAAAGGCAGAGGTGGGGGAATCTTGGAGAGTCAAAAGTCTGCGGAAAGGCCATCAGTGAGCCTGGGGGATTTGGGAGAGCTCAGGTCAACATGAAGCGGGGAGATGCTTTGGGGCAATGCATGCAAATAGGCCAGACTAGGTTTTGGAAGGCCCTGGAGCTGGTAGTTGTGCTGCTGTTCTGGGCATACTTTCTGATGCTTGGCTGTCACAGGCATTTGAAACGCAGCAGCCGAAGGGAAGGAGCTGGGTGCAGAAAGTCACCATTCTTTAAGAACAGCAGTGAGGTAGGAGAAACAGGCAGTTGCTCCACTCTTTAGTAAAATTCAAAGATAACATTAAATTTGACATGTCTTGTGATAGCTTTAAGTAACAGAGTAGTTGCAAATTAGTGGTGGATGCAGGTTTTGATGTGTGATAATATTAGTACAGGATGGTCATTTGGAACCACAGTCTTGGAGCATTATCTACCCCTTGGGAGGCTGGGAGACCTGCGAGTTACGCCCTACTACAGGACAGGTAGGCAAAACTCTCCTGCAGTAAGTTGTGCTACTGATCAGTCAATACAAGCGTGCTGGTGGGCAGTCACTGTGCATAACTCCAGGCCAGCCATAAAATTCACCTTCTTTGCTCAGATAGTACCGTGACACGAGAGGAGGTAGGGTTCTTGTGTATACAAGAGGAATAGAACCTAAATCCACAAGAAGCCAGGTTATCATTAGTTTAGTTGCTCGTGGGAAGGAAAATACTGTTGGCTTTTAATTTCACAAAGCAGAGAGAGAATTTCCTTTGGCATTTGGAACTGTGAGTATGCAGCTGGCTTTGGAAATAGTGTAAGCAGTAGTGAAGGGGTTGAATTTCAGAAGGCTGATGAAGCACCATCGTCGTGAAGCTGTATCCTCCAGCAAATACCACTCTTTGGTTATCTTTATGTTTATTTGCCTTGCCCCTCTTTCTCCTGATTGATTGTTCACATTGGTTTGCTACAAAAGGACAAGCTCTGTTATACAGCATGATAAGATCGTTTAAAGTTACCGATACGTGAGCATGAATGGAACATGAAATTTCAGTTCAGGTTGAAAAGTTAGGTGAATAAAAATTCATATTTTGCAAACACTTATTTGTAGAAAAAGAAAAAAGGAGGGGGACTTGTTCCTTATAAGTGTGTACAGTCATTTGCACTGTACGGAATGCACAATATCAGAAAATAACATTATTCTTTATCCTATTACCTATTCACGTTAACTCATGCCATTCAGTCACTCATTAGAAGTCTTCACTTACCTTCTTTGGGTAGCGAGGCCAGTTCCCTGTGCTTTGAACCACATTTATGTAAAAGTAGGGCCCCAGCCACACAAACAGTTGGCACACGGACATTTGACAATAAAATTCAGTGCCTAGAGCTAGCTACTCTGAACCTGTGTTCCCACCAATGGAAAGGTGTGTGAAAATATCCTCAACAGAAGGCTTCCTCGTTTGGAGTGACAAGCAGCTTTGTGAATCTTCTTATTCCTGTCCAAAGTGACTGCAATCCAGAGCTGTAATTGGGTAAAACTGACTTTTCAGTGCCACTGATAGTGAGCAATGACAGCTGGAGAATCCTCTTTAAAGATGATGGTGGTAGATGAACTGAACATCAAAATTTGTTATTTATGTAGCCTTGACACTATGGAGAGTCCCATTTGGGAGTGCTGCCTGTGCAATAGCAGTTAGTAATTCTTTGCAATTAGTGGTGACTTCAAAATGTAAAACTAAAGCAATGTTTTAGTTTTTAAACCCTTTTACCTAGCTGTTATGTGCAGAAATACATTATTATTGCACTGTCCTCTATAGTGGTAGAAGATGTTCATTGAAATACATGTGGTGAAAGAATTTGGAAATTATTTTGTCCAAGAAAATAAAAGGGATACCAGTAAATTTCCCCATACTGTCAGATAAAATAGCTTTACAATAAACTTATGAACCATAAAGATCAGGAACTGGACAACTTAAATTGTTCTGAAAGAACACTGTATGCTTAATCCTGTTGAAAGCAGACTCATAAAATCCTTCCCATCACTGCTTACAGTATGATTTTTTTTTTAAATGTTGAATTAAGGAATCCTGATGCTTTTATCCATTGTATTCAGCAAGGAAAGCTTTACAGTGTATGTATAGTAGGAATTACTAGCACAGGCAGCTGAAATAGCAAGTGTCTCAACTGTTGTATTCAATCTAAGGGTATTCTGCCAGTGATAGGCTTGTAAAGGTACGTGATGCTTCTGTTTAATTGTATTTTTTTTAATTATTGAAAATGAACAGGACACCAAAATGACTTATGGCTAAATAGCTGCTGAAATAAGTTATTTCATATATATACACTTATATTATGGAGGTGGGTGAGAAGGATGGGTTATTAAGAAGGTTTGGTTGAAATGATTCACAGCCTTGTATGGGCATTGAGAACAATTTTGAAAGTTACAATAAAACTTCATGTAGTCATGTAGCTGGCACAGCAGGAACTCCTAGAAAAAGTAAAAATTCGGTATACTTTTATGTTAACTGGCTTCTTTAACTCAATCAACTTATTGGTGGTAAATGGCTTATTTTATTAGCTGTCACATGTTTCAAGATATATTACCCATGTTTCATGTTTCTTCTCTTGCACTACTTCCCTCTATCTGTCACCTGTTATATCTGACTTAAGTCCTCTAAGACAGGGTGTTTGTTCTGTGTCAAGTATACATATTTTTTGCAATGAATTCTGAGTTTCTGGAAGAAAATGCTTGACAGATTTTTGAGGATTCACTATACTGCATTGAAATTCCCGTAACACTTTTTTTTTTTTTTTGAATAATCATGAAGTCTGATGGAAGAATCGCACAAATACACAATTTTAAAATTTGTGGTGAGAACCTCTGTCAATTCTGCCACCGCGATTGTCGTGACTCCAGGACATCTCTCCCTGCCTGCATTCAGGGCTGACAGCCTGAGCTTAGCAGGAACGGAGGAGAGGTTGATATGTTTTCTGGGCGATATGAAGACCCAGACTGAGCATTGCATGAGGATTTTGTAGCGAAGAGCTTGCGCGTTTATTTTTAACCCATCAGTGACTGGAAGGGTGAAGACTGAAGTGACTGTGCAGGGTCTTTGGTGCGGCAGGATGGTCTGGTCCTGCATAGACCTTTGGTCGCGTGTCCTCGCTTCTCGGCTCCTACCACTTCATTCTCCTATGCTCCGTTCTTCTTTGTGTATTGGTTAAAAGATCTAATTCGAAGTTTAGCCTTGGCATTTTGTATTTTTTATTTTTCTGTCTTCCTGTGGAACATCCATTTCTGTTTACTTGATTTTTCTGTTAGCTTGTTAGAATGTAACCTTGGACATGCTAGGAAGTAATGAAAATTCTCTGCTTTGCTTGTTTAGGTGCGAATCTCAGTAATGAGTTATTCTTGTTAAATATAGCTGTTAAGCACAGGCAGATAGAACCCAATTCAAAGAATTGCAGGGGAAAACCTTGTAATCCAGCTCTCCCCTGTTTTTTCCAGCCCCCCTTGTAAGTTGTTGGAATTTACTGCTAAAGTTACAACAATAATGGGGTACTGAAAAGAGGATGTTCCAAATATAATATGAAGTAACTTTGCTTTGCTATTTCTAGATAATGTTCCATCTTGTTTCTAATTCAAATTAGTATAAATTGATTGATAGCCACATTTACATTGTAAAATAGGTAATGTAATATATGCAAGAGCGCCTTTGGAAACTAAAATATTAAATATTTTTAAATTATGCACTCTTAATTGCATTGTTTTTGTATTTAATTATCCTATGAGCTTGTTTAAGTATTGCTGCACATTACCAATATTTAACAGTTAGTACAAATTTCTGTCCTTGGAGGCACACTGTATGTTTGTACCAAATCCGTGATTGTAGAAAGTGCCTGTAATTCTGAATTTAAATGGAAGAGTTGTTCTATGTGGTGTTAGTTAAATTTGTTTGAGTCTGAAAATAGAATTTATTCTTAAGAATGCTATTCTTTTAAAATAATAATTAAATTAAAAAAAAAAAAAACAACCAAAAACCACACCCAAACAACAGCCTGCCGTGATCCATGGCTCATAATAAATAAATTTGGGAAATGTTTAATAAGGTCACTCATGAAAGCGACTGTTCTGGCACATACAGATACTTGTTTCTGATAGTTCACTTGTACATATAGCAGAAAACTTCCTGAGGGTCTCTAAGTAACTTATTTCTGGAGTTTTTTCTTTAGTGCTGGTGGAATGAAGGGGTGGTTCATTATTTTTTCCATTGAGTGTAAGGCTAATTTGGACTATTGATAGTACCAGATTAAAGACCAGGTACAACAGTGTTTGAGAACCATTAATTTTTTTAAAAATGCTGTATGCCAGGAATACTGATGTACTAACCGTTAAAACACTTCCTTGTTTCCTCTTGTTTTCTGTTACCAGCAAAGCCAGGCTCTTTCAAAAATAATAATTAAAGAAGGAAGAGTGTATTTAATGGTGTCATTGACTTATGACCTAATTTAAGCACACTAAATGTATTTGCTATGGCTGTAATTGACACTGAAATCATACAGTTTGATGTCCAGACTAGAAGCCTTACTATTTTCTTTAGCGTGCAATGAATATTTATATGGCTTATGTCCAGGATAAGAGTGCCTTGACGGTGTTACTGATATCCAAAGTGAACTGAAGTATGTAATGCCACCAGCGAATTTTATGCTCGTAAGAGTTACCCAACTGACAGCTCTGATGAACTGAAGCTTCTACGTATGCATAGACAGCACGCAGCACGGGTAGGCTTAGATGGACTGTCTCGTATTGATTTACCAGTACACTTTAACCTGGACCTCAAGTAACCTATTTCAGGGGTGAGACAAATTTTGTTTCCATCATTAGTTGCTTGAGACAACTTTGAGAATGTCAGGAACGGTAACAATGTTTTCCTGTTGTTTAATTGAATAAGAAATAAAGTATATACTTCCCCCGCCCCTTGGTGTAGTGGAAATTACTGTATGCTACTTGAGTGCCTGTCATTTATATAGTTGGCTACTCTTTCTAAATTAAGATTAATGGATTTGATATTTTGTCTTTTCTCTGCTGTTCAACTTAAATGACTACTGTTGATACTGATGTTTTTTGTGTGATGTATGGAAGTCCAGGGGCTTGGACTAGATGACCTTTAAAGGTCCCTTCCAACCCAAACTATTCTGTGAATTTAGATATGGACCACACTGGAGTGTTTATTAAGTAGAAAGAATAAATTGAAGGTATTTGCATATTATAATATTTGGGTATTATGCATGTTAAATTGGATTGTGGGTGGGAAAAGTGTTGTAATTATGGAAGAACCATAATGTGCTTACAAGCCCACAGCTTGATGTTGTGATGGTACCAGGTTGCCGATGCATGATTTCTGATTCAATATTTATGACCGTTAATGCGCAGTTAGGAATTTTCCTTGTGACATCTTCATTAACTTTAATGTCTACAAAGCTGCAGTTGCCCTGCCAGCTACCGAGACAGATGATGGGTTTGAAGACAGCCCTAAGGTACGTTGTCCCAAGTGAGCTGCTTAATGTTCATACTTAATGTGCACAGGGACATGAGGACTGCCTTGTTGGATCAGATCGATGGTTTGAATGCCCTGATGCTCTGTTGCCAATACCAGATGCTACAGAGGTGAATGCAAGAAGTTCTGCAGTAAGCAATTGTGAAATAGTTTTTCCAGTAAAAAAGAAGTCTTCCTGTTTCTGGCAATGGTCGGTACATATCTCGAAGCGGTGCTCTCCAACTCCACTTTATGTATTACGCAGCCTGTTGATATTCTTTAGTCTTCCCACCCCGCCCTTGATTTTACTTGCTTTTGGCTTCAGCAAGAAGAGTTGACAACATATTGTCCACTGTGCATTTCAAATCTTACAAAAAAAAAAAAAAAAATCTTTTAAATGCTTCCCTATCAGCTTTGTTGTGAGCCTTTTTAACAGTGTGTGATGGAAGAATGAATAGAAGCCCAGAGCTGCCTATTTTACGTTACTATATTCTATACCATGTCTCTTCTCTGTGTTGAGCCATTTTGGGTTTTCTTTCCATTATTTCTATACACTTTCCCAAAGGACAGCAGTTGTGTGGTAGTGCCATACCTTTATCAGTTGCCTCTGATAACTTCTAAATCCATTAATCGCTTTCAGCCAAATTAACTAAGGAGCCGAAAGACTCAAGGCCCTGATGTTTCTGTAGGTTTTGATAAATCAAGGGCTAGATAAGAAAAGAGACAATAAGACAAATGCCTTTATGGAGAGAGAGAAGGTCTTCAGCTGCCTGGGCTGTTTTGCTGAAGGTTTACCACTCCGCACATATGCTGTGGCTGGCAGATTGACACATGTTCTGCAAAAGCAACTACAGCCTGTGCTGTGTATCACCAAGCCAAGCTAGGAGAGAGTGCTGAAATTTGGAGACTGGAGAAGTGCTCAAGGAAGACGGTGTTGCAGGGACAAGAGAGATCAGCTTGACTTAACGTGAGGGGGCAGAGAAACATGCAATGCGGATCTGTTAGAAACCGGTCTATGTTAGTGCTTCTGATGCCAACCCCCCCCCCCAACCCCAAAACAAAACAGAAAAAAACCCAACAAAAAAAACCCACCAAACCCCAAACCTCTCACTTTTTCTATGCTTTGTTTCAAAGACTAAATTTTCTATTGGACAAAATAGTTTGGAGAACTTTTCAGAGTGGTTATTGTGTTAAGCCCGTAACTTGTAGTGGAACTGAAATAGATCTCGGCAAAGCTTATCCTTGGCTTTAACTGTTGAGTGGAAAGACTGATAAAACACTGTGTTTGAGGAAGTCTCGTAGCTATTTTTCATATTCTCTCTGTCTCATTCTTTATATATTCTATACTTATATTGGATCTTCTCTTCCCCCTATACCTTCTTCCCTCTCATGTCCAGCTGGCCATTAAACACATTTTCTTTGTGCAATACTCAGGACTTACATGTGATTGTGGCTGATTTAAAAACCAAGCAAAATGTAAGATAAAATCGCATTATGCTTTCTGGTTAGTGTGACTATTCATTTTTCAAAACTGAATTTGTATACCATTGTGCTGCTCAGCTTGCTTGGCCTTATTTTCTCCCTTTTAAAGTTTTCCAGTCTTACAAAGTCTTGATTAAAATGATTTTGGACTATTCATGTGCAGAGTTTAAAGTCTCTGTTTAGCTTTCCCATTGCTAGTCCTCTGTTTTGTCTTAGCCTGTTTCTAATCCATGACAGTAATTTACCACTCATTTTATAACTACCCTTTCCTAACAACCTCTACCGAGTGCTGATGTAAGATGAAATGAATCGCGTATGTAGCTTCTCGTTTGCTGTCTTGTTGATGCATTCAGACACTAACTTGAAGACTATGAATTCTGCTTTTGTGTATCTTACCCCTGCATTAGTCCTTTGGATTGCACCCAAGCCATGTACTTAATTTAAATGGCGTGGGTTGTCCTTCCTTGTGACTTGTTTATTTGAAGGTGGAAGGAACCAGTGTAGACCCAAATGCATTGTAGAGCTGCTTGGGTGAAGGAGTGGTGGTCTGAAACCTGAGAGGCTTGGAAGTACCCTTCCAGCAAGGAAGTTATTTAGAAGACAGAACCAGTCTCTTCATGGTGGTGCTTGGCATGAAGATGAGAAACAAGAGGCATATGCTGAAACAAGAGTGCTTTTGACCTGTAAGGAGAAGCTTTTTTGCCATTGGGTCCGTCAGGCATCAGAATGTATTGCCCAGAGGGGATGTGCTGTTTCCATCCTTGGAGGTATCTTTTGTAAAAGTAAATTTTTGTCAGTTTAAGGAAGGTGGTCAAATAGCCTGGAGAACATCTGTATGATTCTGTCTTGGCCTTCGAGAAGTTGCTTGCCAAAGGATGTCCTGTTCACTTTATTATTTTTATTAGCAAAGCTGAATGAAAAGGAAAAGTAGAACTGGTTTATTTTCTTTTTTTTTTTTTTGGTAAATCCATTTTCTGAGTATTATTTATCTAAGTATTTTCTAAAAGATGTTTGATTGTATCAAACCTAAGTATCTCTTCATTAATAACTTAATGCATTTGCCCTTTCGAGAGGATTTAGTTAAGGTGCCTGATAATAAATGCTGTTTCCATTAACGGCTTTTTGAAAATGCAAGACTAGCAGGCAGATTCCCAGCTCTGCAGGCTAGAGCCTATTTGATTAATTTGTCCATATTGTAGTCCTGATTTCTCAGGCTAACCTTTTTGAGGCTGCGGGTGTTGCTTTGCCTAATGTGTGGTGTTTGCAGCTTTGGGTGCCACCATCTTGCTGTAATCTTAGTATTGTGCTGAATGTTTTTTCTGTGCAGCAGCTGCTTTAGAGTGAGAGGAGAAAGGTATGGATTTACATCTTGTGACTAGCAAGGGCACAGGAGTTGGAGAAAAAGCTGATGGGAGTAGCTGAGTTGCACATGCCCTTATGCACCAACCTGTAGTAGACCTAGGAGATAAAACTGCTGATTGCTTCTCAAGAATTGTCATCATCATGTGAAGCTCTTGGCTTTGCTGTGGTACTGCTAGTGGATGGCCTTTGAAGTTCCAAGGTGAAGTGCATATATAATATGCACTTCAGTAACTGTTGGTAAGTGTGTAAGCTCTTCAGTAACCTTAGCTCTTCCGTCCTCATCAGTTGTCCCTGTAATTATTCAAAGCGTTTTGGACCCTGGGAAACGTATCGGGCGTATGCTTTCTTATTCATTTGATTTTGAAGCACAAGTGGAGAATCAATACTAAGGGCTAAGCAATGGCTTTGCACACTCTTTTTGTTTAATTGGTTTGGGTTTTTTCTTTTTTTTTCTTTTTCAACAGCAATCAGGTTAGTCTTTACCTGGACTACAGAAAACAGGATCGTATGTCTACAAGTGGCTCCTGAAACCATTTTTATAGGTTTTGTGGTCTTTTGAAAAGGTAGCAGAATAAGCCTCCTTCAGGTTTGCAAAAGGGTGTTGGATGGCTAGGAATCTGAGTGTCTTCCTTGTCTGGAAAAGGCTCAATGGAAAAGTGTTGAAACATGGCCATGAGGAGAATGCTCTTATGCTTCTGTAACTGCCAGCCTGCTCTGCATTCTTTTCCAAATAAAACCCTGTGCTGGTGAGAGGTACTCTCACACCCTTTCACTCCTCACATCTGTCTGAAGGCATAAAGCCAGCTGGAATGATTTGGTAGAAAACTTGAGTAAATGTGCTGTAACTTTTACTCTGGAAGTTGCCTCTCTTCTATATGTTGGGCATGGTCACAGATGTTGGCCAATAGATATGTATTGGACATAACTTATAGTCTCTTCAGATCTAATCTTTGTCTGTCTTGTCCTGTTTCTTCCATGTACTTAAAGCTTTGTTTTAAACGTGAAAAAAGCTCAATTTACCTTTCTGTGTGTGTGTATGGGAAGTGGAAGTTAACCGAACTTAATAGGTTTATTATCTTTTGCTTGCAGTATGTGAAATAGGGTTAAGTAATAATAATTGGTTAATTTATATGTACTTTTTTAAAGTTAGAATCTGTGCATGAAGGGGAGGAAATATGTCATGCATTTGCACTGCGCTATAATATTAGGTATAAACGACTGTGTCTTTCAAACTTTTCCAAAAGAGTAGGTGGACAAATAAGAAATGTCAGGTTATTGCATCCTGGAGGCCATCAAAATGGCAAAATGTCCTTGTCTGTTGACAGTCGCTGCTTGGTCTGGCAAGATGCAGGGAAGAGCTTTGTGTTTTTTATCATATACTGGTATTCTGTGTCTGCGGTGTTCCGTGGAACAGTCTGGTCAGTCTTTTAAGCATTGTGCAACCTGCTGCTCGGTCTGAGCATGGTAATGAGCCCATTGGCAATGCAGCTGGTGGTGCTCCATTTCCATTATCCTGAAGAGAATACTGCTTATCAGACACCTATCAGCATCCACCCTTCACATGCTAAGAGGACAGAGAAGAGTTATTTGTGGCTGTAGCACTATGGCTTTTTGAGTAGAGTTCCTGTTACTGGCCATCTATCTAAATTGTCTTATGATGTGAGCTGTGCATTAGCAGATTCAGACCTGGGAAATGGTGGAGCTGCGTTCATTTTACGCTCTTGTAGGAGCATAAGAAAGCACTGCGATGTAAGTGTGACCTTCCTAAATGTACTTGCCTGACAATCTTCCAAATTTGTCTGCTCTGGGATGCACTTACTATGAAGTTGACACTGATTTCAGTATCCTGAAGAACGTAAAATACTAAAGGGGTGGTGGTGGGAATGGTTGCATAATTTTTGGCAACTGCTGTATACTTATCATCTCTGGATCACGCTTATTTTAGCAGTCCTGCACCCACCAGGTTCTAATACTCTCTAATAAATTAATGGTCAGCTGTCTGTTTTTAATGCCCTATAGTCTTAGCAGAGATTGCCATCAGAGAGAAATGTTACTGCTTTTATCTAGAAACAGTTCCTTTTTTTTTTTTTCCTGATCCTCTTTCTAATAAATTAACTTTTCTCTTTTTAAATGCTTCTTCCTCTGGAACAAATCCCTCCTACTTGTCAAACTGCAATTTTTTTACAGAAACATCATAAAGTTCCCATTTGGGAGCTACCCACTTATATCTTACAATAATTCTATTGAATGATCTATAGCTCCACTTTTATTCCCTATTAGTGTTTGGCTGATCGATGGGTAACCTAATTGATTGTTAAGGTCAAATGTCTTTATTGGCTGATGTCTGAATCTTTTCTCATTATGACTTAAAAAAAACATTCTATGGTCTATTAGAGTTCTTGTGCTCATTTTTGCACACAGGAACAATAAACTTCATGATGTAGATGCTAGTGAACGATATACTTATGCAATGTTTTGTGTATTCTCAGGTGCAGTATTAAAAGGACGTGAAATATTGAGGTATCTGGGTTAAGCAGAACTGCACTAAAACACTTGATCATGGCTTTTCAGATTGGTCTGTGAATAAGGTAGCTGTGATGTGAAATAAATTCTTTGCTTTTATGACAGCTTAATCATTTCTAAGTGTACAAATGCAGAACCTTAACTGCTCTCATTTTGGCTTGTGATGCTTGCTGAGGTGTGGGGGAGATTAATGTGTGCTGCAGCACAGAAACAGGATCATTGTGATTGCCTGGTATTTTTCTAAACTTTTTTTTCTCTCTCTTGTGGCAATACAGTTCACTGTGCCTAGCTGATCTTTGTTTGGAAATGTGCAGGTGTGCTGTAACAACTCAGTGTCTTCTCAGAGAGTATCCTCGTGCCTCAGAGGAGAAAATAGCGGAGCAGTGTCAACAGTCAGTAGAGAGAGTCCCAATAAAATGGGGTTTTGCTTTTTCATCCAGGGTTTGTGATGGTAATCTGTTACAAGATCCATATTGACCTCTGAAATTTCATGTATGTTAATGTATTTTTAGGCTGGGGTCTCACTGGCCATTCACAAGTGTCCCCTCGCTTTCCCCAACGCAACTGTTTCTGTCATCTAAGCATTTGCTGCATCTGGCAGGACGGATATCGATTCATTCTGCTTTACCTAAGGTGCTTATAACTGAATTAGTTGGCCAAGACTCCCATATAGTCGATGAAGCTGCTTCATTCATTCACAAAATTCACTATTTTAAAGGTCTATTTTAGGATGAGAAGAATTGCATGCTGGGCTCTATTAACTATAATGGGAATGTGGGCTAATGATGTTAAATAATATTTGCAGATAAAGCCAACTCCTGGAGACGAGGTCACCGAGATACATGGCTATTTGTTGCTGGCTTTTTTTGTGTGTGTCTCTTTTTTGAGAATTTGATTGCTGCCTAATGTAAACCAAATAACTGGTTCTAGAATTGGAAGCTGTCCCAGTTTTGTCTTTTAATCGCTAGACACCCTCTAAAGCACTTTTTCTTTAGCTTAATTTGCAAACAAACAAACAAAAAAAACCCCAAAACAACAACCCCCACCCCAAATTGAGGTTGTATCTGCTTAAATTAGGTGGTAGTTTGGTGATTAGAGTACTTTACTGGAGTATATGTGGCATGTGGACTCAAACCTGTCCGTCTTAGGAGGGTCTGAACTCCAGAAATTCCATTTTCTGGGGAAATGCTGTGAGTACCAGCTTTCTGTGAAGGGGGAGGCCGACAGCTTTTCCCTCTCTGCCCCACTGTGTCCACAAGTTTCCGACCGCTAACAGTTGTTGAATGCTGTCCCTGTGCATAAATACTTAATACGAATGCAACCTCTAAGGAGACTGCTCGTTGTCTTGCAATTGCTTCATGTCTTATGTTGGCTGAAGATGGAGTTCTCCGGGTTTTTAGCTACCTAAGCAAGTGTTTTTTGCACTGCTTCTGAGGGCAGACGAGGGGCTTGCATCACTTTCTTGAATTTAACATCCATATTATGCTCAACTGATAGGCATTTTGGAGTGAGATTATGTGTCTTTTAGCTCTATGGTTCCATAGGGTGGAATTTGAGCCAGATGCTTCCTATAAATAAGGGAATTATCTGTATGCCTGTAACAGCTCAGCTAGTGTAGGTATACCTTTATTCCAGACAGGCAGGTCTAGATTAGGATTTATATTGGAATAAACCTGGAAATAATGACTTGATTTTTTAAAAAATCTTTCTACAGTTGTTTTCTTTTCCACCTATAGGAAAAGTCACTCTTCTTGATTGCTACAAATCAGTGTTTTATGCAAAGTTAACAGCTGTTCTGCTGAAGTTGGTATAACTTTTGGTTACCAAGGTACTACATTTTCTGAAATGGAAAGTGTTCGTTCTTACTAGGTGACTGGGTATTTAATTTTTTTTTTTAACTTTCTTTAATTCCTGCTATGTGTGTGTCAAGTTCTACTTGGATAGAGTGAAAACAAAACCGTGTTCAAAGTTGGATTGGTTTTTTTTTAGGGTGGTTTTTTTTGGGGGGGGGGGGGGGGGGGGGGGGGTAGGTTGTATAATTTTTTTTTTTTTTCCCCGGCCTGGAACAACCTTTTCAGTATGATTTCTTCTGAAATTCTCTTGAAACATGTTTTATTGCTACAACTTCTATCAAAGGAAGAAACAACAAACTATTCCGATCTCCTTGGGTCAGATTTTTCAGAAGTAGGCAGTTGCCTATAGCTGTGGAGATAGTTAATGCTGAACGGCATCAGTGTAGTAGCTTGCATGGCTGAGCCCTTGGATATCAAAGAGTTGGGAATGGACCTGTTCTGCATTTCAAAACCTTACTGAATGGATTTTGGTAGTCATATAGATGTCTTTCAAGTTTGTAGGATTAATGGCTCTCATACTTTTCTACCATTGTGTGGAAAAGTTTATTCATAGACTTGAAGAAGTTGTTTCCCTGTTTTTTTTTTTTAGTTCTTAACCAGACTTTCAACAAATTCATCTGACATAATATAAATTAAGAAAATATTTCCACGTCCGCTTGTTTAAACAAAATTGGGAGAATTTGAGGCAAAATCTTTTTCTAACAATAGAAACTAGAAGTATGGATATCTAGGATGTTGTAAAAGCTTTGCTGGGTAAAATATGCATCTGAAAATACTTGATTCATTACACAGGAAGATGTTTCCCTGGGTTCCATATGAATAAAAAGCAGCATTTTATGACTACTATTTAGGTTTCTTAAGAAAAATGTATTTCATTTAATATATACTGTAAGTTTTTTAATTTTCAAAAGATTCCACTAATTGAGAAGTTGTTTAATAGGAGTAATTTTTAAAGGTTCTCTAGTGTTGTATGCTAGAATTTGAAAGGTGGTTAAACTGCAATAAAGCACTCCGACTGCTTTATAGAAAAAAGAAGATAAATAAAATAGAGCACTGTATTATGCAGTTGTTTCTGTAATTAGGAATATGTTGTGTTCTGTTAGCATTTCATTTAATTTTCTTTTAATTGTAGCTAATGATGAAGAACTAAAGAAAAGAATAGCTGAAGAACTGGCATTAGAACGAGCCAGGAGAGACTCTGAAGCTCAAAAGAGAAGGTTGGTTTGTTAATAACAATATTTAAAACAAACATGTACTTAATGCTTTTATTACTGTTATTTATCTACTTACTATAAACAGTTGAATTTTGTGCCCCAAGACAGAATGGTAGGTAAGACCATTGGGTGATATAGCAAGTTTTACATGTTAAAACAACAAATTAACTGCAATTTCCTTGTAAGAGCTGATACAAAGTGTTGATCTAAATCCCTTTTGACCTCATAAACCTGACTCTCTTTTGCAGTCTTTTAAGTTCAATCTTTGTTGATTTTCTTCTGAGTCCAAATACTTGCTTTGCGGTGTAGAGCTAGAAATGGCTCGAGAGCAATGCAGAGGTGGGTTACTTATAACCCCTCTGTTTGTTCAAAAGGTAAATTTTAACAGCAGCAGAAATGGTAATTCTTGTTATTTCTGTGAATTCTAGGTATTTCTGTGAGCTGCAGTATGTTTAGAACTGCTTTAATAGTGCAGCATAGTGCTTTGAGGCTACAAAGTACTGTATTAAACCAGTTTACTAGTAGAAAACCCTTTTGATATCCTTTCTGTATATCGAAACATTACTTATGCACATGTTTATGGAGATTGTAGTTGCTGTGAAAGACTGGGTAGAGTCACACAGAATGCACCGGCAGGCTTTGGATGCAGCGCTTTTGAAATATACTGTGCAATGTTTAGTATGGTACTGTGGGATTATTAGCAATTAAAACAATTCCTCTTGGAATTTGAAATCGAGTTTGGCTGTATGGTGAATTTGGTGGACTTGTGTGTTAATTCGTACTTTCTTTCAGTGATTTTTCCTAAATAGATAATATGACACACTGAATATAAATATTAACCTACACATTGTCCTCCATTCTGAGAATGGGAAGAAAGGCTCATTATGATGAATTAAAAAAAAGTAGAATGTAATTAGTACTACTTAAACTGTCTGCATATATATCAGTTGTTTCCTGCGCATCATTATATTGTTATTTAATTGAGTTAGGTTGATGGAGTGTATAATTAGATAGGACTATATAAATGTCCCAGGAAGAAATCAGGCTTTTTTTTTTTTTTTTGATAATCAGCAATAAAGGAAATCAATATGTTACAGTGAAATCTCTCCTCTCTAGAACTGGGCTTTGACAGGAAAACTTGTGTTACATTTGAGCTTAATGTTGACTGCTCAAGAGTTCAGCTGAATGTGATTACAGTATGGAAATATTTGTTTTGTAACTTCGGTATTTTGCCGTTTGTCACTTTTCAGTAATTTTCATTAAGTATTCTGTAACTCAGTTTTCACGGGTTGTGCATTGATCTATGAAAGGTAGGGAGCAGGCTGGCTTGTCGTATACCTGATTTTGTATTTTGTAGGGAGTAATGCAGGCAGTCTTCCCTTTTTTGGCGAAGGATTAGTGAGGAAGATATTACATATTAAAAGGATCCTGTAAAATATTTTTGTCTTAAAATTAGGTTGAAGAATCTGTGCTTTTGAAATGTAAACTATGAAAATAAATTAAAATATAAAGAATAAAATGACAAACATCAAGTCTTGTTAACGGTTTCAATCCTTTTCTAGTTCTGATTTTTTTAGCAATAAGCAAGGATTTCTTATGCTTTCTACATGGTATAAAAATATATTTTAACCAGATTGTAGAAGCTCTTTTCATGTTGGATGAAACAACTTTAAAAGATGCAGATGTGTACTTAGCTATTACTTGAGGTCTTTATGGGCTGAATTCTGGCTGAGGTTTGGGGTTTAAAAACATTCAAGAAGTGCCGTAACAAATGTGGAGCTTTTCTCCTCCGGATCATATTCTTCTGAGAACAAAATGAATGCTGCTCTGTTGATTGTTCTAAGAACAGATTTATGTTGTTCAGGTTCAGCATACCTACCCCTCCTGCTTTATTTGAATTGAGAAAGCAATCTCTCCATAATGCAGTGGCATGAGAAATGTTTGTGCAATGTTCTTTTTCAAGTCAGGATCCATACTTTCAGGCAAAAAAAAATGCCATCTTCTGTACAACCTCCTGTGCCAGTCTTCTGCACCCTCATAATTCATAATAGGGAAATATTTCCTATTCTTACAGTGTTACAGAGTTGGTACAATTTTTCATCATTACTGCACTCCAATTTGCAATTACCTACTTAAGAGCTAGATACACATTGTTCAGATAAAGTATTTTATGTCTTGCATGTCTGTCCAGTGCAGAGTGTTCTAGGTAACATAAACATGAAATGGAAAAGATTACTCTCAGCTGCAATTTATTTGTAGTACACATACAAACACATGGATGCAGTGTTGGAAAACGGAGCAAAACCTGAGTTCCCAGCTATACCATGCTTAAAACATATAATGGAAGGAAACTGTTGACAGAGAACAGTTTATGATATCCATATGTCAATAGCTGCAGAAGAAAAAATACACCATCATGCAGGTTTCATAACTTACATGGCGGGATGCAGGATACCAAGGCACTGGTGCTGTCCAGGGCCAGTTGGACTGAAGCGCGATGGCATCTCGTGGCTCTGTGAATAGCAACGTGCAGAGCTGTGATCACCGGCTCTCTCAGCACCAATGTCAGGCTCTTTGATAGGGAAATGAGTATAATGAGGCCTGACCCCCTGAATGTAAGATTTGCAACTTTTATCTAGGAGAAACAAGTCAAAGTGCTGGATTTCCCCCCCTGCTCAAAAAAAAAAGTGTAGAAGTTATAGTAGGGGCATAAACCTGTAATTAGTGAATTTAACTGGTATCCTAGCATTAAAAACTACTTGACCTTGCACTTCTGATCTGTTAACAATTTAATTTGATAACCCACTGTTTTTCTTTGGCAGTCTTTTAACACACATACTGATGGTATGCGACACAAAATTAAAGATCTTTTATTTCTGCCTTCATTTTATGAGATTTTTTTTACCATCGATGGTGTATTTTGCATGTATACATTTTCATTCCTTTCTCAAAAACATTGTGTTTTTCCAGTCTTTAAGAGAAACAACACTTAAACATATAAGTATCTGAAACTTGCAACTGTTTGTTGTGTCTGATTCCAACTGTCTAATAGCTAATTTCAGTACTGTTTCTGTATGCAGTGTATGACCACATTTTGATCTGATTGTGAGATGTATTTTACTTGTTTCAGACTGTGAAGGAAATTTTAATTTTAACTTGCTATATAATTTATTTATTCACACATATATACACAGTACAGATGGACTACTCTTACTATATAAAGTTAAGGTCTGTGCTTATTTCTGGGATTAAAGCTAAAGGCTGACTCTTCAAATTGTGCTTTAATGCCATCAATGCACTCACAATACATGAATTACACAGCTTTTGTTTAAAGGGACTTTGAACAGTTCACATAAAGTAGTGATTTAGACCCAGCTTTAGAACATGTGCCCAAAATAGTATGCCCACTGGTCTTTCATACTATTTCTGTATGCTTCTTCACATGTGTTCATCTCTTTTTATTGTGTGATTGAATACGGTTACAAACCTGTATGTTTCTTTGCTGAGAATGTGAAGCTTGCCTAAACTTTTGGCTATATATGCGAGTAGGATGAAAACCAGGAGGCTCCTTGGGAACTTAAATTTCCCTATAAATAATGATGAACCTTCACAGGATTGTCTTCCCCCAGAATTTGGAAGTCCATATAGAGATTGTGGAAACATTGTAGGTTGATCCGAAGGTTAATAGCTACTGTCATGAGAATGTGCGTGGCTTCTAGTCCGTTGATGGAAATTTGAGCATTACCAATGGCTGAGTTCCCCCATGTTTGACTGTTCTGGGCCAGGACACCGCCTCATCTCGCTGTTTTTGCAGTCCAACTAAGGGACAAATCTTCATGGAAGTGCTTTAATAAAGCTTCCTTTCAGCTGATTGTCCACTGGGAATATACCTACTTATTCGGTTAGACTGGATGAATGCAGTTGCTGTGTATAGAAGTCTTTTTCTTTTTCTTCCTTCCTCTCTATCATCTTAAGTGGAAGCAACGTTGATTCTCTCGGAAATGAGCTGAGTTGTACATGAAGGAAGGATGTCTGCTTGCCTTGTCTTATACTTTTCTCATGTAACTGCTGGCTAGTGTTGGAGACGGGTTATTGGAGTAGGTCAGACCTTTAGTCTGGCTGGTGTAGGTATTCTTATGCTTTCCAATCAGTTGTGGAAAAGAGGAACGTGTTAAGTCCGTCCTATCGACCACAAACCCCACTGAAGAGCCGAAGTTGATTCTAGTTTATTCGTTCTTTTACTCAGCCCAACTATTGTTTCCTACTCTGGTTTTTGAACATTTGAAATGTTTCATCTTAAAAGTAGTTTTGTTTAGAAAAGTTAAATTGATTATTATTTGATCACAACAGAATTTGCAGTGACTGCATTACTAGATGAGACCAGTTAATGTGTCAGAGCTACAATCTTATGATAATACTGCAGGTAACATACAGGTTGTAACACTGTCAGTATTATAGCAAATATAGCAATAATAGACTCATAGAGTCATTTAGGTTGGAAAAGACTTTTAAGATCATCCAGTCCAACTATTAACCTAACACTACCAAGTCCACCACTAAACCAGTTAAGGGGAGAGTAGCAGTTTCATGTTTCCTGGCTTGGTGGCTGGATTATTTTTAATGAAAGTAAAAACTAGGAGTCATTAAGGTTGGAAAGGTTACAGTTGGTAATACTAGAGAGCTTCTTTATGTTCTGAACAGAAATAAGAGGAAAGAGCAATGTGCCTTTTCCTCCTAGAGAAACTAGAGCTTTGGTATTTCCATAGTCTGTTTTCCTTTCCATGTCAGTACCTCCCAGAAATATTCTCTATTCTTACAGTGTTACAGAGAAACTCCACTCATTACAAGGTTTTGTATTTACTGAAAATGAAGTGTAAGTTAGTACCTTAATGGTTCAACAGACCACATGCATATCACTACTTTGGGCATCTTTGAAAGGCTTTCTGGGTGTGATTTTTTTGTTACTGCCTCTGGTAGGTATGGTCCCTTCAGACCGACCAACGAAGCAGGCTTTTGCCCCCTGTGAAATGCATGCCAAAACTGCTGTTACACAACTCTGTAAGAAAAGACTCTTAAAAATGAGAGAGTAGGCACAAGAACTTGAGTTTGACAGTGGTGATGCGTAATAAATGATAATTGTTGACATAGTTTCTTTTATCACAAAGTTCTTAACTCCATTTCCAGTGTCATAATAGAAAGAGATGGAGAGTTTGTGAAACTAGTTATTTGTCATGACATGAGATGATACAAAATATGACAATGAAACTTCTGAATCCTTTAGCTGTTTGGATTTCCTCCTGAGGCGTAGTCTTACAAATGTAGATCATTACGCTATGTCTTGTCACAGCTGTTGAACTCTTTTATTTTAATCACTTTGGTGTTTGAGATGAGTCTGAAGTAGCTGTTCCTGTTGAATGAATTGGAAGCGTCTCTTCTGATAGCGCAGAAGTGGCCCTGCACCATACCAGATGGTGCCATGGCTCATGAACTTCATCGATGAGAAGCTGCTTCTTGGTCAGCAAGATGCATCTGCTGCATCGAGTTCAGCAGAGAAATCTGCACAGCTCGGTGGATCAGTAGGTATGTTCTGGGACAATATGACAGTAGTAAACTAGCACTAGGGATCACAAAATGCACATTCGGAATAAAGAGAAGTAGTATTAGGCTAAAGGGGTTTGTGGTGGGTTGACCCTGGCTGGGTGCCAAGTGCCCACCAAAGCCGCTCTGTCACTCTTCTTCTCAACTGGACAGGGGGGAGAAAATATAATGAAAAAGCTTGTGGGTCGAGATAAGGACAGGGAGATCACTCACCAATTACTGTCATGGGCAAAACAGACTCGACTTGGGGAAAATCAGTGTAATTTATTGCCAATCAAAACTGAGTAGAGTAATAATAAATAAAACCAAATCTTAAAACACCTTCCCCTCACCCCTCCATTCTTCCCAGGCTCAACTTCACTCCCAATTTTCTCTGCCTCCTACCCCCCCAAGCAGCGCAGGGGGACAGGAGGGAATGGGGGTTGAGGTCAGTTCATCACATGTTGTCTCTGCTGCTCCTTCCTCCTCAGGGGAGGACTCCTCACACTCTTCCCCTGCTCCAGCGTGGGGTCCCTCCCACGGCAGACAGTCCTCCATGAACTGCTCCAGCGTGGGTCCCCTCCATGGGTGCAGCCCCTCAGGAGCAGACTGCTCCAGCGTGGGTCCCCTCCATGGGTGCAGCCCCTCAGGAGCAGCCTGCTCCAGCGTGGGTCCCCCGTGGGGTCCCCAGCCCTGCCAGCAAACCTGCTCCAGACTGGGCTGTTCTCTCCACAGGGCCACAGCTCCTGCCAGGAGCCTGCTCCAGCGTGGGCTTCCCCCGGGGTCACAGCCTCCTTGGGGCACATCCCCCTGCTCTGGTGTGGGCTCCTCCCCGGGTGCAGGTGGATCTCTGCTCCCCCGGGGGCCCCCATGGGTGCAGGGCACAGCTGCCTCACCGTGGGCTGCACCAGGGCTGCAGGGGAATCTCTGCTCCGTGCCTGGAGCACCTCCTGCCCTCCTTCCTCACTGACCTTGGTGTCTGCAGAGTCGTTCCTCTCACATGTTCTCACCCCTCACTCCAGCTGCAGTTTGTGCCCATTGGGTGGGTTGGTTTTTTTCCCCTGCCCTTCTTAAATACGTTATCCCAGAGGCGCTGCCACTGTCACTGCGTGGCCCTTGGCCAGCGGTGGGTCCGTCTTGGAGCCGGCTGGCATTGGTGCTGTTGGACATAGGGGAAGCTTCTAGCAGCTTCTCCCTGTAGTCCCCTGCTCTCAAAACCTTGTCGTGCAAACCCAATACAGGGTTTATTGCCAAGAAATAAACTTTATTAATTATGAGATTTTTTCCAGTTTTAACTGTTGCTTCTCAATGTCTGTCTGGCTTGCTCTAGTTTGATTCTTACTGCCAGAACATGGTACTGGAACTGTTGTACCATCCCTGTTAACCTGGCTGTCTCAGTCTAAATATGTAGTAATAACTTGACTTTTACCTTTTCTTTGCTTACTCTGGACAAGCTCAGCAAATACTGAACATTTTTCCTAATTTCCCAAGCAGTCAATGAGTAAAAGCTTTTAATGTTATGGCTCTGGAGAACAGGCATGGGTGAACTGGATGATTTTTTTCTTCTCCTCCCATCTTTCATTTCTAAACTGAACGGAAGTTTATCTACCACATACAGCAACTTTGTTCCTGAATATGAAACTATTCATTTCTTAGCATTCATGATACTGTACTGATGGTGCTTGATAAATCTTTTCGTTTATAAAGAGTTTGCATTATGAAAGGCATACAGAGAAGAAAAGATATTTTGAAAAAGCAAAAGTGAACAACAACTTTTATCATCAGTATAATGATAAAATTTTTGCTGCTGTCAACCTCATCAGACTGCTGGATTTCTACACTAACATATACGCAAAACAATATTTAAGAGGCAAATGAAGGATGTGATTTCCCATAGAAATTGAACATTCATGAGTGATTACTTACCTTTTCTTCCCTTGAAAATCAGGGAAATTTCAGTCTTATTTATTTTGCTAATCATCTAGCTTAAGCTAATTATATTTGTGGGTTTTCAGTCTCATGCTTGGCAAGTGTTTCCTAGCTTCCGCTTTTTTTTAATGTGATTTGGCACATGGCAAATATTAATTATATGTAGAATGAGATGTTTTTGCAAAATGCTGTGCATGACAGTCCTTTCAGTATTGCAGTTTATTTTGTTCAAGTCTTCAATATATACATGCATGTAATTTTGTTAGCATGCCAAATATATGTCCCTGTGCAGATTGCTGATGTATGACTGTCCCAAGAGACCCAGATGATTGCTTTCCCTATGCTTAGTTGTACTTGGGTTCTCCTATATCATATCTCCTGTGATTCCAGCATTGTTTCTTAGAGGAAAAGTGCTACTGTAAGTAGGAATTTTAAGGCAGGGAAAGGCTTAAAAGTAGCCTTTTGTTTGGTTCAGTGGCCCTTCAGTAACTCTGTTGCTAGGTCTGCTCTAAAATTGTGCAAGGCATGACAGAGGTGGAAAATAATCAGGACTAGTGCTGAGCATTGTGCAACTGTGGCTCAAAACCTTATTTAAAAAGGATCTGATGTATGTAGAAGTTACATAGCGTATCTTCTTTTTTACAGTGTCTGTTTAGTCAGTCTTGACTCTGCAAATTTACTTCTGTTTAAATTAAGATCATGGACATGGGCTAACTTGATTTGAGGAACATGCTTGAACTTCTCTAGGTGCCTTCAGATGAAGCTGAATGGGTCACATTCCTAGGATCCCTTGTGAAGGGAATTGAATGGCTGCTAACTGTCAGTGGACGGGAAGTGGTGGGTATCTGGACATTAATGATTTGAACCTGCAGATCCAGAAGAGAACTATTGCCTGCAACCTCAGGAGTGTGTCAGTGTTTCCTAACTACCTTGTACTATAGATACAAGCCTGCATTTTGTTTTGTAGTCTTATTCGGTCATTGTCCGGCTTTCTGGGCCTTCTAGTGGTTGCCTGGTGGGATCCCCATTATCCCTTCCCTGTATTGCCTTCTGCTTGTTTCCAGTATGGTCACCAAAAAGCTAATTAGAAGAACAAGAAAGGTATGGACCTGTTGGAGCAGGTCCACAGGAGGCCACAAAAATGGTCAGAGGGCTGGAGCACCTCTTCTATGAGGCCAGGCTGAGAGAGTTGGGGTTGTTCAGCCTGGAGAAGAGAAGGCTGCGAGGAGACCTTATTGCGGCCTTTCAATATGTCAAGGGGACTTACAAGAAAGAAGGAGAGACACTTTTTACGAGGGCCTGTAGGGACAGGACAAGGGGCAACAGTTTTAAACTGAGAGAGGGAAGGTTTAGATTAGACATAAGGAAGAAATATTTTACAGTGAGGGTGGTAAGACAGTGGAGCAGGTTGCCCAGAGAAGCTGTGGATGCCCCATCGTTAGAAGTGTTCAAGGTCAGGTTGGAGGAGGCTTTGAGCAACCTGGTTTAGTGGAAAATGTCCCTGCCCATGATAGGGGGGTTGGACTAGGTGACCTTTAAAGGTCCCTTTCAACCTAAACCGTTCTGCAGTTCTATGATGGCTTTTGATGACTCTTAGGCTTTGTTATGTTTTGACTGTCTGGTCTCCTATGATGACTTTGGTAACTTTTGTCTTGAAAGCCACACGAAAAATGCTTTTCTTGAGTAATACAGATGATAGATTTTCAAACATTCCCTGGTAATGAATTGCTGGAGTCTGTTCTACTTGGCTAGCTGGGCTCCATATGGTGTGGCATTTTATCTGTCATTAGCTGGATAACTTATTGCAACCTCTATATTTCTAAACATCCTCATCTGTTTAAAGAAAATCTTTCTAAACTCTAAATCAGCTTTTAAAAATATGTACATACTGGTGCGCGAAGGTGGCTCTCAGTGGTAGGTTATTAGATTGCAGCCATTAGCTTCCTTGTATTTTTTGTTGTTGTTGTGCTTGGGGGAGGGTCCCTATATAACTGCAATTCGCTTTATGGTTTAATTGGTGCTCTGATGCATCTGAGTGCTTCCCCCCGACCTTGTTTTGTCATGTCTCAGCAGTACATTGCATATATGACAAGCTCTTAGTAAACTTCTTGGAGTAGGCAGCTTTTGCAGAAGAGAACAACAAATTCACCAGTGAAAACGTAAAGTGAAGAATGAAGAACAATATTAGAGAAGAACCCTTTGGGAAACTACACACCAAAAGTGTTATATTAAAATCAATACTGGGGCTTGACCTTTTTGTGCTACTGTATATTTCAAAGCTTACTATTGATTTCTGTTTTAATAACATGTTTATTCTAGTTTAGTGGCATAGGTCTGGAGAATATAAGGAAAAAAATAAAATGATTGATTTATTTACAATATTCATTCTATATCTTACTGAGGTAGATTTTATGAAGGGCATATTAATGTATCTTCAGTTCATATGGGTAGTGCACTAAATGTGGTGAAAACTTTTTTGAAATAGACTTATTTTCTTCCTAAATGATTATATTTTCCCAGGTAATTTGCTATGTTAAATTGGGAGACTGGCTTTTTCTTGCAGTATTTTTCTCACGGGGGACAAAAAGCTTCTTTGTTTGAAAATAGTTGTAATCTAGTCTTCTGCCACAGGGACCTCTTGATAGTGTTTAGAATAGGTGTGAAAACAGTCAGGAAAATTTTATCTTCTCTACTGCTGACGGTAGGCTAGAAAGTTGGAAATACTTCTGTGAAACAGTAGAAGTGATTATAATTATTTTGACTTCTGATAGGTCAAGGCTAAGAGCTTAATATCTTCTGGCATGAGTGACCATACTGTTTTAAAAAAAAAAAACCAAACAGCTAAAGGTATTACCCAATTGATAATCACATTCAGGAATGCAAGAATTGGTACAACAGACTTGCGCCAAAGCTTGCCGCCTCTGGTTGTCCTTTCTCTGACAAGGATTCTATGAAGTAAGTATTGCAGAGAGTGATTCAAGCGCTGTTTAAAAATATAATTGAGAGAAACTGCCTTTAGAGGGAAGTTTCTTTGTTGCTGTTGTCATTCCTGGGGGGGAAAAAAGGAGTTAGATACTCTGATGTGAAAAGGTATACTTTTGAAGTAAAGCTCTGCTGTCAGTACTGCCACATTTATGTAGCCTATGGATAATTATTCTATCTTTGTTCATACGCCTTTATACGGTGTGACTTGTCTTCCACAAATGCTTGGAAGCTTAACCTTTGTCTAATATGACATTCAGTATATCAGAAAAAAACCCTGGCTATTGATTTGAGAGAGCAAAACTTGGATATTTTATAATGATAAACAGGACTTTGGGAGAGAAGTCATAAATTGCATATAAATTGGAAAGAAAGGCTAATGTGACATCTGATAAGGGCTTCCTGTCTCAGTATGGGGCATGTATGTGTGCATGACTCTCCTTCCATATCTGAAGATGTATCGTTGGTAGAGAGAAGACTTAAAATAGTAATTGGGTAAGATTGTAGAGTAGGCTTTCTGGAGTGTAAAATCAGATAATGCCGGGCAGTGGTGAGGACTATTCATTCACCAAAACAAAACATTCAAGTTTGGTGTGTATAACCGATTTTATAAAAATAAAAAAAAGGTCAAACCTATTTCCTCTGGTGAGTGTCTAAAAGGCTACTTCAGCCTCAGGGCTGGGGAACACACATGGAGGAAGTGGCAAGTTTTGGCATCACTTCCACAGGTTGAGTTCATCCCATTCCCCCTTCCTAGTCATCCATCTCAAACATTTTTTCCCCTCTCACAGCAGAAGTTTCCTTCGTCTGATCTCACACCCAGCAAAAGTTTTAGAAGTTAATTTATTCTTCAACAGCTATAATATTATTGAGGTCTGGAGGATTGTGGGATAATACTGCTCTGTCACAGGAGAAGAGGGAATGAGGAGTCGGGCTGGGTGAAGACTGTCCCTTTGCAGGCGAAGGAAGAAGCCAGGATTAAGTGTGAAGATGTTTCGGGTTCAAGCACAGATTTACCTATAAAACAAGTACTGTGATCAGGTGAGCTGTTGTAACTGATGCCTCTTTGGACAGCCAGCTGTTGAAAAGATAATTCTATTATGGAAGCGTAAGTCACCTTCTGAATGGGGTTGCATTGTACCTTTTGCTTTTTAAAAACCATAAAAGTTTAGTGCGCAATCTTACCTGCAAAGTGCCAGGGAAACGTACAAATGTTTGCAGCTATGCTGCTTATGAGGTTGAGGGTTTGGAAATATCTAGCTATCTTAGAAGCCTGTTTTACTTTCCTTATTGTTTTCTGGGAGGAAAAAACCCAGTATTTGGCAATGGTAGAGTTACTCTCAAGATTTCTGTTATTGGTCCGACTCTCCATTAATACCGTTTTGTCTAGTTCTCAATATATATGGAGATGAATCTTGGAGACAGGAAGTGGAAATTGGAGAAAGCAGTGGTATAATTTACTTCCTACCTTTATAAACCCTAATTTTCAAGAGATTATTTTTCACCTTGATTTTAAAACTTGGCATATCAGCTGACAACTTGTATACCAAGCTTCATCTTCATAAGTTTATTTCTAGGAGAGAGGGGAAAAAGACTTGAAGTCAGTGAGTTTATTTGGAGAGAACATCCACAAAAATAATACTGCTTTATAGTTTTAGATTCAAGTAGGGAGGAGGGAAACTATTCCCCCCTGGCAATTTTAAACAAACCTTTGCTTTCAAACCGCTGAACTCTTCCATTTTCAAATGTAGCAAATGAGTAGACATAGCAGAGAAACACTTAAAAATAATGATACTAATAAAAAAATTCCGTAACTGTCACTTCATTTTAACGGATAATTAATGTTGTTGTAATTTCACAATTGCCTTTGCAGATCCCAAGAGGAGTGATGTTAAGTTGGAAAGTAATTTTGAGTGGAGTTATGTGGATATTGGGAAAAGTCTTAGCTAAATACATACACAAATTATGTAAAACAGTTTTACTATTCTGACTTAGGTTCTCTGCATGCCTCTGGCATAAAGGTAGAAATTAGTTCGTCTATTCTGTCTGTATATAACACTGATCTATATGCACATATTTTAAAAACAGTCGCTTTATGAAGTATAATTACAAACCCGCCTCAAACAACCTTTCCTTCCTCCTACACGTCCTCCTTCCTCTCAACATCCATTGACCAAAAAAACCCCAACCCCAAGCATCTTAATAAAGTCAACTCAGCCATCCTCCTTAGGGTATGAGCTGCCATCAGACTGACAAGAGTCTGTGTCCGTATGCAATATATATTAACAAGCTGTCCATGGAAGTATTGTTGATAAATTGAAGAGTTGTATGTAATTATGAGTTTCAAAATCAGTGTCTTTGATCTTTTGATCAGGGACTGGCATGTAAAATAACATGGCCATTAGCAAAGATTTTTCAATTGATAGCTGTTATGCTGAGGATGGAAGGCAGCTGGAAAAAGGAAATGAATGAGTATGTTCAACTGAGTGTTACTACTTGGACTCATGATTATGGCTGATTTGAGAAGCAGAGCAATTGAAGTGGGGGGTGATTGAGAGGACGGAAAGAAATGGGTTAAGCAGGGCGAGGTGGAACGTAGTCTTAACCAAGACAATTTGTATTAAGTTCAGTGTTTTCTTGGGTTGGATAGCACACTTCAGCCTAAAGAAAGAGTAAAGTAAAACACTTGATACTGTGCCCTCCTTGATACTGCTACTGGACATGTCCAAAACTAATGTAAGACCATTTGGGACCGACCAAAGGCAAGCATGTGATGGGACGTATTGGAGGGAGGAGTTAACATTATGGCAAAAGCTAACTTGCTGCTTAGGGAATTGCTATCACTTTTATCTTTTCAGTAATATTTCTGATGAATGAAGTGCTAATTTATATATGTGTATGGCCAGCCTTGAGGAGGAACAGGTCACCATGAGGAAGAAGTGGATAGGGAATAAAGTAGTGGAGTTCTTGTTAAATTTAATAATATGAAGTGCAAGCTTAGGAAAGTAATGGTAATATAGTATAAGACTGTAGGAAAATCTCAGATTGCTGTATGCAGCTTGAGGTAGATACACCAGAAAGAATAAAAGATACATGGAACAGATATTGATCATATATTTTTTTTAAATATTAATCTACAAGTTCCAGAGCTGCAGCTACCCCTTGTCAGAGGACAAGGGAGACCTTCCCCACTCATATCCTGAGTGTGTAACTTGGCCTTTCTCTTTTCCTCTTCTTCCTTTTCATTTGTTTCTTCAGCTTCACTCAGCCATTGGAGGTTGCCTAGCTTCCATGTTATAGCTGTGGTAAATCAGCTGGGATGATGTCAGTGATACTGGGAAGTGCCTGGTTGCACTTTGCTTACATAGTGAAGGGGGAAGGCAGTCACCAGGTCTGGAGTACATCAGGTTAGATTTGGAGGGCTTTATTTTGCAGCCTGCTGATGTATAAGACGAGCTGTGTTGCTCAGAATTGTTCGATGGGACAGGGATTGCAAGCGTTATTGGTACCTTTGATCTCTTCTCTCTTCCTGCATGCACCATTCCTAGCTAGCGATAGGACGAGAGGAAATGGGCTCAAGCTGCGCCAGGGGAGATTTAGATTGGATATTAGGAAACATTTCTTCACAGAAAGAGTAGTCAAGCATTGGAACAGGGTGCCCAGAGAGGTGGTGGAGTCTCCATCCCTGGAGGTGTTCAAAAAACGGGCAGACGTGGCACTTTGGGACATGGTTTAGTGGGCATGGTGGTGTTGGGTTGATGGTTGGACTGATGATCTTAGAGATCCTTTCCAACCTTAATGATTCCTAGTTTTTACTTTCATTAAAAATAATCCAGCCACCAAGCCAGGAAACATGAAATTGCTACTCTCCCCTTAATTGGTTTAGTGGTGGACTTGGCAGTGTTAGGTTAATGGTTGGACTGGATGATCTTAAAGGTCTTTTCCAACCTAAACGATTTGATGATTCTATAATGAGAGCTCTTGATCATTTGTAGTGAATTTGTCAAAGAATTTTGATTGTGCATGTTGTGGTCTATAAAGTGGAGAGCAGTTTGGATCCGTCCAGTCACATTTGAATGGTTTTGGACTAAGCACTCATGAAATGCTTGCAAATCTGGGTTTGATGACCTGCATGTTCCTTTTTTGACTTTATATTCCCACGTTTTTAAAGCTTTAGCATTTTTGGTTTGCCTCGTTTCTTTTCTATTTTACCAGTCCTAATTCTCTTGTACTTAACAAGAGATTTGTTCGGTATGTAGATTTCTCAAAAACCACTCGGGTAGAACATAAGTTCAGGAAAGTTATATTCCAGTCTTAAATTTAGAGGAGTTTTCCGCATTCCCGTAGATGTTCTTTAGTAATGTTTTGGGTTCTTCCTCCAGCCCTCACCCAGAGCAATGAATCATTTAAAATACAGTTCACATAAAACTTTGCCAAAAGAGCAAAGTGAATTAGAGGAAAAAAAAAATTCTTTTGCCTATTTGGGACATGTGGGCAATATGAGTGCAGAAGTTGAAGGCAAAATGTGTCTTTTACACCGTGGCTTCACGGTGCCAGAGAATGAGATTTTCTTTTTTTTTTTTTTTTTTATTTTTCCCTGTTAACATTTACATAATCTGAAGTACAGGGTTTAGAAATGAAATTTTAGGACAGATGTTTAAAGAAAGTGGTTGCTACTAATGTTAGGAATAGCCCCCTTCACCTGTAGTATGCAAAGTCTTATGTGAATAGAGAATAATTTTTTTAATGTGTAAATAGTGCTAGGAAATCACTTCAATTTAGTAGAACTTTTTTCTGTTGTTGTTCTGAGATTTTTGTGAAGAAAAAGACATTGCCTTTCAGATAATTTGTTTGTAGATCTCAGTCCTTAACTATGTTTTGCAGAGGCAGAAGTACTTTAGATAATTTATTTTACTTTGCAGTCAGGTAAATAATCAGTTACTAGAAATTGAGTAGGAGAAATATCCATGTCGCACTTCTAAGACCTCAGTTCAGGTTAAAGTTGTTTTCCTGAGGTCTCTTGCATCTTTTCAAATCCCTTGTCAGCTACAGTGATTTTCAACCACAGCTTTCTATAGCACATGCAGCATGCACTCATTAAATATTGAAACTCGGTACTCAGAAACATTATTCATTCATTAATATTGCATCATGGCCTAAACTGCATTGTTCAAAACATTTTTGGATGTTATGCAAGTCTGTCAGAATGCATTAACAAACTTGGTTCTGTCAAACTAAGCAAAAAACGTGATGAACAGTTTCCACTGTAAACACGTTGTACTCTTATTTTTAGTCAGTGTAAGCTTTTTCAGTTGAGGGGGTATCATATAGAAACGGCAGTGTTCAGAGATCGTGAAGATTAAGGAAGCTGGATAAAATTAGCATTAAAAAAACCCCAACCTCATTCTAAGAAAGCATACAGGTGGGAGGTTTTTTTTGTTTGTTTTTTAATACTGAAACATTTTAGTTTTATGTCTTCTTACATGGAGTTCATATTTAAGGATCATTTCCAAATTTGAAGACTAATACCTCTTCAGATTTTTCTACATTTTTATAGAGGAGAGGATGATTTTCCTGATAGTGGACTTTGAAACGGGAAGTATTTTGGTCGGTTGGAGGTAATGAAAAATGACCCAGTTCATGCTTTGGGCTTGAATGAGTTTATCTTGGATCACCACAGATCCATCAGATTGTGTAGCTGGGAGACTGTAATAAAGATATAACAACTGGCAAGTAATCATTTCCCTGAAAAGTAACGAAAAGAAAATGTTTAATCTTTGATAGTGTAATAAATACTCAATAGCTTTAATAAGGGCTGAAAACGATATATCACTATATTTGCTTTTTGTATAGTGTTGTTTACCAATTTTAGATTTCCTATGGATTCTGTATTAATTTAGAATAAAGTGTGTAGTGGCCATCGAAGTACAAAACTAATTTTTTTTTTTTACATTTCTCAGTGTGTGGCTGTTCTCTGTGAATTAAAAGGTGCTTTTTCCTTAATGATAATCTTTAATATCTGCAGGTGTTTTTCAAGAATGACAGAAATGGAGATTTTTGAAGTAAACAATAGTTCTGAATTGAGAATTAAATTATTCATCTTGTTAGTGTGGCTAACACGTTTCATGCTGTGCAAGATTACAGTACCATGTCATAAATTCATGTGGTAAAATTAACAATTTGCTTCTCTTGAACTCATTTTAAAAATGGATCTGAAAAGGACTGAAACTTTTTTCGGAGTGCAACAAAGTTTTATCATGCTTTTTTTTTTTTTTTTAATGTATTTTGTATTTCTAAAAGATACAGAAAACAGGCCACTTGTCCCATCACTGTTTGTTTCTTCAATTTCTAATTCTGCTGCACAGTAGCTGGAGAGAGGAGCTAGCTGTGTATTTTGACTTCACGTATTTTGTTGGACCCTATATGATAGTTGCCAGTTACTCATTTTAAGTCATTACATAGCTGAGGAATTATTTTTGTTGTTGTTAATTTGTTTTGTATTATTTGTATGTTATTATCTGATACTAGTTTCATTTGAATATAAATAATTAAACTGATATATAGAGAAAATATAAAATTCTGAAAACCTAAAGAGCATCTTTCTACATAAGCTTTTAAATATAGATGTATTTAATCTATTTATTCCTTAATATACATTAATTTAGGCAAATTTACTCTTCCTCTACTGTCAACTGCAGTAAATGGCCAAGATTGTTTTATTTTTCTGTCGTGGTGCTTGTGGTGGTCAACCATAATTGATGAGACTGTTGTGTGCTACCTGTAGCCTGTTTGTTCGGTGACAATGTATGGTACAGAGTCACTGCCATGGGATTCCAGCTGTTCTTCGTTCAAGTCTGGGCTAAATCAGTACCACTGGCTTGGGGAAATGCCATAATTGAGTTAATTTGGGCTCTTCCATAGCTGCGGAGAAAGAGGTTTTCCTCCCAGAGCTGTGGGGTAAGCGTTTCAGGCTGTCTTAGATAATGCTCTGAAACATTTGGTGTATTCACATGTAGATTCTCTTTCACTTAATCTTGCGTGTAGCGTGTTCATAGCTCTTCCAAAAGCTGTATAATAACAAATGTCACCTAGATTCTCACATTGACTGCTTTTATAGGAAAAAAAAGAGACGAATAAAAAAGAGTAATGCAGAAGCAAAAAGCTTATTCTGCTGGAATCTGGTATTTCCCCTTTGGCTTTGGTCTGAAGATCTGTTTCAGGAGATGGTTGGGATGGGTGTTTTGATCACATGTATGACTTTGATTTTGTCTCTGTCCCTCCTGCCCACCCCTCAAAAAAATCTAGATCTAAGACTTCATTGTCTTAGATATATGAGAGCTTCTTTCAGAATTCTTCTCATCTGTCTGCCGGTGCGAGCTTGCTCCTTGAGAATAACATGGTTGGTTTTGTGTTCAATTTTAACAGAATCTTACTTAAGTGGAGTGTACTGCAAACATTATTTTGATGAAAGTGACTTCAGGAATAAAACAGTCCAAAATTTGTTTCATAGTAGAACATAAATATGATAAATAAAATATCCAAATTCTTATTATGCCTCTATTTGTTCCGAGATACATAAATCTTTGGTGGCTGGATTTACCTCACCTCTTGCAGTTTCCTCCAGGATTTTTTTCCCTTGGTAACGGCAACGTTAATCATGCTTCTGCTGGTTTTTTTTGCCTTTTTTTTTTCTTTTTTGAGGAAAATCCAAGCTTCATATATTTAGGACTGCTTCTTGTGTTCATTAATTTTAATGCATGCAATGGTGTTCTGCTCTGAGCAAATCCAAGGTGCTACTGTCTCCAGTGAGATAGGAATTACTTGAATGTAGGAATTTTCTCCAGAAGGATCTGGATTCAAGTTTTTCATTCAAATAGGTAAGCTTCATAACTGTCACAGTATTCATTACAAAGGAAATTAGATAATTTTTTTTTCTCCTCTAGCTAAGCTCTTAAGTCCAGTCTTTAAAGGCAATAAGAGCCTCAGGCAGAGCATTTTTATTCTCTGTTTTGAGATAAGCAGGATGTTTGCAGTGCTGTGAAGGCTATTGGTACAAAGGTGTGTCCAGTTTTAGTCAGTACAACTTCTTTTCTTCTGACAAAAGCTTCCCCCCCTCCGTGTTTTAGTGCCCGTGTTTATAGTATCTGTATTCAGGACGTGACCCGTTTTCTACTTGGAAAGCATGCATTTTTTATATATGTTTTAACAAATGAATCTGCATTTTAGCACAAAAAAAACCCAGGAAGTTGTCTAGGTATTCACTGATACATTTTTTGATTTTAATATTCACAAGTTGGGTTGTACTGAAAACGGATTTCCAGAACAAGGATGGGAGCTGATATGAGTATGTTGTTATCTATCAGCAGATAGATCTACAGATAGATGGAGATGTCTGTTTAGATATGAATACCAGAATATAGTGTTAAAATGAACACACAAAAATGTGTGGACCTACTGCTAAATGGAGCAGGGCCCCTGGTGACAAAGGAAAATGAGAAGGTGGAGATACTCTAAAGTCACTTTTGCCTTCTTTTCCTTTGTCTTTACTGTTAAAGCCAGCTTTCAGGAATCCCAGGACCCTGAGACCAGAGGGGCTGTCTCGAGCACAGACAACTTAACCCATACTTAAGGAGGATCAGGTGAGGAACACTTAAACTGGACATATAAAAGTTCCATGGGGAATGATGACTTGCACCTATGAGTGCTGAGGGAACAGGCTCATGTCATAGCGAGGCCACTCTTGATTATCTTTGAAAGGTCACGGTGATGGGAAGAGGTTCCTGAAGATGGTAAGAAAGCAAATGTCATCCCCATCTACAAGAAGGGCAAGCAGGGAGATCTGGGGATTAGGACAAGAAGCAATGGACACAAACTGAAACACATGAAATTCCACCTGAATGCAAGAAAACACTGTGAAGGTGGTCAAACACTGGATCAGGTTGCCCTAAGAGGATGTGAAGCCTCCATCTGTGGAGGTATTCAAAACCCAACTGGACACGGTTCTGGACAACCTGCTCTAGCTGACCCTGCTTGAGCTGGGAGTTTGAACCAGATGATCACGAGGTCCCTTCCAGCCTAAAGAACTGCATGATTCTGTAAGAGCTGTGGACTGCACTGTCTACTTAATAAAGTAAGAGACAATTATCAAGCATTTAAAGGATTGGTGAAAGAAGTTATGATATAGAATTTAGGAGTGCCAGAAGCTTTAGGGGTAATAAAAAGATAAGTGACTTAATCACTATGTGTTTGTTTACTAAATTGCAAACAGTACAAGTGTCATGCAAGAATAAATTTTCTTCATAGCATTAACTCAGAGCATTGAAGTCCTAAAAGACAGTGCTGTGGAAAGGCAGGAGTTGTTGCTTTCTGTATATGATTGTATGCTATAAAACAGTTGAGAGCATGAAATACTGCGAAGTGTTAATCTAAGCTTTAGTACATAGAGGTTCTTGTTAATGCTTTATGCGTATTTTCAAATAGTGCTATGGAAAAGCGATAGCATTGCATACTTCATTAAATCAGCTACTGTAACTAACTAGCTGTACACTTCTTGAAACAGTGTTTCGTAATTATTTAGAAGTATTTTATTCAGACTGTGTAGGAAAAACCTATAGCCAGCAGCCTTCTCTGCTGTTTCAGCAACTTTTTTTAAAGCACTTTCTTTCTTTCTGTATAAATGATCAGTGTAATGCATAATGTCTTTTGTCTGTTAACCAGAGCTTTGTGCTTAAATGTGAGAACCATTATATCGAGCCTTTATATTTGTTGTAATTAAAAATGTCATTTTAAGTGGTCTATTTATGTGGAATTCTTGGAGTAGTGGACTGTACTGACAAGTTGTGCTATTTAACTCCTTATAAATTGCAGATGTGCATCTATCTTTTTTTTTTACTTTTGGCTAGATAATAATATAATTTATTACTGCAGATTTAGCTGATGTTTGCCTTTATTCAGCAGCGGTACATGCTGAATGCCAGTAAAACAAATTTGTAATGTCAAGGAAGAAAACTACTGTACACTGATGCAAGCAAATGTTTGAGATGAGTACGTATCTGCCTTGTGTTTGTTTCATTAAGCTCCTACAAGCCACCCAATTATGTAACTCAAATAAATGAAAATTAGTTCAAAATCCTATGTCTTTTGTTAAAACTCTGGTGAATTTAAATCAGTTGAGATGGGTATTTAGGACTTTTTTTGTGAACAAAAGTTGCCCTAAATGAAGAAGTCTAGTGGGTGCTTCAGAAAGTTAACTCCTTATATTTTGTTCTGTAGGTATGATGAGATACATTCCTGATCACACAAATAAGGATTAGAGTACCTAGGAAAGACTTTAAATTTTTGCTTTAAGGTGCTGCATGAGCAAGGCAATCTTGGATGTTTTTGAAGAATATAAACCAAATACCTTTTTGGCCTAAATTGTAGAAAATGTGATCATGAAATGCTATAAATTTCTTTTATGGTAGAATGCCATGCAAGGAAATAAAAAAAAGTCAGTAAAATGTTTGCTGTGCAACTTCCTTTGACTGAGGTGACCTGGTCTAGAACTTTAATAAAACCACTCCTAAACACATTGGCAAAACTGGATACACAGATGTCGCCAAGCCGTTGAACTTAACGGACACGGTAAGGCAGGGAACTACACTGGCTTGCAGCTAGCCTCTAGTGAAGGAGCAAGCTTTTGCTTCTGGAGATGAGCACATACGTTGCAGAATTTCTTTGTGACATCAGCAAGTACGTCTCGATGAAAGGAGGCATCTAGTTAAGCCAATTGAAATGAAGAGCTGAGAAACTCTTCGTGTAGAGTAGAGGAGGAAGAATGTAGCGGAGAGTTGGAAATTCAAAGACAAAGACAAATTCAAAGAATTGAAAAGACAAAGCTGTGAAAACTCTCTAGCATTTCAGAGCCAGAGAGAAAGAAAAGTCCTGTAGGAAAGAACTCGGAATGTTGCTGGTTGACTAGCTGCCTTCAAAAAGGATTGCAGTTGACCAAAAGGTCCACAAGACAGGTGGATATGCAGACTTAGGGATCGGCAAAGAAAGCCTTATGCCAGAAGTCATGGAGCCAAAGGAAGCCAAGAAGTCAAAATGAGAATTACTGAAAGTCAAGTGGAGGTTTTCGTTTTCTTTACTCCAGCATGTTTTAAACTAAATAGATGGGGTTTGGTGGTGTTTTCACTTACCAAAGAAGGATGTTTTTGGGGGAGTGGAAGGCAATCTAGACAGCTCTGGAACTGCTGAAGTAAAATCAGTGGCAAAGATGTTGAAGAGAAGATGTGTTACTGACATAGGAGGGAATGGAAAATAAGAGACAAAATACACCTTTACTAAAGGGCAACAGCAGCAGCAGAGAATAAATAATTTGATTCCTGTCACATAAGAACATAGCTACTTTAGGCCTGCTGTGGTTCTGTTGTTTTAATCTTGCCAACGGCTGCTAAAGCACTTGGCGTCTTTAGAAAATTACTGGTTAAACTGGAGAAGGTGGAGACTTGTCACGAATGTTAAATGGAGATTATTAGTCTGGCAGGCGGTTGGCAATGGGATTTCTGGGAAAGCAGTCTTGGAACTAATGTTAATATTTTTATTTCTGAAAGATGTATGTGGCACAACATTTAGTGATACTATTGCAAAAGGAAGGTTAAGGTGTCTTATGTGAGGAAATAAATGACTGACTCCTCCTAACTGATAAGTGGTATGAAAGTGCAAGGTACTTCTGCTAACAAACTAATGAATATTTTGGCATTGTAAATCTTCTATCTAGAAATAGCAGGGAATAAAAAAAAAAAGGGAAGTATTAGTTAATGACCGAAGTGAAATCCTCTGGAAATGGAGCATGCAGTTCTGCAACAGCTGCAGGGAAGAGCTGATGGGTTGATCGGGGAAACAACATTTCTCATAAAAGGCTGGAAGCGTGGATTTTGTTTGCATGAAAAATGGGAGATGGAACACCGAACAAGGCTGTTGTCTTAAGATGATCTTTGTCCCTCAAGTGAATGTGCTTAAATGAGGCAAGTATAAATTGAGTTTGGAGATTACAAGAACATTCCTAAAGCTCCAGAAGGTGGACTTCTGCCGCAGCCTTGCAGGCAGAATAGGGGCAGCGGAAAGGTTTGGAGTGTGGTGGTTTTTGGGTGGTGGTTTTGGTTTTTTTTTTTTTTTTTTTTTTTTTCCCCCTGCACGAGGGGGACTGTGGTGGTGGTGATGACCTGGTGAATGCTTACAGTTTTGTGTTGGGTGTTTATGCTGACTTTTACACCATTATAAGTACATTTTTGAAGACATCAAGAAATTGCACTTTAAGGAAGAAGGGCGGTCTGTAACTAAGACAAATGAATTTGAATGAACTGTTATGAACAACATAGATAAAATCTTTACATTTTTTTGTGTAAATATTTCACATCATTATTGGTATTGGTATCAATGAGCAAGCTAGAATTAAATATTGTTTTTCATCTTCATATACTGGGAAAGAACACATCACTTAACTGTTCAGTAATATCATTTTATACAGGGAGTTGGGGAAAAAGGAGGTGGGTGGATCGTAATTTGTTAAAAACATATAATGCATTATTACCAAAGGTGGGAGTGGGAAGGGAGGGACTTTCCCTGCACTCCTATCAGTTACTCTGTTGCGATGGAAATTCCTTGGGGGATCGGTTTGGCAACGACAGTGAGACGCGATTACCAAAGGATGGCACAGAATCCTTTTTCCTGGGATTTTTATCACGTGGTGTACTTGGAAATCAGTAACTTACAGGATCAGGTGTAGGGTTATCCAGCTTTGGCAGGGATTTTATAGGTGCCAATTTTGGGCATCCTCTCCCCATCCTTTCCTCTCTTGCTGCGGTAGGATGCAGCTGGTCATGGCCAAGAAGATGTTCAAAACTGGAATGGCTACAAGGTGGTATTGAGATACCTGGACTAATTTTAAGTGGGCTGGTTAAGGTTGAAATAGCAAGTCTTGCCCTGAGCCCTGTGCTTGTGGGAAGCCACCATTACATAGCCATCCCTTCTGTCACTGGTGTGGCCGTACCCACAGCTGTGCTGTTGTCTGCTAATTCTGTGGGATGTCAGCTTCTGATGGAAAGCTTTGTAACGGCTTGCCGTGGGGTGGGGAGTCAGACGACTCGGGAACATAGACGAGATTCTGGGTCATCGTCTTGTAGCAAGTTTGCAGCAAAGGACATGCGGAGTTTTGGCAAAAGTAGAAAAGAACATCCCGTCCCTCTGTAGTGTACTTAGCAGGGAAGCTGAATGTAACAGCAGTCGGGTTAAGCCATCAAAGGGTTTATCCTGACATTAGGAGCCCATTATTTTTAAGTGTTAGGAAAAGCGACTTTCTTCTTTTTGCAAGAGAGGTTGAGAGGAGACCTCACGAAGCTTCGTAATTCCAGGGGCAAGAAAGAGAGGACTTGAGAAGACTAACTAAGCTTGTGTCAAATACGGGAATAATTGCCAAGAACTATATGTAAACATCTAAGTGTTTGTTTTAATTTGCAAGAGTTTGTAGTGTGGAAATCTCTGGCAGCCTTCTTCAGAGATGATCTGATTTCATATATTTTAATTACTCTTCTAGGTACAGCATGCATAAAGAGGAGACGTTTTTAGGGGAAAACCACTTGTGGGAAGTAAAATCCAGAAAGGATGAGGAAGGCGTTTACTTCAGTCTCTAGAAATGCTAAGTGCTTTCTCTGCTGTCTCTCACAAGAAAAAGCTGCTGAGGCTTCTAGTTTGACACTTTTTTTTCTTTTTCGACAAAACATGATTTCTCCAATTGAAAAGACAACCAGCATGTTTTGACTGCACCATTGATTGTGTGAAGGATTTGTTATATCAATGCTGCTGGAATAATTTGGGGGACCTTGGGAAATCACTTAATGGAATTTGGTCCGTGTCTGCATAATCTGACTTTTTTGCTAGGGTAATTGAAGATGCTGCTTAATAAACTTTTTATAAAGATTCCCAGTTGGTTGCTGCGTTTCAGAGGGTTGTGTCTGAGCACTGAAGTAATACATCTTGTAATTGTCTTTTTTCCTCCGCACCTCACTTAAATATTTTCCCCTGGGGAAGAATCTAATGTACTGTAATGCTGGTACCTTTTTACAAAGTGACCCTACTCATTATGATTTGTTCTCTGAAGCTCCCTTGACAACGTATAAATGCACTGAGAATACTTAAGGTTCCTCTCCATCACTCTTTCAAAAATCTATTTGAAAACCAGTGTTTGATACTGCCATTACTATTCTGAGTTTCCTAAAGCTACCTCTGTGTTCAGTGTCACAACATACATGCAACAGATAAGTTTTGTTAGCTAAACGATTTATATCTATGTATTTTCCTGAAAATTAGATGCGGTGTACTTATGTCAAGTACTATACTGAAGATTTCAAATATATTTATAGTTTGTGATGTACAAGTGTTGAGAATTTTCTGGGACCGGAGTTGTCTTTATTAACTCTGTCGCAACAAATTCAATAGCTATTTTCATCTCACCCTCTCAAATTGCTGGGGAAGTTTCATTCCGGTTGTTCAGTCTTTTTGCAGCTTGGTAAATAGATGCAATACTTGGGTTTATGGTATGTCCAGAGATAGGAAAGCATTATCCCATTGCAGAAAAGAACAGAGCTTTTAGCTGAAAGTGGGGTGCCCACTGGCTGTCAGAGAGAGGGATTTTCCTGGAAAAATGCTTCCTTAAAAATAGAACAAACCCAACCAACCAACAAACAGAACTTCGTGCATGTTCTTATTAAAGATATATTTTCATAAAGCTGTCAAAGGAGTTGTATTTTGTGTGGTTTAATAGTGTTACTAAGAGTTGTTAGATTTGTGGTTTTTGATTTTGACACTTTAATCTGAAATAGACTTCTGGAATTTTTAGCGAATATTCATATTCGGTTGTCTTTAAGCCAATCATAATTTACTACAGTGACTGCTTTTAAAGTGACTGTGCCTCTGTCGTTTTAAACTACATTTGGAAAACATACCTTCAATCTAAATTTCCCTTCACCTTCTGTAGATTGAAACAAGAACAAGCGTATGTACGCGATGAGTTTGGCAAACTTCTGGAACGAGAAAGGATTTCTTCAAATGAACATTTGACTCGAGCCATTCTTCGAGAGAGAGCTGCGACAGAAGACGAGCGTCAGAAGGCACAGCGTTTTGTAAGTTCAGAAACTTTTGTAGAATTAATTCTCAGATTTTTCAAACAGCCATATGTCTTCAGACTTGTTTCAAACTATTGGTAGAGGAGGAAAGCAGATCGCTTCTTGGTTTTGTTTTTTTATTTTCCTTTATTACTAGTTATGCCATTTTATTTTATTTCTTTTTTTGTCAAATATCCCTGTTTAAGAATAGCTGATTAGAAAGAGCCTAGCCTTTCTGAAGGTTACAAATACAATATGTCGTCTTGTGTATGTGGATAATATTAAATGTCTTTTTTCAGAGGGTGGAAGAGTATTATGATAGTCTAGGTCTATTTACTAAATTTGGTTATTCTATGTTAAGAAGTTACAGAATACAAGAGAACTTTTCTAAAAATTAATTACTTCGTATTTAAAGGAAGTCCATAATATTTCTGGGCTAGAAATGTGCCTAACAGTAAGAATTAAAAAAGTATCATTTCTGAAGCCTCTTATGTGCTAGAAAACAACAACAAAAAGTCTAACTTTTGATGATTGTCTCAAACCTTGGAACCAGCTTACTGAAAAATTCTGTATCAAAGAATCATATTTCATTAGAGCTGATGTACAAAAACTTCCTGACAAGGAAGTTATAAAATATGGCTGGCTGTCTTCCTCTGAAAACTGACACTATATATTTCAGTCCATTTCAAATGTCTGGCAGATTTATAACTTCTTATCTATAGTGGTTGCTTACTATATTGAGTCTGTATTGACTCTTCTTTGTCACAATAATCATTATTCTCTGAGGTGTGAATATGCTTTTTTTTTAAATTACTTGAGTAGAAATAGTAAACAAATCAGTATTTTCAAGAAAAAAAGTTTAAAATATTTATGTGAGCATTAAATAAAATAAATGGGATTACTTATGTGAGCATCTATATAAATATTTGTTTGGTCCTCTGTATCTGAAATAAAATCAAAGCTTTCTAAGGCTTATTGGCTGGTAACATGGAAAACCAATCACTTCAATAAGCAATAGCTTTGTCTATGCTGTGTAAGTAAAAATCTATTGCCCGTGTTATTTTTCCAAATCACAATTTAAAAACAAACAAATTTCACCGAAGTACACCTAATGTTAGTATCTTTTGCAGACGTTTCCCAATGCTATTTTACCTTTATGGTAATGTTATTGTTGATTAATTATTGCAGTATGGTAAACAAATGTTTACCATTTTGTTATTTTAAAATATGGGAACAAAGGAAAGCGGAGAGGAATTATGATCAAGGTATGGCCTTAGTCTTATGCCTTAAACCCTCGGATTCTTAATATTGTGCAGGAGAGACAAGGGTTTTGTGGCCTCAACCTAATGAGGAGCTGAAGATTTATAATGGAGAATATTATTTGCATAATTACCAGGGGGTTTGCATCTTTCACTTACTGCTGTAGTTAGCACTGTGCTTTTGAGAAGCACGTGATACCTTTCTCATCAGCCAAACGCTTGAGAGGTTTCTTATTATGGATATCAAACTGGTTTATTTAGCCATTATGTCAATTTTATTGTTAATTTTTACTTACTCTAGAATATTTAAGTTAGCACTGCCTATGTGAAGCAATTGGGATCTGCTGTTAACTAGTTTTGAATCTTATCAGCCTGGGGAATGTTGTTTCAAAGTGTTTGGTGTCGCTGCATGTTGAGTTGGAAGAAGAACATACAAATGGTGCTGATGAAATGAAGGAAACGCCTTAAAATCCTGCAGGATGTCCCCTCACGTGGAGGACGGCATGACTTGCTGCCCTTCCATGGTGACAGCAGTGCTACCTGGCATTTTGGAGCTGACTGCCAAAAAAGTGCTTTTGTGGAAGCATAGGCACGTCGGGGCATAGATATTGCACATCAGAAGAGAAGCAAGGTATCTCAGTTCTGCTAGTGATTTACGCATCCTGGCGTAGTCATCTCATTTTTGATCATCTTACTGTTTTGATCTGTGAAATTTTAAAATATCTTGAGGTTCTTTGTGAAAATTGCTATGCACATTTGCTATTACTGCTGCAGCTTTGTCATTTCCACTATAGTTTGTTCATTCTTTGAAGTGTACTGTAAGATAACAAAGTCACAAGTAGGCTTTGTGTGTTTGTTTCCTTAAAATGGGTCTAAATATTAAAACATTGAGTAGTTCTCACCTTCCTTGCAAGTCCTTCTGTAAGTTGCCTCCTCTATTTTCCTGTAACTGGTCAGTTTTTATTCCCTTGGCTTCATTGCTTATGTTAGCTGTTCATTTGTTTCATGGATCCAAGCTGAATTTATAAAATCTTTAACGAGGGGGATATATCTGTGTGCACCTTTTGTCAGGTAGAATGAGTAATTCCATGTTCTAGTAAACTGCTGTCTTAGGTTTGTATTTTATGTAGCCCGGATTTGATCAGATTCTGTCAGATTCTTTTTGGAGAAAAGAGTGTTTCTGAAATGTCAGTAGCATTAGCTACAACATTAATTCCTTTACTGCTGCTAAATTGTTTAAATAGTGCACAGGAAAAGAAGTTATGGTTAGAAAGGATGACTTATTTTTCCTTTAGAAAGGCTGCTAATCCACTTTTAATAAATAGACATAAAATTGTTAGATTGAAGTAATATTTCCCTTAAACAATTTTAACACCACCTGCTGCTTACAGTTTCAGAGAGAAGAAACTTTTAAGTGTTAACAACCCAAAACTTAGCATTAACTCTTCATGCAAACAAAAAAACTTGTTAAAATGAAGCAAAAATGAACAGCTGAAGGAATAAAAGCTTTGTAGGTGACAAGAACTACTGAAAGATGTCATTTGTCTCTTTAAGTGAAAGTATTCCCCTACGCAAAAAACGAAACCTAAAAGAAGTCAGGATAGCTTGGACAGCAAGGTAAGGCAAAGAGGGAGGGCATCCTTAAAAAAAAAATCTGAAATAATTTTTAGTTGAGCAGAATGAGGAGGATTGTGACACTGGTTAGGCTAAATGTTAAAAAAACCAACTGCTCCCAAAACATAAAGTATGACAAAAAGGATTTTAAAGCACAATTATACAAAGGTATAAAAGCTAACACATACACACGCACGTGTACGCACGCTCGCACCCACCCACCATGGAACAGGGATCCTACCAAAGACTGTAGGCTCAGGAGAAGATCGGGGAGTATGAGCAGCGTGCAGAAGAGGTGAGGCCATCCATAGCAGGAAAACACCCTGAATTAATTTTTTCACGTGTCTCTGAAGAGTGGAGGAACTTCTGAAAGGTCCCATGCCAAAACTTTGCAGAGATCTCCTCAAACAAGGACTGAGATGTGACTTTTTTTTTTTTTTAGAAAATGTTAAGGGAAATCCACACTTTTGCTAATAACAGCTCTTCAAGCCTGGTTGGTATTCATAAAAGCTCTGAAAGAAACTCGGAGATGATAGATGAGCTACTGATAGCTGAACTACTTATGTGCTGTGTAAGCTGTTCGGGAAAGCGCCCTCAGTACAAGTGGACTGGAAAGTGGCTGATGGGATGTCAGCTTCTTCAAAAACAATTTTGGGCGAGATCCAGAGGTTTACAAACCAGTAATTCTGATGTTTGTGCCAACCAAGGTAGAAATTACAATTTAGAGTAGAATTTCCAGACCCTGACCAAAGCTCTAGAAATCCCTCGTGGAGTCAGCGTGAGGATTTGTTCAACTGTTGATGCTTAATTCAGCAGGAATAAATCCAGCTGCTGTTGATTCCTTTAGTAATGCCTTCAGATGTGATTGACTTGGAGGAGTATTTCAGACATAACCTAACTTTCCTTATCCTGCAGCGTTTGGGTCTAGTCTTTAAACTGCCAGTGAGACTCAGTGCGCTGAAGGGCTGGTGAGGTCTTGCATCTCCTCTGGCTTCTCACCCGTCTCTGCCTGTGTGACCCTGCTGTCTCCATTGCAGCGGGGCTGTTCTTTGATACTGAAAAGAGCTGACTTGGGAGAAGTTGATTCTACTTTTCCTTTTTTTTTTCCCCTCTTTTTTTTTTTTTTTTTTCCCCCCTTTTTTTCCTCCTGTCTGGCAAGTGATGTGAACTAGCTTATTTTGAAGGGTCAGCTATACATCAGTGTTAGGTGTAAGGGATGCTTTGCTGATGAAGAATTTCTTTACCTCTTTCTCTACCCATTTCCATCTCTGCACTGCAGGTCACCTCCTGTTCTGTTGTGTCAGTGCAGGTGGTGCGGACTGAAGCAAATGCATTACAAATCCATCCTGAAGGCCTTTTTCAAATGCAGACGTGCCCACAATCTGCTTTATAGCTTGACTACAGAAGTAGCTCAATTGAGGAAATTGCAAACTGTGTATGGAGGGCAAGTTTCTGGGGGAAGAAAATGAAAACTGCTTGAACTGGCCTTGCCACCGAAGAGAGTGTTTTTGTACCTCTAGCTTTTCTTACAGTCAGTTTTGAGACATGATATGCTTTCACCAAAGGACAAAGTGCACTGTGTGCTTGACGTCGTACTTGAGAACTGCCTGTAGCAGTGCAGCTGATAAAAAATACTTCTTTCTTCCATACCCTTAGCACGTATATGATATTTTTTTTCTGCCCATCTCTTGAAGGTGGACTTCAGAATAAATTCAGTCTGCTATTTCAGTCTAGCCGTAAAGAATTTCAGTACTGGTGTGGTCCTCTTTAGCAAAGGCTGGTGCAGTCGAAGGCCCTCCTGACCGCTCCAAGAATACCTGTATTATGTTCTACTCACATAGGCAGCAGACCTATCCTCCTTTGCAGTATTTATTATTGGAGATCTTTGCTGCACACTGAAAAAATGTGGCTAGTTGAGTTGGGCATAGTCTTGTTGAGTGGCTTTAAATGTGGTAGCTTTGCCACAAATAGCTTATTGACGTTCCATCGCTTGAGTCATTATGTGAGTCAGGGTGAGACGTAGAGAATATGGAGTAAAAAAATCAATAGTTATCCAAAGTGCAGAGGACCTGTTGTATTTCCATCTCCTTACAATGACCTGGAGTTTACTGTTAACGTATTTGCTTCAATGTCTGGACTGAAACGAGCTGTCATTAAGACCCTATATGTTAGCAAATGGTTTTATTGAGCTGCCAATGACATTAACGTCTCATTTCCCTTTGAAGAGGCACAGAAATATTGTTCTGTTCATTTGCTGTAACCATAACATTAAAATTTGATTATTGCTATCATTAGAAATCTGTACCCATACTAATACAATTATATATATTTCCCCATGTATTGTTCCAGGCTTTCATTGAAGTACCTGTTAGAGAATGAACTCTGTTTGCTGAGGTGTTTTTTTGTTTTGTAAATTATTTCCTACACAAGAAGGTCTATTAATAAATTCTGTGTTCAAAAAATCAATTTGGTAGCAGTATCCTTATATTAAAAAGCACTTTTTGTACCTTAGGTGAATGTGGTAATCAGATTATTGGATATTTTTTCCTAGCAAAATCATACTTGAGATGTATAATTCTTCTTTTACTTTTCTGAGTACTGAAATCAATAGACAAAATACATTCCTTGATGTATTAGAGCTGAAGCATGTTGAGTTATGTTAGGAGTGAATTTGACCTATTGTCATAATTGAATACCTATTGTTAAAATAGAGTGTTTCACTCTTCTGTGTCTCAACTGTTTAGATGTTTTCCCTATCATCCTTGGGTGGCTGGTCCAAGTCACTACGTACACGTGCTATGCAATGACCTTTGCTTTAGTGTTGCATTTATTTTTCCTGTCCTCAATTCATTAGCTTTGTCAAGAGAAGGTCCCCTATTTTCCATAAGCAGATTATATTCTGACCCTTCTTGCTCTTTCCAAACAGTCCTGTGCTAACCATGTTTTAAGGATGACTTCACTAGAAAATACCAGGGGGAGGAATTACTAAATGAGTTAAGGCATTAGTTCTCAAGAGAAAAGAAGTCTGTTTACAAACCTGCAGTATTTATTACATACCTCATTTAGTTCATTCATCATTTTAATAGAAAAATGAATCTTTTTTGATGATTCTGAAATAATTTAAGGTAAACTACATAGCCTGAGGCAAAACATGATTGCTTACTGTAGGGAGGGCAAAGCTGTTTCTGAAAAGTACAGTATGATTGGTGACTATAATTTACAATTTATGATAGTAAAAATATTAAAGGATCATTTGAAAATTAGACTTAAGGTTTGGAAACCACATGGTACAAAATTAAATCTAGTGACAGTTGTTTTGTCTCTTGTTGTTCAGTTTTATAATTTAGAAAGCAGAAATTTAGTTTGAAATGTTCTTGAAAGTAGATATTTTTTGAGATTTACTCATAAGATTTCATTCAGGCTTATGAATGTGGTTCTTTTTTGCCATGCACTGTTGTTACTGCTATTCAGAAATAGCAGTTTTGTTGCAGTAAATAGTCTTTTTGCATTAGTGCTCTTGTGATATGGGCAAAAGTAATTCGTTTGGCTTTGTTTTTTCATGTTGTAGAAGGCAGGGTAAAAGACAAGAATGGAGGAAGCAGTTATTTTTGAATACTGAGGATGTGATCTGTCTTGTTTTGTTTTGAGGGAGGGGGGTTTGGTTGTTTTTTTAGAGAAGGAAGTGGGGTACAATGAAGAAGTCATTTACGTTTTGAAAATAGTAAACTTGATTTCAGTGTATGTGCTCATCTTATTTTGAATAAACATAATATCACAAATATGGCTTATGTCTCTCCTGGAACACATTTCTTCTCTCACTGACTTTCTCCCTCTCTTTCTGGCATTTTTACTGCAACGGTAAGGTGCTTGGGAAAGGAATCTGGCTTTCTGTCTTTTCTGGGATGTTAAATAGATGATGTGAAACTACTGTATGAAAAAGAAGCTGTTGCTGTGCAAATAGAGATTAATAATGTTTTTTTCCAGCAATGCAAGAAATGGGACTTCCTACCAAATATTTGCGAATCATGAATGGTTTTCTTATCTGGACAAATGTATGTGCCTTGAAGAAATGGTAAAGACCCACTTGCATGTCTAAAATTACTTTATTAATAAGAGTGAACAATTTTTTCCCCCCTTGATATAGTTAAACGGTAAAAATAATTTAAAATAGCCTGTGGGTGATAGTACTCTTTGTGCTGTAGGTTGTAATCCCAGTATGATCTCTGCCATGTGAACTGTTAAGCAAATGTTTTATTTCACCTCTGAAACTGCTGTTAAGTGCCTGTGAACTAGAATAAGAAGTTGCTTACCTGTATCTCTCTTCTGTCCCTTTACAATGTCCATTCTGACATTTAAATTATTTGTTTCAATGGAACAATACAAATAATTTGCTCCTTCCTTCATTTTTTCACTTGGCAACAGGTTATAGGCTTTTTTAAAAAAACTTTATATGTAATAGTTAATTGGATTTTTCTTCCCTTCTATGTCAAAGTTCGACAGATAGGAAAAACACAGTAAAAATGGAAAACTTTGAAGTAAGGTACATACAGTGACGATTTGTTCTCTCTAAATACTTATTTTTGAACGGTGAGAGGAATGTGTTTTGTTAGTCAAACAGCATTGCTATTTTTTTAATTCTTATATAGCAAACCCCAAGATATTTGACAGAAGCAAAATTAATCACTTGTGTTATCTCAGCATCCAGATGAAGATCTAGTGCTTTACAAACCCTGCTGCTCCATCAATTTGTTCTTTTGGTTGAAATCAAATTGAGTTCATTTTTATAGATTCACTGCATAATACTCTCCTCTCTCCTCCCTCATTCATTAACCAATTTGTTCTTGCTACTCCCTTTTTATTGAATGGCTAACAAAATTACCATGCTATCTTTTCAAATGAATATCATCATTCCTTGTCATGCATGAGCAAAAAGTAAGCATATTAATCCTTTTTACGTATACATTCCCTTCTTCCAGAGAGAAGGCCCATTCCTGCCCTCAAGATATCATGAAAAGAATGTTTTAAATAACGTTCTCTTGAAGCTTTGAGCACAATGCTTGTATATAAATATTCCTACCCAGACTCCTTTTGATTACTTCTGGGCCTTTGGAGCATGTACACCCTGCCAGTTGTATGACACAACAAAAGCCAAATCAAAGAGTTGTCAAGACTTGTCCTTGTACCTGACATGGTACAAGTACATGCAAAGGATTAGAACATGTTCATTCGACAGGGGTCTTGAAACATAATACAGAGTCTCCTCCATTTCAACAAAACAAATTGCTGGGTCTTGAGACTCTAGTTCTGACTTTCATTTAATATTTGTTAACTCTCAGGTTAGGTTAATTTTGGCTAAGCAAATATTCCCTTGTCTCTCCTTTAAAGTACTCTAGTTATCTTCCTTTGGGTTGGATTAGAAGATTTACTAGAAAAAGGGTGTTTGGGGGGCAGGTGGGGTAGCAAATATGAGCAATTTGTTTTACTAATGGCCACCTGAAGAATTAATGAAAACCCTTATTTCATGGTATCTGTAACTTATATGAGGGCTCTTCATTGTGTAAGATGGGTATTTTGTTTAGGAACACCAGCTGAAAGAAAGGGACCAAGTCATTGGAAGAGGACAGTTTGGAAAGGGTCTAGCTGCCTACATATAAAAAAAGTTGCTATTTGTTTAAAAGTTGCTATATTGATTAGTGGTCTTGATGTTGCTGTCTTACGATACTCACTCTGGGTAGGGTTGTAGTATTTGCTGTGATCAGGACTGCCTATTCTGTTGCAAGCAAGTTCTGAGACAAGGGCCCTTCCTTTTGAAGTATCGAGCTGAAAAAGAAAAGAAGGAGGTTTTGTTGTGAGTAACAGTAAGATGACCAGGTGATACATATCATGTTCCTTATGGCTTAATTTGGTAGCTTTATTTTATAGGCAGCCCCTTTATTTTTGTGTAACTCCCCTGAATTTTGTATACCTCCCCTATTATTGTGAGCAGTTGACAATCTGGATAGAGAGTTTTGGTGACAGAGCCTGTTTAGGAGCGAGTGGGATATGTGCTTCTTACATCTCAGAAATCCTGGAGTTATGGAAAATTTCTTTCTTCTCAGAGACATGTTGTGTCTCTGTTTTCTAGGCAGTTCTGTGGTGACAGTATTTCATAGGAATGGGAGGAGGAGGAGAAGAAATCTTGAATTTCCTTGTAACTAAGCACATGAATAGACTATGCCCCACCAACTTTTGTATTCACAACTATACCCAACATTGGGTTTTAAACTTGAGGGTAATTAAGGGTGAGACACTGGTAGGTAAATAGTTAATTACCTGTACTTTGCCTCATTTAGGAGGAGGTGGCTCTCCTGGTGTTCTTGGGGACCTGAATTTTAGTGGTGGATGTCCGTTTTCATCTTCGGTCTACTACTTGAAGCTCTTTTGCATTCAGGACTCCCATTGCCACCCGATTTTACATCTCTTTCCCATTTAGAAAATCATCTTCTTTACTGTAAGGGCAAAAGCTTTTTATCTTTTTTTTTTAATTCATTGAGTGCTTATTTTGTAATACCCTTAACTAGGGATTGGACCCTGTACTAGTTCCTCTACCTTGAGTGCTATTAAGGCATGGCAGTGACCTTCCAGCCTTAGTACCACCAAGGCAATATTAACAAAGTATTTTTCCTCATGCATTTCTGAAAGCTTAAGTCTGGTGCTGTGTTTGTATGAGGGGGAGAGAGAAAATACACTTGAGGAAAGCTCTGTTAAATATCTTCAAACAGACAAAAAAGCACATTGACTTTAATGTTGGTAAGGCCAAAGGACCATCTACATGATCAGCATTTGCAACAATGATGTCATATTCTGCTTTAACCAAAAAACAAACGTAAGCGATGCTTGAGACATTTTTATTGGTTTTGTGTTTTAATACTTTTTCTGCTGTTTCTGCACTTTGACGTATTCTTTATTTATTAATATAAGATTGAATGACTTGTGTTTCTGCTATGAGTTATTGAAGTAGTGAAACTTCAGTGTCTCCACAGGAGACCTAAATGGTGGCTGTGAAATACTGTTGCATGCCTTTTTTTCTTCTCCCCCCTGCAGTTCAAATGCAGTTTATAAGATTGAAAAGTGCTGTTGCCTCTCCTTGTCTGTCAGTTCTCTGTCTTAGTTACCACATTTGGTTAGGAAAAAGCCTACAACAGGTAGTGGATAGCGTAACAGCCGTCTTCGCGAAGAATGATTTAACCTTCACCAAAGATCACAGTTCTTGAGAATTTGTGTGTCACTAGTTAGAATGAAACGTGATCAAGAAGTGCCATCTTATACAATTACTATTAGTGTTCTCATAATCGTTGCCATAGATTCACTTATGTAGTGTCACAAAATATGCTGGATGGTTTAAGGTACTTGAAGTAGGCTAATACTTATGCTGGTAGAGTTGATGATAATCTGAATTCTAGAAGAGGCATACTAATAGGGAATGGTATTTTGGGAAAAAGGGAGAGAGGTGACAAATCAGAAAAAAATAAACCTCAGTTTTTGATGTAATTTTAAGTTTCCATGTCCTTTCGTATCAGGGTCCCACTAGATGTCTGGAATATGTTGAGATGCCTAAGTGTTATAGCAATAGGTGCCAATGTATCTAAAGCAGGTGTATACAAATCTAATTAAAAAAGATATTTCAGAGAGAGGGTGAGTAAAGAAAATTGAATGTCATGGTTAAGGCTGTGGTTTTGTCTTTTTTGTAGAGATGTTAAGAAATTTGTTGGTCCTATCATGTATTACTTGTATGATATATTCTGTGGTAGGCATGCCAGTGTGTGCGTGGAGGAAAAAAGTCTACCTCCTTTTTTTAGGGAGGGAAGAGCTTAAAGTGTAAGGGTTAATAAATTGGGCATGTTAATATACCATTTTATTTCAGCAATAAAAATTATTCTCTTGATAGTACAATCCTCTGAAGACTGAGGGCTGTTTAATTTCACTGTTCCCAACAGGACAGTATGTCATCTCTGTCCTGCAAAGAGCAGTTTGTAGCTGGAAATTCAGTATCCTTCCAAGAAATGTAGTGATGATAGCCTTTGTATGTACAATTGTGGTCTCTCTTTCTCTGAGGTTGTGTATTTGGGGAATCTGACATATTGGTGGCTGTGTTGCTCCTAATAAAAGAAAAAAATTGAACTTTGATTTATACAAGTAATGTAGAGAATTGAAGCCATTTTCTTTTCAGGAGGTAACTTCCCCTTCAAAATATGCTGTCTTCAACATGCAGCCTACAATTTTTTTTTTTTTCCTTTATAATGAATTTTGAAAGCAGAAACTGTTTTCAGCTGTCAAGTCTGCTGTTTAAAAAATGTCATAGGAAGGGTATGGGAGAAGTTTGTCAACATTCATTTTTGGGAAGCCATGGCAAAAGAAGGTGGTAATACATGCTTGTCACGTTACTTCTTGGTTAATATGGCTGATCTGATACTTATAATTTAGTTGTGAGCTTGGAAGATCCACCAGTCTGTTAGCATGGTTAGATACTGCATTGTCTTTTTCATAGATGGTTGGATTCAAATCACGTTTGTAAATAAATAAATAAAAATTAATTACTTCTCATTTTCCTAATTATCATGCAGATAAACAGTGGGGATCGTGACATTAGGATAAGTAACTGGCTTATGATTTTGCCTCGGAGAAAGAAACTCTTGCTGGTTCCCCCTTTTCCCCCCTTGGGCTGTGCAGCAGTAATAAATGAGCAAGTCCAGAGTACTTTACGATAGATAGTTAATGGTGCTGCGCCTGAGCCAACAGGCTTGTTTCTGCAGCAGCTGTCAAAATTCATAGTCATTAGCATACCTTTAATGGTTGCTTTTCAAAATAATTTCTACTAGGGTATTTAGCATTCATGAAGGAAAAAAGCCATGACATTGAAAAAGCAGTTCTAGGTGTAGGTGAATGTTTTTGGCTGAGTGGAATGCTGGAGTGTGTACGCATGAAGGGTGTAAGAGTGAATTGAAAATTATTAAAGTAATTTTGGAGGTTGACTTTCAAAGTCCATTTGTGACCACGTGTCTGTCTTTAAGCCTGTGAATAACTCAACAAAGAGCCTTCTGCACAGTTTTGTTGGGTGGTCCTTGCATTTAGAGCACAGAAAGACTGCTCTGAAATCTTCTCAGAGGGAAGAGAATTACTGGATGCAGCGGTGATAGCAGAGTCATTTCTAGGGTGCAGGGCTACCAAATACTCAACTCATGACAGCAGACTCACAGCGATGGCTTAATGTACCTGCTATTTTGGTGCAAGAGAAAAAAATAGTTCTGTAGAATAGCTATCAGATTTTCTTTTAATGCTTCTGAAGGTAGGCAAGAGGGATGTTGGAAGGAAGGGTAATGAGCGGGTGTGTTTCTGCCTTAGTAATGGGGACCTTCTAAGAAGCACTCAGAACAGGTTAGGTGGATCTTTGTTTTACATTGTCATAACTCATGTAATATTATAATTTTCCTTCTCAGTTTTATCTACCTGTTTGAAGCGTGGGGAAAAAAAAATCGTGGTTATTTCTTTTGAAAGTAATGATGCTGGAAGAAGATACTGAACCTGAGAAAAATCATTCTTTGAATGTGCTACCTACAAGTGAGCTATTGTACAGCAGAAAAATAGTGCCTGTCGTTTTCTCTTGCGGTTTGGTATGTCTTAAAAATTCATTTTAAATTTTTATATTAACAGATTTGACCTTAAGGAAAAGAAGGGGGTATTAAGGCAAACGTTCATTTATTTTAAACAGATTTTCTTGCTAGCCTGCGTTATTTTCCAGTGCCGCCAGTTTTATTCCCATATTCCTGTTTGGTTTGGAGGCTTATGGAAAAATTAAGCTGTCCTTTCTAGAAAAGAGTAACTTTATCTTCCTGCAGTAGACTAGCAGAAAGCTGGTGGTCAATATCCATCAAGCATAAATGCAGTTGAGTTTGGAGCAAGAAAAGAGGGTGACCACTGCCGTGAGTCAGTTTGACAGGGGTGTGCGTTTGGCTTGAAGTGAGAGTGGGGACACAGCCCTTGAAGGACCTTTCAAAATCTAAGTGGTTGACAACCCTATTTTGTTGGGTTTTTTTGATTGTTTTCTTTTTTCTCCTCTCTTTCTCCTTCTTTCTTTTTTTTTTCTTTAATGGCCAATCCTGGTATATTAGCGGAGTGCATCCATGTAGCCTTGAGGAGTAAGAGATGTTCTACTGGAAGATGAGCATGAAGTATCCTGATAAGGCTGAAACCTGTGGCGATACAGATTGATAGTGTGCTAATGCTGATCAACATTTCCATTAATGTTTTGTTAGACAAAGCGGATTCTGAAAAAAAAACTTCAGGGCATTTATGAACAGTGGCTTAATAGTTGTTAGAGTGGATATTATGAATTTCTGTCTTGTCATTATTGTCCAGTTTGAAAATTTGCTACTTGCAGTGTGCTTAGCCACGTGATAACTTTTGGCTACTTGAATTTTGCAAAACTAGCGTACGGGATATTTTTGTGTGCGTGACAGCACTTCTGGCTGCCCCAACAAGTAAATCTGTCAGTCTGTTAGGAGTATTAAAATTGCAAAATCTCCTAGAGGTGGTTAGTGTTACTTTTGGAGAGAGAAAAAAAAGATTACATAGATATCATGAAAAATTAGGCTCTAGTGATTTTTAGTTGCATACCCAGATCCGGTGAACTCACTTGATTGTGCTGGTCTTGATTTCTGTACTCTAAGCTTGCTTTGTAGGGATGTGATATGAAGAATTAATTTATCTGAAAGTGCTATTTTTTTTTTTCATTCAGTATTTCATTTGGGTTGGTATGGTTCATTTTAGAGGCCTGTAGCATCTGTTGGACATGGAATATAATGGTCAAAGTGGTGTATAATTATCTATTCAGAGAGTGCTGAGAGTCTCATACCTGGGAAAGTATAAAGGTGATAAATATGTTAGATTTAAAGATTGTGTAAACACCGAGTTTGGAGCTGAAGTTTAACAGATAAGAAATATCAGATAAAATAACTTCTGAAATCATGATTTTGCTATGTTACTATTGTTTTGATGTAGCTTACTTGACTGTAATTTTTCTGTTTTAAAAACCAAATCTCTTCTTTCTCCTCTTCATCTTTCCAAAGTCCCATGAAAGGAAAGATGTTTAAGTTCATGTAAGATTTTAGATATTGGGGAGAGCGATATAACTGTTATTCCATGTGAACTACTGGAGAAACCCAGGATGTTCATCTTGTCATGCCTTCTGTAAGCTTTACAAGTTGTCCTGAAAACAAAAAATAGTCTTGACAGTTGAGAATTGAGTCAACCCGTATTTTGTATAAGCTCATATTTGGGTTTTAATTTTGTTTTTTTTAATGTGGGTTATTTCTTTCCCAAATTTTGCTCTTAAATTGTTTCCTTAGACGTGTTTCTGTTTAAACTTTCCCCAATACTCCAGTTCTTTCTCAAATCTTCTGCTCCTTTCCACCCCTACCAACCCCTGTAACTCCCTCCTGCCCTTAGTCAACCCATTCTTCATTTATGTCCTTTTTTTGTTTTCTTTTTCTCCGACTTTGAACTCTTTCTCTCTCCCTTTTTTATCTCCCTGCAAAAGAACCACCAAGTCCTCCTGTTCATATCTTCAGGACAAACTGCTGCTTCTTTTCTATGATGCCTAGGAGCTAATTGTCCTCTTAGCTTCTGTTGCCTGTTGCTACAGTGTCTTGGAGCTGGTGGAAGGAATAATTGCAGAAGGAATCTGCTGTGATCTTTGCAGTCCTGGAGGATGCGTGTTCAGCAAAGCTGTGGAGGTCGCTGGGCTGTATGGATTGGCCCGTGGGAGCTCTCAGCAATGGGGCATGCATATGGTAGATGAAATTAATGCAGAACACTAGTGCCAGGCTCTGACTAAAACTTCTTGAATCAGATCTGTGCTTGGTTTGTTTTTTTTTTTTTTCCTTTCCCCCTCCAGAGGCTTATGGACGTGGCTAAGTTTAATTTAATTTTATTGGAGGTAGAAGGAGGAGGTGCCCCGAAAATGGTGTGATGGGCACTGCTCTCCTGGCAGATACCAGATTCATTGGAAACTATGGGAATGCTCAAGCGTTTCAGCAGAACAAAAAGAAATTTTATTTATTGCTAGTGGAGGGCTCTCTCTCTGAGATGAAATGAATTTGGCTTAGGCCCTCAGAAGAGCTGGAGACGAAGCGTGTAGCATCTTTAACTCTTTTCTTTCTCTTGCTTCCGACACTCTGTAGCTTGAGGCTCTGTGGAGTGGAAAATGAATGGAAAGTAATTTTATTTTGTGGCGAGGATGACACAAGGCTTTTGTACAGATGGTGGAACAGTAAGGAGACAACTGCTTCTTTTCCCAATAGCTTTCAGTGCAAGTCTGATCAATAAATTGGAGGAAGAATGCAGGGGTTCATTCACAATTATTCACAAAGTAAGTTTTACTGTCAGTCCAGGTTTGCTTTCAAGTGTGTGATGGTCAATTATGCAGAGGGTGAACAAACCTAAATAGGGGAATCTCCAGTCTGTGCTGCCTTAAAAGCTTAGTATTTCGTTTTTTCTACTGTGCAGTGGTCTTGCTGTAAGCTTTTATCCAAAGCGTAGCTGCACAGTCATTTGCAAGCAGAGGTGCGTTTTCTCTGCCTACATTTCCAGCTGGTTACGGGTCTAATCAGCTGTGCCACAACTTTTCACCTAGGATCTCTTTATAATTGAAGAGAAATGGGTGCTTTTAGGATGTGATTCTGACCTGTTTCGGATGTCAACTTTATGAAGAAGTGGATTATTTTGTAGAAATGTCCATTTCTCTCTGTATGACTGCCTGGGCTTGAGGGGCTCTAGCTGAAATGCGGTTGTCTTATTGTGTAGACATTCAATTAAGGTGATTTGCACCCAAAACATATAAATATTATAATGGTACCCACATCCATGTCACACAAAATACGCTGATAATAAATTATAAAATGAGTCATAATGAAAACCATCATGCGTGTTTTGTTGTGAGGGGTCTTCCTTGTCCTTCATTTTTTTTTCTTAGAAAACTTTGCCTAATGCAAACATATAGAGAGTTGGGGCTGTTCAGCCCAAAGGGAAGGCTCTGGGGACACCTTATTTTGGCCTTTCAATATATAAAGGGGGCTTATAAGAAAGACAGAGAGGGACTTTTCACCAAGGCCTGTAGTGACAGGACAAGGAGCAATGGTTTTAAACTGAAAGAGGATGGATTTAGATTGGACAGAAGGAGGAAATTTTATATGATGAGGGTGGTGAGAGAGTGGAGCAGGTTGTCCAGAGGAGCTGTGGATGCCCCATCATTGTAAGTGTTCAAGGTCAGGTTGGAGGAGGCTTTGAGCAACCTGATCTGGTGGAAGGTGTCCCTGCCCATGGCAGGGGGGCTGGACTAGATGATCTTCAAAGGTCCCTCCCAACCCGAACCACTCTGTGATTTTTAGATCAGAATACATTTATTCTTCATAATCATTTGTGCAGAACTGGTGGGAGTTAGCGGTTTTATACTGGCTTCCTTTTTTCTTTGTGGTGTATAGTACATTCTGTAGTCCTGCCTTTAAGGTTTTAACTATTTGGTGTTAAAATCCCTTTGGTCCCATGGGTAGTCACCGATTTCTACTCGTTCACGCGTTCCCTGAGATTGGAGCATGTTCTGCAAGATTATGGAGCGAATGAGTGTGGCCAGAGGGGGAGATGAAAGTTGATCTTAGTGCATCTTCCCACAACAGTGATTTTGATGATAGTGTCAGGCCGTATGCAGGTTTGATACAAGGATTTTCCTAAATTTTTGGACAACAGTCCTGTGACTTACTTGAATTTCATGCAGTTCAGCAGTTCTCTGCAGGATGCTATGATAGCACTTTAAGAAAATAAGAAATAGGTGGTATACGTAATTCCTTTAAGTTACAGTTTATATAGAACAATTTTTAAAATTGTTACATCTGTCATAATTGTAAATGGGTAGAGTACGTTGCTGAGTGTGGAGCTGACAACAAAAAAAAAATCAGAACTTGTACTACTAGTGAGAAGAAAAAAAGCTATTTTATACTCCATTAAACTGTTACACATCATAAATAATTTATGCTCAGCTTGCTCTGTTCTGTAGCAAAGATGATAAACTAGTCATTTTTGGAGCATTTTAATGAATATAATAGTTTTCCTGACTTTGTAACAGAAAACCCGTTCTTCCAGTATTCCCCTGGTCACTGTATGTATGTAACTGGGTTAAATTATAAGAGTGCATTTAAAAGTGAGTCCTTCAGTCTTACTCTATGAGTTCCACAGGTATCTGGGAATAGATTGAAAATATACGTAGCTTTGTTCATTTTACTTACTATAAGAAGTCTATATTGATTTTTCTGTCGTTACCAGAATAGTGTGTAAGCACCTCATGGAATATTATGAGGAAGTTCCTGGACTGGAATATTTGTAATTTTTCCAGTTTATATTAAGCTTTTAGATAATGCATACACTTTCTCAGTCAAACTTAACAGAGAGATTTTTAGACTAATGAGTGTTTTGTGGTTTTAAATGTCGTGTGCTTTGTCAGTGGGAATTTCTTACTTTTCAGTAATTTAAAAAAAAAAAAAACGAAACAGCATTATAAAAATTGAGATTGCTTGGAGATAAAATCTGTTGGACTACAGCATTTTTTAAATATGGAATTTTAAAGTTGGATTTAAGTCAGATTTTCAGAATTATAGATAACTAGCTCTGTATTCAGATGTTCACGTTTATCTTGTATAGTGTGTGGTGCTTCTGAGCACATTACTTGTGTATTTTATTGAAATGTGCTACATTTTCTGAAAACCTAAATAGCTGAAATTGTGCTTCACTTAGAGTTGCCTCATTTGCTTTTGATAATGAAAGTATAAAATGTGATATTCCTAACAGGTAACAGTCTATTCAGATGAGTGATTCAGTAGAAGAGTCCAGGACTCGCATTTCCCTTTCAGTAGCACCGCTGGATTGAGCAGGAATCCAGAGAGTGCTGTTAGGAGAAATTATGGTTCAAGTTCAAGTTTTGATAGTGTGAGCTCATCCTTAAACTGATAATTGAAATACCGTAATTTTCTTCATTTTTCTGCGATGAACCGGAATATTTTCAGAAAGAATCTTGTTTCTGACAATTTTTCGTGTTTATACTCCTATGCAGAATACAGTGCCCGACACCTCACTGATACCACTGGTAGAACAGTTGATACTTCCGTGTGATACCATTTCAGTGTATTTACTGTTGAAGTTAAAATGATGGCACAGATTTTTTTGTGTGTGTGTGTTCTTCAAAGTATTTTTGAATAGGATTAGTGGGTGTTAGTAACATAAGTATCACCTTAAACTTGTTTTGCAATAAAGGAGCAATCAAGTAGTTTTGGTCTCTTTGAGAGAGAATGGGGGTGTAATGATCTCTTAAATTTTATTTTGTTATTACCTACTCCTTTAAAACATTTTAAACTTTGCAGATTGGATAAAATATTGCAGAAAATAGTTTATAGAGAATTAAATTCATGGTACCGTGCCAGGAGATTACTTTGACTAGGAACTGTCCTCTGACAAATTAGCGATCGTTCCCTTTGTGTAGTACATTGCAGAAACAGCAACCGCCATATTAAATCTTAATCAATAACAATGTTTCACTAATTACAGGAGCGAGTTTATATATTGGATAAATTGCTGTTTGTAAATGCTGTATTATATTAACTAAAACAGCTAATTACCAGCAGCAGAATAAACATAAGGTTTGCTAAAAGCTTCCATCCGTAGCTTGGAGCAGTTGCTGCTGCCTAATATTTCAGTCAATGTGGAAAATAAGGTAATGACATTATAAATACATTTATAATGCAGGACAATTTCTTCTAAAATGCATGTAAGTATTATTGCTTTACTATGAAATATGATTTATTTAATGCATTTCAGCCCCCATAATATTAAGATATAATTGAGATGGGGGGGAAAAAAATTGCATGCAGTCAGAGTCTGCATGAAAGTGAATCATGGTCTAAATTGCTTGTAATTTTAAAGGCACTTAGGGGAATCGTGAAATTTATATAATGCAGTCTTTGGTTTAAAAAATGTGAAGAAAACAATCGTCCAGTCTTTCAAGTTTTATTTGAGTTCAGATATTTTTTGTATGCTAATGAAAGTCTTGCTCAGAATGAATAAACAGAAATGCTAAAATTTTACACCCATATCACGATTAAGAAGTGGATCCAGATCTGTTGAGAGACGGACATTTAGAGTGAATATTCAGTAAAATAGCAGACGGTAGTGTGTAAGTTGGGTAGAGCCACTAATACAGCCGTAGGAAGGGAATGAATGGTAACACAAATGATGCCGGTGATCCTAGACGGGAATCATTTAAACGGGGCTGGGAATTCTGGCGATCATTGCTTTCAGAAGACTGAAAATCACAGGTCTCGGCTTTATGGTTTAATTACCTGCTAAACAATTGCTAGGGATTTCACTAAATCACAAAGCTCCCAAACAAGTAACACCAGTAACTGGAGCTATGCCTGAGCAGTTCCAATTTTCTTGATAATGGCCACCACACTGTGTTTAGCCTAACATAAACTGTCAGTTTGAGAGAAACTGGTAGTGTACATTATCCTCAAGCATGTGTTTTGGTCCAAAGGTGTAATACGGTATTCGTAGTAACCCATACTTCCGTGGCGAGATTCACTGTATCTCAGTAGATGATAAAATTAGTGCCTGTATAAGAAAGCATTTTTATTTTTTATGATATGTAATAATTAAACTTCTCTTGAAGAACTGACTTCATGCTTTTAAGACATCTGTAATTTCTTCTGTCAAATATATTAATAATTCCGTAGAATATAAATCATATACCATTGCACATAATTTCAGTTGGCAGCCAGAATATCAAAGAGCTGAAGCTGAAATGAAAAGTCAGTCGACACCTCATCCCTATCATTTACTGCCTGGACAGTCTCTGGTCTCTTTGGCAAACATTTTCTTCTGGATCCACTAACATCGGTGGAGAAAGTTACGGGCTTCAGCAGCTCCTCATCGTTTCGCCTTGCTAGAAGTGAGTGTCCCTCACGAAGGCCTAGTAGCAGTTCATGTGAATGCTTCCCTAATTTGCTTCGGGCAACATCTATTTGCTGAAATAGTTTAAATGAATGGAGTGAGCTAAACTGATTCCCTCGCTGCTAGATTCACATGAACAACTCCGTAAGCACGTCAGTGGGATCAGTAACCTTTTCAGTGGGAGCAGCTGCACGTGGAAGATGATGTTGAGTCTCATTTGACCCAAATTAATTTAAATCTCTTTGAATGATTAGTTACTTTGTCTGTAGTACGGGCTGGAAAATTCTATGAGCCTTTCTAATATTAACTCCAGATTACGGGATGTAATCGCTTTTTTAATAAAGGGGAACTTGGAGGCTGGCAAACTGCATTGGTTTTATTTTGTTTGATTAATTAAAAAGCATGGTAAGGATGAATAATAAAGAACTGGTAGCTTGACTGAAACGCCATGACTCCCTTGCCTCTGTATACTTCCTGTACGCTGTTGCCAAGAGATTTGGTGAGGGTTGATTAAAATAGTTTGAAATAAGGCACTGTCTATAGAAGTTTGAAGTAATTGGTATAAGTACTTTTATTAATAAAGAGAGCTTCCACAGAATGAATTCTATCTTGGAGGCTCTCAAAGGGCTTTCACAAGTTAAATATATAATTAGGATTATTATCTCACACTATTCACAGATGTTTTTTTTTTTTTTCCTGTGGTAGAACACAGTAGCAATTTATGGTGTGAAGATCTACTGTATGAAATCTTGCTGTGAAATGATAAAAATACAGTACTAGTATTGTTGAAATTCAGTGTACCAAGATGACTTAGTGCTAGACAACAGAAAGAGGAAGACCAGTATAAGCTCAGCCTAAAATGAATCAGCAGCATGAGTTTAGACAGGCAAGGCAAGCATTGCTGTCAGAATTGAGGACATTGAATTAGCATCCATTATGGTCTGCAATTTTATGTGGAACTTTAATGACCTCTAGTCAGGGCCTTAACTATATCTAGAAGTAGGAACTGCAAGCCCATCGCTTTTTAACATAATGCTGCACTGGGTAGCTGTAATTTTGTGTTATGTCTGATCTGGTTTAGCAGTCGATATTTATTTGTGACCAGCTTTGTGTAGAAGCACTAGACTGAGCAGAGTCGTCGTGTTGCCACAAAATTCTTAACTTTGAGCTAGTAGAAGCAGCAGCAGCTGCAGCACGTGACAGACGATGAAATGGAAACTGGGGCCGCTTCTGGCGGTGAGTGGAGGTTGCGCCAGGGGAACTGAAACGTGAAGTCCCCTCAAAAATGCTCTGCTCTGGCTTGAAATGTTCAAAAAAGGTAAGGTTGTTCAAGGCTGATATGCAAATGGGTAATATGGTGCAGAAGCCCACTACCTGGAAGGAGGTTGTAGTGAGGTGGGTGTTGGTCTCCTCTCCCAATTAAGTAGTGATAGGACAAGAGGAAATGGCCTCAAGTTGAGACAGGGGAGGTTTAGATTGGATATTAGGAAAAATTTCTTCATGGAAAGAGTGGTCAAGCATTGGAACAGGCTGCCCAGAGAGGTGGTGGAGTCACCATCCCTGGAAGTGTTCAAAAAACGGGTAGATGTGGCACTCTGGGACATGGTTTAGTGGGCATGGGGGTGTTGGGTTGACGGTTGGACTGATGATCTTAGAGGTCCTTTCCAACCTTAGCGATTCCTAGTTTTTACTTTCATTATAAATAATCCAGCCACCAAGCCAGGAAACATGAAACTGCTACTCTCCCCTTAATTGGTTTAGTGGTGGACTTGGTAATGTTAGGTTAATGGTTGGACTGGATGATCTTAAAGGTCTTTTCCAACCTCAATGATTGTATGATTCTATGCAGATGCATGGTTTTTTTAGTCTATGGAATAAATAGTAGTAATTAAAAAAGTGGATTGTCTTTAGTAGCCTTATACAACCATTTTTTGTTTTGAAAGTAATAATACTAATAGTTTTTTGAATAGACTGATTTGGTTCTTTTTCTGTAGTCCTTCTTTGTTCTCACATACCAGTGGCTTTTCCCTCTTCTGTCCATCCTGGGGATGCCAGATTCTTTGGTGAAGGCCAGAATTGACGGCCCCTGCCCGTCTCCCAGCCTTGCTAGGACCTACAGTCCTGCCTTACAAAGCCTTGGACTTTGTGATATGCTTGATGACCTCATGATGCCTGCTGGCCAATCAGGCTGCTGTAACAGAAGTGACCTCACAGCTAATGTCACGTTTATCTGCTTCCTCTCTTTCCTCTTCCCACACGCTGCTGGAGCACTTGATGGGGACAGTCCAGGTATGGCAGCAGGAGGTTTCTTTCTCGGTGAGCAGCAAATGCTACGGGAGAAATGCAGTTGGTTGATGCCAAGGCTATTTTCCTTGGAAACCTCCACCTAACGAGCAAAGGTCTATTTAAAAGAAAATTGAAAACATTGTGTATTTCTACACTGAAACAATTTGCTTGGAAATTATTTCTAATCTTAAAGCTTTTTTTTTTCCTGTAGCTAAAAGATTTTTGTGCTCTTCAAGCCTTCAGCTGGCGGTTGTCGTGACTCCATGCATAGTAGGAAATGGGCTGCTTTTCTCACACCACCTACTCGCTCAGTGGGAGTCTTGTTTTGAAATGTATGAATGTGGCTTAACGTGGTGTGCCTTAGTGTACGAGTGTCTGTATGTGAGCTTCTCACTTTGTCGTCATTGATGCAATACCTATATACACTGACTGGGGGAAAATACAGATTTTTCTGTACTGTGTTGTGCTGGATGAAGTTGGTTTCTAAAAACAGGAGGTAGTTCTTATGCTGCATACCCAAGTGCTAGGTTGTTACTACAGATAATTTATTGTATTATACTGAGGCTCGGGTCTAAAACCCTGTTTAATATAACACTTATAGGAGTGCTTTTTTTTAATCAAATAATGGCCTTCAGAAAGATCCACTTCCAAATTGGTAATTTAGTAAAATAAATGGCCACTGATATATAAAGAAAAAACTAGTGGTTTTATCAATGTCTTCTATCACTTAGCTTGTACAATGAATGTTTTTGATCATTGCCTTTTCATTTATTAGATGATCTTTTTTTTTTCTTTTTTCCTTTGTGAGAAGCTGACACCTGCATGCTGAGTGCTTCTAAAGTTTTAATGGAAGTTAAAGGAATTGGAAGTAGAAAAAGTACAAAATAGAACCAAAATTATTGGTACTAATGGCAGTTACGGAAAAAAAACTGTTTCTCTTTCCCATCTCCACAGCCCCTAGCTGTAGTTAGTGAAACAAAATTTCATTTGTGTAAAGAATGAGATTTCTCAAATGCTGTTTAGTTTAGACCTGAAACTTACTGCTAGGTGTGAATAAATGTGAGTTCTTGGAATAATGCTAAAAATACTGAGTATAGGATATGGATTTGAAATATGTGCTAACATGCATGCATACATTTGTGTGTGGAGGAGTATTTACAAGTATTTAATTTTTTGCAGTTGCTATCTCTGTGAAATAGAAAAGATTCAAATACTGAAAATAGCTAAAATTACTGATTTTTATCTTTTTATACTGCTAGAAGCAACATACAAATATAGGTCTAGCTTCAGAGGCAAAAAAAACCCCAACCCAACCCAGTACAGTTTTCTAGAGAAGAAGGTTAGTGAGAAATACATAGGACATCTGTATAAATGCATATAGTTGGACCCATTATCTTAAAACATAAAGACTGTATTTTCTACCTTTTCCATATCATGCTTTCATGGCTTTTTTTTCCCCTGACTTTCTGTGTAATTCCCATCAGTTTGGAATCCCCCATGTGGCCATTCCCTGCAGTGCAGCAACCTCACTGCTTTAATTTTCAGAATTCATTGTTAATGTATTTTGTGAGAAATGGCAATGAGAAGGGATTGAGGGGATATAAACTGGCAGGCTTTACTTAGAGAGAAAAATACTTCAGAAAGCAAACAGAGAATGTTTTGTCTTTTTCCTGCTAGTAGTTGGGTTTTATTTCTTTTTCTGCTTAAGGGGGGAAATTATTTTGAAGCTGGAAGGTGTGATAATATGCAAAATACACCCCACCATATTTATCTATAAATAAATATTTACAAATAGAGGTATTTTAGCTATTCTTTATTGTTTAAAATGTATTTTTTTTCCTTTGGAAATTCAAGTTGGGTGTAATAAAAACAGAGTGAAAGTGACTTAGGCTAATAATATATTGTACATCAAAAAAAAAGTATTTTTTTAACAATAAAAAGCAATTTTGTCTAGCACTATGGTGAATTTGGCACATGCATGACATTCAGCTTGGCAATGTCAGTCCTGCACTAATCTCTCTCTAGATTCACTTGTACCCCCAGCACAGGTGTTTTATTTTTGTTTTATTTTTTTAATGTGCCCATAAAGAACTCTGCATGCATGCAGGTTTATTTTGTGAGTCTGGAGGTTTTCTTTCTCACAGTGCTTCTCATACAGTACAAAAAGCACAGAATTATCTGGAATTGACTTTTTCAGGCTTGTTGACTCAGTGGTTGGGGACGATGTTTTGTACAAGCACTATCATTTTCTTTTTCAGTATTATGTGTAATGGCAGTTTAATTTTAAAAGATAGTGTTGTTTGATCAGCTGTTTTCACATCTTATTAGCTCAGCAAAATTAATATTAAGGACTACACTTAATAATAAAAATTTCTTTGAGGAAACTAGACTGTAACCTTAAACTAGCGAGTGCAGATAGTGAGCTCAGATAGTAAATAATTTTGGAGACTAAGCTTCAGCAAACTGAACCTTTCTTCCATAATCATGTCTCCTGTATTTAATTTCCGTTTACATGACCTTCTATTATCATTTGGGTGTAATCCATGTAACAGTTGTCCATGTGGTAGATAATCATCTAATACCAGCTTCTGTATTTTGGAATAAATAGAGATAAATTACCATGTTCCAGACATATTGGACTTCTCACAGACTGTTTTAAACCACGTCCACAATACATCCATAGGCAGAATGGCAAACATAGTTGAAAGCTAGGAAGATGTCATCAATACTACTTTTAGTTTGGAGAGCAATCAAAATTGCTCAGAGGGTTTCTTAAGCAAGTGGCAAACTCCTGCTGTGGGGAAAGCTAGTCTTGCCCTCCCAAAAGTAGGTATCATTGGCAAGGTCAGTAAAAACTCTTCGCTAAATCGTATTGCTAAAGCTGCTTGGTAGTTCCCTCATGCAGGTTGTGCCCTGAAGTTCTCCCAGTGCCTCCAGGCCATCGGTGAGTTGAGTTAACGTAAGGTTGAGCAGATGACGGAGATGCTTCTCCTTTTTAGAAATGGTGCGGTCTTTAATGGATAGCAGAGTTATGCCCACAAAAGGTAATTAAAAAGCCTGTATAATGCAGAACCCTTGTGAAATGTCGTTTCAATTTGGTAAACAACCAAATTACTGTCTCTGGCCTGCAACATGCATGGGAGAATTTTCTACTCTTACAAATGAAGAGATGCTATCTTATGGTATAAATAAAGTCTATGTCATCATTAGGCCTCAAGTAATATGTATTTTGTTCTCCCTTTGGTTGTTTCAGCCTCTCGGTATATAAAGGTGAATTTTGATAGTGGAGCTAAAGGAAGAACATATATTAGGAACCTACCAAACTGATAATTATGGACCAAATCCTAATGTTCAGTGGTCAGATACGGTTTGTTGACTAAGACTGTTTTAGTTGAACTGATTCGTTAACTTCTGCTTGCAAGTATGAGCTCATTTGTGATGTTTTCTGCTACAGAAGAAAGGTGTTCAAGAATTGGGCAATAGCGGTGAGTTCCAGACAAAGACATAAGCTTCCATAAATATTTCAAATAAAAACTTGATAGACTTACAAAAGCCAAAAAATCTTCAGCTCCTCTTGAAGATACTAGTTTTTACCAGCCCTGAGTACAGGTTATTTCTCATAGTGCTTGAGGTTGCACTTGTGATTTTTGAGTTGTTCTGTAATACTTGTAGGACTCGACCCAAATGCTTACATTGCATTTTGGTGTGGGTGGAGAAACAGCTGGTGGTTTAAGTGCCTCAGCTTCTTGACTGCTCAGAGTGAATGATTTTTAGAGGGATACTTTTCCAGGGATGGCTACTGAAGCAGATAACCCCAAATTGCCAATTACTTTGTTTCTCAATAAATGAGCTCTGAACTTGAGGTTCAGAGTGTTTAGCACAGCTTGATGCATGCAGCCTCCTCCTAAATGTTACCGGAGCAAACAGAAGAATTGAGAATTCTGCAAAGATTTTGCAACATCACTTAAATGGGTCTTTATATGTGCAAATATTAAGAATGAAATTATTATCTGAGTTTTAAAACTCTCCCCTGTTAGAGAAGCAACTGATAAATTGCTCTCCTGCAGAAACGGGTAGTTTGGCAGCTAACAGTCACTGTACCCAAAGCTGTGCTGGTATTTCCAAAGGGTAAATAGTTGACAAAACGGTATATACAGTGCAGTCCTGACAACTGCAAGTCTGCCAGAAATGAATAAAATGTGAGGAGTAGGACTGCCAACTTTTAGCAGTTAACAGTTATTCAGAAAGAAAACAAAAAAATATTTACATAGACTCACAGAATAGCTGAGGTTGGATGGAACCTCTGGAGGTGATCTAGTCCAGCCCCCCTGCTAAAAACCTAGAGCAGGTTGCTTTCTTTTCTCAAAATTTATTTTTAGCAAGACGTCTAAGAAGATTAAAACAGTCAAAAGCTTGGTTCTGAAAAAAAGAACCCCAAACTGACCCTATATTTTGAATTACTGTATTTTCATTGGTTTATGATGGAGATATTAACGTAATCATCACTAAGGTACTACTTGGAGCACACACGACTGAGTAAAAATGGGTCTGAAAACACAAATTCTGCAAGGTACCCCAAGGTCAAATCATCAGCATATTTTAATTTTAATGTATGTCACATTACCTCAGTTGTATGTAAGAGTGAGCATTGCTTTGCATTCGCAGCATCCTTTTGTAGCAGCCTGTCAAATACTCTATTAACATAGTCACGTCATTTTGTCTTTCTAGAAATGGAAACTGAAATATGGAGAAATTAATTTAAGTTCACCCTGCTGTACTAATGGGTGGAAAAATGAAACTCTTGTCCTTCCAATTTTTAATTTTACAACATAAAAGTTTATGCTTCTGTTTCTAGTTTGATTTACTTGTTTAATCACAGTTGCATTTGAGTCAGCTACAGAATGACATATTAAGTACAACGAATATTATAACAGGCATTCTTCTTTTCACTGTGGTTTTTTTATATGTAGTGATTAAAAGTAATTTTGGGAAGCAGGAGCTTGCATTTAAGAAAAGGATCTGAGATGGGGGAAGAGAGGGCTGGAGAAAATTGTAATTTTTATTTATTTTTCACCCTCTGACTCTCCTAAACACATTTAATCCATGGAGTGCTCAGCCCTGCTTTCATCTATTATAAATGATTTTCATTTGAGCATGTCATTTTGCTTTTTCTGTTACAATGAAGATCAAAGTGACACAGGTTCACCACAAATATTCAGCAGCTCTTTTCAGTCCTGGACCTTAAAGTAATAGGATTAAGTTAATTTGTTCCTGCCTCAGATCTCTCTCAAGGCATGTGGCACTTGGATGGTTGGTTATTATTGCATGCTGAGTGCTTTGCTTTTTTGTTGTTATTTATAAATAAAAATATACTCCATAGTTCTAAAAAAAAAAATTTATAATTTGTTTAAAGCCTAAAAAAGGCTATGCTAACAAGAATCACAAATACTCCTTATTTAATAGTTTTGAGTAACTCAATTCTGTGACATAATTTTCTTTCTTCTTGAAGTGTTTAAGGAGTTTTGGGTCCACCACCAAGGATTTCGGAAAGGAGGATACCTTCACAACTGTGTTTCTTAAGGCACAGACTGAAGCAGTGTTTGGGGTCTCCCGTTTCCAAACGTAGGCAACAGTGGCATGTAGATTATCTTCTTCTGTTTGTTTATAAATAGATTAGCGAATAGATTAGTGTTTTGGGGAGAAAGGAGTAGGGCAGAGTGGAGTCAGGTTTTATGATAATGAGTTTTATTGATTCACTGCCATAATACGTTATTGCAAAGGGTGCTTGCATTAAGCCATGAGTACTAGTAGTGGGAATCGTTTAAAAATAAATGGGGAGGTAGCCTCACTCTCCACTGTGTTTCTGATATGATATTGTTAATAAGTAGATCATTCATTTTTCCAAATCTAATATTTAGAACAGTGGGTAAGGTTGTAGACATAATTTCTCTTTTAAATCTGAATTTCCTTGCCATTATGGTTTTATGACTGTATAAACCTTAGTGGTAAGATAATACAAATTATTAACCTATTCCATTGAACTTAGTCTCTTAGATGTTTTTATTCCTTTTTATCTAGAGGTTTTTTTTAATACAAGGCAATCTTTGAATTGCTTACAAGAGTAATTACGAATTTCTGAACATTTCATATCTTTTTTCCTAGCACTGAAAATATTAGAAATAATTTTACCTCAGACATCATGAGGAAAATAGCATGATTGTATCTTTCACTTCTTCATGCTGTGGGTGCATCTTAATTTAAGAAAACCCATCAGGATCTTACCAAAAACACCAATCCACCGGAAAACAAGAAAACTTCCAAGAGGCCCACCCGCAATTGCATTGCAGAAGTGTGCTTTGACAAATGGGCTTCTCAAACCATGGTTTGGTATTTGGCTGCCGATGTCCTTTGGCAGCGCCCAGCCTCATCTAGTGCTGCCAGCCGCCCTCAGCTGAAAGTTTTCTGCTGGCACTATCATCATCTCTGCCTGATTTGCTCCTTCTTGGTAGTTTTCACTGATGCCTTATCATAAATCTCATTTGTAGAGCTTGTGTAGACTGAAAAAGCTTTTCCTCATCTCCTGCGTGCAGTCCTTGAGGGAGTTAGTTGCTGGTGGAAAAGTGGAAGAGGTCGTCTTCTGGCCCACCTCCTTACCTTGTCCAGTTTGTGAGCTGCGTTACCATTCACCATGTGTTTGATTTTACAGAATGGCATCCTGCTTCTTTCCACTTGGCCTGCCCGTGTTCAGGGATGAGTATTTAGCCAAGCTAAGCCAGATATGGAGAAGCCTCTTGCAGCAGTGTGCCAGATGCAGCCGCCCTGTAGAGCTGCACAGCTTTGTGCTCTTTCTTCCATGATACTTGGTCTACTTGGCGAGACAGGGCTTGGTTTTCATGTCTATGGAAATAGAGAGAAAATAATCTTCCTCACCTCCAGCACGAGTTTCGGTTCCCCCAGTGGTGATGGCCAGCAGTAGTTGGACATTGGCCTCAGTTCTTTCTCCGACTTGCTTTTGGAGGAACCGGTCTTCTACCTCCTCACCCACGTTCCCAGCTGTATCATGGAACTTTTAGATGGTTTGTAGCCTTCATAGGGAGGTTTATATCAGCCCTCCACTTCTTGCTGCAGGATCCTCCTGGTTTTTCCCATTTTGCCCTTAATAATTACTTCCATATTTCTTGCTTTTCTGTGTCTTCATAATTTATCACAATCTTGATCTGAGAGTAACATCTGAGGAGGCTCAGGTAGCCTGGAGCAGGAGTTTGGTTGTGACTGCAGTTTACCCAAGTCATCTCTGGTAGTTGGCCTTGGATGAATGGCTTTTTGCTTGGGAACCTGTAAATATCTGTGAGCAGAGGAATAAAGTATTTGTCAGAATTATTCCTCCCATAAATATTAGACAGAAAAGCTCAGTTATATGCAGAGAATATGTTGATAAAAGCTATTGCGCTCGTGTAGCTCAGAAGACCCTGAGTGTACCTGTGCTTACGCTCCCTGATCTGTGCGTACTATTTCTATGCGTATTATCCTTTTGAGCCTGTAACTACTAGGGTAGGTCTCTGGCTGGCTGGCTTCTGATTTTGTTCTTTTTTTGTTGTGCAAAAAATGCATTTAAAATAGATACTGTTGCCACTTTTTAGCAGTTTGGGAATGCTTGTGTTAATGCTTTGAAATTTTTTTTGGGAGCTGAACAAAGAGAAGATTAGTCGACTATTCAGTGTCTTTGATACTCCCTATTATATTAAAAACAAACCAAAAAACTCCGCAGAAGTGTCTAGGTCCTAGAATTGGTCCCACTGAATTCACTGGTAGATTTGTATTTGTAGTTAAGTGTTTTCACAAAAATGCTGATCCCTTTCAAAATTTTGTCCCCTGTTATTTAGGTACACCATTCCCTCCCTACTGGTGCTTTTTTTGTATTTCGATTTACATACATTCCTGGTCTCATTTGGAAGCCTTATACATGGATAAAACTGGAAAAAGTTTTAGGCTTCAAAAAGAAACTGCTTTTTAAGGAAGTGTCAATAAAAATTTTTCATATAGTATTTTGCAGAAACCTTTTAATACTTTACTTCTTGAGAATGAACATGTAAGGTCTTCACTGTATATTGTAATTTTTTTAGATCAAGGTAAGGAGGAGAAGGGTTTTTTTGTATATATGCATACATAAAAATATATACACACACACACACACACACACACACAAATATGTGTGAAATAATATACTTGGGGTGGGGAAAAAACCCACCTGTTTGCCTAAACCAGGTCTATTTGCTTTCCAGCTGTAGCTTTTCATGTAATTAAAAAGTCCAAATCCCTGCCTGCATTTCTTATGTCACTTAGGCACAGCTACACCATTAGTTTTACTTTAATTTGGGTATTCTGAGCATTAAATACTTCCAACATTCCCTGAAAATGTACTTGTTTGCTACTAGAATATTTATTTTGGAATAAAAATATGTTGTCTAGAATATTTCTCTAGTTCTTAGAGTAAGATAGCCTTTGGCAGCAGTAAAACTCCTAAAGGGTGAGACCTTTTTGTATAGGAAACTGTGGAATTTGGAGCGAGCAGCCACTTTTGAAGTTGCTTTCCCCCCACCCCAACTCCTGTTTTCAGGACCAAAGCTGCAGTTCAGGAGAGAACACGTCTTTATGGGGACATTGGAAAGACAGTGTCCAGCCTGTTCTTCCTCTAATGAGCTGGTGGTCAGGGTGTGGATAATTACTGCTCCGATGGTGGGATTCTGGGGCGGGGCAGGCCACCACCCTGGTGCCCAGGGCACGCTGAGCTGTTTGGGGGTCGGTGCAGGGGGGAGGGAGGAATGGGGACCACAAGTGCAGAAGCCAAGCAGAGCAGCAGAACTGCCTGATGCTAGCATGGACCTGCAGGTTAAGTTAAAAAGAAAAAAAAAAAAGTGAATCCAAAGCTTGTCTGTCTGGTTTGAATAGGCAGGTTCCAATCTGGTAATTGCTCTCTTTATTTTATCTCCAGTTTGGGGTTTTTTTAAGTCTTGATTGATGAAGTAGCTCTGTTTACGTGGTCCATGGACCATGTGTGGTTTGGGTGGTCTTGTTAGAGTTGAAAAAAACCTGCAGGTTTGTCCTAAAATCTTTTTTTTTTTTTTTTTTTGTCCCCCCTACTGTAGTAAACCCTTACAGCTTAAATTTCAGGGAAAACTGCTTTGGCCTTTTTTGTAATTGACTCTAGTTAAGTAAGAGGAGGTATGAGGCTATTTCTCCATCATTAAAAAATATCCTGCTCGCTCTGTGTTACAGGTTGAGGTTTCGTAAAAGCAAACAAGACTCTCTTTAATTTTTGTTTATAGGAGCTGAATTTATGCATCTGTGGCGACATTCTGCGTAATGTAGATTCATGCCTCCATCTCTCCTTTGGAGTGTGTCTGAGCTGGGCTCAGACTGCATGTCACCAGTGGTAACAACGCTTGCGCTTCTACCACAGTTACCTTGTCAGTATTTCAGTGCCCGAATACATTTTACCTTCTGCATGTAAATATATTGCTTCCTCCACCTATAAATTGAGACTGTGAAAGTGGAATGTGGCAGATGTCTAATAGTGCTCAACAGCATAAAGAAAGAATTGAAAAATAGGCGTCGCTGGAGATTGCCTATTGAATTTGGGAAGGTAGATTACAGTTAACAAAGCTGACATTCGGTGAGGGGAACGAGGGAACCCAATTTTTGCGGGAGGACTTTAGACATTTCACTGACAGGCGGTTAGGATGCCTGTACTACGTCCCTTTTGAAAAGTCTTGCATTTCCTTAGCACTTTGTTGAGGTACTGATTCAGTACTGACTTAAATGAAACCGTAGCGGTTGCTACAGTGCCCGACATGGACTTTGCTGGGCTGTCTCGCTCGATAACTAACTGAGCCTCGTCTGAAGTCGCTGAAATGTAGCAGGATCATACTACACGGTGATAAACGTACCAGAAGATGTCTGCGAGCATTTTCTCACATAGAAGAATTTTTTATGTAATTCCAAGTGGTCAGAGATTGCTACACAATGAGGTCTGTTATAAGAAAAAAGTGATTTCTGTTGGCAATTCTGTTCTTAAGCCTCTCCAACACTGGGCATGTGTATCGGTGTTAAATAAAGGTAGGATATCGGGTAAGCTTGAATAGCTGTGTTACCTTGCAGGTCGATGTGATATCTTGCAGATAGTAGCAAGATAATTAAATGTAATTTCATATATATATATTTAAAAAAAACCCCACATTTATATTATTTCTTGTTTTCTGTGGCGCAATAATGTTTTTCTTCTTTTGAAATTTCCTTTTGAGGTCTCTTAACCTGTACTGTATGTGCTACTCCTCTAGACTGAAAATTATAAAAAAGGAGAATCTCTTTAGAGTGGCTTTAGATGCTTGCAGTCATGAATGAAGAAGAATTAAAAAAATGTTCCAGGAAGAGCACATAGGAAGTCAATTACACATTTCTTTTCTGTTGTTTGTCTCTGAAATCTGGCTTACCTTACAATTCGCCAGACAGTGTGAGGAGGGGGGGAAAAAGCGGCTAAAACAAGGGTTCATCCCTTTCCTGAGATTTTCAGTCAATCTTCCACGCAGTCTGCCTCGATCATGTCACTGTCACTTCTGTATTTATCTGACGCCAGACCAAGGCACTTGGAAGACAAGGGGAAGTCCTTCAATCCCTAGTCCGGGTTTTCTTCCCGTTTCATTGCAGAGCAATATCTTGTTTAATAACCTGAAACCTCAACAGGGTGTCGTGTACTCTGTGTTATGAGGGATGAATAAACATTTTATTAGATCTTTTTGCCTATTTATGATCAGTCATGTTTTGTTCTGCGGAATTATTATTTTTTTTTCTTCCTCTTTAAGGACAGAGAAAAGTTGTTACTCTTCTACCATTTCTGAATTAATCTAATTTTAACAATTCTTTGCTGTTCTCAATTTCATGCAAATACCGGCGACATTACTTCTGCAAGTAGTTGGTATGTCTCTCCACGTTTAGAAAATTAAGCACTAATTCTCACTGTGGGCTAGAACAGTCTGTATTGCATGACAAATAAGGTTTGAGCATGCAGTAAAAAAACCCACTTCACAAATTCAGAGAAGAGCTTTGCTTTCTAGTGCTCTAAATGTTGGGCAGTACACAAAAGATTGTGTAAAACTGACATGTTTTAGCAACTCCCAAAATGTAAGAGGGGTTTTTTTGCCATTATTATAAAAGTACTTGGCAGCTTATATTTTCTTGAAGCATTCTATTGACTGGGATGAAACCACTTTTCTATAAAGCACTTTTAAGTGCTTGCTTTCACTTGCAGACTTTCTCACCCACAACATAAAATGGTCATGTTAAAATAATGGTATTGCTTTATAAAATGTATGGATCGTAGATCCTCCAAGTGCTGTACAGACAGCTCTCAGACTCCTTGCGAGCATCACCGACACCCTGAAAAAGGAGAAGAAAAGGCAAGGAGTTGTTTCTGAGGCTGCAGAAGGGGTTGAACTGAGGGCACAACTCGTGCTCCTGCAGCCCAGGACCGTGCCTGTTCCATTTTAGAGTCCTGTTGCTTGGCACGCAGTCAGGCGCTAGGTTGGACTTCGTTGAGAGGGAATGTCCTTCAGCCAGAAGCTGTTTGCGTTGGAGCCCTACTTCTCTTCTGCTTAAAACTATAAACAAACCAAGAGTAGTGAACATCAGGATAGTCATGATGACTGTAACATTTACATCTTTGGATGTTATAGAATCATAGAATCGTTTAGGTTGGAAAAGACCTGTAAGATCATCCAGTCCAACCATTAACCTACACTACCAAGTCCACACTAAACCAATTAAACCAATTAAGGGTAGAGTATAATAATGGATAGCACAAGTTTAGCTTATTTATTGTTGTGCCTTCTACCGCTCACATTCTCTAAAAATGGAAGAATTCCCAAAATACTTCAAAGAATGGCTTATTGCTCTTCTGCTTAAAACTATAAACAAACCAAGAGTAGTGAATATCAGGATAGTCATGATGACTGTAACATTTACATCTTTGGATGTTATAGAATCATAGAATCGTTTAGGTTGGAAAAGACCTGTAAGATCATCCAGTCCAACCATTACCCTAACATTACCAAGTCCACACTAAACCAATTAAACTAATTAAGGGTAGAGTATAATAATGGATAGCACAAGTTTAGCTTATTTATTTTTGTGCCTTCTACTGCTCACATTCTCTAAAAACAGAAGAATTCCCAAAATACTTCAAAGAATGGCTTATTGGATGTTAATTGTTTTCTGTGGTCTTTTTCTTACCTTCTTGTCTCTTGAATATATATTACATGAAATCTCACAGGTGTTCTTCCTTCCGCTAATTGTCCGTATTGCATTTGTGCGGCGCTGAATGCAGCTGAATCCTAATCAATGTCGAAGGTTGAGCTGCTCTATTTGTGATACAGCAATAAACAATAAGAAAAACCAACACGGTAGTTAATAGTTTCTCTAGTGGTGGATCATAGCGGGACGTTCTCATCCATATGGACTCAAGCTGCGCCAGGGGAGGTTTAGGTTGGATATTAGGAAAAATTTCTTCATGGAAAGGGTGGTCAAGCATTGGAAAAGGCTGCCCAGAGAGGTGGGGGAGTCACCATCCCTGGAAGTGTTCAAAAAACGGGTAGATGTGGCACTTTGGGACATGGTTTAGTCTAGTCTGTCCTTGATTGGTTTAGTGTGGACTTGGTAGTGTAGGTTAATGGTTGGACTGGATGATCTTAAAGGTCTTTTCCAACCTAAACGATTCGATGAGTCTATGATTTCTACCCAGCCCTTAGAGTGGTAATATTTGATTTTCAAGTGATTGACTTACAACTATTTAGACTGAAATTACAGTCTTAATTTATACTCACCCTTGATAGTTATTTAAGCAGCTGAAGTGTCAGAGCAGAGTGTAAGTTATAGCTGTGACCGTTTTGCCATTTTTATGTTTGTTTGGGAAGGTGAAGAGAAGAGCAGAGATGGGAAGGCAGATGCTAGAGAAGCCATTAGTATTGGTTTGCTTTGGTGAACTCTGAGCATGGATTCACTGTCCTTGTCTTCAGTGTGCTTCTCAGCACTTTTTTTCTCTTCTTCGGGCTGGAAAATTGTGCTTTTTGCTGCGTGGATTTCTCTGTCTTAAGAACAATAAGGCTAATGGTAGGAAATCTGCTGAGCAGAGAAACTCCGCGGTCTTTCTTTCTGCAGAAGTCATTTGAACCAGTTTGGCATTCTGGTTTCTGTCTCAGCAGTATTTAAATTTACTTGTTAGCTTTTTTTTTTTCCTGCTGATTAGATATTTTGTTTTGTTTTATACCTTGAGTTTCATATAACGTCGGCTCCTTACACTGTTTAGCTGTTACCAACACGCAAATGAGAGGCAGTTCTGCAAGAAGACTTCTTGAAGCTTTCTGTATGGATCTGTGTAATCCCCATATAAATTGTCATCTTGATTGTGAAAGAAAAAGGTTGGCAAGGCTTATTTAGGGCTCTTTTTCTTTCTTGGTTATGTAAATACAGCATCACAGCAGCTGACTGAAAGTGGCTGAGATTTTTGACTCGAATAATGTTTTTTTTTTTTTTTTTTTGTCTTACACCACAAGAAGCAGAGTAGTTCTCTGGAGCCATTCTGTAACATACAGGTGGTACAAAAAGGACAGGGAGTTTCCTCCTAATCTCTTATAATTTGTGCGTGACAGACAGCATTCTGACAACAGCTAAAAATATTGAAGAGGTTTACAGTCCTCAAAGGCATCCAGAGTCTCAGCTACCTTATAGGTATAGCTGCGGATGTTTTCAGAGTTAATACAAACATCTGAACTTTCTTGGATTTTGCAAAGCGATTGGCTTCACTGATAACTTGTGGCAATGAGTTCTGCAGGTTAATTATGCATTTAATTGGTTTCAAATTTGTTGCTTTTCAATTTCACTGTTCACTGAATATCTCCTCGGTCTTGTATTATGAGAAGGGAGTAAATAAGAAAGCCTGACTCACCTTCTCTGAACATTTAATTATTTTGTATACCTCTGTCATGTACCCTTCTACATACACAAAGCACTTTGGATGGTTTTGGTCTTTATGTATCTGGAGCCGCTTTCTTCTCTGAAGCGTTTGGGTTCCAGAACTCTGGGAGGTTATTTAGTCTCTGTCAAATAATGCGATCTCGGTGTGGTGCCGTCTTCTCTTTCCCCTTTTCTTCATAAATCTCTTTCTGTTTTTATTTGACTGTTGTTAGGCACAGGACAAGTTTTTATTGGCTTGCCTGCAGGAGTATAAAGTCTTTCTCTGTGCCTTTACTATCAGAATAAAAATGCTTCACGTGGCTGGTGCAGGCTTTTGCTTCCAAGTTGTATCATCTTCCGTTCGTCCTCGCTGGATCTTGCCTGTCTTCAGGCTGCCTGGGCCTTGTAACTTAAACAGCTTCTTGTGATGTTCTACATGGTCTTCATGAATTAAGATTATTTCCAGTTGCTATCCTCTCAACGTATCCCTTTTTCTAGACGAGTGAAGTCATCTCAGTTGTAAACTGCCTGAAACATGGGACATTGAGCACGTAATCTTCTCTGGTTTGATCTTTTTTACCATTTCTATCCAGTAATTTTTATTAAACCTTTGAGCATTTCATTGGATTTTATGATTATTTGCTTTATATTTTTCTTTGTGTAAGATACTGTTGAATTATTTTTGAATATCCCATTAGACAACTGTTTTATTCTTTCCTATTGCGAGAAAAATTTATAGTAAAATGCAGAACCATGTTTTTGTAACAGCCAGTCTCTGCCCTGCTATGTTAATCACTCTAAATGTTGTATCAACAAATTTACATGACAAGGATGTCAGAGTAAGGAATAGAATTGTTAGCATCAGACCCTGTCTTACATATATTTCCTGCCTCCAGTGAGTAAATGATATTTATAAGTTTGGGGTTTTTTATATGCTCAGTCCCAAATTACTAGCACACTCAGACATATACCATCTGAACTGGGCAGGGCTTTAAAAAATTGTTAAATTACTTTCATTTGGTTTTCCAGCATGGTCTTTACAAAAATCAAGTGTTTGTCTCCCTTACTGTCTTGTATTAAGTCTGCCTTTTCCATCAATTTTATGTATTTTCTGTGCTTAGAATATTATTTATTTCTGTTAGAATAATACAGACACCAGCGGAGCTTGAAGTATAATTATGTTAAACACTGCACAGATGTATAGTGAGTTCCAGGCTCTGCCCTAGAGACTCTGCAATCAAATGAAAAGAGAAATAAAAGTGCAATGAGTGGAAGTTGGACACAGAAATTCAATGACACGTGTTACTGAATTATACAAAAGAAAGATGCTCACCAATAATCAATACGTAAATCAATCCCCGCTCCTTTCAGAGGTATTCTACTCAAGGCTGTAATTCTCTTGTGGGGTTATTTCAGAATAAGTTGCTAAAACTTTAAAGAGAATTCTGAAAGACTAGCATTGTAATTTGCTAATTAACATACAAAGAGCATTAACTCTTGCTGTGTCCCCACACATGCTTCCTGCCATTTCCCCCCACTTTCCCAAGGCTTTGCTTTCTAGTTTTGCTGGATGTTAGTTTGCATTTAATAATTTAAATACGTATAGTAACTTTTCTTAGCACATAGGATTTTCACACTTAGTTAAATGCTTTAGAGATACAATGAAAAGAGCTATGTAACTGTCCTATTATTTGCTTGAATTGAGTTTTCAAGGCGCTGCAAAGAACGAAACAGAAGAGCTAAAAAGCAATGGCTTATTCAATGGGATAACTTTTGTATGGCCTTGATATGCATGACATACCAAATAGCTATAAATATTTTCTTTCCCATGTCAATTTTTTATGTATCTTGATGGGAGAAGGTCTATTTGTGAAAGCATTCCCAAAATGACTAAAATGATACTCCTTTGGCACTGCTGAGGTTCAATACCTAAATATTTTGCTGTTAGTTTATATGCCTCCTTTAAAAGACCAGCTTGTTGCTGAGTTACAAGTTCTGTCTTAATTTATCTACTATTTGCAGGGTTTTTTGGGGGGTTGGTTTTGTTTGGGTGTTTTTGTTTTTTTTTTTTTTTTTTTTTAAATCAGGATGATTAGGAAAATCTCTGTGTTTTGGAATAATGGTAAATAGTATGGCTGCATTATTTGAAGGAGTGTCAATGAGTTTTGCTGGTTTGTTTAATACTAAAGAGAAGAGTTCAATTTAACAAGATCTGATTTCCAAAAAAATACAAGTAATCCATTGTCTTAAAAATATTTTTTAGTGGCGGCTTCTTGAATATCCGGAAATGAAGGTACTGCTTATATTATATTTCAAATTGAGAAACACCTGATGTAGTTACAAGTGATTCATTTTTGTGTCTTAAGCAGAATTCAATAACTTGAATGCTGAGAAGAAATAAATGTACTCTTATTTTGTATTCAAAAGTAGATTTACCTACTTGGGCATCATCATTTTTTGCCTTTAGTGGAAATTGGTTACCAGGATAACAGATTGAGCAGCCAGTTCCAATGATGCAACTTTTGTTGCAAGGAAATTATATAAATTCGTGTATAGTTTTGATCATTTGATACAAGTAGTAGGATATTCGCAGATGGAAAATAACACTGGAGAACATGTGGTCCCTGGTGCTGCTAGACCTCTAATAAACAGAGGATACAGTATGTTTTCTATGGGATTTCAGATGAGATTGACTTTGAAGTGGGCTTCAATGAGATGTTGAGTTTTCATTGCTTATATTACTGCAGCATCTATAAGAATTATTTCACTGTTTACCTTCAGTCTACTGAATCTTCAACTTACAAGGCAAAAGAAATAAGTTGTGGCTTTTAAAAATACAATAATTTAATAATATAATAATATTATATCAAAGTGTTGACAAAAGATGCTGGATTCCTGAAGCAAGAATAAAAGTTCCTAGATGTAAAGCTTAGAAGATTTCGAGATTTTTTTCTAGTCAGAATATTTAGATATTAGGCGACTGAGGTGCAAGTTTCTTCTGACTGACTTGTTTTTTGGACTTTGGGGGTGATGTGATCTGGAGTGAGAATATCTTCTGGAAGGGCGGTGGTTCCTTATGTTTTCCTTTGTTTTACATGAAGTATTGTTTTAAAGTACATCAAATACTGGCTGACAGTGCTTTCTAATACCTTTTCTTTCTCCTTCTGTTGTTCATTTCATCCAGGAATTTCAAAGTACTTCTGTAAAATTGTCATTAGATCAATTCTGAACACAGTAAAAAAGGACACAAATGTGATTTAGTAAAACAGTGGTATAGCAACAAAGCTGGAAATAGAACGTAGTCCTAAATCTGTTTATTTGCAGTTGCTTTTCCTGAATTTTGCAGGATAATAGTTCTCTTGCTCCATTTTTATATCGAGGAATCCACTTTGGCTCATACAGAGCAGTCTATGACTGCTTCTTTAAGATTAGTGCAAAACTGTACATATTTGACATATGACTGAAACATCAGAAGCTGTCAGAAATGGTTATAGACATTATTTGAATTGCTGCAAATACCTGGCAGCAGTACAGATAGTCTTTAAAATGTTTGATCTTTTTGGGCTGCATTAGTTAAATGAAAAGCATGTATACAGTTTCAGAAATAAGTCATGCCTTTCTTTTATTCCTGTTGACATCCATATATGTAATACAGATTTGTTTAGCATCTCTTTTTTCCTTTAAACTATGATTGGATGGAAACATGAGGCCTTTCCGCATATTGCTAATGAATATAATAGTCAATAATGTATTTTAATTTTTATTTTCAAGAAAAGAAAATCTTCAAAATCTGTTGATTTCAAGCTGAACAAACCAGATGGTTCACCCAGTGAGGAGCAGAGTTTGGTGATGAGTGCAGCTTTTCTTTAGTATCATGTTGCTCATTTTGTAGTAGCTTGGTACAACTGTGTGATCATTCTGCCCTTTGTTTTGAGGATAGGATCATAAAATAGAATCACAGAATCGTTTAGGTTGGAAAAGACCTTTAAGACCATCGAGTCCAACCATTAACCTAACACTGCCAAGTCCACCACTAACCCATGTCCCTAAGCGCCGCATCTACATATCTTTTAAATACCTGCAGGGATGGGGACTCCACCACCTCTCTGGGCAGCCTGTTCCAGTGCTTGACAACCCTTTCCATGAAGAAATTTTTCCTAATATCCAATCTAAACCTCCCCTGGAGCAGCCTGAGCCCATTTCCTCTCATTCTGTTGCTTGTTACATGGGAGAAGAGACCAACACCCACCTCACTACAGCCTCCTTTCAGGTAGTTGTAGAGAGCGATAAGGTCTCCCCTCAGCCTCCTCTTCTCCAGGCTGAACAACCCCAGCTCCCTCAGCTGCTCCTCCTAAGACTTGTGCTCTAGACACATCACCAGCTTTGGGTGAAATAGTTCAGGCTGGAAGGACCCTGGAGTCCTCTCAAGTGTTTGGTGTCTCAGTACTTATCTACTGTTGTTACTACTTCTCCTTGAACCCTGTCTCTACACGGAGTCTGGGAGGCCTTGCTGATGAAGAAGTCACGGTAGAGGTTTTTCAGTCTCTGTGCTTGGAGGTTTTCAGAACCCAACTAGATACAGCCTTGAGGTACCAGGTCTGGCCTCTTAGTTGACCCTGTTTCAAGTAGGAACTACATGACCTCCTGAGGTCCCTTTGAGTACCTTCAGCTGTATGTGTTGACTTCCCCTAAATTAGAATCATAGAATCATAGAATGCTTTGGGTTGGAAGGGACCTTGAGAGATCATTGAGCCCAACCCCCCTGCAGTAAGCAGGGATTGAACCTGTGAACTTGGTGTTATTAGCACCATGTTCTAACCAACTGAGCTAACCCGGCTGGTGTAAATTGTCCACCTCATTCAGCAGGTGGCCCACATTTTCCTTGTTCAGCTTTTTACTTCTAACATGGTAATAGTAGCTCTTCTTTCTGGGACAAGAATGTCAACAAACTTCGGTCTTGATGGAGAGCAGTGTGCCTCTGGATTTCAGTTGCCTGTTCTTGTGGCTTATGTTAGAAATTGGAATCCATAATTGCTTCTTCGACACAGTGTACATTTGGTTTTTTCTATAACTAGATTTAGTAAATGAAGCTTGATGTCACATGTTCTATATAGACTAGGTCCTAACTTGTTTGTAAATTCAATTTTTTAATTTTCTCCATTAGCCTCCTCTCAATGTGATCTTTTTTATCTGCACTACTCATTCTTTTAGGACTTCATTATTTTTAGAAAACGTACTGTAGCACATTTACTGGTAATTACAAAAGCTTGTTTTAATTACAGTTGTCAAAGAATATGTTTTATGATGTGTTATTGTTGCTGCTGTTTCTAATTCATAACTATTCTCTACCTTTACAAGTGGAAATTAACATATTTTTTTTCAAAGTGATGTGTCTGGATCATTTTTGTGGTGAGGAATGATTTTGTGAATAGTGATAGCTTCAAAAAGAAATTATTTCAGTGGGGAAGGGAGAAGCATATGTTCCTAAGAATATCCATAATTTACTTCTATTGCCCATTCAGAATGATGCATGTATATATGTTGAAATAGAAGGTTAAAATTGAAAACTGTTGTAATCCAACATATATTAAATGTGGAAATCGAGAATAATTTTTATTGGGACACTGTATGCAGTGAATGAGGATTGTGGTTTTGCTGACCGTAATAATATATACTAGTTACGAACCTTTTTCATCTTGGATTTTATCAGCATGCAAATGTAAATGCACAGGGCTATACGTGATGGGTGAATGTAGTCCACTGCAAAAGGGTTTCTGGGCAAAGCAATATAGTGGATGTCAAAAGCTGAATAACTGTTCCACGACGTGGCAGTCATAGCCTGTGCCTGAGTGATGTTGGTGTCAACGAGCTCATGAATTCACGCCCTGCTTTAACCTACAGATATGCTCATCCAGCAACCCCAGGTTGTAAAACAAACAGAACATCTCCAGCAACATAATGGTGAAACATCATTTTTTGAGATCTGCTCTCTTGCAGTACTGGCACATCACATTCATCCCGACCTGCCAGCAGTGTTCCTGTGAGACGGTCGTGCTTCTGGAGCTGCTGAAGGCCAGCCCTCTGCCACTGCTTTCTTTTGCTTGTTAATCAGTTAACCTTTTCTTCAAAGCACACGGGCCCGCCTGAAGGCCTGTAGATATTTCATGTGACCTTTCCCATGAGAAAAGCCCTCAATGCTGTAGTTAGCATTTCGTTGGGCAAATCCCCTGAGTCTCGTAAGCCCCCTGTGGCTGTGACAGGGCTTTCAGCCCCCGGACCCAGTGCCTGGTCTCGCTCGCAGCCTTGAGTGTGGCTTGGGAGACATCCTCCCTTGGTTGTCCACTTGCCTCGGCCTCTGATGTTCTTGGTGGGGTGATGAGGAACTCGCCATCAAGCAGCTTGGCAAGACCTAGGCAGAGCACTTTCAGATGACTGATGATGCTTTATAAATTTAGTGTAAAACTGGACTCTTACTTTGAAACAGATTATTCTTCTTTGCCAGAAAAATGCAAACTGAAGCCATCTCAGGGGTGTTCTTCCATAAACTTGGTGGATGTTAATGAATTTGGAGCTCAGAGTCTACACCGAGGTGCAGCTGTAGACCTGGGACTGCCGAATGCTTCAAGAGCTGATTTTGAAATCTGCCTACAAAATTCTGAACTACTTGATGATGGTTTATCCCCTGCAACTCCTTAAAGAATAGCAATTACAGACTGCACACACCTCGAACCTTGCTGTAGCCAGCTAACTGGATTCCTTTATTTATTTTTTGAAGATAATTATGAAACATACGTTTTCAGTCAGCTGCTTATTTGCTCTGTTCTACCCTAGAGAGGACAAAATTAACGTCTATCTGTTGTATCCAGCATGAGAAGCGTTCGGCTTCGTCACGGGACTGCTCTGCAAGTATCCCTGCAGCCGTATACGAGGTGATGCACGGGGAATTTTTTTGTAGATGTCCATTTTTCTGGCGGTGGAAACTCATACCAGTGCTGTGCTGAATCCAGGCACAACTTTTGGAAATGAAACCAAGGTTGACCTTTAAATCTTGGTTCAACTTCCTAGCGATCCTGAAGAACCTGTATTTAATATTACTGATCTATTTGGGGATTTTAATTTTGGGTAGTCTTGGGAAGATGGGCTGCCTCTCAAAGGTGACCTTCTGAAGCTGTTTTCTAAATAACACCCAAGCAAATACTTTGTTTATTAGAGTTACTTTATGAAGAAGCAATGAATCTGTTCCAATATCTCACTTACAACTAAAGCGCAGCATTCAGCTAATTGAATACATGGCTACTCTTAATTATTTTGTTACGGCTAATTGATATTCACTGGGATCATGTTGCTGTGGCCCCATAAATATGATATTACCTTACAGGTTTTTATTTCTGCAGTGAATTCTCTTCTTTTGGCATATTTATATCGTTTCCTGTATAAATGAGTAATTTTTTTTTTTTTAAACTCTGCTGTGTCTGCGTTACTCTATAAATGCCAGGGCTGGTAGCTATATGGAAGAAGCTTTTCTTTCTGAGTTGGTTACTGGCCAACCAAATCTTCCAGTGCCTTTCACAATATAGGGAACGAAAGCTTTGAATAAATGTGTTATTTAGTATTCTTATAATCTAATATTTCTGCTTTATCAGTGATAGAAAAGCTTTAATGGGATCAGGGCAATAAGCAGCGTGACTGTAATTCACTTCTTGGCCCCCATGTCTTTAATGCAGTAAAATCCGTCTGTTTTGATCACTAATTATCTTGGGGGGCAGGGAACCAAACCCAAAACCAAACCCAATTTGTTTTCCAGGGCAAAACAAACTTTCCAGGGCAAAAACTTGCATTCATATGGCTATCTTTGGAACAAATGTTATTTGCATTCCCCTGCTCATATTGTCTTTCATATGTATAAATTCAGTGATCAGATACTGTTAAAGGAATCCATTTCTCTTTTGAATGGTATTTGATCAGCAAGCAAGACACAGATGAAAAGAATTTAAATTCAGTTGGACGTGGAGGAGAGGACGGGTTTCATCTCCTCTGTCATTAGTGTGCCCATGACCTGTTGTGTTTTTGCACCCTGAAAATTTCTGCCCTTGTGAATAGTCAGTAATGGAGCGAGTGAATTAAGTCGTGATGCTCTTGCATGGGTTTTATTATATCTTACTGGCTTTCCACAGTCAGATTTGCTGCTCGGTTTCAGGTTATCGATAGGATATGTGAAACACAATTGAATTCTAAGAACCAAAACTTAACCGAGTTCTCAGGAGCATTATGGAACATTAATTTTACATTTTCTTTGTCACTGGCCTATTTAACTCCACTTGCACAAAAGGAATGTTCTTGAGTTCGCAAATATTTCAGGGACCGCGAGGTGGTTATACGTAAAAGGTTTGTGTGTGGGTAACTATGATAATGCATTGAAGTAAGGTATTAGATATTTGGGAGAGAATGGTTTGGGGAGGCACAGCCTGCAATGCATTTTTACCTGTTTCTATAACCACAGCAAGAGGCAGGTTTGAGAGGTGATACAGGGATTATCTAGCAGAAGCAAACCCACGATCAATGCAAAGCATGGTAGTTAGGCTGTGGAATATTTAGTGTAATCAGCTTTGGAAAACCTGTAATTAGTTTCTGTAGTGAGTAAAGGCTGATTTAAATGGTGGTGGACAGGGCTGTAGCAGACACTCTGTGGCACTATACTGAAGGTGAGGTGCTTGGCAGAGGGCAAGGTTTGCTTCATCCAAGTAGAATCAAAATTTGGCTGTGTGCTTTTGGTAGAGCAGGGATGTTTTTGGTGATGTTTCATAAAAACACCCAACTTTCAAGTAGTTTTCTGCATTGTTCTAAATTACAGAAATGCCTGACACGCATGCATTTTTGTGCATTCTTTCTGTTCACCATTGTATAATAAATTTAATTTGACTTTTTGATTTTCTTACATGCTTCAGGATATAGAAAAAAAGGTATGTAGTTAAGTAAGGAACAACCAAAAATCCAAAGTTATTATTTTATTCTTCATCTGTCTGCAAAAAAAGTGCAAATCTTGACAAAGAGAGTTAAGTCCTGTATCTGTAGAACAAGTATAGCACAATGTGTGGTGTAAGTTTTCTGACATGCTTCTGTGAGCATGATGTGGAGGTATTATCTTAAGTAGTACAAAAGTTTACCGTTTTACATGATGCTGCTAAAATAGGAACTTTTTGCACTTGGCTTTTACCCAGTACCTGGGTAAAAATAACAAGTTAGAGGTAAATGACTAATGTTGAATAGGCAATTGTGGTAATGACCAGTGATAGTTTATTATTAGTCACTAAAGATATTTTATTATTAAAACATTATGAGCCTGGAATGAATCTATGCTGATAGTTTAGGCATTAAATCCTCCATAGCTTGTTAAAAATCACTTGTCTAGTATATCCTCTGGAGGACTTGTAGCTTTGTATGTGTATTCTGTGTGCTTGTGTGCTCTTTTAATGTATTTTAGAATGTTTAATGAGGCCACTTAATACTACGTATTAGAACGTGCTACAGATAAAAAGCCAAAAACATGTCAACTTTCTCAGGAGTGCTGGAAGCAGTGTTTCTTAAATGAATACTCAAGTCGCATTAGTATTCGAAAGATAGATGTTCACAACTCTTCTGTAGTATTTTATGTCACTGGACATGGGAGTGATCCTGCAGTAAAGGGTTTCAGCTTACTTAGTTGGATACTTCAACCAATCTAGGAGATTCTGGAGGAATAATTACTAATTAAGAGGACAGCAGAGTTTGAGAGGTACTTTTTAGATCTGCTTTTTGCAAATATGTAAGCATTTGGTTCTTTCCAAACATTGATCTGTTTAGAGCTAAGCACATGCTAAATACATTCCTGAACTCGGGTTTTAGAGAAAAAACAGCTACTTCAAAAGAATTCTTTTTACCACTGCCTACAAATGGATGGATGCAGATTCAGCTTTTCTCATGTCAAAATGTCCAGTTAATAACAGTTAGCAAATAAAGATAAACATTCAGGCTCTGTGTGTATTTTGTTTGGTAGCTTGAGCAAGTTTCCCTAAGTTCAGAAGTGATCTGCAAAGTTAATTTACCAAAAAAAAAAAAAAAAAAAAAAAAAAATTAATTTCAGCAGGATATGCTTGGTTCCATCTTCATGACATTTCCAAATACATTTGGACAAACTATGGCACAGCTGTTGAGGAGGGAAGGAAAAAACCCAGTACAATAGACAATCTCTTTACATTTTCAATGCAGCAATCATCATCTTATTAATGCACTGTTTGGCAAAAACTAATAGACTGCAGTTCTCAATCGCTGTATATTCCTTACTGGTACAATTTATAGTAGATGTTTTGCTTTGCAAGTGATCCTCTTTCTTGATCCAGTTTTATCTTTCTATTTCTTTTTTTAGGCCAAGCAGCTGGAAGAGAAAGACAGAGAACTGAAGAAGCATGATGCCTACTACAAAGAGCAGCTGGCTCGACTGGAGGAAAGGGTAAGCCTTCTTTCCCTTTTAATGAAGAGTTCTCTGTTCATTTCTGCTGCTGACTTTGTGGTTATGTTTTACCGTTAAACAAGATGACTTTTCCAAGGAGATAAAGATTAAAACTGTGGCCGGAGGGTTTTTTTGGTATTAACTGCTACTGTTTCTGGCTTAATATTGACAAGATGGAGGCTTTAATGTTGAGAATATTGTTTTCTTTACTAAGTTCTCACATTTGCAATGAGATTTCATCTGTCACGGTAATTACATACAGAGAAATAATCCGAACAAGGTTACTTTTATACCAGCACTGATGGAGAGCCATTGTAAGTGAATGAGTGTCACAAAGTAGTCTTAAAATTGCCTGTGAAGTGTGAAGCTACATACTGAATTTCTGCTTTCGTTGGGTGGAGTTAGTGGTTCCTCCAAAAGCCACCAGTATGCGGAGAGTGTAATGTTAATTGCAAGTTGTTTATGCCGTGTTTCAAAAGCACTTCTGTGTCTTTTTTTTCATGGTAGACTTGAAACTAAACTGTACAGAACAGTTTGGTAAGCTGTGTGACATGCTTACAATGGTTTAACGTATTGCTGTTAACATTCTTATTCTTTATAGGGTATTATTTTACAGGATGTTAATTTCAAATAATTACTACTGTTATCATTTTCTAGATCCCAGGTTGGTTGTAACCTTCAGCCTGAACACTTTTGCCTCCTTTACCCCTCTGTCTTCTTCCTGAGTCTACCTATTATTGATTAATTTGGTTTTTTTGGGTTTTTTTTAGTTAGTTTTGAAAATGATATTAGCAAGATATATATTCATTTATGGAGCTTAGAAGGATAGAAGAAAACCCCTTGTTTTTATGGATTAGGAAGAAGAGCATGTTGCATGAATTACCAGTGTGTATAATTGGTCTTAATTTTAAATAGAGGACATATCAGATACTGTCTCAGTGTTTTGTCCTACCTTTCTGAAGATTACATTAATGAAGTCCATGTTCTTGGCAATGAAAAATAGTTTGCAAGGACAAGGGTAAATTAGTTTAATGATTCTAAAATGGTGCATTATTTAAACAGTTAAAAAAGAAGATCCTTCACAAAAAAATGCCCACAGAATACCTTCCTTATTCTCAAAGAACTGGCTGGTGTTAGAGGAAAAAGCATCTGCAGTATCTCATCCAAACTGGCTTCTTATGGGGTGGTTGTACCTCTGCTCTTAGTTATCAGGTTCCATTTTGCTGTTATGGTGCAAGTAGTACTGGAGTAGTTAATGGTGAAGGATGCGTGGTAAAGCACGTTTTTTTTGTGTGAAAGCTTTTATTTTACCTTTTTAAGGTGCTATGCAGCCAGTAAGATTTCATTCTTAGTTATTTTTAATGTTGAAGTAGGTCATCGATACAGTGCCTTCGCCTGCTCCTGTTAAGTGAAGACTTCCAATGTGGAACCACATGTTAACACATGTGTGAATACATCCTTGTTGTGTGCAAGCGAGATAATGCACTTGAAATAACTGTATTTGAGTACTACTGAAGTGTCGTCCCCCAGGTGACGTGAAATAGGTGAACTCTGCCATCTCTTGCTTTCTCTTCTTGGACTTGGAAGTCCTCCAGGACTACAGCAGGCAGTTCTGAGTTGACTGCCCTATGCATGGACAATATTTGCTCCATCTTCAGAGTGGAGCTCTCGTGACATTAAGGCTTGTCTTTTCATTCTGACTAAGAAACCTTTGCTTTGCCAGGTTGTCATCTGGTTTGTTTTCAAAGTACATGTGCATATCTCTTCTACACAAAAAAAAGAGTTGTTCTCTGAAAGGAGGTGAACTCCGTGCTCCAAATCTGACTTTGAACTTTTTCAGAGATGTGGAGATTACAGAATGAAAACCTGCAAAAGCAGAGAGGTCATGACTCCTGCAATCCCAGCTTCACTGAGGCTGGTGCCTGCAGCCGTTATTAAGGTCATTTGTGAGTTTCAGAATTGGTGATTTTTTTGAGCATTGGGATGGAAATAGAGGTTTAAGAAAGAAGGAAGGTCTGGCAAGGCGTAACGTTCTGGAAATTACAGAGCACAATAATAGGCTGCTTATTTGTTCCTAAACTTGTCCTGATGTCGGTGCAAGGTACACAAAGTCAGAGTACGGGCTGTTCAGCAGGGAACAGATCAGAATGGGAGGGAAGGTGGGAGCGGAGCAAGCGGAGCTCAGAGAAGTAATGTCAGTATGAAGAAATGTGCAATATGAGTCTGTCACCTGTGACAAAGAATGCTAATTACATTCTCAGATCATTCTTACATCAAATAAGCGCACTTTAAAAATACTTCAGTTATGCGTATGTGGTATTTCTGTTTGTTGCATCATTGAGTGTCAGAGCTCATCTGTATGATTAATTGGCTTTTTGATTTACTTAGCTTTTTCAATTAGAAGCTTCGTATTTGTGTTCTTCAGTGCTGCTGACAAAACAATGCAGACATTGATAATAAAGGGAGATGACAACAGAACAGATTAGTGTCAGCACAGTGTGCTCCTTATGGCAAAAATTATTATACATATTCAGTGCCAGATGAAGTCTGTCAATTATAAAATATTTCAGTGACTGAGTGAAGATGCTCAACCTTTTCAGGGGATTAATACAGGACAAAATAACTGTGCACCAGTGACAGCTGTGATACTAAAACATAAACAATTCTATTCTCCAGGGCAGTATCTGTTCATAAATTTGGTTTATGTGCTAAAAACCTTTTGATACTTTCCAAAAACCCAGCGATTCCCCTAACAGCTGCCAGTGTTTCTAGGTCAAAGATAGCACATAAGCTATGAGTTATTACATGCTTCACAGCAGCAAAGCAAAATGAGATAGTTTAACAAAGGAGTTAAAGAATAACCTTTTCATACTGTATATCTGACTAGGATGCAAAGCTGTTATTGAAGAGTTTGCGCATTAAGCTTTGAGAAAACATTGTCAGTGTTTTCCATTGTCTGCTTACAGGCTAATGGTGCTTCTTGACTACAGCAAAAACCCCCAGAGGTAGCAGTATTCAAATCATTGACGTATGTGTACCCTACATTGTCTTAATTATTTACTATAATAAGGTGGCCTTAGTGCTATTTTAAACGATTTGGTTTTTCTTCTAAAATAGCAGAGCAAGAAAAAGGAAAACTAACATCTCGGGCAGATTGAGCAGTGTGCTACCCGGAAGAACAATCCTATGGCCTCTTTCCCTCACATTGTCTCATGCGTGTATCCACACGCAGAGTCACACACTTCTGTCCTGTGGCATTCATCGTCATTCTGTTCAGCTCCTCCATGTCCGTCATCATTCCGTTGTGCCACTGGCTTCAATGTCAATTCTAAGCCCAGGTGGCTATAGACTTCATCTTTGCATCTCATAGAATCATCGAATCGTTTAGGTTGGAAAAGACCTTTAAGATCATCCAGTCCAACCATTAACCTACACTACCAAGTCCACACTAAACCAATCAAGGGTAGACTAGACTAAACCATGTCCTGAAGTGCCACATCTACCCGTTTTTTGAACACTTCCAGGGATGGTGACTCCCCCACCTCTCCAGGCAGCCTGTTCCAATTCTTGACCACCCTTTCTGTGATGAAATTTTTCCTAATTTCCAACCTAAACCTCCCCTGGCACAGCTTGAGCCCATTTCCTCTCATCCTATCACTAACTACTTGGGAGAAGAGACCAACACCCACCTCACTACACCCTCCTTTCAGGTAGTTGTAGAGAGCGATAAGGTCTCCCCTCAGCCTCCTCTTCTCTAGGCTAAACAATCCCAGCTCCCTCAGCCGCTCCCCATCAGCCCTGTGCTCCAGACCCTTCACCAGCCTTGTTGCCCTTCTCTGAACACGCTCCAGCACCTCAATGTCTTTCTTGTAGTGAGGGGCCCAAAACTGGACACAGTATTCCAGGTGTGGCCTCACCAGCACCAAGTACAGGGGGACAATCACCTCCCTGCTCCTGCTGGCCACACCATTCCTGACACAAGCCAGGATGCTGTTGGCCTTCTTGGCCACCTGGGCACACTGCTGGCTCATGTTCAGCTGCTGTCGACCAACACCCCCAGGTCCTTTTCGGCCAGGCAGCTTTCCAGCCACTCCTCCCCAAGCCTGTAGTGTTGCATGGGGTTGTTGTGCCCGAAGTGCAGGACCCGACACTTGGCCTTGTTAAACCTCATACAGTTGGCCTCGGCCCATCGGTCCAGCCTGTCCAGGTCCCTCTGCAGGGCCATCCTACCCTCCAGCAGATCGACACTCCCACCCAGTTTGGTGTCATCCGCAAACTTACTGAGGATGCACTATCTCTAATGTCACTGTGATGTGTAGGTTCCAGTCAACATCAACAGTTGCGTTCATTTTGTCTACAGAGCAGCTGACACCTTGCTGTTCCTTCACCCAGTTGCTTTTGCCTTAGAATATTCTTCCAAGTAGTTAGCAATAGGATGAGAGGAAATGGCATCAAGCTGCATCAGGGGAGGTTTAGATTGGATATTAGGAAAAATTTCTTCATGGAGAGAGTGGTCAAGCATTGGAACAAGCTGCCCAGAGAGGTGGTGGAGTCCCCATCCCTGAGGTGTTCAAAAAACGGGCAGATTTGGCACTTTGGGACATGGTTTAGTGGGCATGGTGGTGTTGGGTTGACGGTTGGCCTGGTGATCTTAGAGATCCTTTCCAGCCTTAATGATTCTATTCTAGTTTTACTTTCATTAAAAAATAATCCAGCCACCAAGCCAGGAAAGATGAAATTATGACTCTCCCCTTAATTGGTTTAGTGGTGGACTTGGCAGTGTTAGGTTAATGGTTGGACTGGATGATCTTAAAGGTCTTTTTCCAACCTAAACTATTCTGTGGTTCTATTTTTGCTCTCTTCTGCCTGTGGTTTTGGCATCATGCAGACATTCTTGATGAGGTGTGTCTCTGCGTGCTTCTGTCACATCAAGAACGATGCAACTCTCCCTAGTTCAAATTTTCTTCAGCAAATCCAACTATTTTCATGTTACACTGCTTCATAATACTGTTATGCATCATTACGAGAATCATGCCCCTAGTCATAGGAGCAGAAGGAAATTAATTTTAATACACTGCTGTATGACACAACTACTTAGTTTATCGGTGTGAATGAACAAGATACGTATCCCCGTATTAATCAGGGTATTTCCCACTCGAGCTAAGTTTCTATGCTTCTGAGTTGCCTAGAAATACTTCCAGTAAATATTGAGTGGTACACATGTGAATGTGCATACTGCATAAGGTAAGAAAATGACTGTTAGCATTTGGAGGTTTCAGTGTTATATTAGATAGGCTACAGATTTAGCAGTCAACAAGTTACTGCCCTGATAGTTCTTCCTTGCCGATTCTATAATTTCTGTGCGTGTCCTTGCAGATTTTAGTGGCCTTTGTGCAGGGATACTCCTGCACCATACGGGGCTTACTGCCAGATCAGAGCCGGAGAATATAGACATAAGTTCTGGAAACGTGATCCTCTTATCTGCATCCAGTTTTTTCACGACTTAAATTTTGAGGAAGGATTTGCAAATCGTAGGTTCGGCACTTAATTTGGGGATTCTACTTACCATGTAGGCTGTCAAGGAGCATTAACCTTAAGGTAAGATGAGCACACAGAGCACAAAGCTGTGAGCTGATGGCACATACTATACCAGGTGTTAAATAGTATTATCCATCCTGCTTGCTACAGTAAATAGGATTTCGCCATTATGATGTGTCAGGATTTTCAGAGAAATCAAATTTACTAGACACTAAACTGCCATCCTCACTGCTGAGCAGCTTTATTCTGGGATCTTGCTTTCATACTAATCCCGTTGGTAGGAAATGCTTATACCAATTGTGTGGGGAAATTATAATTTAATGATCTCATCCTTTTTTCTATTCAAGGCTTAGAATGGACCAACATGCTTTGCAGTGATAGCCCCAGTGCTCAGAAAAGGATATGATATACAGTTCAGCTTCACAGCCAAGTATTGGCTTTTGTAGGTGTTTATAATGAACATAAGTGCTAAGATGCAAACAATGTGAGTTCCACATTTGTTCAGATGCTTCAGAGTCTTGTTTACCTTTCCAGATCTCAACAACTAAATAATCAGAATCTGTTTGCTATGTTTTTTGTAAACTGTAGTTTGCAAGATGTAGATAACAGAGGGGGACTCTTACAAAGCAGTATAATAACTACAAACATTTTTGTTCCTTGCAACGTGTTTTAGCAGTTTAAACATTTTTGTTTCTATTTGTTTTAAGTTATCAGTCTGTTTACTTTCTTCCATCTTGCATGACTGTATCAGCAAGAATTTCATAACCAGAGGATGATTCTGCTCTCACCTCTTGTGTTTAGAAGTTTGTATTCACTAGAGCAAACATATTTACTCTCCACACATTTGTACTGCATTCTTTCATGCCCTTCAAAATCCAATAGCGGTGATGTAGGTGCAGCGTTTTAAGACCTGAGGCTGGATCCAGCAAAGTGGGAAATGGTTTTGGCTGATGATACCATGTACTGAGCACTTAGGGGAGATGCAGGGAAAGCTCAGCAAACCTTTTGTCATTGTTCCCATGAAGAAATGGAATTAGCTCTAGCACGTCGCTGGCAGGCTTGCTAAGTTGTACTTGTTGGTTAAGTGCAATGTGTGCTTTCTTTGGACACACGTAATGCCAGTAGGTTTTTCCAAATTGTTCATTGCAATACAAAATGCTGCTCAAATTAAGTTCTAAACATCATGTATAGCAACAGGAGTAATCAGTGTGTTCTGTGTTTGCTTTATATTTTGCATCTTTCTTACCATAGATGAGTAAAGCAACCTTTTGGTAGCAGCTTTAATGTACACTGCCATCATCTTTTTTGAGAATGTGGTCTGTAAAGGAATCTCTTTTATAAATTCCCCAGCTTTCAGAGTTTCTCCAGTTTGCCTCTACGGAGATGCTTCATAGTCCTCTGTCTGGAGAGGTGAATTTGGTGAATGTGGTACAGCTAAAAATGCTTGGTCTTACCTTTCTTCTGCTGTTCAAACTGATGCTTTCAGTAATACCTGTGTTGTCTTTGACCTAACCAAACTCCCGTATTTCAGAAAAGACTTGCTGAAAGGCAGTTTGCAGACCCTCCTTCTCTTTAAATTCTAAGTGGGTGTGCCTATGTTGTATCATTTAACAATAACTTTACATTTTAACCAGTCATTATAGCCTATATAGTCTCTAAATATCCATGGCTTGAAAGAAGAGAACTCCACCTTTTTAATTTCTCATCCATTTTTATGAGATGTTCTCAGTGTTTTTTTCTTGTTTCTATCTATCTGCCTGGCTATCTAGTTCTCTCTCTCTCCCTCCCCATATCAAATATATATATACACACACACCCCCCGCCATATATCAATACATAACCGTATTTCCAAACATTTTTTCAGATAGAAGCAATAAAATATATTATGGCTTCCATTTGAGGAATATACTGTGTTATCATATAATGTAATTATTAATGAATTATATTCTCTCTGTGAAGTTATTGGCGTGTGTTTTTTTTTTTTTCCCCCTTAGTGGATATTCAGCTGTGACAGTGGGTTCTTGCAGTTTTCCCTAAATCAGTGCAGCAGGAGACCTGAGTATAAAATCCAGATATATTAATTTCTCATTTTGTACTTGGACCAGGAGACTTTCCTATGTCTGAGCTCATATGCTGCACCAATGAGATAAAAGTAGGAGTTCATCAGACTTTCCTAGTGCTTTGTATTTCCATACTGCTCATGAAAACCACCCTTTTTAGTACTGACCGGAGCGTAATGTTTTTGTCAGTTTAGCATAATAAAGCTGTCAACCCAACCTGTGATCTTGCTTCATGTTGCCAATATTAGAAAATTTCTCTCTTCAAATTTCATTATATTTTGGGGATAGAGCTTTTGTTGAACGCTTCTTGCCTGGCAGGTTGAGATTAGGAAACTTGCTACCAATTACAATATCTGCAACCTCAACCTGATTGACAAAGACAGACTGAGCTGTAGCCTTCCGACTGGAGCGCTGCGTTAATGCACTGTCTCCGTATCTTGCCCAGCCACAATCATTGTTCTGAACAATTGGTTTTAAGCCCTGATTTTTATGGGGGTTTTTTCTGCTCATTATCATTATTTACCATTTATGAGTAAGTAGCTAAGGTGTTTGTTCTTAAATACACACCTCACTCATATAGTTTTGACTACCACATATGCAGGGTGTTTTCTTCTGAGACATTTTCCCATGAAAAATGCCCGTTTCAGTCTCATCTTTGACTATCACATATCCAATCAATAGCAATGCTGAAATGCCGCTTAATAACAAAATAAGGAGTTGTTCCACGCTGAACAGTAGGTATTGATGTTTCTCTAAATGTTTGTTTATAGATTATTTTTCCATTCTGTATGTGTGCCTTTATATAAATGGAGACCAAAAAAAGTGCCATAACTAATATTCCAGGCTTTCTTCCCCCATGCAGTGAGACACTTAAAAACCTTTAACATGTAACCACTAGTTGCATATAGCTTGTTTGCAGTCCTTTTTTTATTTATCCAGTATGTGCAAAACCATGGTTTGGGATAGGTTTTGATTTTTACTGGTTGTAGTCTGGGGAAAAAGATGAATAATTCCACGGTTTTGTTTTGTAAGAATTTTCAGAAGACCTAGAGATAATGGTATACTGGATGCAAACTGGTAACTTAGAGTCCCGCAGCAGCGATGTGTTTATGTGACCTTTCAAGACTTTTCAAATATGCTGCGCTTTTTGTGATGCGGTTATGGGGTTTTTTTCCTTTATTTTACCTCCATTAGTATCTCTCCATAACCCATCATCATTCTCACAACTTTCTTTTCCTGAGTAGCTTCTGGTTTACTACGTTTTTCTTTGCATCACTGGCCAGAACTGGCTCTGATATTTTCCCTCCACTCTTCCTGCTATATTTCATTATTCTTTTTTGGCCTAAATGCTGTTTTAAACTCATCCTGAAGTCCCTTTCTTTGCCTATAGGATGCCCCAGTGTCTTTTCCTACAGAATTTCAGCACTGACATTTCCTCAGGTTGCACTGCCTGTGTTACGCGGAGGTATGCTCAGAGAGGCGGGATAGACTTTGGTTGGAAATGAGGATGCTCAAAACCTCTAATGCTCAAACTCTTCGAGATTTTGGTAGTTAATGGAGGATTTACTGACCCAAGAAGCCAGGAAATAATATTTTTCAGGAATTGGCTATTTATATAGTGCTCTGTGTTTATCCAACTATCATGTAGCTTCATAAAGATGATTTCTTTCAAAAACCCATTTCTGTTCCTACAGCTTTTAAGTCCTCACTGCTTGAATTGTATTTTTTTTTTTCTTAACTTCTCCTTAGTTACACAATTATCACCGCTCTGGATCTCAGCATTTACTGATATCCTACTGTACTTAAAGAATAGGAATTTATTTACGGTCCCATGATAACTGGTCATCACTAATCATTATTTTTCTCTGAGAGGGTTTCAGTTTGTGTTAAAGTCACTTGAATCTTGGTGCTTGTGAGGTCTGAATGCATAGACCTGTTCTTCCTATGAAGAAAAAAAAAATACAGATGAGGATAAACTGTGATGGGAGTGGGAACATATGAGGCAATACTGAAAAACAGAGCAGTCGAAAAGCAGCATGCTGGGCAGCTCCTTCGCTCTCCCTCTTCTTTATTTTTTTTATTTGTGTTCAAAAAAAGGGTAGATGTGGCACTTCGGGACATGGTTTAGTCTAGTCTACCCTTGATTGGCTTAGAGTAGACTTGGTAGTGTAGGTTGATGGTTGGACTGGATGATCTTAAAGGTCTTTTCCAACCTAAACAATTCTATGGTTCTATGATTCTATTCCCGTGTCCGAAATCATGTTGGCAGGAGGGCTGGATAACGCCTTTCCTCTGCCACTGCTTGCTTTGTCTGATGGAAGGACTGGAAATCACAGCGAGCGGGACCCAGCTGCGTGTGCGGCGTGGGAGCAAGCGCTTCTCTCCCGTGGGACGGCTGTCCCGCAAAAGCACGTGCCGGATCCGAAGGAGATAAGCAGGTTGTTCATCCCGCAGCGCTCACTTTTCTGAATACAAATTAGTGGATGCATACAGTTCAAAATAAACATGCCAGCATTGCCTAAGTCACCCTTACTGATTGTGTCTGCAGCTAGTTCCGTGTATAGTTTCAGCTGCGCTTTTCCCCTTCCCCTTCTTGAGGACCAAAGTATCACGAGAGAGAATTACTTTTTTTTTTTTAGTAGGCAAAATGGAACAAACCAAAGAAATTTGTCGTTGGAATGTTAAAAGGCAGTGTTTATCGCATTTCACAGGATATGGCAAAATGTTTTAACATATGGGTAGTTTATGAATAAGCAGCTTTCATTTCACTCAGGTCTGTTCCCTCCTCCCACCCTTTTTCCTTTACAGAAGTTGAAGTTTGGGAACAAATACTGTACTAAGTTAACACTATTAAAACAACGCTCAGTGAGATATTTTGCTTGGATTTCTTTGTCAAGCTAACATATTTAGAAAATACTGTAATGCTAGATTGAACCACCTGACAAGTAAAATACTGAATTTTTAGGATACCTTCTAGAGATTTTAATGGTTACAGGATATTTGGAATAATTCCACAGAAATAATCTTTTCGTCTCTTTCAGTTTCCTGGGAATCTGATAGCAATTTTTACCCTTAAACGTATTTATCTTTTTAATGTATTCATACTTCTTTTGAATTGTCCAGTAATTTTACTTTTGGGCAAGCCGAGCATTGGATGTAAAAAGAGTAGAATACAGACCAGTCCCTGTTCTCACTTGTTTTCTGTTCTCTGTCTTTTGTGCAGTTGCATTTAAAACCACGAAGTACCTAATTTAAGTATACTTTCATTTAAACAAGCATCAATGGCATTATGTGCATTAAAACATCCTCTGAGCTCCCTTTCTCTTTAAAACAGTCCCTCTTCTGCCCAAGCAGTAGTTAGTAATTTTTCTCATTATAAAGCAATAATGTTTATGTGAAAAGTTGCCACGCTTTTCTTGTAAATAGTCTTGTAAACCTAAAGGCTGAAATAACCTTCCCAAGCACATACCGGCTTCATTTTCACTGCTGTCACTCTGAGTGATATTTTAATTTTTTTCTGCCCCTAAAAATACTTCAGTCCCGTAACCGATAGATAAATGAGAGAATCCCCAGGAAATGCTGCAGAATGTTTCTGTTTGCCAGCACAATAAATGCAGAAGCTAATAAATGTCCTCTTCCATCAGGAGGAGGCGTATAATGAGTAAATGATGGGAGAAGGAATTTGGGAAATAAATGATCAATGCAACCTAAGTTGACAAACAATTTCTTAATAACTTGGCCCTCGGTGGGAGAGAGGGCTCTGTTCGGCCCGGAGGAGCTGCTGGAGCGCGGCGCTGGAGACGGGCGTTTACAGCCGGTGGATTTGGGGAGGCTGTTTGAGCTTCGCTGAACAACAAGCTGCGATTCCGACGCAGCCTTCTTTCGTGCGAGGGTTTGAATGCTTCACCATTTGCGTACGTGTGCTGGAGGGAAAGGGGACAGCGGATTTAATCCTCGTTTCTGTTTCTATACGGCAAGCGCAGAGGACGCCGGTTTTTGGGAAGGCTTGGCGTGAAGGGCGCGGTTCACACCGTGCTTGAGGAAATGGGGGCTCTGTGGTGCGTCCTGGCACGGGCGCGGTGTCTTTCTCACCTCATTTTATCGTGCTCTTCGTGTGCGGGAGGTCGAGTCCTGCCCGGGAGCGGTTGTGTCTGGTGGTGATACTCAACGTCAGGGAGAGTCCAACCGCAGCAAGAGCTGAGCCGACATCTTAGCATGCAGCCACATTTTAAGCCCACTGCAAACGGGGGGGGTAAGACAGACGCACAGATTTCTGTATAAGATTAATTGTGGCCCAGATCTCAGACTTGGCCAGGCTTTGCTGCAGAAGGAGCGAAAGGTGAAGTAAAGTTATTTTCTGTGTTGAGAATTGAATACAGATATTCAAAATTCCGTATTTTTCTATATTCGGTGAAACTCCCAAGAAACTAAAATACTAGCCTTACAGGTGGCAGAAGGAACTCCAATTCAAGATGGCCGGGAGGGTTGAAGGAAGAAAACTGGGAAAAATAGGAGGGAAGAAAATCAGAATAATGGACTTGGTGACAAGCCTAGCGACAACTTCTTTGCAGTTGAGGTTTTTGCTTTGAAGAAAGCAAAACCAATTTGTCTTGGGCATTACCCAGATTCCTTTAAAATCCCCGACTCCCCAGTCCTGCAAAAGGGAGGGAGCAGCTGGCGTTGCGTTTCTGTACGCTGATCCTTCCTGGAAAAATAATGTGTCATTTTTACACTAATGTTTCCAAAGTGAAGGTTTCTTCTCTCTTCTTGTATTCTGTTTTAACTGTTTTTCCAGCTGTTCATGGGTTCCGCGTCTGATAACCCGCTTGGTATGGAATGGGTCCGGCTCAGCTGCGGAGGGGCTCGTTGTTGCCCTTGTAGCTTTTAATTGGGATATCGACACAGCTTAGCAAAAGTTGTAGTGAACCGTCAGCGGGTGGGAGAGGGGACAGAAATGCTAATGCCAGGCTGGTGGGGTGTTCAGCTCTCTTTAAGCGTGTCAGAGAGAATTGAAAGTTCCCCCATCTTACGCCTTTCTAACTGAAAAGCATTATACCTGAAAGCTGAGAATTTTCAATATGTTTCTATTCACATGCATATTTCTATGCCTCAAAAGGCCTTTCCTTTTGAAACATGGAAAGATAATCATGTGTTTGAAATGAGTAGATACTCTCCTGCCACTTTTGAAATCTTTATTTTTTTCCCCCATGTCAGAGAGTTTAACCGTTTGCATTACTGTGGGCCGTAATCATGGAGGGATATGTATTTATGCACACTAAAACACAAAACCATAGCGGCAGTAATTAGGAAGCAAATTCAAATGAACCATAGCAGAAGAGTTCAAACATATGTCTAATTCTCAGAGAAGAATTATATATTTTTAAAATGTCTTACCTTAACATTTCAGTGTTTTCCATATCTGATACCACAGTAATCCAGATAAAGATTTTTTTTTCTCCCTGCAACACAATTTATTGCTTTTTTGTCTATATATTTATCAAACATAAAGTCCAAAGAAGCTATTCCTTGCTCCCAATGGACTGCGACAATAATACAGAATATTTTTTTTTTGTGTTTGATACCATATGTATTTTTAAAAGCATTGCAGATAATTGTTACTGCATGCCAGCTCAAATGTCTGTTCGTGCCAAGCTTGCTACTGATTTCAGTAGTTAATCCTCGCTAGCCTACATTCTGCAAAAGTAGAAACATAGTAGTGCTTGGCAGTGGTTAACATGATATAAACTGTAATTACTGCTTTCTACAGGTATAAATACTTGCATTTTGACCCATATTATAGAAAGTGCCTCTATTTTTTGAATAAATGGCAATTTTGCCTTTGAATAATGAGTAAATGTTTGAACAGAAAATCTGTTTGATAATCCTATTTCTGTCTCATACCTTGGAAAATTCACCATTTTTTCATTGCCTCAGTTTCTCCAAGCAGGGGAAGAACAACATAATCATCAAAATATCATACTGAGAGTGAATTCTCTGATAAGTTACGCAGAAGAAGATACCACGCAATTTATTGTCTAGAGAAGTAAGCGAGTTAAAATACGCGATCTTTTGTGTTAACCATTTGATTAAGCAAAATGTCTAGAAATGCGAAGGCATGATTTTAAGTTACTGTTTACTCATTTCCTGCTCAACTTCTCTAACAGGCTTCTAAAGTGTGCGTCATAGTCGCATTTTTGAACAGATTTCATTTTTAAGATAGCAACTTGTTATTTTTCATATCAGGTGGTTATACTGTTGCATGTGTATTGCTGTTTATGGAATTGAAACAGTATAATGCAGGTTACAAAAGTACGTATTAAAGACTTTTCTAGATTGTAGTGAATGATATCTCATGCATTATTTTGCAGCAAACCCTACTTTGTGGGATTTACAGTGGAGTTAGGTGCTGGATGTATGCGTGGCTTTTGTGATTACAGTAGTAATACGGAGATTTTCACTTTTTTCTTATCCCCACCTCCCACTGGGTTTCAGTTGCACAAGCTTTGTATTCAGCAAGTAACGTTGGATGCGAACACAACATGCCAAAATGATCTTTTTTAGAAGCTGTGTATTGTTCAGCAAAGCATAAAGAGAAAAGAAAAGGAATAAGAGAAGAGCCACAGTCGTAAATTAGGACTCCAGGAGCCCCTTTTTCAGGGGGTGTGTCGTGGTTTAGCCCCAGCCAGCAGCTCAGCACCACGCAGCCGCTCGCTCACTCCCCCTGCCCCAATGGGATGGGGGAGAGAATCGGAGGAGTAAGAGTGAGAAACACTCCTGGGTTGAGATAACAACAGTTTAATAATTGAAATAAAGTAAAGTAGTAATGACAATAATAACAATGTAATAAGGATAATAATAATAATATCCAAAGCAAGTGATGCACAATGCAATTGCTCACCACCTGCCGACCGATACCCAGCCAGTTCCCGAGCAGCGATCGCTGCTCCCCGGCCAACCCCCCCCCGTTCATATACAGAGCATGACGCCATATGGTATGGAATAGCCCTTTGGGCAGTTGGGATCAACTATCCTGGCTGTGCCCCCTCCCAGTTTCTTGTGCACCTGGCAGAGCATGGGAAGCTGAAAAGTCCTTGACTAGCATGAGCAGTACTCAGCAACAACTAAAAACATCAGTGTGTTATCAACATTCTTCTCCTATTAAATCCAAAACCCAGCACTGTGCCTGCTACTAGGAAGAAAATTAACTCTATCCCAGCCGAAACCAGGATAGGGTGCCATTCGTACCCTGTGTGTCAGGCACTGAGGAGCTCCGTCTGTCCTTACACAAGACACCTTGATATAGTTTCCTGTAGTTGAAGTTGTTCAGTTTGGTGTGTTGATGGGAAAAACTGTTGAACTGTTCTGGACGCAGGAGTCAAATGTACCTTAAGTAAATTTGCCGATGATGCTAAACTAGGAGGAGCTGTGGACTCCCTCAAGGGTAGAGAGGCCTTACAGAGAGATCTGGATAGGCTGGAGAGCTGGGCAATCACCAGCTGTGTGAAATTGAACAAGAGCAAGTGCCGGGTTTTCCACCTGGGACGTGGTAATCCTGGTTATACGTACAAACTGGGGGATGAGAGGCTGGAGAGCAGTCCCGTGGAAACAGATCTGGGGGTTTGGGTTGATGGTAAGTTGAATATGAGTCAGCAGCGTGTCCTGGCAGCCAAAAGGGCCAACCGTGTCCTGGGGGGCATCAAGCACAGCATTGCTAGCCAGTCAAGGGAGGTGACTCTGGTATCTTCGCTGTCTTGTCCCCTTTAATACCAGTGAATAGGTATGGTATTCTTTTGACTTAACGCTACCAGATAATGCATTGCCAGCGTAACACGCCCCTTGAAATGAATACAGACCATACTGTATTCATTCATGGAATCATACAATGGTTTGGGTTGGAAGGGGCCTTAAAGATCATCCAACATCCCTGCCACTAGACCACGTTGCTCAAAGCCCCATCCAACCTGGCCTTGAACACTTCCAGGGATGGGGCATCCACAGCTTCTCTGGACAACCCGTTCCAGTACCTCACCACCCTCACAGTGAAGAATTTCTTCCTTATATCTAATGTAAGTCTACCCTCTTTCAGCTTAAAGCCATTACCCCTCGTCCTGTCACTACATGACCTTGTGAAAAAATCCCTCTCTAGCTTTCTTGTAGGCCCTCTTCAGGTACTGGAAGGCTGCAGTAAGGTCTCTCCAGATCCTTCTTTTCTTGAAGCTGAACAACCCCAACTCTCATTACACATTTCAGACAGCTTTCAGGATGTTCCTTCTTCCTTAAGAATTTACTGCTGCTACTGTCACTTTTTTTTTTTTAAAAAACTTTCCTTAATTATGTTTAAAATAATGTGCAGAATGCTGAAGACTTGAGAATCTCTTGTGGCTGAGCAGGCAGTAGTATTTCAGTAAGCTTTCAACTGACCAAAACAAAATATTGCTGTGTATAGGTAAGATGAATTATTGGATAACAGTGGAGGCTGGACTTCTTTTTGTTAGAAAATATGAAGAAGTTTGGAGGTTTTTTTAATCATAGAATCATAGAATCGTTTAGGTTGGAAAAGACCTTTAAGATCATCCAGTCCAACCGTTAACCTACACTACCAAGTCCACTCTAAACCAATCAAGGGTAGACTAGACTAAACCATGTCCCGAAGTGCCACATCTACCCATTTTTTGAACACTTCCAGGGATGGGGACTCCCCCACCTCTCCGGGCAGCCTGTTCCAATTCTTGACCACCCTTTCCGTAAAGAAATTTTTCCTAATTTCCAACCTAAACCTCCCCTGGCGCAGCTTGAGCCCATTTCCTCTTGTCTTATCGCTAACTACTTGGGAGAAGAGCCGAACACCCACCTCACTACACCCTCCTTTCAGGCAGCTGTAGAGAGCAATAAGGTCTCCCCTCAGCCTCCTCTTCTCTAGGCTAAACAATCCCAGCTCCCTCAGCCGCTCCCCATCAGCCCTGTGCTCCAGACCCTTCACCAGCTCCGTTGCCCTTCTCTGGACACGCTCCAGCACCTCAATGTCTTTCTTGTAGTGAGGGGCCCAAAACTGGACACAGTATTCCAGGTGCAGTCTCACCAGTGCCGAGTACAGGGGCACAATCACCTCCCTGCTCCTGCTGGCCACAGCATTCCTGATACAAGCCAGGATGCTGTTGGCCTTCTTGGCCACCTGGGCACACTGCTGGCTCATGTTCAGCCGGCTGTCGACCAACACCCCCAGGTCCTTTTCGGCCAGGCAGCTTTCCAGCCACTCCTCCCCAAGCCTGTAGCGTTGCATGGGGTTGTTGTGCCCGAAGTGCAGGACCCGACACTTGGCCTTGTTAAACCTCACACAGTTGGCCTCGGCCCATCGGTCCAGCCTGTCCAGGTCCCTCTGCAGGGCCATCCTACCCTCCAGCAGATCGACACTCCCACCCAGTTTGGTGTCATCCGCAAACTTACTGAGGGTGCACTCAATCCCCTAACACTTTTTCAAAAGCAGAAAATTACCCTTTTAAATATAGAAAACTTCAATGAATTTTTTTCTTTGAATTATTGCCATGAACTGACAAGAGATTATTTCAGATACTTGTAAAATTGAAAGAACTTCCTGAAAAACTGAAAAATCCTTACAAGACCTGTGCTTTTATATTGGAAAACCAAGTGTAAAATGCTATGGGTCTTTGTACCGTACTATGTCTAGAATATTTTGGGAGTTTTATGAATGGTTAACAGAACAAGGACTTATTGGCAATATTTGAGGGGACGTATGATGTCTTTTTATGTGACTAGTTGATGTAATTAAAACAAGTTTTCAGACACATGAACCTGTTTTCATGTGGCTCTGAGTTTACTGGCAGAATTTTACTTCTCTTCTTGTTCAGGCTTTAAGAAATAGTATGAAAGTGGAGATAGAGTATGGTACCTGCACACTGAAGCTTTCTATTTAAATACAATTCCTGGTGGCATGATCCATAGGACGCAGATTTAATACAAGTGAAGAATCATCCTTGGAGGTGTTCAAGACTCAACTGGGCAAGGTCCTCAGCAACTTGGTCTAGCTGGACCTGATTTGAGCCGCGCGCTTGGAATAGGTGAGCTCTGAAGGTTCCTCCTAAATTATTCTATGAGTTGGCACTGTAAAAAGAAGCTTGCTGATTCAGAGAATTTACTTTACCACTTGTTACGCCTGGAGAATGAATAAATAACTACAGTAATACATGCAGTATTTCAAAGAGCTGCTTTAGTATTCAGTATGCTTACAGTGATGTAGATCCTACAAGGTATTCCCAGATCTCATAATAACAAAATGGAAGTTTTTCCCGTAGTAGATTTAAGATAGCTGACCAAATCAATATGGGTGCTTTTGTTGAGTAGCTTTGGCACTATGGAGGGAAAAAGAGGAGAAAAAATACTGTCTATGTCAAGTGCATTCTGAATGCTCCCATACATTGTATAGATACAACATGTTATGTAGAATAAGCTGCAAAAATTAAAACTTGTAAATACTTCCATGTATTTAGCAGGTAACTGTGTTAATTGAGAGAGATATATATATACATAATGAAAAGAACTACTGTGTGTAACTCTTGCCTCAGTTATGTATTATTTTGCTGTTATATTGGCATGGTACAAGTGTGTAACAGAGTATTTGCTGCAAAGTTGGTCTAAAGTATGGTGTCTTTGCATATCCACCTTGGTGACATTCTGTGGCACTGATGCATTTACTCTAACTTAGCTTAAAGTGGAAACATCTAGTCTGCATTAAATATCTGGCTTCACTCAGTAGCTGCTGGTGAGAGAGAGATGCCACTGAAAGTTGATCAAACCATCCCATCTGTTTGGCTGTTGATTACCAAGGAAGCGTAGTTTAAGCTTCTATCTGTAGGTAGCTGAGGTTAGGCGTGATGAGTCCCATCCTAAGAGACAAAAGCTGTGGACCATTGCCAGCATGGGTAGAGGGATTAGCAGACCTGCTGCTTAATGACAGCAGTGACCCATAAAGGCAAATTCTGAGCTCCTAACGTTTGCCAAAATAAATGGACATGGTGTGGGGAACTATACATAACGCAGACTGCATTCTCAAGAAACAGCTAAAAATCGTTCAGACTAATGAGGAAGAGGTGTCTGCAAAAGGATGTGGATGTCTGGAGAAATACAGGTTCGTAACGCAAGTGACCCCTTAAAATGGAAAGGAAAAATAAAGACACCAGTGGGAGAATATACATATGTAGGACAGAACATACACTAAATACCTGCAGGAAGGTCGAAAGGCAGAATAACAGCTCTTGCTTGAAAGATGCACTGAGCACTGCGGGAGGGAGAATTGAAATAGATAGTAGGAGTAAACAGAACCTGCAAAGAATACAGGAAAAAGAAGCCCAATAAATAATGGGAATCATCTTTAGAGGTCACAAAGCATAGTTATGAATGTTTTTAGAGGTCTGCATTTGAATTATTTGGCCTACGTATCATCCAGCTGTACAGATTTTGTGGCATGTTGCCTTAGTACTTGAGAGCAACAGAACCACATTTTTAACTTCCAAAGCAATGTATTTGGTGCTAACGATTACACTGTGGCCTGCTGAGACACTTAAATCGATTTCTTTTTCATAGGTCCTGGATTTTTTTATTTAGCAGGTTTTTGAGTGAGAAGGCCACCTGCCTTAGTTTTGGCTGCATTTCTTGCAGAAGGCTGTTTGCGAACAGAATGGGTCTGCTGGGATACACTGTTGTAAGAACATTGAAAAATTCTCACATTAGTTTAATTTAAACATGCTTAACGCTCGTTTTGTTTCTTGCTTCACTAAATATGAGCATAGTTCTCAATCTGGACTGAGCGTAAAACGTAGTTTTCTTGGATTCAGGTGCTTATCAGTCATCCAGACAAATACATACAACGTTTTTCACCGAGCAATTTTTTTATATCCTCAGCATTCTTGTTATACTAGTCCTGATATTTCCTCACTGCTCGCACATGGTGTTCAAAACAGCTGCAAAAGACCATCCTTGAAGTGCTTTAGTCACTTCATAGTCACCAAAAACTGTTATTGATGCGTAGTTTTTTTACAGTTTTGCTTAGCTTTTGTTGTACAGCATCAGCTGCCAGTCAGTTGACACTTTGCGATTGATATCTTGTAGGTGGTTTGACACAGATCATGAACTTTGTGCAGTGAAAGTATGGTCTCTCCATAGAATCATAGAATCGTTTAGGTTGGAAAAGACCTTTAAGGTCATCAAGTTCACCTCCTCTTTACTGACTTGCTGATCCTGACATCATCAAAATCTTTTCACCTGATAGTGATGTAAAAAGCCAGATATCAACATTTAGAACATTTGTGCCAGCAATATCCAAAAAAGTTTGTTGGTCTCACCAAATGCAAATATTAAAGTGGTCCTGAATAATAAGCTCATCCTACTTGCATATTGCAGCACATAATTCCATGGTATGAGGGCTTTGGTAGTATTGACCAAACTTGTTCACGAGTCTCAGTGTAATATAGGCATTGGCTGTGCTGAGACAGTTACCCGAGAAAGTTGCCACAATGCAATATCAATCAGTTCAGAAAAACAAAGGCAAAACTTTTTAAAGCTGTGATTTAGGGACAGGAGCAAGTCTGTGAGATGACACTGCTGCCAGGGCTGTTGGCTTGAGAGAGAACAGAATATTTTAGAATTTCTTTCAAGAAGTTTATTCTTGATCTCTCGAGGGTTGGCACATAAGTGTTATTCATGGCAGCATTGTGCTTTTCAAAAAATGGTAATCTTGCACTCATTATGCCCTTAGGCAACCAATCTCACTGAGCAGTGATAGTGGTAGATCTAATAAACAAAGCTAAACCCAGCTACTTTCCATTTATTTGAAAGAAGATATAGCTAATCTGTGATTCTTTATGTTGGGCTTTTGCCACAAGATGAATTTCACATACAGCTGCAGAGCAGATCGCACATCTACAAGCCAAAATAGATTTTCATTCTGATATCAGAGATATCACTGAGTGTAAGCATACATATTCATAGAATTATTTGGATTGGAAAGGGCCTTGGCAGGTCCAACCTCCTGCTCAAAGCAGGATCAACACTGAGGACAGACAAGGTTGTTAGTGCTTTGTCCGGTCGGATCTTTGACAACCTCCAAGGCTGGAGATACCACAACGTCTTTGGATCCCCGTCCCCCTGCTTAATTATCCTTGGAGGGCAATATTTTTCTTTATATCTATTTGGAACCTCTATTGTTTTGATTTACAACCCTTGTCTCTTGTTCTCCCACTGCACATCAGTAAAGAGCCTGTTGCCATCTTGATAACCTTCTCTTAGGGCTTTTAAAGCTGCTGTTGGGTCCCCCCAGATCTTCCTCTTCTCCTGGCTAAGCATGTAATGTTCCCTTGGCCTCTCCTCATAGGCCATGTTCCCCCAATTTGGTGTCACCTGCCAACTTGGTGAGCATGCACTCCATCTCTGGGTCACTGATAAAGATGTTGAACAGGGATGGCTGCGGCATAGACCCCTGAGGAACTCTGTGTGACTGGCCTCCAAGTAGAGCCTGATAATCCAGCCAAATTTTCACCCGTAATTCACTGAAGCAATTTTCTCTTATTCTTTCGACCACTTTAATGGGGTATCTGTCTGCCTCTGAAAGCTGGCCAAAATGAGTTTGAAACAGGCGGTGTTTAAAGTGATTTTCCCAGATCATTCCTCTGACTGCAGAGGATGAGCAACGTGATCTTAAAATTATGGCTGCTGTAGTCCATAGAGGAGCTACCTTGAACTCAGAGCTGTCTCTGTTACAAGTTTGCGACGACAGCTTTGTGAGTAAGCCCAAATTGTCTTGAGTCTCTACCACCACTGGACACTGTAAGAGTTATTTGTGCAGCAAACGAGCTGCAACTATGCATGAATGTAATAGAAGACTTAAGCTAAGTTGACTTAGTGCTGCTGTAGCAAAAATATGTGGGGTTTTTGATGATATATACATAATGTACAGCTGTGTACATTGAAATAAAATATTGGGGTATCCTTGTAACCCACAGACAGCCATTCCAGACTCGTGCTGATCCTAGTTTGCTTGTGAGATGATGTAGTTCCCTATGGTGTGGCTTTTGCTATGCAGAAGTAGCCCGTTGGATCTGTATTTGAGGATTAATGCCATAAAGGTGACCAACAACGGGAATTTTAAATCCTTTATGAATGTGCTGTTCCTAGTGCTGCAGTCTGTACCTGATGCCACTGGGAGAAGGGATTCCTCAACTTATATTTCTTGGGCATCGCCCCTGGCAGCAGCAATACCCATTTCTATATGTCTCAAAGACAGCACTTGGCAACTTGACATGTTTGTATGCCATTTTGGGGGGGAAAGTCTGCTTTAGGACATGGAGAAATAATACCCATTGCTACCCTAGGGAGAATGTAATTTATAATGTAGAGCAGTGAAAGGGGTGAGACTGAGAAGGAAAGTTGTAAATAGGCATCATTTAGATGAGGCATCTTGTCATCAGCAGGAGACGTAAATATAGTTGTGCATTTACACGTGCATCTCTAAAATTGAGAACATTTGTATTAAAGACAGTACTACAATTACATGCAGATTAGATGCTTGGCTGAATAGCTGTAAGAACTTTGAATAGATTTGTCCTTTTCACAAAGGTTTTCATTTTCTTTGGCAGCTCTGAGTGTTAACAAATTAGAGATCAATGTTCTACTAGGGCAGAAAAGTGAAGTGAAGCATGTCTTGGGAGAAACTTTAGAGACATTAATAGTTGCAGTTAAAGGTATTAGTTAGTGGTGCCTGAAAAACAGAATTGGAAATTCAAAAGAAAAGGTCAAAGAATATGCTTTTTTCCCCATTTTCTGCTGATAACCGAGTTAAGTACTTTGCCCCACTTGCTGCACGCCGAATGTATACTCTTCGACAAACACACATGTCATGAAACCAAACAAATGATGTTGGGAAGTGAATTGTCTTCTGGCAGAACATTTGCCACGATACAGCACGTGTTTCTCCTTTGTTCCCTTTGTCTGAGTGGGTCGTAGAACTGCCTCTTTCTCTGGCATCTTCAGCACTGTTGTGGATACCTGTTTGCTTTTTTATCCCTCTGTAGAAACAGGTATGGGGTGGCATGGGTGTCCAAAGACCTCCCTTCGATCCCAGATAGTGCAGACATCTGCTCTGTCAGAGGGGCACTCTGGTCCAGAGCCAATTTCTTCCAGGATATAAGGGGGAGATGAGGTTTTATGAAGGCTTGGGAGTAAAGGGCAGAAGAGAGGGAATTGCACTTGAATTTGAGCAAACACAGGAAATATGTAGCTTCAGGTAAATTCCACCAAAATCCTGAAAATCGGTCTTAGCCTTAACTTCCTTATAACTTCATTACCATCTGGATGTCTTCTGTAGGCTTAGTCCAGGATCCCAGTTGTTACCTTAGCTTTTTTTGAATTCTGGGGCTTCTCTTCCAGTTTGTCTTCTCTCTCCCTGCCTTGCAGCTGGTTTTCCCAGTTCTTGCACATAAAAAGTTCTCCTCTGCTATGAAAGCATGTCCCCTGATCTGTCCATGCATCCTTAGTTTCTGACTATTTCTGAGTTCTCCTGAACATCAGGAGATGTTATGTGGTCAGAGTTTCTATTCAAGGGATCTCTTGGGTGCTTCTCTGGAGGTTACCTTTATGCTGCAGTGCAGAACTGGAAAACTGTTTTGCTTTGGGTAGCAGTCATTCTTCTGTGGAAAGATGCTCCATTTGAGTGAATTTTCATAAAAGCCGAATGCCTTATTCAGCCCTATGACAGGTACGGAGAACTTTCTGGTCCATCCGGTGGGTTCTGATGAGGCAAAACAATACCAAAGGCAATCAGTCCCCTCATTCAAAAAGGAACTAATAGCATGTAAAAACCCCAACAAGAGCAGAAGCCATAAGCTGTACGTAGGTTCCCTGCATGCGGAGTTGAACGTCCTTCATTTCATCTCTGGAGTTGAAAAATGCAACAATTGGCTGAATAGTGCAGCTCGACCAGATGAGAGAAGTCATAACTTGTATAAAAAATAACTTATCTAAAAATTCAAGCAAAGGGCTGATCTGATGAAATTTCAGAAGAAATTACTTCATTCATATATCATTTTAATAGCCTTTGAGGTAGAATAAAGATGCAGTATTACTTGGGAATCTGTATGATGTTATACGCTTGGTTTTCCATAGCTTATTAAAATAAATTCAGAGACAAATACAGGGGTTTAGTTCAAATAAAGATGCCATAAAAATGGTCATATATTTATAAAGTTGTAATTTAATATAATTTGGAACTGGGATGTATGCACGCTACAGTAATAGTCTTATTCTCTTTTTGTTATTTCCCCTTCCCCAGTTCCTCCTCCTCTTGCCCACTTGTTGCTTTTAGTGGCAGCTCCGCAGATCAAGCGTGACTGGATGTCACAGGCTATTTCTTCTAACAGTTAATCTTGCATTTTTCTTTATAATCCACGTGGTCTGCTTTATAGTTTGCATAACTGTGGGGCATGATCTAGTGACCCTGCACCTCTCATGGTCCCCTCCGATACCCAAAACGCACTCCTGCACGGGTTTCCTTTGCACAGCTGCTGTGATAGGTCTCTGTGGACAGCAGTGGCCGTGCCCGGCTCCTTGTCCCTCCTTTGCAGCACCAGAACAGCATGGGGACTGTGGCAGTCTTGAGGCTGCATTCAAATCTTGTGAAGCAACTTTGTAGGCTTAAGAGCTACTCCTTCCTTCTGGCTTTGGAAATCTCTTTGAAGGACGCATAGATCTCGGGCTGCGTGTCAACAGAATGAATAAAACAAAATGCTTCATATTATCCACAAATGGGTTTGTAAAAGATACTGAGATGAAATGGTCAGAAGTTCAATTAAGGGATAAAAGAAAGCTTAACTTCAGCAGAAATGGATTAAAAAGAGGCAAAGAAAACTTTCCAATTTGCCATTCAGGGAACATGATAATCTTTGCCTGCTGATGCTTTGAGTCCTTCCGTGGGGGAGGATGACAAGGAAAAAGAAGTCTTTAAATTAAAAATTCTCCCCTGATTCTCAAAGGTGCCAAACAGCCCAAGCTCTTCGTTCCTTTGGTGGGTGGAGCAGGTGCTGAGCAGCTCTGAAGTCAAGCTGTGCTCATTTTTGTCTTTCACAGCACTAACTTGAAGCAAAGGCCAGATTTGTCTCTTTTGTATGGCAGTCACACGTCTTTTTCTTTGTCAAATAAACTGTTAACTACATAACTATTAAATTAAAAAAAAAAAAAAACTTAAATAGGTTGCATGAATGTTACTCTCATATTGAATCTGTTCAGGGCTTTAAGAGCCAAGGGGCTTAAAAGAGAAATTTCAATGCCAAAAAGAAGTCATGGTATGTCTGCAGTAAAAACAGTTTCAGCACATTTGTAATAAAATAGTGCATATAGGTGATGTATCTTTAGTGAAATTAAATGAGGGCTCTCAAGTTCTCCTGGTTCTTTTCATAACCTTTTATCGGCTTGGATGACACAAGATCTTTCAGAACTTTATCTGGCTGAAAATCTGAAGATTTTCAGCAGAGACTAAAACATGCGCCTCTGCTTTGAGGTCCCACAAGCAGACAAAACAGCTGACCTTCTGAGGTTCTGCAGGAATTTATTTTCTTACACAGACCTTTGAAATCAGATCTGTCTAGCAAAATAATTCTCCTATTCCTCCACAGTGTGTTCTTTAAGAAGCTTCCACTCCTGCTTTTGTTAGGGGAAGATTATTTCGGGGGCAAACATGATGAAAATACTTTTGCCCGTGGTCAGATCCCATTTTTCTCTACCTGAATTATCGCGTTATTTATACCTGCTATGGCTCTGTGTATTTGTCAGGGGAAACTGGATGGATTTAAAATTAAAATTAATGTCCTTCTTTCTTTAGCTTCTCTTCCACAATGCCAGCCTACGCTTCTCTCTGTTCCTTTTTTTGAAGGTAGCTCTTAAAAAAGCACTTCTTTCCCAAGAACGACAAATCCCCATCTTTCTTTTCAAAGAAGGCTACTAAGTGAAAGGCATGGAAAATACTACTTGTCGCTCAATTTGGTTGCATCCCATGTCTTATCTTTGGGCCATAAAGGCTTAAGTAACTTAACACATGGTGGTCCTATTCAGGTCAATTAGATTAAAGTCACGTGTGAAATGAGTCACTTGACTAAACACTATGAGTTTTTGCAGGTTTTTTTCAACAAAGCTTCTCTGAATGGCTTACTGCCTGTATGATAACTAACACAACGTCACAATATTTTAAAAAATGTTGAATAAGTAATTTTGGAACTGCATTTTAAGTATTTTCTTTAAGGAAGCTAAAACTAGGCAGAGTTTGAATGCTTTCTGGACTCTGGATTTTGTCATTCCTGGGAAAATGTGTCTGCGCTTGTCCCACTGCAGTTCAGCAGGATAGTTGATATTCCCATAAAAATACTAATTCCAACAGTTATTAAAAGAGTGGTCTCCCTCCTCTGGCCCAGATTTTGCTTATCTTACCAAAACCTTCTGCCATACAGGTTCAGGTGGGTAAGTGGAGAAAAACAGTGTTTCCTACAGCGTATTTATCTGCTTGGTGCTGCCGCCCAAGTGCTAGCGGAGGTTGAGGATTACTCGCTCCTTGAGAACTGTCGCTCTTGGACTGTCAAAGTACGTGTTGGCCAGTGCAAAGTCCAACTGGCCACAAGAACAGCCCAAGTACCAGGTACTGTGCCAGCGTCGTGAGACTGAGAGGGGTGGGAGGCTTAAGCTGAGGGTATCAGAGGCACAGCCTGAAAGAGGGGGACTGGGTACGGAAAGTTAAAGAGGCTGTGATAAGGCAGGAGCTGGTTAACAGGAAAGTCTCCTTTTTTGGAGAGACAGGGTAGGAAATACAGTTAAAAGTAGACTGATGGAAGATTAAGCTGTCTGGATTGAGGGAACAGAGCAGAGAGGTTGACAGCTCTTGGGAATATCAGAATCTGTAAGAGAGCTTGGGCAGCTGAAGTCAGTCCTACCTACTGCTTTATTAGTTCAGGCAGAACAGGACTGTACCGAAGATCTTAAGCATCATAATTTTCCAGGTGATGCAAGCTTGGTGTCATGATTTTACGTCATGGCATTTCATCATTTGGTGGATTTCTTTTTTTCTCTTCCCCAAGCTTGCTCTTCAGCAATTTTTTTTTTTTTTTTTTTTTTTTAGCTTACTCTGCTGAAAGAATAGCCAAGTGCTAAAATCAAATACTTGCAAGTTGGAAAATGTCAGTATAGAAGGCAGTGGGCTTCTTCAGATGACTCGGACATCTAAGGTGTTGCCATACCTGCTCCTGTAATTGCTGGAGTTCCCCTGTATGACCCTACTTAGTATGCATGGCATCCAGTATTTATTTCACAGCATTGGAACTTTGAAAAATTACTTGTTTCTAATAGGCCCTTCTGTGTTACTATTCCCATAACATTAAAGAAATGAAAATAACTTCCTCAGTTCCTGTGGAAGATATTTAAGGCTAAAGTTCTCTATGTATGGAAAAAGCATGGTGACTATGATCACAAGTACCTTTTGTGCTCAGTAGGAGGTAGGTAAGGCATGTTGTCTTGGAATCTTTAGCTTTTTCTGGCATTTTGTGTGTTGGAAATAGAACTCTCATTGATTATGGCTGTGTTCTGCTGTTCAAATCTGGCAATGCTGGGTTCACCCCTGCTGACAGTCATGGTGCAGTATGGGGCATACCCCTACAACTGGATTTTAGTCATTGTTTGTGCTGGAGGATCACCCAGCATCACCGTGATGCTCTTTATCCTACATGTGTGCTGTTAATACTTGCCAGAGTCCTGAGCTGGATGAGTAGTTGGTCTGGTCCAGTATGTTAATTTTTATTGTAAAGACAGGCAGCATTTCTTCAGTCAAGCAGATGGAAAATGAGGAGCATGCACACAAGTGGGTTAATGTCCCCCAACTTTAGCGGTTTTGAAGTTAATCACCTATTTTGAGTTAGTTATTCAGGCCCCCATTGAGTTGGCAGTGACAGAGTAATTCATGTCATTCTGAATACCCTGTGAGGTGGGTGGGATCTGCGAGCCAGCAGCCTCTGATTCTGGAGCACACTTCGGTGATCAGTTTAGACTAGATACTTGACTTTGAAGAAGCTAAGAACCAAATTTGCCACTTTATTTTGATACTGAAGTCAAGCCACATGTCCATATTGTGCAAGAACTCCGTAACAGATACAGACATAGCATCTTCTGCATATCTGGAATGATGATTAATTGCCATAACCCTGACAATTCTGTTCCCTCTTGGAAGTTCCTAGCGTCTTTCGTAACATGCTTTCTCAACTTTTATGCTTCTTGCAACAAAGGAGACCGTGAAGGTCTGCAGAAAACCATCTTTTTGTGACACAGCAACAGAGATGACTTTAAAGAGGGGAAGACGCTGTGCAACTGTAAGTGAAGACTGTTTTATAATGCATGTGCCTGAGGGACCCAAATCAAAGCTACAAGGGAAGTTGGTTGTAGTATTTGCTACCATTTTAGTGGCTTGCTCAGTTAAAAGAATGCTAGGAGTATAGAGAGAGTATCTGGAATGTAATAAAAATAGCTGAGGTTTGTGTGTTCATGCACACAAAGCTTGATGCAGAATGGTCAGTGGTACTGCACTTCTGTTCCCGTCCCTCCCTCCTCCCCGCCTGTGCACACACAGCTCCATTTGGAATATCTGCTGGAACTCGTGAAGATCCACAGGCCTGATCCAGAGATACTCTCTGATGGTCTGCCACTCCTGCTAACCTGAGAATTGGATCATAGCTTTTTTTCCTCCACTTGGAGTTGAAGGAATATGCAGGTTATACAGACAATGTAAATGCATATATGTATTTATCTGGAGACTGAGGAAATTATTTATGTTAACAGTGCTATGTTATAGCACCATTTTTTGTCTGTATTTAGAGAAATGACCACTGCATTCTTGAGGATTCTGAACTGAAACTTCATCTCTGGATTATAGAGAGTATATCTCTAAAAGAGAACCTGAATGAATTTCAAAGGAAGATCTGATCCAAGAAACACGACACACTTTATCTAAGATAACAAATGATTTCTTGATAGCTTGACTCTACTGTAGGATTAAAACCTCTTGGCATGTATAGCAGTTCAGTTGATCACTTGAACTGCAATTAAAAAGTAGAACAAGTACACTCAGAATATTGTTTTTGTGTCAGAAACGCTCCTTCATGCTTGAAAATGATAAAAAATTGCAATCGATCCTTACAACTGTTGTGTTCATCTTTATTGATCAGGCAAAAGAAAGATAAATCGCAGCCCAAATAGGATTATAGTAAATGTTAGCGTCGTAGGGGACTGTAGGATGATAGAGAGCTATTCATCACCCGGAATGGTGACCTGTCCGCGCGCGCACCGTCGTCAGTCTGCTGTCTAATCGCGTACCTATTGATTGCATCTACGCCCAAGCAACCTGGATGTGACTGTCATTGGGCAGCTGAGATTGCTAAATGCAAGGGGGTCACTGGTGTGAGGAGGATTTCATTTTCATTTTCTTACTGGGCAGCAATGATTTATGAAGAAATAAATGACCCCGAGTCACATGCATGGAAACCTTGATTCCAGTACAAATGAATTATTAGGTCTGAATCTCAGAAGCAAGAGTGCAGTAGACCACCGTGCTCTTTGTGATCTGTGCATGACCTTTGACTGCGGTGGATGTTACACAATTTGTTACAATTTGTGGTAAAATATTATACTTGCAATACAATTTTACTCATGTCTGGAGTTGGTATTCTTTTTCAGTGATTTCTGTACATTTCAAGATTATAATTCACAAGGAGGAACCTTGGAAGATGAGATCCTTAAATGGAAAGGAAAAATATTTTTTCCTTTTATTTTTGTAGATAGCGCTGCCTCTTTTGGAGTTTCTGTCAAAATGTTTTTGCTGTAGTGGGCTGTCTTACCTGCATTCCTCACAACATAATTTGGCACAGATAAATGTTGCTTAGGACACGTTTACTAACCCAGTGATCAAGGAGACTGTGTCATCTTTGACTTTTACAAAAGAGTGATCTCTCCAGTTACAGGGGGTTTTAATTTTTTTTTTTTCTTAACAATGTTTTAGGCATATTGCTTTTTCATATGTCAATGTCTTAAATAAAACTGCTTACTTTACCCAAAATAAAATTGGAATGATGCTTTCTATGGATTGCATTGTGCTGTCCGTGTATGTTAAATGTTTTAAAGACGCGAAACTGTGTTGCAGCATGAATAATTTTAAACCATGGTATTAATAGTTAGATTGTTAAAATAAGGATTCAAAATGTTTTTTACGTAATCACGCAGTGTGTGATTGTAAGAGTTTTGTTGGCGTGTTAACGTGACTCCCTGGGATGCCAGATGAGCATCAAGAGCTGCAAAGCTACGGAAGAGTTCTTGCAAGTGCCAGCAAAACCTTTCTACATCTCTGCGACCTGTTTGCCCCACCGTTCAGAGAAAAATGGGTTTAGAGAACTTTTGAACTGCTTTAACTTTTCTTTATTCCTCCAACTGTGAAGCCAGGTGCCTTGGTTATTACATCTTAAGTCCAACTGTGCTAAGGCTATAAAAACCTCTTTAAAAATACCAAGTATATATTACCTAGACATGAAGCATCACAACATTATAGTGATTTGTCTTTGAATATCCTACATCCCGCTGAGAAACTTTGCCATTTTTAAGTATAGAAGTTTTATCGCTTGATGATTCAATTGCGTCTTGCCTGCATTTTGGAAATTAATGATTTGGTATAACGGAGTGAAAGGCACTCCTGGGTTTAGGGGAGATGAAAATATGTTCTGAAGCTGCCTGATTTTAAAAATTAAAATTAGCAACTGATTGAAGCGACCTGGAAGTTTGGAATATTAAAATAACTCACCGCGAGAGGCATTATCAAGGCAAAGAGCAAAAGAGGAAGTCAAGCCATAGTTGGTTTATTGTGCAGCCTTGAAGTTTGACTCGAGTATCACCTGCAAACTAGATAGGGATATATGTGTAAGTAACACAAACAGGGACACGCAAAGAAGTAAGGATTTGATTTTTTCTTTTTTTCGCCCCCTTCTTTTATTTCTAATGGAGAAGCTCCAAAGGCTCCAGCAGCACCTAGTGCTAAATATGTGATTCTTATCCCATGTCTCTTTACAGTTTCCTCCCTAAGAGCCATCTCTTTTGCATAGCTTTCTGGAACCAAGAGGACACACTTATTTAGAAAAACACCGGGGAAAAAAAGAGTCATGTCTGAAATTTTGTAGAATACTTGATTTGAGGGTTTGGTTTTGGGGTTTTGTGGAACAACTTAAATGGATAAAATATCCAAATTAGCATTATTTACTAGATATTAGCATGCATATAAATGATACTGTATGAAATCTGGTTTTTTTTTTCAATTTTCCAGAGTGCCCAGTTCTACAAAGTTACCACGGAGCAATACCAAAAAGCTGCCGATGAAGTGTCAGCTCGGTTCAAGTAAGTCTTTTCTACTGTTGTTTTTGAGCCTGGCAGCTAGATGAGTTCTTATTCACATTAAAATTCACAATAATTCCCCTTCCCCCTATCGTAGATCCTATCGGTCTGTGCTGGTTGTTGAAATGAGAGAATTTTGAAGAATTTGGAAGCCAGTGCATAGTAACCATAAGCTGCATAGAAATTGGATGCGCAGTTAGTAATGTACTAATTAATTTATATTTGATAAGACGCATGAAACATTCTAAAAATATATTCCTTAACATTTTTTCTCTAATGGAGAACCAAAAATGTAGTTCCAACTTTGCATTACAATAGTATTCATCCTGTGCTTGCACGATGTGAAAGGATTTAAATTAGCAACTTCACTTTGCCCTTAACAGTGAAGGTCAAATGAAATAATTTTTATTAGTCCTGAGGAGGGTTAAATGAAGATATAGTAATTGATGGATCAAAGCGACTCTGCCCCTTAGCCTTGGACTCTTCCCTTTTTGCTGGTTCGTCCGTTAGGCAGAAAGTTCCATTTATCATTTTAGTAAGGATACAGAGAGAACTTTTTACAACCTTTTAGTCTCAGCGGTAGGCAAGAAATGCTGTATAAAAGAATTATTCTGTGATGATTTTTAGGTTTGTGGAGGGCTTTGCTTTTGTTTCGGGTTTTGTTTTGTTTTTCGATGAGCAAGAAGAGAAAAGGCTTTTTTAAGCTGCTGCCGAGGATAAAGTTCTTAACTGTAAGATAAAAATCGTTTTATCTCTTAATATCACGAATTGTTAAATATTCTCTAGTGTATATATAAAGCCTTTGTACTGGTTAATGGTGCGGAGTATACTGCGGACTGAATTCAGCTGCTCCTTAAAGAAGAGGGACAGAATGACCATTGTCTCAAGGTCTGATTTCAGCGTAATTTGGAGGGTTTCCCATTATGGATGGGAAGCCTGGTGTGGTGTTAGTCATTCTCATTTTTTTTCATCTGTGATAACATTCCCAGCAAGGGGATATTTCCCCTTCCTGTGTTACAGTGGGGTATTTTCAGGTTTTGACATCTAATTATTGCCTAATCTGACTTTCATTATTCCAAAACAAGCTTTTGTTGTGATTTGTAGTTGTTGATAGCTCTAGGTGGTTATTGTGGTCAGAGGTGGGAAATGGTTTCGGGTTTGGGTTTTTTCCCCCTAATATATAAATAACATATAAATAATTTCAAATGCTTTTGGGTTCCTTTTTGCAGAGACGGAGCTGGTAGACGTAGCAGGGGCCAGTCCTTAGCATCAGGCGATATCTAAGAATTTTAAGAAAGCCATTCTGAAGGATGTTTCAGTCTATCTGCATAAACCAAAGAGTATTTAATGAAAAGGGATTTGGAGAGGGAATCAGAGATTCCTAACACTTGATGAGATTGATCTTTTCTTAATTTTCGAGAGACCAAAGTTATAAATAGAAATCACCTTTTTGACTAGTCTTTGCTCTAATGCCATTACTGAAATTGCTGTGCTTCCTTTGCACTTCAAGCCAAATTTTCTGAAAAATTATTTGCAGCTTTTTGATTAGTGGATCCAGTTTTGGTCCATTGCCTTAAAAAAAACAAAAAGAAAACATTATGAAAAGAAAAAGATTTCTGAAGTATACGCATAAATTGCAGCAGATTTGAGAAAGTGCATGAAATACCAGTATTACTCTATAATTTAAAAGTTTTCCTTATATAAAATCCTTTTAAATGCCATGTCTTTTTATTGAAGGTTTAAATTCAGCAGACGTTATTTTATCACTGCCTTTTGTATGTAACTTGATGGATAAATTATGAATGATTTAGTGAAACCTAAAGATGATGTTCTTTTGGTGTCACCAGGCACTTCTCATGTTCAGTTTAATTGCATGTGAGGATTGAGGACAGAGTTTCAAGCAGTGGTGTTTAAAGAGCTTGTTTAATTGGCTGTAAAAGAAGAATTAAATAAGGTTGAACTGCTAAATTTTATTAATGCATAAACTGATGTGCTGCACATCAGTGTGATTTCAGGTTCTAAGTGCAACATTAATAGATCTAATATTATTACTACGAAATAGTTTCGCTTTATTTTAAACACATCTAGAATTAGTTGCTAAGTTTTACTGAGGTAACTTGCATTTCTTCAACTTTTTAAGCTACATCTCTTTCGAGAGCAAAGAGAAGTGGATAATTGCTTCAATATTTCCTGGATTTTCCTTTTCCTTCCTCCATTTAGTCCCTGAAATTACATCAGCTGTGGCTTCATCAGTCTTTAGGGATAATTCACCCCATTAAAAGGGAAAAAACAAATATTCCATACAGACTTGTATGAGAGAACTGGCAGGTCTTCTGTACTTTGTCTGCAGTCCTTATTGATGCCTGCTTATTACCTTCTGCAGCGCTGCCTGGATTAGACTGATATTCCAAATGTTCATGATAAATGTTTTATCTCCGTGAGGTCCTGATTCACATTGATCAAATTCTGATTTATCAAATGGTTCATCTCTTTAAGACGCTAATTCACATTGATCAAATCCTAAATGACCAGGTTCAGTCAGTTCCTGCAGTACACAAATTACATTAAAATGACATTACTAGAGCATGCTGCCTTTTCTAATGTAGGAGTTATGTTACCCGCAGTTACATTATAACCAGAATTATTATATTATGAAGATGTCTCTGTTATAATGAGAAGTTTACACAAGAAGAAAAGAATGCAATATTACAGGAAGAGCTGGGCTTTGGGCAAAGATTTGAGCTTTAACTAATCAAATTGTACGTTTGTATTGTGGGTTTTTTCCTTAATTTGAAGGGCTGGTAGCGGGAAATTTGGCAGCTGCGGTGGTGACATTTTATTCCCCCGTGGTGTCTAGAGCCAAGTAACATCTTGATTATTCATTTAGGAATAGAGTAAGTGGATAGGGCAAATTTGGTCTAAAATAATTGGTTTTATTGTATCTGTGGATTTTGATTCCCTGTGGTAGATAATAGAATTCATAGCTGTGCACTGATGCTTTTTCCAAAATATTTTGCCATTCCTCTCCTGCTCCACCGCTCTCTCGTAGACAACATGGAGTTGTTTCTTGTTGGTTTCTTGGCAAAAACATAGTCCCCAGTCAGCCAGACTGATAGAAAATCCAGGTCCTCTTTGGGGATCAGCTGTTTATTTTGGTTTCTACTGCCCAGGTCGTGTTTGTGTGAAGCAAAGCAAGGGTAAGGTTTTCCCCGGTATCTCAATGTGTCACTTCAGTGTCACTTCTAAACTCCTGTGTCTGCAACGAAGCCAAATTCTGGATCTTGTGCGTCATGGCGCAGGGTTTATATGTATTTGTATGTTGATAGAATCATAGAATTCTAGAATTGTTTAGGTTGGAAAAGACCTTTAAGATCATCCAGTCCAACCATTAACCTACACTACCAAGTCCACACTAAACCAGTCAAGGGTAGACTAGACTAAACCATGTCCCAGACTCCTGGATGAAATTATCCAGCGCTAGCAGTTTTAATCATGGAGGGTTCTTTGAATCATCTGGAAGATTGGGCACTTATTCTGAATTATGGATTTTGATGGCTCTATTCCCTAACTATGAGACTTTTGATCATGAACCTTGCCATCAGGAGGAATGCCTCTTGGGAACTGGAGGAGCTCATTTGATTAAACACAGAAAGGTTTGGGATTTGCTCAGGCTGCTTCACATGATACAATCTTTACACATTTGAGATGTTTTAAAAACAGTTTTACAAACCAAATCAATATGTTTCACATGATCCTCGATCATTTCCATTGCTCTGATTGCTGATGGAAGTTAGGGCTCGGTGATAGCCAGGCAACAGGCTATTACAACCTTGAAAATATATTCAGCAGGGGGGTTGATTCAGGATAGAATGAATGGGAATAAATGACAAAACATCAATATCATGTCTTCCTTTAATTGATGACTTCTGTATCATGAAGTTTGGTTTATTAATGTTTACTGGAAATAAAATTTAAAGCACAGTTATGCTTGATGGTTATCTGTAAATACATAGAAACGTGAAGAGTGCTTCCTTCATGTTGTGTTTTAGCTAATATTCTTTTGAACTGGGAAGCGACGCTGAGAAAGTTTGTAATGAAGCCACATTAAGTGAATAACAGTGACACTTTGATCTTCAAGTATAATTGTCTCACAAAGCAGTGATGCCAGTTTTCTGGACATTGAAAAAAAATGCAGTGTAGAGAGAAAATAAGCTTTTTAATGACAACATTGGACTGAGACCAGAGAAATGTGGGTTTATTTCACCGTTCTCGTTACCCACCTGATGGTTGGCACGTATGGTGACTTTTAAGGGACTCTTCTGCACTATCTGTGAATTGGGAATATTGATAGTTCCTTAATGCAAATGTCTTCGGTACCTATCATGTTGTACTCACATACTGCTGTAACATAGAAACCCATGTTGGAGACACCCAGGCAAACAGTTTCTGCTTTGTTTCTGCTTGTGCAGAGCCGCTGGTGAGGAACTTCCAGTTTTCTAACAGTTCCTTTTGCTACCTTAATTAGCATTAGTTGCTGTTAAAAAGTAAAGTTAAAAGTACAGATTATAAATTATTTGTGAAATTCTACATAGTATTTTTCCAGTAACAAAAACTAGAAAGCTATTTAGAAATCCTTGGACAGAGCCTGCAGGCTTGCCTTCTAGTTGAGTTCCCTTTGCTCAGCCAAAGACGATGGGCTCGAAGTAGAAACATCCTGAATTAATCTTTTCTCTTACAAATACAGCATGTGTATGTAGCGCTTTGTCATGAAACAGTTGTTTCAGTCTGACGATACTGTTGCTGGTAGTATTCCTGAATTCTTTTTTCACGTGTTATGGCTGGGGATGATGGTCCCGAGTTATCCACGACATCCCGCAGATGAGCATAGGCCTGGTATGTTTGTAAATTATGCTAGAAGGAGTGCATAGTGTTAAATACCATCAGCTCAGCTTAAACCATGGAGCTTTTCTTAAGGGCAGAGGTATTCAAATAGTCTTATTTCTCTTTCTACTCTTCCACCCCATCCCCTTTTTGTTCCCCAAGACTGCTTCACTGTGTAGCCACCCAAACAGTTGTGCTGACACCGTGCAGAGGGTGGCATAGCACTGAGAGTGGCGTACGTTGATTTAAACAGTGCCGATGTCTGATATCGAGCGGCATTACGCTTAACGGGCGAAGTGTTTTGCAGAGTAAATGGTGTTTTGCAGAGTGGATTGTGATTTTGTCACCCCTCTTAGGTTTAAACCACTCTGGATTCAGAACGTGTAGAGCTGCTTCAGGTAGGGAGAGAAATAGGTAAAGAGTCTACAAATCTTTTCAGTCTCTATTATTTATCTCGTACATCCAAAATACTGTTCCTTTTGAATGCAAAAGGAGTAAAACCAGAATCTGTTTTCTTTGCTCACTCCTTTCAGCCAGCACTTGGTCCGTATAGACTTACCTGAGGGCTGCCGTGGCAGAGCTAATTCAAGCAATGTGTTTGACTTTCTACTACTTTGTATACATGATTTTGCTTTGACACAGTGTTCTCTCAGCTGGCGAAACCCTTTACACCATGCATGCTTTATGCATGACTTTGAATTGGAGAGAGGAAGCAGGAATTACGTATTTCTGCCTTTCGGATAGAGTCACCTATTGCTTCAGCAGCTTGGCTCGATGGAGGGACTTGGGTGGTCAGTAGTTACCCCTGTCTCAGTTGCTCTTTAACTTATAAATATATATAAGAAGATATCCTTTGAGCAGTTTTAGAATATAAAAATTCTAAACCCCCTTTATTCGGTACATTTACCTATGAAATGATGATCACTTCATAAATGGCAACTTTAGTTTTCCCTACAGCAACATAGATGTTTAACTTTCTTCCTTTGATCAATACAGTCCATTAGGAATGAGAGTACTCAACAGAGCTGGATGAAATATTAATTGTGCACTTTTTAGCTGGATGCAGATTCATTCTGAATGAAGTGGGAGCTGGGGATTCTGGCATAATATCTGTGTGTTTTTCTCTTAAGCCCAGAATTGTGAGTCTGTTTGCATGGAGATGTGTGTTTTCATTGAAATATTTGAGCTGTAATGTGAACTTTAAATGTGCTTATTTGGTCAGGAGATAGGTTTGAAGCACTGAATGTGGTTTTTGAGTGTTATATTAACTTTCAAAATCCATTATTCAAAATTTAGATGGCATGTCAACTAAGAGGACCAAGCCAATTCTTTCCATGTTTGCCATAATCCTTTTTCCCCTTTTGTTTCCTTTCTAGAAATCGTGGGTACATTCATTAAAGCTCTCCTCAGGCTATCACCAGTTTTTCACACGGTTAGACACTTTATGGTCTGGAAGGGAGAAAGCAATCTTAAAATGAATTTTAGTAAAGCACAAAGTCACGACTAGGAATTTTTTTATTTTATAGGAATTATAAAATAACAAAAGATTTTCTGGAAGGTAGGATAGTTATAGTAGGATAATTATTGTAGGATATTGTTGTAGTAGGGTAGCCATGTGAGCAAATGTGCCTCTTTATCTGAAAGTCCCTCTCCTCTTCAGGTGAGTCCGATTGATGTGTTCGAAGGGGAAGGCACGTGCTCATGTTCCAGCACACCACAGGTTTTCTATGTTTGCTTACATAGACACATTAAGTAATTTTATAGACTTCCTTATGAAAGCGAGTGAAACTCTTCCTTCATGCATCAGTGGCCAGCAGTTAAATTGGCACGTTCCCTAGTTTTGCGTGCTGGTAATCAACCAAGTCCCCTGAAAATTGATGGATGCACACTCATTAAGGGCAGTTCTTGCTGCTGGCTGGAGTTTTGTGAGCCACTCGCGGCCGACGAGGACGGATTCTTCGCGGCGCAGTTGGCATGTAATGCTCTGCAGCGGTACATCTGGCTTCGTGCTCCCTTTCAAGGACTAAAGCCTCTTGTTTTAATACATTAAGCATCCTTTGTTGCGATTTTGTATAAACATGAGTAAGTGATTTCCCAATTACAGTATTAAACCAAAGAAGGTTAAAACCCACAGTTTCTTCTTTTTATGATTAATTTGTTCCGTATTTTGTAATCTTCTATTGCTGAGCTTTACAAATACCTTTTCTAAGGATGTTTTTTATGAGTCCAAGCCATCTGTAGGATCAAAGACCTCACAGCCCCCGCTTTGGAGCACATGGCAGAAACCTCTGTTTCTGGAAGGGAGCATATTTTGCAGAGTTGATGGTATGGGGTTTTTTTTAAGACACGTACACCTGTTTCTGGTTACAGGGTGAAGAATGAATTGCCAATTACCTCTGCATGTTAGAACATGACACTTCATGTTGCAGGAGCTTGTGTTATCTGTTTAGTGAAGGCCCCCAACTACGTAACCATCCGTTCCGAAATCATGGGGTGGAAAGACAGCAGTCCTTGATAAGTAGCTAATATTTGTGCGCGTGCAAGCTGCAGGAAGGGAGGTCAGTGCCATCGACCTCTGTTTTCCCATCAGAGCTCTTGAACAAGATGAAGCGATCAAAGCAGGATGCCAGTACATCAGCACGATCTCATTACTTTGGAAGCTGCATGCACAGATGCTGCTGTTGCTGCATCAGGCGTCGCTGATTTACATTCATAACACCTCCATTACAGCTCATTTGCTGCTACTTGTAATTAACCAGTTCTTCCCTTTTTTTTAATCTCGCTTCCAATAGTGTTGGGCTAAATCGGGGAAAAAAATAGACCGCAGTCATTCTGCTTAGACTCCATCTAAGTGAAATCACAGTGGAAAAGCCAAAGTGTACATTAAACATTTTGGGAAGTAATATCAAATCATATGCTTTGTTGCATAGTGCTGTCATACTCAGAAAATAAGGTTTGTAAAAATAGTATTAAGATGTCTTATAAAGTAGTTAAGCTGTCTTGTTGCCTCCTAGTTCAAAAGTAAAACGTTCTCTTTAATTGCTGGTAGTAAAAATTATTACAGGACTTGAAAATCGTGGTATCTGGCAGGTATATTGCACCTATCTTACCCTGTAGCTAAAAGGTAAAATGGTATAAAAAGGCTAAATGGTATAAAAATGTTTTATTTATTTTTTTCTGCTATGGCAAATAGGTGAGACGTTAGGCATGCAGAGAACAGGTATGCTCTAATAGCTCCTCCTCTGAGCAGAGCTGCACTTTTAGTTGCAGTTTATCTTCCAATATTGCTTTTTATCTTCCTGTTTGCTTAGGACAGTCTAAATTGAGATGAATCTCAATCACGTTTAGACCTTGGTTAGCAGTCAGGGTCTCAATACAATATGTCTGTCAGGCCTGGAGTGTTCGACAAGCATCTCGGTATCTTCCAACAGTCACCCAGCAACCTGTTGCTGTTTCATTTACTTTTTTAAAATAAAGTCCTCATTCTCAAATCATTCAAACAGCAGAAATGCTGCTGGTACCGGAACCAGGTTGCATTTATTTTTGTGCTGCTCTTCACATATTTGTGTCTCAGCACGTTGCAGTTTTGGCAATGCAGAGTGCAGAGCTGCAGCTGGCAACAGCTGGAGAAGGGGCTGCTGCAGTTGCTGGCATCGGGGAGGGTGGTACCTGGGAGGTGGCACAGGATTATCATGTCACGGGTGTTGTTCCAGTTTTGATAAAGGAGGAAGTTCATTTCTTTGCTGTCATTCTGTGCTGCTAGCAGGCTCAAACAAATAAATAAAATTGTGCCAGGTTGCGCTTGATTAACTTGATTTTTTTTTGTTGAATAGAGCAAAATGGTGCAGCAGGCAGTTGGCAACACGTATGCTACATGGATGTTGGATCACAGAGAAGCCTTTATAGGTCTGCCTAGGATTTATGCTTTTTCATGTATTGGAATGCCTAACAAATTGCCTGCCTAATGTAAATTTAGCTTTAATTAGTCCATGTGCTACTGTAATAAAAATAATAAAAGGACCTGTATAGATGTGACATAAGTGCATGCAGTTATCCCTTAAGGCTAGGGGACTTGACTGAGGTCAGCGGGGTAATATGGGCCAAATCAGAGTCTAGAATTAAGTGGTTAACGACTACCGTTTTTACACAAACTTTATAGGCCTTTCTTCCTAATACAGTATATATTTTTTCAGTGACCTGATTGGTTTGGGTCTCATTTACAGGTAAGAGGTTATAAGGTCCCCAAACTTTTTTCTTACATCTTAACTAGAATCAAGCAGTGATATTTTGGCTTTCTTTGTTGATCCTGGCAGTAGCGCTTCCCACATAAGATAATTTTGTTTTTTAAAAATAGAATTTTGTTTCTTAAGCAGTTCCATTCTCTAGGAGTTGACCAGGGCACCAGAATGTACATTTTCATGTAGCTTTGAACAGAGGAATGACATGAATCCTGCTCTCATGATCATTACTGCTTCTTCCTACCCCCAAACTTACATAGTTTATCAATTATTCTCCTTTGATTAGAGAAAATTTGACATTTTGATCACTAAATTTTAGACAGTAGTTGCCTTTTGTGAATATTACTATTTTGGTGAATATGACTATTTCGAAATTATTTCCCAGAAGATAACAAGTCTTGAAAAAAATTTCTGTCTCGTTTTAGCTTGAAATTTCCAGCAGGCTTTCCCTATGGGCATCTCTAAACACAACTGTCTACGTCGATTCATTGATCAGAAGGTGGCTCTGCAGCTACTCACAGAGCAACTGGTGTGACTGTACACACACTTTGCACACTTTGTAATAACACCTGCCTTGTTTTAGGAGATGGAAGCTCCGATCCATAAGACTGCAAAACCCTAATTGTAGCAGGGCTCTACATCTAATGGCTCGTAGGAAGAGAGCCCATTGCCTTTAGACATTCAATAGTGTGTTACTGAGCTAAGGGTTAGCCATGTTAGTTGGAAGTATTCAGGTCCAATAAGATAGTCTACCTTCCTACCAGACAATTCAAGTTTTATTTATTTCCCGTGAAATACTATGCTGTTATTTAATGCATGTCCTTTTACAGCTATATTTTTCCTGATGTTCTGACTGTATTTTCTTTAAATTTTCCCCTGTTATTCTCAGTACTCCTCAACGCAAAATGCTAAATTATTTTCTGAACGTGCTTTTTGTTTCTTTCAGTGGTTATCACTGCATTTTTAAAGCATGAGTCCTGACGTCTATAGGAGTAAATGCATACATTGGTCATGAAATGTCCTAACAAATTTTTTAAAGGCTTTTACAGTATCCGATAAATGCATTTTCAGATTTTTTTGAACATGAGCTTCGTTCTTAAGCAAATCAAAACTCTTTTCCTGCTGTTCTTGAAGAGGGGTTTTCCTAAATATTTTTTATTTGCTTTGGCATTTTAAAACATTTTGGCTTGTATAGGTGTGACCTGATGTTTATGTTCCATGCTGCGCACTTAGAAGCATGAAAAGCACACCACCTTCTAACCCTAAAAGAACATAAGAAGACACAAAGCTGTTCAGTATGAGAAATTTTTCCCCATTACTGTTTATGGAGCAGTTAAGCGTTAGTGGGTTTTGTCAATTCAAGTGTTATGTGCCTCTCTAGAGGATCTATAACTGAAATTGGAAAGCTTGTCAATGTTTAAAAAAAAAAAAAATCATAAAGATGCACTCTGTCTCACTGTCCTCTGCCTTTCCATTCCTCTGCCCGCAATATAAAATCAAAGTATAGTCTTGAAACATTTAAAGCACACATTTAAGCCTGGGGAAAGGAACTGAACAAAATAGATAAAACTAACGTGTATCTTTAAGGAGACCACTCGAGTGCCATGTCTGTGGCTATAAACTTTATAAAGATTGACTCCCCTGTCAAGGTGTGTTAAGATGGATAATATTCCGTAGCAAATGCTGCACTGTGCCGTATGCATTACTGGAAGCACGAGACGTTCAGGATCGAAAGGTTTTGCGAGACAGGCTTTATATAGATCCGTGTGTAATAGACTACCTCTCTGTCTACGCTGCTCTGCTGGTAGTGAAATCTTACCCTTGCACGGGCCGATGAAATGCAGTCCCTTTTCTTCCATCACAGATATTCTTCTCATTTTGCCTTGACTAGACACAGTACTTTGGCCAAAAAATTGTTAGAACCCTCTCAAGAAAAAGATGCAGTCAACGTAGATTTTAAAAACAAGTTCTTTGTAGATAAATTCAGTGTCAAATGAATCCAGTTCACCAGGTCTTCGCCACTAAATATTTTGGCTCCTTTAGGTAGAGAAATTGCAGATATTCTTCTGGACGGTCTACAAAAGGTTTTGGTGGCTTTTCAAGAGAATCGATTAAGGATAAAGCTAAGCTATGTAATGGCTCTATCCCAAGTTCTCTTTATTTTAAACCTGGAGACTTGTTACTCCTCTCTGGTTGCATAGCATGACGCTGCATGGGGCAGAAGTCATCTGCAAATTCCTCAGTACCTGGTAAACCTCATGTTTAGGCAGATAAAGTCATTGCCGCTTTTTGGATCCTTGCAGTACAGATGTGTGAAGGTCAAACTCCACCATCGCCCTCTTGTTCTGGATATGTGTTGTAAAGTAATTGTTTTCAGATATTATCCAAATTAATACAAATCAAGCATTCCCCCTTCTTCTCCTTAAGAGGATGTGTGTACTACTGAAATAAGTTTGTTAATTCTGCCAGATTTTGAGTTCAGTGCTTGCATATAAAAATCCTTAGTCGCATAGATCTCTGCTAAAAGGAACCACTGAAATACCGATAATTTACACTTAGAATTATCATAGAATGGTTTGGGTTGGAAGGGACCTTTAGAGGTGATCCAGTCCAACCCCTCTGCCACAGGCAGGGACAGCTTCACCCCGAGCAGGGTGCTCAGAGCCCCGTCCAACCTGGCCTGGGATGGTTCCAGGGATGGGGCCTCTACAGCCTCTCTGGGCAACCTGTGCCAGTGTCTCACCACCCTCATTGTAAAACAATTTCTTCCTTATATCTAGTCTGAATCTCCCCTCTTTTAGTTTAAAACCATTACCCCTTGTCATATCCACCTCTTACTATAGTTTCTTGAACACGATATCCATTTTCCTGAGGTCTCTATTTTGTCTGTGAAAATTTCTCTTGTAGTACAATATACATGTCTCAAGCTAGACCCACTGTAAAGTGTAATCATTTTATCGTATATTGAAAGAAATGAGCAAAGCGGTTATTTCTTTAAAACTTTCCTTGCCACTTAACAAGTTTCAAGCCATTTAGGAGATCCATTAAGGCACTGGGTTGCTCCTATGCATGCATTAGTAACAGACTCGGTGTAATATGGAACAGGCTTGCCATATCATGGACACATTTATGAAGATTGATAACAGCCAGGGTTCAGTGTTAACTTTTATTGTCAAACAGGCTGCAGGAGAAACTGCCTAGTATTGCTTTTGCTTTGATTTATGAAAAGGTTGCTGCATGAAAAAGACATCACATAAAATAGCTCTGCTGGCAGTAGCATTATAAAATAGGGCCATAAGTAGACCAAACAATAACTAACTATAATTATGTTCATTATTGTCTCTCTCAGCTCTCTGTACCTTTGGGTAGGGTGCTTGCACTCGCTACCATGTTAGCTTTAAAGTGGACTTACCTTTCCCATGAAGTGGGATGAGCATGATAAAATCCCGCTGTTTTATACAGGCAGTACCCCCAAAGGAGACCTTTTTGTTTGTGCCGTGAAATGAAAGAGGTCATTTAGATTTTACCTACTTGCAGAAGTGATACTAGGAGGAGGAGGAGGAAAGGTCTTTAGAAAAGATTGCTGTTTCTGTTACAATTTCCATCACTGAGGTATTTTGCCCTAAATTATTACTGTTCTCCTGTTGAGGGTTATTTCAGACTGCATTATATTTAGACCCCTTAAAAACAAAACCAAAAACCCCAGCATAATGGCAAAGATCACCACTTTTCCTCTGTAGATGGCAAGAAGAATTATTTTCTTCCTCTTAGCCTAGTACCATCCTTTGTAACGAGATGCACTGCAGCAGGAGCAAGTTGAATTCTTCAGTTAGCAGCAATTAGCAGTAAAACTTTAGTGAGAACCAGTTGAAATCAAGGGGCATGACCTAACTGGGAAAAATTTTAGTGGTTCATCTAAAGTTTGTCAAACTTGAGATACCTTAACTAAAAAGCATTCCGCTACCAAACTATCTGAAGACCTCGGGGGGGGGGGGGGGTGACTTAAAAATCATACGTGATAAGGTTATAAAACACAAGGCATCAGAATCACTTTCTTGGATGAGACTGAAGCTCCATTAAATAATCCAGTGTCTAATTAATGCTGCCAGCACACAGCAAATGTGTAAGGAGAGACCTTTGTGAGATCTTTGTGAGTTGGCAGTGATGTTTCCCTGCAATACCCTCTACATTCTGGTGTTCAACTGGTACCATCATGTCTTCTAGTAGTCTCAGGGAAATGTCCACCAGTAGGCAGTGAAAAATCATGAAAAAATAATGCAAAAAAAAAAAAAAGGAAATAATGAAAAAACCCATGAATGCTGTGCTTTACAACTCCTCTCTCTAAGTTCAGTTCATGATTTGTTCATGGCGAGAAGTGCATTTTCCCTACTAGGATGTTAAAAGGGACGTTGAGGGCATTATGTTTTAATATATCTATAGCACATTGTACAAGCGCATTAAAACTAAGATATATTATAGCAAGGTCCAGTACCCACTTATTATCAGCACATTCGCAGGATGGTTATTACTCTTTGTGTGTGTTTGCTAACACATTATTGTTGTTGCAGCCCAGCTCATTACATTTTATGAAAAGGGCGGCTCGCCACAGCCTGGTGCAAGACCTGGGGAAGTATATGTAGCCTTTGTAACTTATCAGAGTGAATCCAAGCCTTTTTTTGTTAAATAACTTCATGCCCAAATGAAAAATTGGCATTTATTCTACTATCTCTTAAGATTGGAACCTTCTGTTCCCTCAAGGAATCATCACCCACGGGAGCAGTGATGCTTGAAATGGTTAACTGTTGATTGCTTTTTCTGTATGTAGCTACTTCTACTCATAATATCTCTTTATTTTTGTGGTCAGTAACAGGCTTTTGGGCCTCTTACGGCTGAAGAAAATAGTTCAACATATATCGCTCGAGAGAGTAATATCTGGATACCAGTGTGCCATGAGTTAGTGTCTTGTGGTGCCTTGCATTGAGTGCTGTAGTTGACCTTTGCTATAGATGAGAAACGTGTCTCCTTATTAGACACCTTATATAGCACCTATATAAAGGGAAAGCTGTTTTTTTAGTGGAGTAGTGTAAGGTGCTATGAAGATTTTATTACCACGATTTTGGGATCATCATGTTACTCATGAGTTTACAAAGCCTGAAGTGAGTTGTATAGCTCTTGGGAAATAAATGGCAGTAATAAATCTACAACATGGTATGCTGTCGTGTATTTGGCTTATACTGCTCATTTGGGTTTTTGATCTTTGTTTAGGTCTGTCTGTATTCTTTTTTTGTGTGTGTGTGCTTTATGCACACAATGATGTAACATTACTGTGGGAAATTTAACATAGGGACAGGAATAAAATTAAAAGTGATAAAATCTCCATTGAAGTGGACAAAATTATATATTTTTTGCCACCTTAATATAGAAGCGAGTTTCAGACTGTTGCAAAAATAATTTTCCCTTTAAAAATTAGAAATATTATATTGTATTTTTATATAATATGTAGTGCTAGTTAATATACCAAAGTAGCCCTGCAACAGCAATGTTGCAAACCACTGGTGTCAGCCACTTCCATGGGAAATGTCAGCCAAAGCATCAATTGACCAGCCGGGTTAGCTCAGTTGGTTAGAACATGGTGCTAATAACACCAAGTTCACAGGTTCAATCCCTGCTCACTGCAGGGGGGTTGGGCTCGATGATCTCTCAAGGTCCCTTCCAACCCAAAGCATTCTATGATTCTATGATTCTATGAATTACAGTTCCCAAAGACTAGATCTACCTTATGAGCTCTAGCTAGGTCTGAAGAGAGCGGTAATTCCCTTGCTGCTTGCCGCAGCCTAAACCTCCATAGTGCCAAAAAGCCCCCAAAAGTCCTAATACTAAGAGACATCACCCGGTGTTGTTTGCCATGGTGATCTTTGACTTGGCTGCTCATAAACAGCTGAAGGAGTGGAATCTTGCTGGTCTTCATTAAATAATATTTTTGGGTGGAGTAATGAGACAGAGCTCAAGTGATGCCACATGCAAACTCTAAAAATAATTTGTCATCTGAATTTACATTATGAGGTTTGAAATGCAAGCGTTAATGTGCTGAACGTGTATGCATGAAAGTGGGGGTTTTTGCTCAATTCAGACCAAGCAGATTTGACTCTTGTGGTGGGATTAGTTTGGGTTTTGTTCTGCCAAGTGTATCTGAGACGATTGTTCTTTGTCTCTCAACTTGCCAAATTTAGGAACTGGTTTTGATCAGTGCAAGACCAAAAAGATCTTTTTGTATTTTTATATATATATATATATATAGCATATAGGTACATTACATGTATATACTCTATTCCATGTAGATAAAACTGCTCCTTCCAGAGTTTCTTCTGATGAAGGACTGTAGTTACTACACTATCTTTTCTACACTGTAAAGGCATGCATGCCCCTGTTAGAAGTCTAAAATTTGTATCATTATCAACCATGTGTCTGTTTATTTTAGTATCCTCGTATTCAATAAAAACTGTTCCTTAAGCTAAAAAAAAATGTGCATCCTAAATTTGGGTAATTCCAACATGTGGTTCCCTTTGCAGCTGCAAGGACCAGCTGTGTGTAAGGTACATTTGTATAATATGTTGGTGTACTTTGTATTTTAAGGGTGTTTTTGTTCTTTTTTTCAGGAAGGGGGATTTTATAAGCGAATAGTGGTTTGGGATAATAAAAGTCAATTAATATCAATTTAAATAAAAGTATTCTGTCTAATTTTGTCTGTTGGGGTTGGTGGGAGTCTTGTATTCGTTTGATGATTTACTCATCAAGCTCTTTGGAGCATCAGGAGTCACAGCAGGTCAGATCAGAGGTCCCTCCAGCTTGCTGGGCAACGGCTAGGTGTGGGTGTTCAGGGAACGCCGTAAAAATAGGGGAAGTATGCAGTGATACTGTTTTACCTTCAAACAAGTAGCAGAGTGGGGCTTTCCTGAGCCAAACATTGTATTTTCGCTTAAAAATCTCTTGATGGACATCTCTTATGTTACTGTATAATTAACTTTTGAACCCAAATGTGCTTATAATAACCCCAGTATCCTCTAGCAGTGAGTACCAGCTTTTCATTATGTGTTGTTTCGAAAAGGCTTGTATTATTTATTTTGTTGTAACTCTAATGCTAGAAAACCTCACTGGCTGCCTATCTTCTGTATGCCATTGGCAATTTCACAGACCCATCTCATGTTCACATGCAATTGTCTTTCTCGAGGCTGAAGAGATCTAGTCCTAATGTAATGTTGTAAGAACCTGAAGGCTTGCCTTGGCAACCAGTTCATCAGTCTAATTAGGATTCACAACCAGGAAATCTTTTCTGATCTTCATCCTAATGTCTTCCTGTTTTAAGTCCCAGCCCAAGAAGGGTTTTAAGAATGTGCATAACTTTGCACATGCAAATGTGGAATTACTCACTTCTTGAAGTTCTGCTCGTATTTATGTGCTTTGCCAGATTTGAGATCGTAAATTCTCTCTGTTAATCTTAGAGATGCTCTTTCCTCCCTGTGTGCAATAAATAAGTTGTTGCAATGCAAGGAATGGTTTCCACTTTGCTTATGCTAAAAGCTGAACCGATATCCTACCAACATACCAGGTGTTTTACCAGGTGGGAAACATTCACTAGGTAGGAAAAAAAAGCATCTAAAAAGGTCAATAGTACTATCTGCCAGTCTTTGTTGTTAAACCAGGTTTTTGTCAACATATTGAACTTGACTTAGTACCTTCTAGACATAATTAAATGTCGGTCTTCAAGCAGCGTGTGTGTGTGAATATGCTGGAATGTGTCTTTCCTCCTCTTCTCATCTCCATCCCTAAATTTCAAAGGTCAGAATGTTTGAAATGGATTTTTATTTGCTTTTAAGGAGGCTGTGTGAGACATTAAATAAATGAGAGGATGACAAACATTTGCCTATGGTTTTGTCAGTGCCGGGATTTTAGGTGAAAGAGTCTAAAGATAACACATGCAATATTAACACTGGAGCTGATCGCTAGTGGCACAAAAGACACATGTATCAGCAGGCAGAATAAGTTGTATTCCGGCTTCTGCGTAAGTCATTTATTTAGTATTACTACACACATGTAGCATACTCGATTGTAGAGTGGAAAAGACTGTGGTTCCCTTCCACCATTTCATCACAGATTCGTTTGCAAATTCTTTCTTTTACACCTTTTGGAAAAGTCACACTATGTAGTCAAGTGTAAATAAAAGCAAGAATCAACTCTACAGTACTTGATCTTTTGCTGGCAGCACTTCCCACACGGTAATTTTGAGGGCTCTGTGTGGGCACACTTTGATTATGGACTGCTTCATAACATCAGTTGTAGATATTCAGAAATCAGATCTGTGGTATTACTTCCAAATGATTTTTAGAAGAACATAACCATTTGGTTTGTGCTTTACATGTTTCATAATGCACTTTCAAGTCATCACCTACTTAATGTGCGAAGACAATTTTTAAAAATAATTTAATATAAAGAGTAAATTAATTTAAAACCTAAAAATAATTTTGCAGCAGTAAGGACCTTCATTACCATATGCCCTTTTGTCTTTTTTCCTGTGTTATCTGTTTTGCAACTATTTTCTATACTGTGTAAAAAAATCCCGCAAATTCACTCAGCAGAGATGCTGCCGGAAGTGGCTCTTTTTGGATGAGGTAATCTTAATAAAAGAATAACCCCCCACCACCACCACCTTTTTGTGTCATGAAGGAAAATACCACTGTCTTGCTGCTGTTTCAGACTTGTCGCTTACACTTCATCTTTGAGCTGACCTTCTCTCTAGGTCTTCTCAGCTAGGTTTATGTTTTGCTCTTGCTGACTCTTTATGCAGAATATCTCAAACATGGCCTTTCTTGTCTATCTGCTCAGCTAAATCCATCACAACTCAGGCTACCAGTTACTGCAACGTTGGTTTTTTTATTATTATTTTTGTTTGCCCCCTGGCCATGAGAAGTGAAATCTTGCCCTGGTGATGTCTGTTGAAAGCAGTGCTGCGGATAATTTCCTAGCCCGTATTCACATCATCTCCTTTCATCCTGCCACTGGCTTCCCCATCAATGTTATCCCATGCAAGTCACACATCTTTGCTTTTGAAGCCCTGCATGTCCCATTTCTGCTTCCCTGCTGTTTCCAATTCCCTATTTACTTTCCCTGAACCACTCGTGACACCACCTTCCATCCCTCACTCATCCACTTTTCAACCAAGCACCCATTCAAGAATGAATTTCTGCTAGACATAGACAAAGACAACGTTAACTGATTCACTTCCCACAAATCCCTCTCAAAATCCTCTCGGTTGCTCATGAAGCACTTGAAAACAATTAGGCTGTTGCTATACTTAGTGGGCTGCCTATCCCGAGAGTGCAGATTGCCTCAGTTTCCTCGTTACAGCATCAACCTGGTGTTTCTTATCTTTGCGTGCGTTGTAAGCACATTGAGGAAAGCAACATCCTCCTCCTTTTTTTTTTCTTTTTTTTCTTTACCTAACGCAGTTGGGGTCTGGTCACAGTGTGGCTCCTCTCCTACATCAGTAGGAGTAAATAAAACAGGTCGGGATATCGTCTCGCTGGTGTGCCGGGTCTAGTTGGTAGCACATTCGTTTATAGGGTTTTGTTTTGGAGCTAACATTTCCTTGGACAACACCGCGCATGACCGGGGCACCAGCACGTGCTGGGGACTGTCCCCAGTTTGTGGTTTGGATGTGGATGTGCTGAGCTGCTTGTTTGGAGGGGAAGGTAAGATTTTACCTTTAATTGATGCCAGTTGTGCTGTATCGTGCTGCTTGGCCTTGGACCCAGAGGATCATCTCTGGTCTGTTTTATTTAATAGTACAGAGGTAGCCTTCGATGCCAAGGGTTACAAAATAAAAACAGCTGCTTTGGAATAGGTGTCAGCGTTTTAATGAGGAATAAAATTAAGCCCTGAATACTTCTGGCCATCTAATGGCACTACTTTTTGTATCGCATGCTGGTTTTTTGTTGCTATTTTTTTTCCCATATTTTATCACAATTGCCTGAAGTCCTGATCTGGTGGGATTATGCCAGATACTTGCACAGCTGGAAACTCATCAGCGATTCAGATTCCTTCAGTCAGAATGTCAGTTTTATCACAAAACTTGTAAAGCTTACTGTGGTGATTTCAAATTTCCTCTTTAGTAGACATTTTGTTTGAATGCCATGAAGGGGCTCCTTTCTCAGTGCCCCTAGGAATACAATAAGCTATGCTCTTTGAGAGAGGCTAGATGAGTACAAAGTTCCCTTCATTAAATTTTCTCTTCATGCTTTAGCATAGAATATTTCTTTTTAAAACACTCTCTCATTTTCTTTTGTGTCTTCATCCTATTACCTTTATGAGATTGCGGTGCATCAGCTTGATGGAAAAGGGTGCGCGGCTCCCTCGGAGGTTTATTCCAGCACACAGAAATATTCTGCTAGCGTGTGAGGTGCTTGAGGAGCAGCTGGAAAAGCGAAAGCAGATCAAGTAATTGTAAACTTAATAAAAACACGTCGTTACTAGCGTGCCATGTGGCGCACGGTGCAGATCAGACTGCTGTTCATATTGACTTTTGCTAAGAAAGGCATTTTAGATTTCGTGTGTGTTGATTCTGTAGTTATTGAGTTGCACTGAATGGAGATGGAAATCTGTCAGGGCTCCCTGGCAATCCTGGTTCACTGCTACATTGTGTATTTTTCCTTCAGTTTAGTTGTGAAATTCCCAAGTGATTAAAAAAAATAAAATGAAATAATGGGATACTTTACCTGCCACATGTCCTGAAATACAGATCTCTCTCTCAGGACCCAGAATAGTTCAGGAAGGGACCTCCTGCTCAAAGTAGGGTCAGCTCTTGGACCAGACCAGGTTGCTTTACCCATTCAGGTATTTAAAACCACGTTTTTACTACAGATTCCACATAAATACTGATTTTGGACTATCTACCTTTTCTTATAAGCTTTTTCTTCAGTCGAGCCCCCCAGACCCTTAAATGCTTCTGTAAAATTAACCTTATTTCTAGGAACATTAGAGAAGTTCTACTTTAGGGAGATGTTTCATCTCCCTTTTGAGGAGTTTCCTCGCTGTTGGCTGTTTCTGTCCATCCATCTGAGAGTCCTGTTGTCCATCACCAAACAGAAATCAATCGCAAACCCTTCGGTGGGGTTACCATAATGGACATTGAAACCTTCTTTCCTGAACGGGAGATCCTGCAGCACGTGGTTTATGGCCATCTAATGTTAGACAGTAATCTCATTTAGCATTTTCCCAAAAGTGCAAATAGTGCATTAGGGTAGCGTAACAAGCACAGCAGATCAATATGGAGACGGTGCTCTCCTTCAACAGATTAATCCAAGAAAATGGACTTCGTTGACTTGAAGGAAGTGGCCCTGTTTACATTGACCTGCATTGGGTCTGTAGTGCCTGGAAGGACAGGCAGTGTTTTGAAAAATCACCAGTGAAAAGTCATAGTATGAAAAGAAGTAACTGTGGGGCAGGAGATGATGTGTCTTACAGGACTCCGACGTGGTTGGCAATGTAAAGAGTCCATTGAAGCATTTAAATAAGGGATAATAGGTGGACTCTGAACGGTCGCTAATGGCACGGCTCAGGGAAAAAAGCAATCAAAAAAGCTCCTTAATGTGGGTTAGAGTACCCCCATTGAAATGGCTTTAAATACATTTACAGAATTTACGTAGCAAGTGTACAGCAGCCTATTTCCTTCACTCTTCACCTTTGTATAAGAAGTCACTTTAAAATCACTTGTGAATAAAGGCACAGCTAGGTTTACTGTGTGTATTTTTTGTTAACTCATGGTCTATTGTATTGGTTTATCAATCCAGACCAGGGTTTCAGGCATTCAAAATGAGCTCTGGTTTAGTTGGACCTAAATCATCACCGCTGTGAGTCCTACGTCTACAAAGAGCGTACGTGGTGCTTCCTCTCGTACTCCATCCCGATACAGACCGTGCCATAATCAGTCGGTGTGCAGCAGTTTATGGTCATACATTTTGATGCCTACCACGCTTTTGAATTGCTTGCTGATATCAGCAGAGGGGGGATTAAGGGAAAATCCTCATCCGTAAGAGTCTACAGAAGTTTGAACTTTCACATCATAAAGTGTGTAAGCACCTGGGACTGCATTTAAATTCTGTTTTAGGCATTTCACAGATGTACGGTAATGAATGAAAAGAGTAAGAGGGATGTTTTATATAGGTATATACTGTAAAATCAAGGCGACTTAACATTCGTTTTTTTTCGTACTACATCTTGAGTGATTGCCAAGAAGTCAATTCCCCTAAGGAACAGCATTGTGCTTCGCATTTCACTTTCTTACTGTAGAAAAATAGAGATCTGCCTTGGCCAATCAGCAAAATAAGAAGGAACAGAATATTCATTTGAGGATACTGTGGCTGATGAGTCTTTTTTTTTTTTTTTTTTTACGACCTTATTGAACTAAAAATAGCGTGGGCTGGAATGGATGTTACGGCAGCTGCTGTCAGGCTTTCCTGGTAGGGTAAATGGGAAGGTGCGTTAAGTACACAGTTCACACGTGTAAAGCAAATGGTTGTTTTCAAGGCATATGAACTGTAAATGGTTTTCTAAATTTTCATGTGTTTTTTTTCTACCACTGAAATGTTTTGTCTTTGGTGTGAAAGGGTTTTAACTGTGATTTGATTGTCTCTTACAGAAATAAATACCTTAAAAAGTATTTATAAAGTAAATGTCCAGTTAGCCTAAAATTTCAATGGACATTTCATCTCTAAAACACTTCGCCAGCCCCCTTACTTTTGAAATAGGAAAGTATTGTATTCTTATTTTAATTCTGTGGCGCCATCAGTGTGGATAACATTTTATAGGTTAATGCAAACGACAAGATTTTTGTCCGAAAGAGGTTGGATTTTACAGGACAGACTAAAGAAGCTTCTATTCCTTTGGCTTCCATTGAAGGCAAAAAGTGTATTGCATCAGCCAAAAAGATGGCAGGAGTAATGGATCCATACAGTAAAGAAAATAGACGGAATTCCTAAATAACTTGCACATCTGGCGTCAGGATTGGAATTGAGGCGATGGGAAGGAGGATGCACCAAAAATAGAGGCTGTCATCAGATCAGCAGAAGTAGGTTGTGTAATTTGGTGATGGTAGCAGGGTTTTTATATTCTCGAGGTCAGCCCAATGGGTGATTTCGCTTTTATGCAGGAGCAATATTTAATAAGTAGCAAGATGATATGGTTATAGAGCTATACAGCGATGAAGCTTTTCTGTGGTTCTGTGACTGTTTTTCTAGCGTAGGTGAGATCAGATGTGCTTTGTCGTTGCTGGGGTCTTCAGTTAAAGATGTGTGCTTATATGAAGTTGGATGTTAATTTTCTCTGCCAGCTGGAAGCTGAGTACTGGATCAGGAGGACAGTGTGGTCCTAATAGCCAGACTTCTGCAGCTCACCTTGATGTTTGTGTCTAATGCCCAAATAGCTCTAGAAACTGTCTCTGTTTATAACTTTAAAGTGTTTTCCTTCACATCTATTATTTAGTTTACTTCTTAAAAAAAAAAAAAAAAAGTTGCATCTTCCCTGAAATCTTTTTGAGAAGGAAACCAAAATGTTCTTTTCTCTTTCCCCAGGCGATATGAGTCTCATCCAATCTGCACTGATCTGCAGGATAAAATTCTACAATGTTATCGGCAACACGCTCAGGAGACCCTCAGCTGCTCTGCCCTGGCTAGCCAGTACCTACGTTGCGTCAATCATGCCAAACAGGTGGGTGTAAAAATATTGCCACTGAATTAATGATGGAATGAAGAAGAGAGGAAGACTGTCGGATTATCTAATTAGTCCTTCTTACATGCTAAAGCAGTGCTGTTCCCAGTACGTACGTTCTCACGAGCTCTGTGGAGTCCACTTTCAATTTATTTAAATGCTAGGGTTTCCATCTCTTCCCTTGGGAAGCTCTTGTTTAGTGCAGTAGCTATCGCAGTTGGCAGACGTTTCCTGGTATCTGCAGTTTTAGCAGTAAAACAAGGAGATTAAACTACGTGGTACTATTTGTCATAAATACGACCACTTTCAGTGAGAAATGAATGGATGTCTCAAACTAGATTGCTCACTAGCTGGAAGTCTTGATTTCTTTTATGTTATGTACTCGGAGAGTCTAATACTACCGTTTACCTGGTCTTGCCCTCCTCTCACCCAGTTTGCTAGGCTATGAGTTGTTACTGTGGATTATAAGCTTTAATGCTTTATTAGTGCAGCATAAAGGAAAATGATAGTTATATATACATCATGCAGTTAAAAGAAGCTAAAAATTCTAAACATGAATCTTTTTCAACAGCTTACATCTTTCAAATACAGAGATGCACTATGATGACCTTGACTGTGGTCTTAAAGAAGCCTGTGGCAAACATACTTATAGGCCACTATTTACTCTACTTATATGTAGTGTTTGTTAAAAGTGCTTAAATAAGTCTGTTGATCTCTTTCTGCTAAAATCTATGAGTTAATATTGGAACATGTGAAAACACGTGCTCTAATGTGTTAGCAGAGACCCAGCAAGCACGTCTAGTATTTAATAATGATAATAATTTTCACTCGAGTTAATTCTGCACGGAAAAGTAGTAAGACTTTGACTATAGTCATTCACCATGACATTTTTGCTGTTACGCTGGTGCAGTCTTGCTCTGGTATTACTGAAGACCTTGCTGGAGTTAACACTGCTCATGGTCTAGTGCTATGTAAAATGTGGTAGGAGCCAACAGTTGCGTGGCAATGCTAAAGCTGTTCCTCAGTCCGCAGCACTTAATACGTTTGTGCGGTGCTATTATTGTTCATTCTTTGTTTATATAGTTAGTATGCTCCTTTTTGCACAGGCAGCCTGGCTGGATTGGCCGTGCTGGAAGACAAACTCAGCTAACAGCTGTAGCATGGTTGTTATTTGAATAGTGCAGGACGAGGACAATTTGTGTGGCTGGCTGGGCAGCTCTGAAATCACTTTATGATATTAAACATTGTTATCATCAGTGAAAACTTAAAAGAGGATCCATGTGATGAAACATAAAAGTCAGTGAGATCACCCTGTCCCTTTCAAAATCACCTCCTTCAGTATAGCCTTTGTGCTTCTCCTGCCCACTTGTTAATGCACCCAGCTCCTGAGCTCCTTCGTTTCCTTCAAAACTCTACAGCCTACCAGATCTCCCTGCTCATGAAAAACTTTCCTGATCTCCCAGCCTGAAGCTTTCTTTCATAAAGCTACTGACACTTTATTAATTTTGGAAGGATGGTTGAGCCATGCTCAGACACCCAAGTGTGAGCAGTGGAACCAGCTTTGTCCAGGTGCCTGCCTTGGGCACCGGAGCTCCTGTGGCTCCAGCCAGCAAATTTTGCTCATCCCCTTCTTCCCTAAGCTGTACAGTACTCCATAACCTTTTGAACAGGATTTTTTTTTTTTCCTTTAAATTGAATGGTGATTTTTTTTTTTAATTAATTCCTACTATGCAAACAATAATTGGTGTGTATATTTATTTTGTCTAAGTTTTCTCTTAGTTTGATTTTTGTATTCCAAAATCCAGTCTGAAGTTACTGGACCCATGGGTGTTTCTGAGACATTTTAGAAAAAAGGCCAGTGAATCATATTAGGTTGTTACGTAGTGGACTAGATTTTCACCATGCCTCGCATCATCTGGAACACTAAATTGCTGTATATATAATTCTATATTATTTTTAAAAGTAACTAGAAAATTTAGATTAATTAGCTAAACATGTTTAAGCTATAACTAAAGTTTGGATCTGATAGGAGTTTCTTCAGAAGACTATGATGAGGATGAATTAATTCATGTTCAAAGGGTGCCAGAAAAGGAGATTGCATAAATATGAGCGTTAGGTTTTTGAACCCTTTTAAATACCTTTTTTGTTGAAGATCTTCAACCAAGCTTGTCAAGTAGTTAAAAGTGTTTCCTAAATGCTTCTTACTCTGTTTCACACATGCTTCAAGATGAGAATTCAGAGAGGTTTCTCTTACAATAACAGAGAAAGAGAAGCCTTTTATGATGGAAATATTTGTAAGCAGGAACAATTGTTTTTCATAATGAACATGAGTCCTCTATAGCTCATCCTCCATGTGTTGCAGCTGTAATTGTAATTATTTTTACTCGCTGATTGCCCAGAGGTCCAGACAGTTCCTTTGAAATTATTCCTAAACGCTGTTATAAAATACTGCAAAATTACCTACTGTGTGTGCTTGGTTGGAAGACAGAGGAGTGGGATAAATAGCAGATTCAGAAATGAAAAAGTTAACTGATACTGGCTACAAGAAACAAACAAAGAAGAAAATTTGCTAGAGGGAATAGACCAAGATATTGAAAACCAAATAAGTTAACTAATCCGATTTCCTGGCAGTGAGTCTGGGCACTTGTGCTCAGGCTGAGCACACTCTGTGCTTTTCATAAATTGAATTTATTGACTCCTCTTTCTTTCCTATCTCGCTTATAATTATCTCACTCTCTCTTCTGTATGCTCCTTATTTCTCATCCTGTCTGTAATCTCATGTCTCTATCTGTCCTTTTCTCCCCTTGTTAGGAGGGCCCAGAGAACTGTTAATTCAGAGGAGTTTGACACATTCTTGTATCTTCACTTCAAATCTTTTCCCAAAGTCATGAGAAGCTAGTGAGATAAATTAAACTCTATTATTAATGTTTGCATTTTATTATAATAGTAACGGAGTGAAAAACCTACTTAATGGAGCCATTAAGGTGAAGATACTAGGATTGTCTGTGGCATGTATTTGTGCTCCCACTGCTGAAGTAACTCCAGCCAGACCAGTCACTGCGCTAATACGGACCAGCCAGTGGCATTTTTATCACTTATCCCAGTCTGCCATCCGCTGATACGGACAAGGTGGCTCTTAAAATACCCTTCTTTTTTTCCTTTTTTTTTTTTTTTTTTTCCCTGGGCTACAGGGAGTCCTGATTCCTATATGGAAGCACAACTAGACTATAGCTTAATGAAATCTGTGCAGTAGTTTCCTATTAGACCGTTGAATTTCAGAGGGATGCGAGTCTCTGCAGGCAGGTGAGATTTGAAAATACTTCAAAGAATGATACCACCAGCTGCTGGTGTCTGACAGCCTGGCTACAAAATGTTATCCTTCAGCCTTGTTGTAACCATTATTTTAATTTGTAGGCTAGAGTGGTCCTTAATCATGCATCCTAGTCAGAATAACACCATTATAAAACCAGTCAGAATAAAACCTCCTCCTCCAGTATTTTTACTAGATACCATCTTCCAATCTAATAGAAAAATATGTAGAATTAGTGTAGCTGGAAACACTGAACTGAAATGCAATAAAAAGGCATTGTCTTTTATGGCCACCATTTAACACTACCTTGATTGAAGGAAATTTATTATGGAAGAGTCAGACCAGGTTCCCTTCACACCTAGACTGGTGTAATGAAAAAAAACACAAGAAAAAAAATTTAAATACATGAAGTAAATTTGTAAATTTTGATGTTAAATGGCAAGAGTCAGTAAAGAACATTAAAAAAAACTCAAAATGTAGACAAACCCAAAGCAAGCCCTGGGACACTCCCAATTGTCTGAAGATGAAATTTTGTGGGCAAAAATATGCATGCGATGAAGAAATACCTGTGATTTCTTTCCTTAGGACACTAAATAAAAGTAACACAATTTTTCTTAGATCTTTTGGGAATTTCCTGTGTTAACTTATGCAGCGTTAAATTTACGTAAAGTTAATATTCAGCCCAGTGATGGCTTCAAGCAAGTTTCTGTAATACACTGCAAAAAGAGTATTCCAGGTAAAGTAGCCTTCATCAATTTTACAGAAATCTCTGTGGGGATGCTGTCAAACTGAGATTGGAAATTTTGTTAACCTATAAAAGTTTCCCTTATTTTTGTTTGTAATAGAACCTAGGGAGCATAAAACTGACTCCTTTTATTTTGTCAGCGTGTACTTCTCTACCACAGATTCTGGAGAATATTTGTGATCACAAGGACTTTTACCATCTTTTCATGTGCACACTGTCCTGCTCCTTGTTACACTTAATCCTTGCAGAGACACTGCTTGATCTAGTTGAATGGTTCACTGGGTTATTTTTAGAAATACCGTGAGAATTTGGTTAAAGACATACATGACAACAGGTTTTTCATTCCCTTTATTTTTAACTCTCCCAAGCCCTCACTTCTGTGACCCTGACAGTGCAGTCCAGACTCGCAAGACAACGTGCCCTCGCTGGCCAGATACTGCTGCTCAACTACTTGAATCAGCTGTTTGTAGGTCTCCTGTAAGATTTCAAGGTTTACATTTGGGCTTGCTCCTTATATAAGCCCTAAAAATTATCAAATCCTTTCCTACCATTTCTTACAAGGAGACTTATAATTATTGTCTTCCCATTTTATGGATTTCGTAGGTAAGAGCAGTAGATTGCCTTGGTCAATGTCATAGTCCTCCAGTGAAGGCAGATGACCTCCAGCATGCGTTTACTCCCTAGCCTGTCGGTGTCCTATTAGATCCCGCTTTCTGTTCTCCTTACTGATCTAGACAAGTAGTATCCATACACGTGCTCATTTCTGCAGACCTTTTATTTCTAGATCACGGCAGTAGGAAGTTCTTAGTAGAGCCCTATATACTGTCCTTGCAAGTCTGCATTTTCATGGTAGAGGCCAGGACCTCTCTGAAGAGTCTCAAGACCTTGATGGCAGAGCTCTCTGGTGTGGCAGAAGGAATAACTCTTGGACTACTTGACAGATCTATACTTTTAGCTCTTGGTGGCCTGGCTGTGCACAGGAGGTGATTAATGAAGCACAAGGGCAGTGCAGCATGTTCAGACTATCGAGATTTTGATTATGACTCAGAACACAGGAAGGAGGTAGGTAGGGGAGATATACTTAGTGTTGTATGACTTCAGGATATATTTCCTCGAGTACGTAATTGCTGGGAACAGGATTTATCTTATTTTAAGTTCAGATGTTTTAATTTCCTTAATAGCCATAGCATGACTAGAGCCATGATAACGTTAGGATGGATGAAAAGGAATCGTTCCTGCCGCTCTTCAGGCCTCTAAATGGCTGGTTTGTTGAGTCCTGAAATAGCTTCATTCTGCTTCTGTGACTTGTCTCTGTGACGATGTGTATGTTGACAATGTTTCTTTTTCTATATTTTAATTTAAAAAATTGCAGTTCCTAAGAAGGAACTGTAGCCAAACTTCTCTGGAATAACTGAGTTATTGAAATATGTGTTTCTCCCTCTCCCTTCCCCTCCCCTCTGACCACTTTCTTAGCAGAGCATGCTTGGGAGAGGAGGATAAAGGCATTGTCCAAATCAAGCACAAGACCATCAACTCTAATTTCAGCAGAAGAGCATTTTTCCCAAGAATGATATGACAGCCCATTTACAGGGCAGACCAATAAAGAGAAGAACTGGAAGAGCCATTTCAAGAGCAGGAGCCATCACAGCTCAATCAGTGTGACCATTTGAAAAGCCAAGACCTGTATCTTATTACATGAGAAATCATACATCTGAAGATACTGTTCAGTGTTAGTAAAATCCACTTATTGGTGATTGAAGGATGGAAAAGAAAAGAACCTTTCACTGACCTTAGAAAGGGGAAATATCCTTCAAATGCTGCTATTTCAGTGTAGAATCTCCTGAAAAACTTCTCACTGTCAAAGGCACGGATATGTAACGCTTGGTGTGCTGGGACGCGGTGGTACATTGTGAGCCAGTCAGCTGCTGCTCCTCACTGTACAGCCTGTATTCGTTGCTCGTATTAAAGTTTTCCTTACAATGTTTAATGACGTAAATTGTGCTTTAACTTATTTCACAAATTATGTAACTTAATGAAGTCTCTCTCCAGGCCTTCTGCTGGAATGATGTTAATGATCCAACACTTAAGATGTAACATGGCCTTTATTTACATGAAATGATTCTGTTGTGCTCCTCACTCCTATCAAGTACTGATGAATATGCCTCAAGTACCAACAATAAATATATTTTATGCACAAGATTGATGTTTCAGTCTGTCTCTCTTTCCACTTCTCAGAGGCGGATGGTGTTCCCTCTGCTGTGTCAATCGTGTTTTTCCAGCAGATGTTATTGCTGGAGCTTTAAAGCATAGATTTTTATGCATAACCAACCTTGATTTCGGGAACAGTACTTACATATAACTGTTTTCCCATCACAGCAACCTAAAAGGATCCCACGTGATAGCGTGCTGTGATTCATGTACCACCAGAGTTGCCTTTCTTGGAGAGTACTTGTGAATGAAAGGGCATACAGTGCCCAAAACTGCAAACCATCTTTATGCAAGTACCCAGTTTCATTTAATTGTTTTTGTTCAGATAATGACTGCCGCATTCATCTTAGCAAGCAATCTTAGAAAAGGTTTTTACACAATAGTAATAGTAACACTGTCAAATGAGCAATGTGTCTAGAGCCTTCTGCTATTTATTTACCTGTTCTGTTTCTCTAATTGGTTATGTTTGAACTGCATCCTACTGTACAACTGCGAGTGCACCTGCGGATCTCATTTATATTCAAAATATTGCCAGTGACTCTCCTATTCTAATTATCAAGACGCTTTGTGAGTACTGTTTAATTAAGAATTTTTTTTTTTTTAAATGCTACAAAAAGAAGCTGGGCATTTTTACATGTGAAGCGACTGTAGTATCAGTAGGAGGGGAAGATTCTGGAGTTCAACATCAGGTGCCAGGTAAACTGCTTGAGAGAAATAATAGGGACATAAGCGACATGTTTACATAGCGACTTGCTGTAGTGTTTACAAATCAGCTAACTCACAAATTCTCCTTTATAATGTTCTCTTTTGTAACAGAGAGCCAAGAAGTTGGCAGATCCATCCTTGCCAGACTTAGAATTGGCAGCAAAACGCAGCATAGAGGAAAAGCAGACGTTTTTAAGGCCAGATGATTCTGTAAAATCAGGAGAAGAACTATGTCGGGAAGGAAGGTCTCTGTTATTGCCAAATGTTTATTGGTTTCCCATCCTGACAGCCTTGAGCAATGGGAGTCAGTCTTACTTGCTTTGTTCCAACTGTATTTCGGGCTTCATTTGAGGTGGTGTGTTCTTTAAACATCTTCTGTATCATCACTAGCAGCATCTCTAGCATGTGGTGCTTGAGCTTGGGGGATGCTGATTGTGGCAAACAGGGTGTAGACTTTACATTGCCCACGTTGTGGACAACTTTTGCCTTTAAAGTAGAGCAGCAGTTCTGAATGTTTCTGGAGTGAGCTTCAGTTTGCCACCTCTTCTGCCTTTACACCCCTCCTTCTGCGTACCTGCATCCTAGTCCTTTCGTCAGTCTTTGACTTCTTCCTTCTCCACTTGCTGGTAGGGACGTCAAGCAGGACGCTCTTCTTTTGAAAACAGAGTTGAGAGGTGATGTTGGACATTTCTGCTGAAGGAAGTGGTAGGTCTGCCTAAACCAGAGACATTTGCCATGGTTTGTTTTGAAACTGGACTAATGATATTTTAAAACAATAATAAAAAAGCAAGGTTCATAGGACCTGACAAAGCACAAGCAAGAGGAGTGTGTGTCTTACTGTTTATGGTACTGGGGGGAAGGAGGAAGAGTGCTGGGTCCAGTCTGTTCTGGACAATGTTCTTCCAGCCAAAACTTACCTTGTAGCTGCATTTCAAGATTGAGATTATTTGAAGTTTCCCCTTTTTCTCTTTTTTAAGAATGGAAAACCTGTGGGGAGGTCTCCCTCCTCAGAAATAACCAGATCTCTCTAAGATTGCCAAACAGAGAGTTTGAACTCAGCTTAATGGATCCTGATCTCAGAAGGGATGACAGGGATGATGTTCTCTAAGGATGATAGATAGATGAAGGCATGACACTCTCTGCCCATGCTAGAGGATAATTTCAGATGTTGTTGTTGGTCATTCACAAGCTCTGATCAGCTGTAACCAAAGGGCAATTTTACCTAGGGTTTTAAATGGAAAAGCAGTATTGTAACAGCTAAATCAAAGCTTTTCATTGTTCTTTGCTCAGTGTCTGTGGAACAAATCACAAGTCTTTCAATGATGTCAAAATAATCACTGATCTCCTACTCTCATGTAATTTAGTAGCGTTAGACTCTTTCAAATACTAGACTTCCTTTCCTCAGGAGTCATGTGTGTCTGAGACAGATCTCATAACCTTGCAGTGTTGAGGGGTTTTTTTCACCTGTTAGGATATCCCTGCATTACAGTTTTAAGCAGATATTTGGAATTAGCTTTAATATGGAAATAGCTATGGGTTGGGATAAATTTTACAGCTCAGATGGCGACTTCTTTTTTCTCTTTTAGATCCTGTGGCCTTTTTGAGAGAATATAAAGAGGGGAATGGAGTTTCAGGTGGACTCTGCCTGAAGGAATTACATGTCATGTCTCAAGCTGAAGAAGCGATAGGAGGGGGAGCCTTTCCCTTTTCTATTCTTCTTGTTTTCCTTTCCAAAATAACAGAAATTCTATTCTTCTCTGCAAACTGTTGCAAGGTCTTCCCTCTGGCTGTGAATCCTGATCGTGTTTGGGCAAGGCAAACCGGTTATTTCTAGTGTTTTCTTTATATTCGTCTTTCTGTTCTATGAGCACCTAGAGATCCCTAATCAAAACCAGCTGTTCATCACAGTAGGTTCTGCCGGGACAGCGCGAGGCAGCCTTGCTTTCGGTATCTTCTCGTCTGCAGGCAGATAGCTGCAGAACTGAATTTGTAAGCTGGTCAGTTCATAATTTGTAAAGGTTTATGTTGAGCTGGTGCTGCGTTTTGGAAGTTGGCTGAAGACACAAGAGAGGGGACCGTGGAAGAGAGCAACAGAGGTCATGAGCAAGGTGGGCATCCATTCTACAGCCATGAGAGTCCTTTCTGTGTTCAGGCTCTAACATCTAATTTTTACTTTCATTAAAAAATAATTCAGCCACCAAGCCAGGAAACGTGAAATGCTTACTCTTCCTTAATTGGTTTAGTGGTGGACTTGGTAACGTTAGGTTAATGGTTGGACTGGATGATCTTAAAGGTCTTTTTCAACCTCAATGATTCGATGATTCTATGATTCGATGATTCTATTCTATGATTCTATCTCTTCATATGAAATCTTCTGCAGGTCATGATCAGCACACAGATGAAACCATTTGTGTTCATGCTTTAAGAACAATGATTCTTCCTTAAAGAGCTGGGGGCTGTTTTCAGGGCTAAGCACCCACTGTCACATTGAAGTTCGGGAGAGTGGCGAGTGACTACCAGACCCTGGCTCTTGAGACCCCAGGGTGAGTTTCAAGTAGAGGTCTGGAAAACAAAGAGGGAATAAGCTTGGGGAGAGGAGGTGAGGTAAGTTGACAGTGATGTTCACGTTGGGTTTTGCTTGGTGAACACCCTGCTGTTTTCAACTCCGCGTCAGAGAGGAACGTCTGTCATCTCAAGTCACCTTCCTGTTTGCTCTCAGATGCTGTTCTTACCGGAGGGAGCAGTATCAAGTAGGGCCCGGAGGAAAGTGCGTCTCTAGTTTGATCATCAGCCTGGTGGTGATCCCGCAGCACCGTGCTAAGGATATTCCCACCAGAGAAACCTACATGCTGCAAAGGTACTGTGCCCTTTCGTAGTCTGCCTGGCAGCAAAACGGTCACTGCAATGCAAACTCGCCTGCGCCAGCCACGGAGCTTGATCAGCATCTACCCCTCCCTGAGGAAGAGGGCGATATCCTGAATATGGTACGAGGAGGACCGTGGTGTGAAGAGGACCTGGGTCTTCAAGTCATCGTGAAAGAGCCAGGCAGGTTCCCAGAGAGCACGGGGCGCTGAGCCAGGGCTCCTCTGCAAGAATGTCAGCTCCATGTGAACAAAGCCTCTTGGTAATTAGAGAGGTAATTAGTTTGGTAATTACTAAGGTAATTAGTTTGATTCTCTCTCAAGCCAGTAACTGCTGGGAAGAGAACACTCAGCCATTGTGCTGGAGGGAGCACCTTGAATTACAGTGCTGCAGCAACACCCCCGCCGGGTTAACCCTTCTCCGTCCTGTATGGGAAGTAGCATCTGACATTGCTAAGAATGGAATGGTTTGGAGGAAAAATAACCCTAAAAGGTCTGCTTGTCAGAGGCCTTGTGCCCAAAAACTCTTCAGTCACCTTCCAATGACATCCAAAAGTGCTTGTGCCATAGTCAGGAGAGGACCTAAGGCAGCAGATAGCCCAGCAGTGATGTATTTATTACAAAGATTTTACATGCTGTAAATGTAAAATTACTGCTGGGGACACCTTTTGGGTAACCATTTCGAAGTGTCCCCGTGGCATTGCTGCTTCTGGGAGATGAGGGTTGTTACACCGCTCCTTGTATTAGATCCTCCACATCCCTTTGCCCGTGGGCTGCCTTGCTGGTTTAATTGGGGGCATTTCTACCAGCTTGGGTGCAAGTCAGCAAACAGAGGTATTTTCTGTTCAGCTGTCGTATGAAAGCTCAGTTATTTTCTGACCACCCTACACAGGAAAACCGTGCCTCCTTCCTTTGCAAGTCCCGCGGGTCGACGGGGGCTGAGCAGCTGTCTCCGTTTTCCCAAAGTGAGGGTGACTGCACCAATCAAACTGCGAGTGCTCGTTTGGGAGGTGGCGTTGGAGCTGCAAGAGGCGGCTCAAATTCCCAAGTAAACTGCAAGCTAAGCCGGCTCTTCTTCGTGTTCATCTGTTGCTCATAGAGAAACAGCAGGGCTGGAAGGGACTTGGCAAATGTTGGAGTCCACTTCTCCGCTCCTCCATAAAACCTAATACCAAGAAATTGTTCTCACGTTCCTTAAACCAGGTCATCTTCTCCTTGCAAAGTTCTTTGGAGATTTGTTTGATTGTGGTGTAGGGGTTTAGTTCTGCAAAAGGTTTAGTGGGAGAAGTATAGCGGCAGGCAAGGAGATGAGGTACTGAAGACCCATTAATGGACAGGAACCATTTTTGCTAGACTGCCCATAAGAATTTACTGGATCTCTCCCCTGTTTCTTATGTCAGATAGTGAGGATTTTTTTCACCTCTCAGTTTTAATATTATTAACACTTGGGCTGTTTTGAAAAGGTCAAAGCCAGCTTGAATGTCTTCTAATCTGACTCTTCTTAAAAAGCAAGCAAACAAGAAATCTATATTCCACCATAGCTGCCTTTAAATAGCAGAGCCTGATGTTTTATAAAGGAGGTATTTGCAGAGGTGAGTGGGGTCTGACTGATAGCAAGCGAGTGCTTACGGGTAGGGAAAGATCTCGTGATCTCTTTAATTTTGCATAAGGTTCCCGCTCTTGGAATCAGGCGAACAAATGAAAATCATAGAATGATAGAATCATAGAATGCTTTGGGTTGGAAGGGACCTTTAGAGGTCACCCAGCCCAGCCCCTGCAGTGACAGGGACAGCTTTAACCAGATCAGGGTGCTCAGAGCCCCGTCCAACCTGACCTGGGATGTTGCCAGGGATGGGGCATCTACCACCTCTCTGGGCAATCTGTGCCAGTGCTTGACCACCCTCACTGTAAAAAATTTCTTCCTTATATCCAGTCTAAATGTATTCTTCTTTAGTTTAAATCCATTATTCCTTGTCCCGTCACAACAGGCCTTGCTAAAAAGATTGTCCCCATCTTTTCTATCCCTGCTTTTGCCTGAAAAAATCAGCTTTGCAGGGAGAATTCTGTGAACGGGATCCAAATACAGCTCCAGGAGCACAGAAAAGGCAAAAGGAACAGGGCATGTATGTGTAAGTGGTTTTACACCTTAGAAGCTGATCCTGTTGCTGTTACCAGGACTAATGTGAAGCGCTGGAGAAATGCTGAGCATGGGACGTATGAGCTGAGGCCGGAGCAGATAGATGGTAACACACTGTTAGGCAAAACACACTGTAGGCAAAATCCTTCTTTCTTTAGCACCAAATAGGAAGGAAATCTCCCAGCTGCTGTTCTTTGGTCCCAATTTGCCATCCCGGAGGAGCCACGAGGGAGTGCCGCAGCGAATGTGTGCCTGCGTTATTTGTTCTTGCAGGTTTGGGGGAAAGCTGCGGCAGAGAGGAGGAGGCGGGGGGGAGGCAGGGTGTCAACAGCAAGAGAGTATTAAATAGCCTCCAGTAAAACAAGAGATGGTTGTGCATCTACTCCAGGCTCTCAAGAACGGGTAATGTGCGGCTGCTGCTAATGTTACTGTAAGCGGTGCACGTTCTGGGATCTGCCTATCGACCCGAGCGCGCTGCCTTTGTGGCACAGAGTCTAGCAAAATCATTCACTCAATGCGCCGTGCGTTTTCCTTGAATGGAGAGTGCACCCATTAGGGAGCCTGTAAAACAGCGTCATTATGAATCACTATCAAGTCTCGCCTTGTTGGGGGTTGGTTGGAGGTTTTTTTTTCCCTTTAAATGGAAGCTTTTTAATCTGACGTCGTGGCACTTTTGGGGGTTTAGAACGAAGATGATTGCTGCTGCTGCTGCAGCTTGGTCTGCTGTTACCAAGAAACCAAATAGCATAATAAAAGCGTGTGTATCAAACCTTGGTGACTCAGGGTTCCCCGGAGAGGCAGTGCTTTCTGCTGTAGTGCACCTCCTGCTACCTGGGGTCAGCCTTTTGGAGCTAGTGGTCTTTCATGTCCTCCTCCTTATGCTGTCCAGCCAGGTTTGAGGTTCCTACAGGTCCGAGAGGACCCCATGCACAAGCTGAGGTGGTGGCTCTCATGGCAAGGGGTCCAGAAGGTGGTCTCACTCACCTTGCTTCCCCAGGAGGCCATGAGTTGAACCAACCAGTTGAACCATTTTGGTCCACGCTAAGGATGCCAAGTGCTCCATGGGGGTCGCTGAGGCATCAGGGTCTGTGGTTTCTATTTTGAGTATTGCTGGGTGTATCATTCAGCTTTTTAATGCCTCTATTTCCACAGCCTGGTGGAAATAGCTGCGTTAGGCTGGAAAATGCGCTGTAGGCATTGGAGGAGAGAACGTGTGGGCATGCAATTTTTAATCTATCCACCAAGAATGGGCTCTGTGTGTGTGTGTGTTAGTCTCCTCCCTTTTTTAAAAATTTTACTCTGGACAAGCTGAACTAAGGATTTGTGTTTGATCTGTCCGGGAGGCACGAGGTGTGTGGTCACTGTCTCCTCCCTGGCACGCCCATGGTTCATTGGCAAGCTGAGGTGGCTCAGCAGCTCTGCCCCTGAGCTCGGCAGGCGTGGAACTGCGGTGCCCGAATAACCGAGGTGTGAAACAGCAGCACCCGAATAACCACTTTCCCCAGCTTGGTTTAAAAATATCAGAATATAAAAATATCTGTTGTCATTGCTGTCCCTGATGCCCTGTGGGACCACGTGTTACCCGTTTTGTTTCCTTGGACCTCAGCCTGTGATAATGCAGTGCACCCACTCAAGACTATGAGGTGCTGAGGGCAGGCAAGGGGGTCCCCCAAAAGTTGCCTGTGGGAAGTTCATGCCCACCAAGCAGAGCCAACCTTCCATTAAATGTGTTTAATGTAGTTGGGTAGGGGGTTTTTGCCTTTTTTTTTTTTTTTTTTTTTGGAGGGCAATGTACAACACGACAAGCTTTGACGTCCGACAATTTAAAAGCAAAGAGCAGAAACGCCAACCTGATGTTCTGCCCCTCGAGGTATCTTCAGCCCTTCCGTGCTCTTCTGAATTTCATCCCTTGACTCTGCCTCCGGTTCTTAAGTGATCCCTTCCCCCAGCCAGAAGTTACTCACCACTTGATTTACGGGATTACAGAGCCATTCATTTTGCCGAGGTCCATCTCGGCTGTCTCTGGGGAGGCTAGTTTCCTCCCTGCCACAGGAGAGGAGGGGGAAGGAGAGGGCTCTGAACTCCGAGGCAGGCTCTACGTGGGCTCCTTCCTTTTTAAATTGGGTTTCTGCTCAAGGGTTAATAATTTCAGCTCTGATCCTGCTTAAAAGTGGTGATTAATCCCCGGCACGTATAGTAGGTGCATGTACAAAAAACCACCAACATGGCACCCGACATTTTTCCCCCAGTAATGAGAGCTATTCATAACCCAGCACCCTTTAAAGATTCCAGTTACTGTGCAGACGACAGCATTGTTCATAAAAACAATTCAAAGGTGTTTTGTTCCCCAGTTCCTGGTGGGGAAAAAGTCTTCAGAGAAAAGTAATTGTTGGCTTAAAACTTCAGCCTGCATTCAGCAGCAATCCATCACCTCCATATGTGTTTTGAAGCTCAGGTTACTCAATATTCAGGCTGGGAATACTCAGTAGGAACGAAGGGACTAGGGGCAGCATGAAATATTGCCGGGGAAATTCTCTCTAACCTGCTTTCATTTCATGCTCTTCTCTTTGCTGAGGGAGTCAGTGGAGGGAAAAAGAATAAAATCAAAATTCTTTTCTATGTTCCCATCTTAGGAAAAACAGTAGGAACGTAGTGACATGGGGATCTGCAGTCCGGCTCCCCAGTGCCCCCCCGGGACACTAAAATGTCCCCCATCCCTGTATAGTGTTTGTGATTCTGCAACAAAGACCAAAATGGCCTCGATGTTACCACAGGAAGCATCAGAGGAGCAGTTTTTGAGAGTGTCGTGGTTTAGCCCCAGCCAGCAACTCAGCACCACGCAGCCGCTCGCTCACTCCCCCTGCCCCGATGGGATGGGGGAGAGAATTGGAGGAGTAAGAGTGAGAAACACTCCTGGGCTGAGATAAGAACAGTTTAATAATTGAAATAAAATAAAGTAAAATAATAATAATAACAATATAATAATAATAGTAATAATATACAAAGCAAGTGATGCACAATGCAATTGCTCACCACCCACCGACCGATACCCAGACAGTTCCCAGCAGCGATCGCAGCTCCCCAGCCAACCCCCCCAGTTTCTATACTGAGCATGACGCCATATGGTATGGAATGGCCCTTTGGGCAGTTGGGATCAACTATTCCGGCTGTGCCCCCTCCCAGTTTCTTGTGCACCTGGCAGAGCATGGGAAGCTGAAAAGTCCTTGACTGGCATAAGCAGTACTCAGCAACAACTAAACCATCAGTGTGTTATCAACATTCTTCTCCCACCAAATCCAAAACCCAGCACTATGCCTGCTACTAGGAAGAAAATTAACTCTATCCCAGCCGAAACCAGGACAGAAGGGAAGGAGTTCTTCGTTCCCAGCCTTCTGGGACAATACCATTTTTGTGCAGAGGGACAACTCTGACACACTTGGGAGGTCGAGGCTCATTGGCCAAGTACATAATTGCAAGCTCTGCTGGTCTCAGCTGCCCTGTCCAAGGGCTCTCCCAGCCCTGTGTCCTGGTTGCCCAGGACCCTTTAGTTTGTACAAAGGTTTCTGACACTCCTAAAAGCATTTGCAAAAGCTGGGTTTGCCACTGCAGCCAAAGCGCTGCAGAGAGCGGTGCCTGCGTGGAAGAGGGATGTGACAGAAGGAGAAGGTCACATCCTAGAACTGTGTCCCTAAAGTTGACTTTTTTTTTCCCTCTCTCTCCATAACTTAAAAAACCACTATAAACCATAATGTTTTCCCACCTTGCAACTTCCCATGCTCTTGCTATGTGAAAGAATGAGTGTGCAGGACCAAGGACGAGGGCTCTGCAGCACCAGGCAGGTGGGAGCTGGCACTGGTGCAGGCAGACCCTGCGGCTCTCCCTTCACTGAAGGGAAGGGGAGATGATTCTACCCACAAAACCTCTCCTTTTGTTTCTCTGCTGGTCAGACTGGAGGACACCTGCAATCCTTCTGGTCTGATCTGTTATCCAAGATGGGGGCTCATCGTAGCGGTGTTGGGTATCTAAGACTCCTATATCTACAAGTTTCTAGTCCAATGGAGTTTTTCCCTCTCTTTCTGTCTCTCGTTCTTGTTGATGAAAGAGCGTGTTTTATCCCAAGGGTGCTTCAGCCCACCTACGGGATTTCTATGTTCTGCTTCTGAATGTGCTACCTCTTCCCATTGATCTTGGAGGGAGTCTGGATGATCTTCTTTCATGCAGGGAGCTGAGGTTAGGTGAATCCCACCCAATGGCAAAAGCTATTCCAGAAGAAGCAGTAACACAATCCTAGGAGGGCCAGAAGGGACCTTGGCAGTCTTCCAAGTAAGTTGTCCTGTGCTGGATCATTCCAGAAAGGATGGGGTCATCATCCTGTTCGTAGATGATGGAAGATGACCGGTAGACCCAATCTCAGTAGAGTACTCTCACAGAAGGTAATTTTATATCTTTTCATCTTCTAAGATCTATTAAAACTTGATGCACAGGGATCCCCACGTTGGCTTCTGCTGCATGGACTGTGCTAGCGAGAAGGGAACAGGACAGGGCAGATGACATTGATGTGTTGAGCACTCAGTTTGCTGCTCCTTCAGGGTTTGCATCTTCTGTTTGCACTGCAATAAAAACATGGAGGCTGCCTTCATCTTGTATTTAGACAGTGTTTGTCCGTGCTGCCCTTCAACGTGGTGTGTTTGTCCCTCATTGCTTTGCCGGGTGCCATGCGCTGGAGAGGGTGGGAGGGTGAAGGACGTGCTTTCTGCGGCAGGGGAGGCTCACTCGCAACTGAAAGCAAGGAGGTGGGTGAGATCCTGTCTCATTCCAGGGTCTTTGTCCCATCCTGGTGTCGTCCTGGAGCAAGGCAGTCAGTGGTCTCTCCCCATCACAGCAGTTGGGATATTGTTAGCCCTGGATTTCCCTTGCTTTGCATTGAGGAAAATGATCAAGACACACCAAAAGTCCTTTGGAGATCCTTTCACAAAGCGTTTATACCCACAGCTTTGATGGCAAAGCGGCCGGGAGGTGGTGGCCATGTGCGCCGTTCTCGAGTGTCCAAGACTCTGAAATGTCACCGTGAGGGTTTTGGTGTTGCAAGCCCCGCCGAGTGCTCCCAGAGCAGGAGCACCGGGAGCCTGGAGGCTGTTACCAGCCCGGGGGAGGCTCTGTTGGTGGAGGTCAGTCTGGTCCTTCAGAGAGGCGCTGGCTGCATTTTCGTGTTCACTCCTTGGAGAGCAGAACAGGGCTGGCAGTGTACTAAAGCTTGTCCCGATGGAGACTGCAATCGCTTTCCACTTGCCCTGAGTATTTTGCAGTCAGGAAAGTTCTGCTTCACCCCATGACAAGCAAGGAAAGTTGCAGGATGCTGTCTGGATGCAATTCCCCCATGTTATCATGCCTCAGACAAGTTTTGGATGGATGGTGACTAGGAAGAGGACACTTCCCACCCTGCCCCTTGTATTAAGCATCTGCCCATCCCACTTAAAACCATTCTTGATCAACCTCTTTTCTCTTGGCTGCTCCTGCTGCAGGTTATAAAACTCCAGATTGTTTTCCATCCTCGAGTTTTTCCCATCTGCAGCCCAGAGGCTTCCCAGACCCGAAAGCCCACAGGTAACAGAGTCATCCCCCTTCTACAGGAACACAGATCCTGACACAGCCAGGCCCTCAGAAATGCTTTGGGTACCTCTGTGCCACCGAAGTCAGTGGACGTTGGACACCTCATTGCTTTTGTGGGTGGGGATCAGACCAACTCCTGATGCAATTAAGGGGCATCTTGCTATCTGTGCTTCCACAGCAGCACAAGAAGGAAGAGCACAACCCAGGCATCCCAGTCCATAGCCCTCTGCATGGACAGCATGACCGTTTTCCTCCTGGTAATGAAATTAAGACAAAGCTCTTTATTGTTCTGATGCAAAGTATGTATTTGGTAGCGGGTCTGCAGCTCTTGCATTGCTCAGCGGGGCTGGTCTTCGCCCTTGTGTACATTTGGGTTTCGCTGTAATAGATAGGGCAGAGCTGGGTGCTGGAGGAGAAGAGGTTTGGCAAAGGGCAAAGACTTTGCAGAGAGCGTTTTGCTGCTGGAAAACTTCACCAGGTTTTGGTGCATGGCTGGTGGCCGTGGGCTGGAAAACAAAGTGCCTGTGCTCCCCATGCCAAGTCAGGGGTTACCCCTGCGACCGCTTCTGTGGGCACCTTGGTCCGGGAGAAATGAAGGTCTGGATGTGATGTCTGGCTAATCCTGTACTGTGTTTAGGCCTGTTTCAAATCTCTCTTTTGTGGGTGGCTGTGTTCGGCAGTTTCCTCCACCTGACCTTCGCAGGGACCTGCTGGACGTACGGGGAGGTGAGGCTCATCACGGGGGTTACAGCAAACGGGGATGGAGTGAGGCTGGGAAACTGGGGCTGGAGTCCTCGTGCTTCCTCTGTCCCCATGTCCTCTTTCTGGTGGGTGTGTTGTTTTGTCAAGGCCATAAAAAGTGGCTGTTTAGGAACCAAAAAGCCCATCAGACCCCATCTGGGTCATGCCACACACTCCAAACAGGAGCCATGGTCCCCAACCTTGGACGTCGGAGCAGAGAGATTTCCAGCCCAAACCCTGAGCCCTGTTCCACAGGGTAACCTCTGCTACATAGACCTCATCTGCAGTTTCAGATGACCATCAGCATCCTCAGCAAGTGTAAATAGAAATGTGACTGACAGCGGCTTTGTCCCCATGTCTAGGAAATCTCCCGTTAAAATAGACTCGGAAAGAAGCCAACTGAAAGTAAAATGCTAAAGAAGGAAACACAAAAGATTGCTGGTACTTAATATAAATTTACATCATAAAGGCCGTTTCAGGCTCCAGCGTCTCAGAGACGTGCCTTCATTTGGGACTGACTTCAGTTTCATGTTAATTTGCTGTAGTTACAGCTACCTAAGTGGATGTGCAATGCCAAGCCTTTCATTTCTTGATGATAATTTGTAAAAGCTATTATTGATCCATTTGGTTTGAAAGCTTGCTGCAGCTCGAGGAAGCTGGGGAGATGCCTGCTCTGCAGCACAGGCAGGATATAAGTGGTTTTTAAAACAATTTTGACCTTTCCTAGCCACGGTAAGTGTGAAGATAACACGGGCAAATCTCATGCCATTTTGGGTCTGAACCTTCACATTATCTGAAAGTTGAGGATGGCTGGTTTGTTCCTGGAGCTACAGCTGCTGTTCAGCAAGGGAACGCACGTGCACGGGCACACACGTGTGTACCCATCTCTCCTTAAACTCTACCTCTTTCTTGTTTGCCATTTTCCATCCCATGGGGGAAAACCAAACCAGGTCCTCACTGAGGGAAAAGGCATATTTATTTTTATGGAGAGAAAGTCTGAAATCTGTTTCTGTGCATCCTTACCTATTTTTTTCTGAGCTCAGGGTCTGGAGAGACACAGAGATAAATGACTTGCTGGCTGGAAGAGGAGTATTCAAATTCCTTCAAAGTGTGTGTTTGATGGGATGGAGGGGGAACTGGAGGAAGAAGCAGCGTTGGCTCAAGGGCTCCCAGCTATATATAGGTGGTAAGAGAGGGTGATACAACCATAAAATAAAGTTATCCTAATGTTTTCTTTTCCTGGATTTTTCTCTGTGTCTCCGCCATCTCTCAAAAGCCTGGTGTAACCACAGCAGCTGACAGATGATGGTACCTTGGCGTTACTGAGCAATCTTCCCTCAAAACAAACAGGTTTATAATAACCATTGCAAGGATAAACACCAAATAAGAGGGTTTCTCCCGGATAAAGGAAGTCCTCTGAGTCTTCTGCCACATTAGCAGCTGCACAAGGGCCAGGTTCAATATGTCTCAAAGCAGGAAAGTTTCCAACTGTGGGGTGATGGAGCGGGGATGGTCAGTGGTTGGACAGTGGCAGCTCTTATCTTCACCTCGCATTTTTTGGCAGAAAAAGTGAGGAAAGGGAGAATTTGGTGGGCTCGTGTGTATTTTGCAGTTGCAGCCTTGTATGGCCATCTCCAAAGAAGCCCCTCTCACCATGGCCAGGAATGGATTGGTGGGGACTGTAATGAGCTCTTTACCTCACTGGTCCACCAAGGTGAAAGGACCCCCTGTAGCTCCTGAGGTCAGGAAAAGATGCCCACTTGAGGGAGCTTTCCAGGCTCTGCTGTGTGCACTGCTACCTGCCTTTGTTCAGCCAGGCTTGGCTGAAAACAAATCCCATCTCTCCACCCCGTGCAACAGGCAGACTTCAAAAATCTTCATGTTCAGTGTGACAAGGAAAAGAAGGGGAGGTAAAAGCCATGCAAGCTGAAGGGTCGTCTTGCCACAAGAGCTGGCCTGGGGCTCCTCGCCAAGAGGAGGTGTGAGGTCCTGTTCCCTTCTCCTGCTGCCACACGTGGCAATTGGAGCTGTAGCCACCTCTGCGAGCATCCCAGGGACCGAATCCACAGCTTCCCCGTGAGAACCACCTCTGATCCACAGCTGCTGGGACAGGCACAGACCAGCAGAGATGCCTGGGCACGGCGACCACCCCTTTTCCTCCTCTCTTTGTTTCAAAAGCAGAAATGAGAAGCTTGACCCATTTAATAAGACCTGAATCGCTGTTTTGCCCCCAGTGTCCCATTCTGCCGCTGATTGATTGAAATGCAAACGGAGCCATCTCCTTCCTCTGCTTTGCTCCTTCCTCTCCAGACAGCTTAGGCACCTGGCTCTTCTCTCTGCTGGGAGGAGCTGACAGTGATGGGACCCCATCACTGCCTCCCCTAGGAATTGCATATGCCCGTGTGTGGGACTGCAGACATCCATGCTGTCCCAGAGGAGGCTGCCGGCTCCTCTTTTCTTGCCGGCCGAGCAGGGATTGGCATCAGAGCCTGCTGCAACCCGAGCCAGATAATTGATCAATAATCTGTGGCATAAAGCTGGCCTGTAAATCTGAGTTATAGGGTGGATCACAGCGCAGAGTGATTGAACGGGTTGTCACTTGGGGCATTATAACGGTTTATGTCTGGCAATATCTTGTAGAATAAAAATAAAATCTGACATAACATCCTGAATTATCATCTGATAGAGAACAGGATTCTTGGCTGGATGCAGTCTGGTATGCAGTGATGTCCACGTCGTTACTATTGGCCATAATTAGCTCCCTTGTTGGCAGTCTCAGAAAAGAGGCTGAGCGTTGCATTTGCTTTTGGATACTCGACTACTCTTTTGCCTTAAGCAACAGGATCAAGACATGCAAATGAGGATGTTTCCAGTGCAGGCAGAGAATTACCTTTTGGTGCTGTTAATTCAAAACCTCTCACCAGAATTGAATAGCAACAGCAAAAGTTTTGCTCAGCTCTTTGTAATGGAAAGGAAGGAACAAAGCAGCATTTCTTACACCCCCACAAATTGTTTATTGGATTAGATTGATGCTTCTGGGAACAACCTGTTTGCATATGAGCTAAACTCTAGTCTTGCTAAACATCTTCATTAATTAACTCCATCTGGCTTGCCTGCTTTTAGATATAAAAGATATATTGCTTTGATCATTTGCTGTTTACATATTTCTTGCAGTTTGGTAAAACACAGCAGCAAACCCACAATAAATACTGTGCAGAACAAAACAAACAAAAAACCTGAAACACGTTGAAAAGACTGCTGAACACCTACAAAATGTGGATCCCGCTCAAGTATGGGCTGTTTCCCTTGAGGACTACTGAGTAGCAGTCTAAAACCATACACCTGTCTAAGGTGGGGTTTAGCACCTCCAAGCATTTCTCCAGCACCTCCAAGAGATGATGGTGTTGCCCCAAGACTCCTTTCCCTGCAGACCGGATCCTGCAAGGATCAGCTGGTTGAGGTGGTGGAAGGGGGAGAGACCGTGAGCATGGGATCTGGACTGCGGGTCCATCCTTCCTTCACCACCTTCCTGGGAGACAGAAGATGTGGATTTGTACTGCTCCCTCTGAACAACCTGTGGGGTTTGGGTTTTTTTCTGCACCCAGACCACTTTGGTTTGAGTTTGGGGTGGGCAGAAGAGACCAGCTGTCCTCAGAAGGCCACCATGATGGGCAGATGCATGAGGCCAGCTGATACAGATATGCATGGTGCAATGCTAAGCAGGGTATTTTGTCTGGATATTTTAACTGTACTGCTTGCCTTGCCTTTGCCCCTGCTCTGGCTGACCTGAGCCAGCAGGACTCCTGGTCATCTGTCTCCAGGAGCAGATACTCCATGATGGGTAACTGCAGAGTAAATGACCAAAGGGACTTTTCTTCTGACCTTTCATCAGTTGGCAGCATCCCCAGCTGACAACCTTCCACCTCCTGCACCCCAGGATGCCCTTGCAGGCTCTTCAGAGGCTGCCCAGCCTTCCCGCTTAGTGCCAGGGCTAACGCGGGGCTTGGCTTGCAATTCCCAATGGCTGAGGTTTAGGTTGGAAATTAGGAAAAATTTCTTTATGGAAAGGGTGGTCAAGCATTGGAACAGGCTGCCCAGAGAGGTGGTGGAGTCCCCATCCCTGGAAGTGTTCAAAAAATGGGTAGACGTGGCACTTGGGGACATGGTTTAGTCTAGTCTGCCCTTGATTGGTTTAGTGTGGACTTGGTAGTGTAGGTTAATGGTTGGACTGGATGATCTTAAAGGTCTTTTCCAACCTAAATGATTCTATGATTCTATGATTCTATGAGGTGTGTAGAGCCTGATCCTGTCCTGTTTGCAGAGCCCTGAGGGCCAGGGTCACCCCTTCTCTGCTGCTCCTGCCCCATGTCCTCCCTAGGGGCTGCTCCTCTCCTGGGGCCCTATGGCCACCCCATAACGTGCAGAGCCATCCCCCGGCCAGCTGGGACGCTGGGGAAGGGGTTTCCATGGCGACAGGCAGCACATTGGAAATTTCTCAGCAGACTTTTTTCCCCAGTCTGGCCAGCTTGGATGCCAGGAGGAGATATGAGAGCCAGGATATCCCCCCCCAGCCTCCCCACACATGCCCTGTCCTCACATCTGCCCCATCCACCCCACCGTGAGGGCTGCCAGATTGCTCTCCTCCCCACAGATGTCCCATGGTCCCCCGTCACCCTGCTTCCCCGGAAAGCATCGCACCAAAATCCCCTGCGTGCCTGCTTGCTGCTTGCCTTTCCATGAGCCAGCTTGCCCCCCTGGGCCACTTTCACACCTGCTTATGGACACAACCCTCTTGGCTCACTGTCACCTCCACCCCACAGCCACGGGCAGCGTGCACACCGGGCCTCTTGCTTTCTGTCCATCTGTCCTGGTTTCGGCTAGGATAGAGTTAATTTTCTTCCTAGTAGCAGGCACAGTGCTGGGTTTTGGATTTAGTAGGAGAAGAATGCTGATAACACACTGATGGTTTAGTTGTTGCTAAGTACTGCTTGTGCCAGTCAAGGACTTTTCAGCTTCCCATGCTCTGCCAGGGGCACAAGAAACTGGGAGGGGGCACAGCCGGAATAGTTGATCCAAACTGCCCAAAGGGCCATTCCATACCATATGGCGTCATGTTCAGTATAGAAACTGGGGGGGGTCGGCCGGGGAGCAGCGATCGCTGCTGGGAACTGTCTGGGTATCGGTCGGCGGGTGGTGAGCAACTGCATTGTGCATCACTTGCTTTGTATGTTATTATTACTATTATTATTATATTGTTATTATTATCATTACTGTTTTACTTTATTTCAATTATTAAACTGTTCTTATCTCAGCCCAGGAGTGTTTCTCACTCTTACTCCTCCAATTCTCTCCCCCATCCCATCGGGGCAGGGGGAGTGAGCGAGCGGCTGCGTGGTGCTGAGCTGCTGGCTGGGGCTAAACCACGACACCATCCGTCCTCTCCCCGTTGCTCCTTCTCATGCTTTTGTGCGTCGCGCACATCCCACGGGCGAACGCAGCTCGCAGGGGCTTTCTGAGCTCGGCTGTTGACAAAGCTGCAGCGAGGCGAGCGTCAGAGGCAGGTACGAGGCTGCATGTTGCATCACCCAGTCCCTCAGTCCAGCAGGATGTTTGGTGATGTGGAGGGCGATGACCAGCCACAGACATGTCACACTGAGCATTTCCCACTGTGCTTTTTCCCTTTCTCCAGTCCCTGCGTGTCCGCGCCCCATGCAAGCCATCGCAGCAGCAATGCTCTCTGCTACTCCAGTCCATGAAGAGACCTCGTCTTTCTTCCCAAAACTACGAAGAGACTGTAAATGGTACGTAAAAATGTATCAGGCACTGAAGATGGCAAGGTGGCGGTTGGGCGTGCAGGAGGACAGGTGAGGGGGGTTTGTTAGAGCTCTTCCAAAACAGTCCTGAGGGTGAGCGAGGCTTTGCCCTCAGCCAGCAGCTGTGCAGCCACCAGCTGATTGTGGGCCAGAGCAGCAGGACAGCACTCACGAGGCCACACTCTTGTCAGCTGCTAGACCGCATGGTGCACAGCCTGGGTGTCTGTTTTCCATGCACAAGGCAGCATTCCTCCTTCAACCCTCTCTTCCCCCCTCTCTGTTTGTTATAAATGCAGTTGGATGACCTCCACCCTTGGCGATGCTCTGGTGCGAGGTGAACTCTACAGTGAGGTGGCATTCTCAAAGGAGAGGTTGCAGAAGAGTCCAGGGTTCTTTGGCTGTGTCACTGTCATATATAATATGGGACAGAGGTTATTCACTGGCCCTGAGACACAGCATGGCGCAGTTGTGTCCACATGCCTAAATTTTCTTGTTCTCCAAAACAGGGTGACCAAACCCAGTCTATGTTCTGGGAAGGGTCCTTTGGCCCATGTAGACCTCTAAGGTCTGGCTAGTGTCTGGGAGGCTGCTGGTCATGGTCTGAGACTGCGACAGCCCGCCAGTAGCTTAAAAGTATGCGTAATTGTGTGCTGGAGTTTGATCCGGTGCCCTGACCTTGTCTAGTTTGCTATAATAGATGTAGCTTTGTATGTGTGCTCCTGTCAGGGCAGCGGTGGGTCGTGGTGGTGAATGACAATAGGGTTTGGATTGACCTAAGGACACATCTGTTCACAGCTGCTGGGCTCTCCCCAGCGGTGAATCCTCATGTGTGCTCTTATTAAAAAGGCAAACATTTATTCTAGTCACTTCCTAAGTATTCTGGAGGGGTGAAAAGGATTTAAGACTTTAAGATATGTATAAAACATGACATTGAGGGACTCTCATAATGAAGGTGCAGACCAAGGGAAGGAAGGCTGGGGATCAGCACTCAGATTTTGAGGTGGGGTGGGCAGCATAGGGTGCTCAGGGAGAGTTTTGAAGTAGCAGAGCCTGGCAGCTGGTGTGCACGGGATTTCATCTCCTTCCTAATTGGCTCTGTGTTGGTGGAAAGGGTATATTAGCAGAAGAGCCTGTGCATGGTGGGGAGAGATGCTGCTTTGGGTGCATGTTTGTGTGAGAATGGCATGGAGTCAAAGCACCATTTTATATATTTCAATGCTTCCTGCAATTTCAAACAGTCTGGTAAAATAACAAAATAGTCTTTTCTTTGCATCCAGAACTGTTGCCTGGGGCACGGGTGCATTTTCTGTGGAGGAAGAAGCACTGTCAGCCCAGGCTGGACATGGAGACCCCTTGGCCTGGGAGGCTGGTGAGGGAGAGGTTTCAGGAGCTGTCGCAGAAAAGGCTTTGGACTTTTTGGAAGAAGACTGTGTGCTTCCAGACAGGTCCAGAAGGGATGCCACATCCTTTCCCTACCTGGGGCTGGATGAACTCCACCTTACCCTTTCCTGACGGATGTTTGGCCACTGCACAAACTCTAATTTTGCCCATTAAAAGGGAATTATTTGTGATCATCGAAGCATCTCTGGTCACGCCTTTGTGGTTAGCATCACACGGACTGGCACAAAACATGCTCCCTGTGTCCAAGCGTTTACAGTCCTACCAGTGTCCCCGATGAGTCTGTCTTCCAAACCTGTTTTCACATCAGCATTAGTTAAAAAAATTGTGCACTAACACCCCAGATCTTGCTATGAATCAGGCATAAAGGGGAAGTGCTTGAACTTGTTTTAGCACAGATGGACAGCCTCCCATCGGGATATGGATCTCCCTGGTCTTGGAGAAAAAGTCCAGAAGAAGAGCTACAGCCCCTGATGGAGACCGTTTTTGTCCTTGCTCCTTTTTAGGGAAAGAGCACGTGGGTGTTGGTCTCTTCTCCCAAGTAGTTAGCGATAGGACAAAAGGAAAAGGGCTCAGGCTGCACCAGGGGAGGTTTAGGTTGGATATTAGGAAAAATTTCTTAATGGAAAGCGTAGTCAAGCATTGAAACAGGCTGCCCAGAGAGGTGGTGGAGTCACCATCCCTGGAAGCATTCAAAAAATGGGTAAATGTGGCACTTTGGGACATGGTTTAGTGGGCATGGTGGTGTTGGGTTGATGATTGGACTGATGATCTTAGAGGTCCTTTCCAACCTTAGCGATTCCTAGTTTTTACTTTCATTATATATAATCCAGCCACCAAGCCAGGAAACATGAAACTGCTACTCTCCCCTTAACTGGTTTAGTGGTGGACTTGGTAGTGTTAGGCTAATGGTTGGACTGGATGATCTTAAAGGTCTTTTCCAACCTAAATGATTCGATGATTCTGTGATTCTATGATTTACCCCTTCTGCTTGTAGGGGAAGGGAAACGAATGCAACTGCTCCGTTGTCATGAACAGGCATCATCAGGAAGAGACTCACAACTTGGCACCTTGATCCCAAACTGGCTTGTCTCCTCCTCTCCACCAGTGCCTTGAACACCCCTAGCCTCTGTTACTGACCTGCACTGTGGAGATGACAACTCTCCCCTTCCTCACAGCCTGGCAAGGGGGTTAATTAGTTAATCTTTGCACAGCACTTTGAACCTGTACCCTGTTGTAAAACTGCTAAGTATTAATTGATGGCTCTCGGAGCACCCTGCATGGATAGATAGATGAGTGGGTGAGGGACAGCCTATCCTCCTATTTCTATTTGCAGATGCTCTCCCTGACACCTGCCATCCTGCTAAAAGGAACAACTGATACTGCCTTTGATGCCACTTGATTGCTGCTGGTCCAGGACCTCGCAGTTGCTTGGAGTTGGAGGTGAATCAATGATGGGTTCCCCACCCAGCAGCAGAGGAGAAGCACGGGGAGGGCTTGAAATAACCTGATCCTAGCTGTGATACGTGCTGTCAACTGCAGAGTAATGCCTTCAGATTGCTCTGACATGCACAAGCTGCAGACAGTGGCAGCAGGGAGCCAGTGCTCCCCACAACGTGTCTCTGGGTCCTTGTAGGGAGCACGAAGTGCCCATGGGGGCTGACTTCAAGTTTTTGCCTCTTGCTGGTTCTCACAGGCGTATGGAGGGCTCCTGCTCCAGCCCCTCTGTGCCTCACGAGCTTGGGGAATGACCTGAAAGTGATGCAGGATTAGAAAGGAGTTTGTGGTTTTAAATCTGAGTTTAAGTCCAAGCTCCTCCCTGTCTCCTCGTGTGACCCCGGTGAGCCTCAGGGATACTCAGGAGCCTGCTTCCTGTGGATTTCAATGGATCTCTGCAGTAGTGTTTCTGGCCAAGATTCAGAGCAGCTAAACTGGGAGCTAGAGGCTGCTCCAGAAGCCTTTCTCTCCAGCACCACCCAAATCCAAATGCATACTTCTACATTATTCCAGGTAAAGACAGGTTGAAACCATGAAAAAGTATGAGTGATTTAAAAGTACCCACCAGGGTCCGCAGGCAGCCTGAAACAAGTGCTCTCTGAGAGGTCAAATGCCTTCTGCAAGGTGGGCAAGTCTCACTAGGGGACTCATGCATCAGTGCATAGGGAGATGTTTTGCAGTGTTAAGTACCTCCTCATAAAATCCATTTTTTAAAAATTTATTCCTTGTACTTAGGCTCTTCGAAATGCTTAGAGCTGTCTGATAGCCATGGTCTTAATAAGCTTAATAAACTGGTGCAACAGTTGTTTCTTAGGATGGATTAGTTGTGAATTTGCAGTAAGAAGAGGATGGCTAAGCTTGGACGAACTAGCAGGCTGTAAAACACCCTCGTGTTTTAGACACTTAGGCTGGGAAGAAGACAACCACCTCCCTCAGTTCTGCAGAAGTGCCCAGGATCAGGTAAAACTGAACAACCAGCCTCTGTCAAATCCAACCAATGCTTAATTTGTATGCTCAAAAAACCCCCCAAACGATGCTAATCACTGAACAGAACGCCACAGAAAAGAATCAATGTTAAACAAAGCTTAATAAACCTAAGACTGTCGCCTTAATAATCACAGATGCACTTCAGTGCAGTCCAGCTCCTTAATGAAGTGGTGACACAGAGGGATGGACAGAAGGTCCCTCAGAGTCTCTTCCGTACTCTATCAGAGCTAGAAAGAAAGTGAGGATATATGGTTGTCTGCGGGCAGGCTTGGTGCCCACTCTTCGTCCCCACCTATAAGGGAATACTTGGAGGCTAGGGGTGCCTGACACATCATGGTCCCAGAAATGCCCCATTTCCTTCTCCAGTGTGACCAGCTTTGCCAGAACTGGATCCCAGGGAACATGCTGGGACAAGACCGCACATAGCAGCTGAGACCAGAGCTCGTGTCAGGCAGATTTGGGTGTAACTTTTTGCTGGTTTATCTTTTCTGTAGCGTCGTTTCCAATTTTTTTCCATCAAATGCTCAGCTGTTTGCTTCAATAGAATCATAGAATTGTTTAGGTTGGAAAAGACCTTTAAGATCAACCAGTCCAACCATTAACCTAACACTACCAAGTCCACCACTAAACCAATTAAGGGGAGAGTCATAATTAATTTCATGTTTTCTGGCTTGGTAGCTGGATTATTTTTTAATGAAAGTAAAACTAGAACAGAATCATTAAGGTTGGAAAGGATCTCTAAGATCATCAGGCCAACCATCAACCCAACACCACCATGCCTACTAGACCGTGTCCCAAAGTGCCACATCTACCCATATTTTGAATAGTCCAACTTAGTCTTCCTCCTCAAAGCTCAGCTGTGGGGTAGTTCTTATCCCCTCAGTGTCCCTTCGTAAAGTGGGGCTGAATTCTTTCTTTTAAGGTGTGTTGGGAGAATCTGTGTGTCCTAGTGATGATGCTGAAGGTGGCTGGGAAGTTTTTGCCTCTTAGGGAAAGGAGAGGGACCTCATGTCCTGTTACATGTACGTCCCAGTTTGTATTAATCCACCTGCCCCCTTTGATAAAAATGCTGCCAGTGTTTGGACTCGAATGGACGTGTGTCTGAGTGTGATAGATGTGTTGATTTTTTTCTTGCTTTCTGGAGCTCAAACACTTTGCATTGATTTGTGTCTTTCTTTGTATATTGTATGAGAGGCTCAGACTGAAGGCAGCTCTGCCTGTCGTTCATCAAAACCTCCAAGTGCTTTGTCTTCATTTTGACTTGGCTGCTGCTTCACGGGTTTGTGGCCGGGCTTCTGCCAGACAGCGGTGGGTCTAAATCTGCTGCTGGGAAGACTTCACCGCAGACTCACAAAACAGGGACAAAACCATGACATTAAAACAAACCCTCTGCTTACTGTGCTGGCTGCTGAGCGCAACTCATCGTCTGGGGGTCCGGGAGTGCTCATCTCCCATGGAGGGTGATGGGTGAGCTCCCTTGGGTGTGTGGATGGTGCAATGCATCTGTGTTTGGATGAGTACTTTGCATCCTGAACATGGAGAGATTTATCTCTTCCCTCTTAAGCTGCTGCAGCTTGTGATCCCTGTTTGTCCCCATCTCCATTAAACACGGAGCAAAAGCACGGAACTCATCGGTGCTCATTCTAAAGGTACCTCTAATAATGTCCTGGAAGGAACAGCTACTGGGGTGGGAATTTGTTTGGGCAAACAAGCCCATCCTCAGCTTCCTTGCCTGATAACTGGTCTTTGATGAAGGCAGCAGTTTTATTCCATGGGACTGGTTTTCCTTTTTTCTCTCTTCACAAGGAAGCTGGACAGGGAGAACCTGGAACATTTGGTGCCCATTGGATGCTGTTTCTTTTCTGTCCCAAAAACTTTCTGGGTTAGGTGGGTATTTCAACCTAAAAAAACCCCACCCTTTTGCTCCAGAAACTGAAGATGTTGTCAGTTCTCCCTTCTTTGGTAAAAGGTGCATGGTCTCCATCACATGTCCCACAACCTCTGCAGACCCTGTGCCCAGGTTAGGAGATCTATACCCAGTGCTGCCTTTATGTGAGCTGAGGCCATTGTTGCCTTCTGCATCCATTGCACATAAAAACAGGCTTCATATTCAGCCCTGACACATTTCTCAACGGCCCCCTGAAGGTGCTGTATCAGTAATAAAAGAAGAGGTGCCCAATGCAGGAATGGCATAGGACAAGGCCTCCTGGGTGGTCCTTGTAGCACCCGCAGCTGCTCCCAGGACAGTCTGGCAGGAGCAGAAGACTTGACCCCAGCCCAGGCCAGTGATGCTGTACTGAAAAACTGCATTGAGAAACAAAGCTTGGTGCAGCCACGCCGGAGCGTGAGTGTGCCTGTGCTTGGACATCTCTCCACCACAAAGCACCAGCCCTCATCAAACGCAGTTAAGTGCAATTCCAATACCATCACTCATCTGTGTACAAAAGCCTGCAGACCTCTTGCTGGTGCTCTTCACTCTGGATTCAGCTGCGAGCAGTTTGTACAGAGGTACTAATTGCTCCCAGTGTTGGTGGCCATGGCAGAAGAGCCAGGAGCCCAGTTATCCAGGGAAGCTGGTTCTCTTCCCCGTGGTGATGCACCGAGGCTCTGTGTGATCTGCGCTAATGTAGCAGTGGTGCTGCGGAGACAGAAAAGGCTTGCTGTAAAACCCTGTAACATGGAAAGGATCTCTGATGAGAAATACTCCCAAAATCCCCTGTTTGGAAGTACTAAGACTAACCTTCCCCAGTCAGGCTAATACCACATCTCTTCCTTGATCACCAGCCAGTCCAAGCCCTGGTCTTGAAAGCACCTACCAAGAGATGGTGTGGCTCTATGTAACATTAACACCACCAATTTCATAGAATCATAGAATGCTTTGGGTTGGAAGGGACCTTGAGAGATCATCGAGCCCAACCCCCCTGCAGTGAGCAGGGATTGAACCTGTGACCTTGGCGTTATTAGCACCATGCTCTAACCAACTGAGCTAATTTCCAGGAAAACAAATGACCTGGGGCACTGGGGTGATGGAGGACCTTCTCAGGCTGCAGCCTGCAACATCTTGGTCTGTCTGCCTTGGTTCATGCTCTGCTAATGCCTGGAAGGTGTCTGCAGGATGGGTGATGTGACCTGGGGGGACACGTGTCCACACTGGCAAGGCCATAACCAGCCCAAGCTGAAGGTCAGGTTTGTGGGCTGAAGTCCAAGGCTCTCAGAGCTGAGTTACTGGAGGGAGAATCAATCCTCCCATTATAATGATAATTCTGAGCTGTCTCTTTCCCTCCTACCACCTAGGAAGCTTTATTATGGGTGTTGATTAAGCTTTATTCATTAAGTAGCAGTGGTGGGAAAATAAAAAGTCAAGGAACAGCCCCCACAGCAAGAAACTTGCAGGCAAAGCGCCCGGGGCCCTGCCCGGCATCGGTGGTCTCCAAGCCACGACCTCTGGGGAGACACCGGTTTATTTGTTTATTTGCTTTGCTTGAAATTTTGTTGTTTGTTTTTTTTTTTTTTTTTTTTAAAGTGAAATACTTCGATGGTTGAGGGGTTTTCCAGATTAAAATCTTTCCTTTTTTTTTTAATTTCAAGGGATGTGTTTGATGCTTTAGAGGGGTTGGGAGTTACATAACAACATTTGATTTTGTTTTTACAGCAAGGGGCTAAGCTCTTTAAAGCACTCCTCGTCTTAAAAGACGCATCTTTGAGCATCCTTCCTGCTTTCTCATGCTGCCCATCCCCAGAGTAGCACTGGCTTTTAAGTCCCAGCAGCGTGATGCGGCAGCCGGCGTTTGCAACCTCGACCGTGCTGCGAGCAGCGCGTCCTGGGGCTCGCCCGCTCGCAGGCAACCCCCTTTCCTCACCCCCCAGATTAGGGACCCGAGCTTGCACAGCCCTGCATTCGCCGTTGCACCCATCAGCCCCACGTAGCTTAGCAACAGGCAGATCCTCGTTTGCCAACATTTACATTCCACAGAGGAGACGGGGATGGCTCAGCATCCCACTGATTCCGGTGAAGCTCCAGTGAGTGCATGGGTGCTGAGATGCCCTGGCCACTGCCACCCTCCTGGAAATTTTGGGGTTTGCTGGGTGGATCCAACCTCTCCATCCCAAGTGATACAATTCAGGGGACAAGCAGCCCTGGTAAGCTGTCAGCCACAGGCAAGTGTGCAGGTGGATGCTCGTCCTGCAGTACATGCAGGGAAATCCCAGGTTCAGCTTCCTGGGATATGAAGGAGGGTTTTTCCAGCACAAGGAGAAAAAAAAAAATTCCAGAACCCTGGCGGGGAACAAGATTTGACCTATTTTTATCTCATGAACCAACTACAGATGAATACTTGATTCCCCAGAGAAAAGCAAATTTTCCAGGCCAAATGTGACACGTCACATGGGGAAGGATGTGGTTTTCCCCCTGAAGTGTAAAACTTGCATATCCCTCTCAGCTGCATGCAGCTGACTTGGTGGTTGCAAAGATATAAAGATATTTATCTTTGAAATTCAGACTCAGGGCCAAACTGAGCTGACATGGACTGGCTTAGCCCGGCTTTAAATTGTCCTGCGCTGCGTAATGTGATGAATATTTGGGTAGGCAAGCTCAGTGCATGGTGCCTGTATGCAGCATTGGGCAGTGAGCTAATGGCCATAAATGAATATAAATTGAGATTGAATACTTTCGTAATGTAACACAGTGATGGCACAGAATAAGAAAGTAGAAAGCGACTCTTAAAAGCATGTAGTTCGTCTGGATTCACATCAGGGTAATCAATGCTCATGCGTCAGGGTCTCATCTAATCTCAGGGGCCAGGAGGAAATCAACCTTTCAGGCCATGCATTGCAGCCCTGGGTGATTTTTTTTTCTTAGCCTTTTGGAGCACCATCGGCCCCAGCCTTGTCTGGGAGAGTGCTGCAGAGGGAGGGGTTGGTGCTCAGCTCCCTAACTTGCCTTGGTGTTGATGCATGTCCACCAAGGCCTTGGTGAGGACCTGATCGGGTCCATCCTCATCAGTTTGTCTGGGATCCTGATAGGGAGCTACAGGATCAGAGCAGATCTCTTATTCTGGGAGCAAACTCATCCTCTTGTCAACTGGAATGAGATGTGGTCATGATAAGCCTTGAACTTGCATCTTTCCAATCCCACTTTAGCCAACGTTCTTCCTTCTGGCCCTGAGGACATTTCAGGTGGTGGCAGGTGTCTCTGTTCCCCCATGTGGGCTGCGAGCGAACGGGTGCTGCTCGGTGATGGGTGAGCGAGCACTACTGATGCGGTATTTCCCATCATCACGTCAATACACTGCGTTATAAATTGCATTCACACCACCGTGACGGCGGCCGTGATCATCTCTCATGGCTCTGCCCGCGCTCAGACCAGGGTTTGCTTTTGCCTTGCCTTTGGCTTTGCATGGACCTGACACTCTAAAATTTTCCCTGGGTTTCCTTTACCCAGGTAGGAATGGAAAAGTAGCAAAAGGAGTGCAGAGGCCAGAGTTTATTTCCACCACTCCCCGGCAGCTCAGCCTGTCCTCCTCCTCTCCCATGCACCTGTAAGTCTACCCTGACGTCTGCTGCATCCCTGCGTCTACAATACTTCAGTGCTGCTGGGCATTTTCAGCAACAAGGGTTTGAGCGATTGGCTCAATCAGAGTTTTATTTAGCCACAGGCTTAAATGTTTGTGAGCTGGTTTATCCTCGCAAGGACTGTACTCTGACCTCTAATGATCCTCCTCATGATATTGGGGAAAAGGAAGGAAGACGAGCTGCTGAGGCTTAGTCCATATTTTAGAGTTTTTTGGGACCTCTAAGGAGTAAGAGTGTGCGTGAACGGGAATGTGGTTTTCCTTTGTTTTCTACTTTGTCTATTTATTAAGTCTTTTTTTCTTTAAAAGCAAACAAACAAATGAGAGGTACCAGCATGCATGTCAAGTACTGAAGTGCTCTACACCAAGAAATGACAAAGATGCTTACTTACTTACAAAGATGCCTGGGCACCCAAGTTTTTTAAGCGCACAGAGATTTCCTGGGCACATATCAAAGCAAAATAACACAAAGGAGTAGTAGGAAGGGCAAAGATGAAGAAGGGAGGCAGGGAGGAGGGTATGAATTTCTTTCATACCTTTCATCTGGGTCTCCTAAGGGTTCTTTGGTCAACCAGAAATTACCCTGTGTGGCTTGAATGTGCACTGTTCTTTAAAAACCAGGTCCCCTAGCCAAGTTGACATACCTTTTGGGAGGGTTTTCTGACACAGCAGACCCTGCTTGCAACCCACAGCGCTCCAGTTGGCCCGCCACTTTAATGTGCCTCACCACTGTTTGATGGGTGCAACAAAATCCAGCCTACTACAGACCTCCGGGATCATGCTTTGATACTGGGGTAGGAGCTTGGAATAAAAAGGCATGGCCAAAACTTATGTACAAACACAGCTCTCCAGAGGCTGCTTTCGTAACCATCACTTGGGGTGGGGGGACCACAGCTTTAATTTCATGTAGGTTTTTGGCGTGGCTGATGGACCTTAATACTGTTCTTTCTGCTGTTCTGTAAGACGCAGCCAAAGGTCCAAGGGCATTTCTTTGATCGCTTTATTCCACTGTGGGTGAGGTATTTGCTGTTAATTCTTTATCCCATTTGTGCCTTATTACATTCAGATTAACTCTTTGGTGGGTCATTAGGTCATCACACAGCAAAGCAAGTGATCTGGAATGGGAGGGATTCTGACTGGGGGTGTTTCCTGGCTAAACTCTGAAGTGAAGAGATGAAGGCTTTGAAAGCTCATCTATTGGCAGCACTTCCTAATGTGTACTGCAGTTTGACAGATGTAAACGCTAGGATTTTTAATCACTGGATATGTAAAAACTGTATCAAATTTAATCTTTTTTTTTTTTCCCCCTCAACTTGTGGCCCAGGATTCCTGTGAATGGAGAAGGCAGCTGGAGTTTAGGCTGGCAAAATAAGCATGTCAAGATGAGACAGCCTAGGTGGATAGCAGAGTGGGTCTTCTGGGAACCACCTGTAGCCTGTACCTAAAAATGAGTGTGGGTGAAAAAATACTACTATTACAGGTGTTTGCTCTGTGTTTGTTATCTGATGTCTCATATCCATCCGGTGGCTTCAGTCACCGTAATGTTTTTGTGCTCTTTCCTCAGATTTGGAAATCTAAACTCCAGTAGTTCAACTGACAACTGAAGTTGCTCAAGGAAGATATCCGGTGTTCTTTGTCCACCAGCATTTTCATTTAATTAATTAATTTAGAAAACTAGATCTGAGTATCTTGGGGCATGTAGCAAACATTTGCAAATTCTTTTTCATTAGAGCAAAACCAAAGTCTTTAATCACTTCTATTTATTTTTTTTCTTTTTATAAATGGAATATCAGACTCTGACCACGAGCAAGATGAAAAGCAGAGTGCGGGAAGAAGGGACTGGAAATAACTAATTGCCCTCCAGTTAAAGTATTCAGCAGGAATGTGCCCAGCAATGGATAATTAGCTATTCTTGAGTGTATATAGCTTTGGATTCTGGAAACAAAGATATGAAAGTTCCTGCTGAAAGTTTCAACAAAACCTTCCTGTGAAAACTCTTTGTTTTGAAATATTGGCATTTTGCAATGAACAACAATGTCACTGAAAAGGCCCTGTTGGAATATATGCAATGAAGTCCCCTAAGCCTGTTTATTAATCCAGGTAGTGTGTTCATTCTTATCAGGTTTATTCTTCCCTAGAGGCCAAGCCAAAGAGCTTCCAATTTACCCAGGTCATTAGTGATTTATATGATAATTGGATCTAAGTTGATTTTAACTATTTGCTTTAAATCTCTGGGGATTTGTATTCTTAGACATTTTAATGCCATTGGAAATTTCACTGATTAAGCAAAGCCAAGTATATGTACTTAATTAGTCCTGAAACCAATTAGTCCTTTGTCGGTCAAATTAATCTTGTATCTGGACCTTTAAATGAGTTCTAATAATTTGGGCATTGACCTTTGTGGGCTTGAGACAAGTCAGACCATTGCCTACATCTAGCCTGGGGGACAGCGCATCCACTCAGGCTGGGAGTATGCTCAGCTTTGTTCTCCCTTGTTCTTTCTGCCACTGAATGGTCTGAAATACAGTTGTGGGTGATCATCTCAATGGAAAGGTGTCGTGGTTTAGCCCCAGCCAGCAACTCAGCACCACGCAGCCGCTCGCTCACTCCCCCTGCCCCGATGGGATGGGGGAGAGAATCGGAGGAGTAAGAGTGAGAAACACTCCTGGGCTGAGATAAGAACAGTTTAATAATTGAAATAAAATAAAGTAAAATAATAATAATAACAATATAATAATAATAATAATATACAAAGCAAGTGATGCACAATGCAATTGCTCACCACCTGCTGACCAATACCCAGACAGTTCCCGAGCAGCGATCGCTGCTCCCCGGCCAACTCCCCCCCAGTTTCTATACTGAGCATGATGCCATATGGTATGGAATAGCCCTTTGGTCAGTTTGGATCAACTATCCTGGCTGTGCCCCCTCCCAGTTTCTTGTGCACCTGGCAGAGCATGGGAAGCTGAAAAGTCCTTGACTGGCATAAGCAGTACTCAGCAACAACTAAAACATCAGTGTGTTATCAACATTCTTCTCCTATTAAATCCAAAACCCAGCACTATGCCTGCTACTAGGAAGAAAATTAACTCTATCCCAGCCGAAACCAGGACAAAAGGTAGATATTGAGCTGATGATGAAGCAACTGGCAAGCCCTGGTCTCTTGAAGGCAGGAAGGCAATAATGGTGGTAAACTGCACCATAGGGTCTTCCTGCCCTGATGGCAATGCCCAAGAGGGTCTTTCTAGGGCTAGGACAGACTGATAGGATCCATAGGTTGCCTGTAGTTGTCTGACTGAAGCCTGGATGTAGTAAATGTGACCTTCTTTTCATGCATAATGCAAATTAATACCTTTTTCCAATCCTCTACATTAGCATTTGGATGAATATCCCTCCCATCCCTGCAGGACCTCCTTAGGATGGTGACGACTCGCAGTGACAGCCCTGCCTTTCTGCCGGAGGTGACTGGTGCCTTTGATTGTAGGACCCAGAAGGACACTGGTATGGTGAGCGTCACACATGCACTAATAATACACTACTGTTTTCCTGAATTTGGTGTGATCTGGTTTTGCCCACAACAAGATTTTGAGTGTAACACCCAACTATCAGAGAAGGCGGTTTGTGGACCCAGAGGCGGTGTCTCTAGATACGGTTTAGCGGTCTGAAGCTTGAGAACTGCCAAAATTTTAGATCTTTTCTTTTTAATTTTGGTTTGAGAGGTTTTTTTTCCTTCCTAGTTCTCAATTTCAAATTTCTTTCCCAGCTGTGCATTTAGTACGTTTTAGTTTGTTCATGGTGGCATCTGTATCTCTTGAGTTTGAGGTAGGCTTCCTAGTGTTTCTTTTGGGCATTTAAGGCATGCTGAGAGCAAACCTAGTAACTGTGGCTCTGCTTTGTATAATTTTGATAAAGATGCCAGAAGAGATTCCCAACATTTTTCTTCAATCCTTCTTTCCTTCCTTCATAGTACTTTTCAATCCTGTTCTGATATATGTTTTCACCCTTTCTTACCCTAATGCATTGAGGGGTTTGTTGTCCCTATTATCATGAAGGGCCTCCATCTGATCATTGCAGAAAGCTACAGCGGTGGAGTCCCCAGGAGTTACTTGTGAAGCCCCCATGACAACAGAGGAGTGTGCCCCTCTGGCTGGGAGAAGTTTGGGTTGACTTTCTTGCCATTTGAATGAGGCTGCAGGTATTTACGAGATAATTTGCAAACTGTTCATTGCTAATATGCTGAAAAAGCAGTCTCCTCCTCTGTGAAGGTGAGAAACATTGCAGGGAGTAGGACTAGTAAATCTCTAGGTAGTGGGCTTGGAGCTGGTATCTGGGGTGATATTATTCATGGGCTGCTTGAAGGTCCACACAGACCTCTTGGGTGGAGGTTTCACACCAGCATACTGCCTGATGCTCACTGTCACAAATCCAGCCCAGGATGGGAGCATATTTTGTGATTCGTGAACTGCAGAGTTCAGCATTGGCATGGCTCTAGGGACTAGAAGCGGTCCCATCCAACTCTGCCCCAGCATGAATCAGGTCTGTGAGCTTCCAACCACACAGTTATGCCAGCTTTTTCTTTTAAAGGTATTGAATCTCTCCCTTCCCTGCCCCCACCTCCCTCCTCCAATTTTAATGGAGTATTTAGCTTGTCCCTGTTCCAGGAGACACAATGTACTGGAAACATTGACTGTGGTAAGTGGTAAACATTGACTGTGGACAAGTGGTAAAGCAATACCTTGACTTTCTGTAAGAGAGACCTCCTGCAGGGACTGGGACAAGGCGGGGAATCCAAGTCTCTGGGACAGCCAAGATCTGGAGAGGGCAGGAGCTGGAGAGGTTGTGGGACTTGGTATCTCTTTAGAAATGAAGTAAATGTGCTTCCTAATCCCAGATGAGAAGAGAGAAAAGGGGGCAGGGAAGGAAGGGGGCTAGCTGGAGGGTGGGAGATGGACAGAAGATGGGCAGAGATGGTGGCAGGACTGAGGCGTGCAGGAGCAATCGATGGAGGGACATCAGTAAGACCGATGTCCCCAGAGATGAGAAGGAAGGTGCAGATGTGGGATCTGTATTTAACCTGCGAGGAGGAGGAGGCTGTGCTGCAGAGAGCTGTGGTGTGATAATGAAGAATGTATGGCAGTAAAACTGCACGGTTCCTCTTGTTTCCTCCCAGTCCCTGGCCATCTGAGTTTCTGGGAAGTCCAGAATTGGATTTCAGACTCAAACACAGCAACACAGGCTCCAGCCAAATTGCATCCTCCACCCTTTGATCCTCCTACTGCTATGAGCACTTCCAGTAGATATCCACTGCAGCAGGGTATGACCCCGTGCAACCCAGGAATAGACAGAGCAAGTCATTTTGCCAAGGGTCGGGGAGGAAGTCTGTGACCGAGCCAAGAATAGAACCCCGCTCCGCTCAGCTCCCGGTCTTGTGCCGCCTCCCCTCTCCTATTCTTCCTCCCAGCGAGTGGCAAGACAAATAGCTGGACACATCAAATCTGCTGAGATCAGGAGCTGAGTCAAAGGTCAGTGCTTGGGCACAAAGATGCTTCTATCTACAAGGCACTAATCTGAGCTGCTGCTGAGCATAAAAGTTGGTTTTGCCATACAGATGAGGTCCGGGGCAGGAGGTCATGGCAGTGCAATGCTTTGGGGAAAAGAAACTTAGAGAGATAGGAGTGTGCACGGATGAACAGGTGGAGATTGGGCAAGTTACAGGTCTATCGACAGGGCAGCATATCCCACTGCTGTGCTCTCCAGGAGAAGCGATGAACAACTCAAGTCTCCATTCCAACCCTGTCTCTTGGTGTAACTTTGCACCACCTGAGCAATGTGTGTATCCCGCTGGCTGTGTACCTCCATAACCTCAGGTCTCATCCCTCTAGATCTCTACACCATGATTCCCATCATTTTCAGGAGAGGGCTTGCAGGACTCTGTCCTGTTGCAGCCTCATGGAGGAACCCTGTGGTCTAATTATCCTTGCTGCCACCAACTCCAACACTACCACCTGCCCTCACCCTTCCGCGGTGACTGGAGGTCTTTGTCTTTGAGGAGATGTGTAGCATTGTCCTTCTGACCAGGGAAGGTTTTAGAGGGTCCCCTGTGGTTAGTATAATCATTTTTGGAAGATGAAGGTGTAGATCCACCAGGACAGGTAGGGAGGGCAGACAGGGGAAGGAAGCAGAACCAACTCCCTTGGCTTTGAGGTTTAATTCAGGTTCTCACTCTGTAGCATCTCTTTAGTTAGCCCATGCACTGCTGAAGCACTGCTTGCTGGCCTTCACACTATGCTTTCACGATCTTGGCGTGCTGCCTCTGTAAAGGGCTTTGTGGGGGTCCTTGGAGGCCAGATTTACAGGCCTGTGCTGAGGGACTACCTGCAGCAGTGCGGCTTTTTGAGCGCCTCTGCACTATTTGAAGCCCTTCACCCACCATACAGAGAATGACCTGGAGCTCCAAGTCATGCCCTCAGACGTTAGCATTTGTTGCCTGCATAGTCTTAGCTAGCTTTTAACCACTGAAGAGCCTTAGAACATATATCTATTAATGAATGACCCTTCTTATTCCTCCCCTGATAACCATCCCCACCGTGCAGGTCGGGAGAAGAGGGTCCCTGTCTTCATTTCATTTCTGCAACCTCATCTCCTTCCCCAACCTAATCCCATGTCCCTCTGAATCGGTCATTATCTCACCCTGCACGAGGCTGTGAACTCCATGTTAGAGGACAGAATTTGGCAGGTACTGTCTGGTCAGGGGTTTCTGTAACCAAACAGTGACACGTCCACCCTTAGGACCAGCCTTTTGCAGCCTTGGCAGCAGCAGAGAAACATCTCAGCTTGTTCACAGACGCGGTGTTGGAGGAGCGTGGACCAGTTGGCCAAAGAGCCAGCCGCACCGTCCACAACAGCTACTGGTGGAAGCATGTGTTGGATGCACACTCACAGACTGTGCCTGTCATCGGTCAGTGTGCAAGGAGCCAAATTATGAAATGCAGCCTGTGAATCCACTACCCAGCGCGCAGCCTCTTGTCCTCCGTCCAGCTGGAGAGGAGCTGTCTGCAGAGAGCTCGGGTTTAATTCACTCCCGACTCTGGATGTATCATCTGCTCCCACGTGCCAGTTGCCATTAGAAGCCTTTTTCTAGGATGTCTGAGAGCTGTCGTTTATTATACATAGGAAAATACAAGGTGAAATCTATAGCTGCAGCTTCAGTGAAGGATAATTCACAAGGGCTTGCCTGGTGCAGCCGGGAGCTAATGCTGTTAAAATGCGACTCTTCCTGCAAAAAGCAACCCTTTAATGCCTCTCAAATGCAGCTTATACAACAACCACACCACTTACATCCTCTCCAAAGATCCGGACTCTGCTAAATGGATTAACTGCTTAGTGAACTCTCCCAATGTGGTGGCCAGGCTCCGACCTTATAATGGACCAATTAAAAGGTCATCGTTACTTATGGTTGCAACTTCCTTACATGAGAGCCTCCACACTCCCATCTGGCACTGCAGGCCACCAAAGGCAAATATTGACATTTTAATGTGTTAATAGTGGAGCAATAAATTAATCTTTTGGATTCTTCTCTTTGCTTTCTGGAAGGCACCGAAGAGTTAATATGAGAGAAGCTTGCAAAGCTGGGAAGCACAGGCAGCAATCAAACCTTGTTGTCAAGGCTTTGTCACTAACGAAACTCTTCCCATGGGCGGACATGCCTTGTCACCTGGTCTGGCACTGGGCAGAGCCAGGCTGGATTCACACCAGGCAGCTCCTGCACCCACCAAGCTGGTGCCACCCTTTGGCTTGCCGGCTAGAAAAGACATTTCGTGTGGTTCCTGAGCAGCACGAAGCAAACAAGCCACCATCAAGCCTTACCCACGGAGATATTACAGCCTGGTCCTGACCCATCTCTCAACAGGACAGTTCCCAAGTCCTTGCACGTGTGGTGCCCCTCAATCCATGGTTAGATCTTGATGTCTACTGGCAGGAGATCCCAAGGCATTCTGCTGGGTTCCAGCTCTTTATACCAAGCCACCCAGATGGCTGATTTCAGGGATGCCTGTTTTCTTCCAGGCTGTTTAAAGAAACCCTGCTGAGGATGAGAGATGAAACCTTCCTCACCTTTGGAGGACTCTCCCATCCTCTTTTTTTTATTTCTTTGACAAGCAGTGGGGGGGTTAATTCCTAGCAGAAACATTGCAATCCTTCCACTGTCACCTGCCTGTCTGGTCCCTAACCTTGAATGATGCACCCTGGCATCCCAAGGGGCCTCCTCTGATTGATTGATCCCTATCTAAGTTGGCGGATGAGGGAGGATATTTACTACGCAGTGGAGAGCCTTTCAGAAAGATGTTTTATTAAGGCTGCTCACAAAACAGGAAATGCAATAAAGCACCACGAGACAAACGAAGAGAGGTAAATATACCATCCTGCCTACCGGGCCAGCCTAACAGCTATAATATACCGGCCTGCACACTCACATAGGTCACTCTTTGGCCATCACCTGAAGAAAGGAATAGCTTCTGTTTTCCAGCTGATGTATTGACCCAATAAAAGGTATTATTACATTGCCTATCACCGCTGACTACAGGAGAGCATTTTGAAGAGAGTGATGGCTCCCTTTGGAGAGTCACAGAGCAGGAATAAGCATGTATGGATGCGAGCATGTCAGTGTGAGAGATTCCTCCGTCTGGAGGGAGCAGGGTTCTCCAAAGACTTTTGACTGGGTTGCCTTTACTTCAGTGTAACAGGAACAGCTTCTTTTTTCTGGGGTAGATTTTGGGGAAGGGGAATGAGGTCTTTTGCCTTTTTAATTGAGGTGCAGTGTGTTAACAGCAGAGCAAGTTTAGATCCCAAAGGTGGATGTTCACCACTCCTGAGCGTTTGGTTCAGCGAAGCAGCTCTGAGCCTGTATTTATCAGAACATTTACTCCTGCAGATGATGCGGGGTGAGCCACTGGGCCAGAAACGTGCTCTTTGCCAACCACAGGCATGCATGTGTGCACACTCGCACACGCAAGCGCACGCATGCTCCTGCTCACCTTTCCCCGCACAGTATACGCGTCTTCCATAGCAATGAGGAAGTAGGGGATTTAAGAGCTTCTGAGATTGCTCCTGGGTTTTGCTGTTTGTTTGATCCAGTGGCTCTGTATGTGAAATGCATGAGCAGCCCAGACCCCTGTACAGCTCCTCTCCCTCCCCTCGGGTACTCTGAGCACAAGGCTATAGCCTCAGCGACCCCCTCTTTCCTTCCCCGCTGCTCCCGCAACCCTCAGTGTAGCGGCCTGGCACCATTTATGGGCTGGAAAGTGATTTCACCTCCTAGCCAGCGTGTAAAGTGGTGGTTAAAACCTTTTCTCAAGTGATGGAGGACATGGCAATCTCATGGGTGAGATGCACCGCCCAAGTTGTCCCACTTGCAGGGCACAGGGCTCTGGGGCTCGGAGGCTCAGGGCAGTGGGTGCTGGGTGCTTTGTGCATGGCTTCTGCATTGCTGGTCCATAGGGTCACTTCTATACCATCAGTATAGGGACACAAGTGTGCCAAGTGGCTCACAGCTGCACAGCCTCGCTCCTGGAGTTCATTACCTGGAATTATGCATAACGAGGTCCCGGTTGATGTAAGAGCACAGACGTACGTCTGCTCTTGACAGCATAATCCTTCCCGCCTCCTCTCCTGCCATAAGGCCCGTGCAACAGGCTTCAGGGCATGACCCAAGGGGATTAGCTGGATGAGGCTTTGGTCCCTCCGCTGGAGGTGTATGGATTACACGGAGGGACACGTGGCCGATTAGTCAGCGCTGATTATCTCATTCACAAAAATGTTCCTTTTGAAAGTTCAAATGGTGCTTCTGAGCTTTGCGATGCAAGGAAGAGTCGCAGGGAGACAGAGAAGGATGCTAAGCAGTTCAATTCAGAGCTTTTGTGGCCAAATGCACTGGAAATGCTATGGTAATTATAAAACTTGCTGCACATTTCCAGCGCTTCGTGCCTGCAAGGCTTGCAAGCGCCCCTCCCCCTCCCCCTTTTATTATGTTTTATTTTTTATAAGAGTTTATATTATAGATATATTTTATATACATGCAGATACATGCACACTGAAAGGAGCTAATAGCAGTTTTAAATTCCAAATGGATTGTCCCTTCCCATAAATCATGGAGTAAATTTGCTATAACAGCACAAAACATCCTCCCCCTCCCCACCCCACCACGTTGCTGGCTGGAGGGAGAAGCGGGCCAGGGTGTACGGCTCACACTAAGCAGCCAGGACTCTACCGTCAGTCACCGTGCCCCGAAAACATTTGCAGGAAAGGTCAGAGCTGGTTCAGCAGCAGCCCGAGGTAATTCCAGTCGAGATGATGCTGGCCATAACCTACAGGTAAAATAAAGAAGAAAAGGAGAGGAGCTGGCAGGGAGGGAGCGTTAATGGAAGAGTTTCCATTGTTTGAGTTCTGGATGAAGGTTTCTGATTGTCTTTAGTTATCTCTAACAAGTCCTCGTGTTGCTGGATATAAAAGCAAGTGCCAAGTGCGTGTTACAAATGCATGGACTGTGCTTGGGGCCTGATGCCCTCCCAACACATGCCATCATTCTGAGCCCTCGGTTTTCCACCTCCCCCCTTATTTTTCACTCTCATCCATTCTCACCGCACGCGGTCCCTCCAGCTCTGTCCCTCCTTTTCTCATGGGAGCTAGGAAGAGGCAGAGCAGCACCCACTCACTCAGTGCTGGTTCAGGGCACGGTGGTACCAGGGCTGGGGCACAAGACAAGCCAGATAAAAGCCATTCCCTGCCAGCCTCCTCGTGCAAAAGTCCTGCGGTGAAACCAACCTCTCGCTTCTGACATCTCCAGCCTGCAGGAGCCAAGCTCTGCTTCACCAGTCTCCATCCAGGCTCCTCTCTGCCTGGGGTCCTCTAGTGTTTTCCTCTTAGGATGTGGCTCACACTGAACTATTAGAGGCTTTTTGGGTTTTGCTGCATTGGGACTCTGTCTTTCCCCTCCATGCATCAAATGTGGAAGGATGGGAAGTAGCTGGAACATCAGGATATTCATCATGCTCCTTTCTGACCATGTTAGGGTGGATTATATCTCTTAAGGTCATGGCCACATGATGGGTGCTGGTGTATCTAAGCTAATTTTCTGGGGTCCTCGGAGACACAGGTTCATGCTTGTTTGCCAGATGGGCTGAGGGCTGCTGAGCAATGCATACATCATAGTTTTGACACTGTGGACCATCAGGACGGAGTGTCCTTTCATTCAGGCAGACTTTCCACATGAGCAAAAAGATCTGAGGTCTGTTCCCATTCCCACAGCCTCATCAGTATTCATGAGGACATCTGGGCTCTTCTGGATAGCTATGGATTATCTACTAGAAATGAAGGATTCATAACCTAACACCCAGACCCCTGGAACAGTTCAGGCTTGAAGGTTTTCCCCCTGTTTTGCTTTTCTCCTCGTCTCTTTTCTTCTGAGCTTGGTTTCTGTAGTTTTGTACTTTGCTCACTGGTCTGACTTTCCTGTCTGTGCGCAACTTTCTCTGACCCGGGCCAGCTGGCGCTGAGCCCACAGACCCAGCAGCAAGCGGTCGGAGCAGCTGGATGCCAAGAAGAAAACTGCTGCCATGTCGCTGTAAGCCAGCGCAGTCTGCAGGTGTTGGGGAAACGTGGGCAGGGAGCACTGAGAGGAGCCTTGCATTCTGTTCGGCTCATCCTCTGCCACCTCTGCTCTCTGCAAAATCCTCCCTTGCCCAAATTCCCCTGCAGACAGAGAGGGCAAAGATGATATGAAAGGCAGAGCTATGAAATAGTAAAACTATGAGAACAGGCTGAAATTAATTCAGCAGTTCAAGGGGTACAACTGAGAAGCTACCAGGACATCTCAGAAATTGCTGCCAGCAACTCCATGGTTGTTCTGCAGAAAAAGCAAGATATTGATCATCTCTGGGCCAGCACCAGGAGTTTCTGTAAGAAAGGTATGGAACTAGGGATTTTTCCCAGTGAGAAAACATGGTAGAAATGACAGGGAAGAGTTGGGAGGATGCACTGGGGTGGAAATGAGTCACAAGTCACTTACGCTTGGGAGGGAGGGTTTGTCAAGTACCCCATCAAACACCCCAGCAAAGGGCAGGGTGTTGGGTACCAGGAACTCAGAGCTGCCTCTGTCCACCTCTGGCTCATGCAGCCAGAAGTGTGAGCCATGCTCTCATGTAGACATTGTCCTGCTAAATAGACTGTTGGGCTGGGAGGAACAGGAGGGACTTGGGAAACTGCAGGTCAACTTTTGGTTTAGCCACAGTTTTCTTCTGTCACCTTGAGCAAGGGATGTAGAGATAGGGACTAGAATCATAGAATCATAGAATCATAGAATCATTTAGGTTGGAAAAGACCTTTAAGATCATCCAGTCCAACCATTAACCCACACTACCAAGTCTACTCTAAGCCAATCAAGGGTAGACTAGACTAAACCATGTCCCCAAGTGCCACATCTACGCGTTTTTTGAACACTTCCAGGGCTGGGGACTCCACCACCTCTCTGGGCAGCCTGTTCCAACTCTTGACCACCCTTTCTGTGATGAAATTTTTCCTAATTTCCAACCTAAACCTCCCCTGGTGCAGCTTAAGCCCAGAATTAACTAGAATTAACTAGAATTAACTCTTAGATGCTATTTTGATAGCTACATGGAGTAGAAATTGGTAGAAACCAAAATGAAATGCACCACTGAGCTGCAGAGCACTGGAGCACCTTCATGTAGAAATGGGATGAGCATGCCACTAATTTCAGCCTGTCTTGCCAGCACTGGGTTTACTGGAGGGCCACCTGCAATATCTTCTGGCGTGACGTATAATGAGCAGTGCTGGCCACAGATGAAAGAGGCTCTGTGGTAGGGCTTGGTGCTATGGAAACTCCCCAAGCTTTGCTGTCCAAGCCATCCAGCGATGGCTGCATTAGCAGCTCTCTGCTCTCAGACCGCGCTGAGCTGAGACACCATCACAGTGCTGCTGTAGCAGGTGTCTTTCTGACAGTGACAGGTCCCAACAGCATGTGGCTATTAAAGATCCCATGCTAATTTCAAAACGTACCTTTAAGCTCTAATCTTGACTCACTTTCCAGGATTTTTTTTTTTTCTTAGAGGAAACCCACCCCCTATCTCCTGTAAAGCATCACTTGGATCTGGCATTTGCTCTTAAACTTCTGCCACATTGTATCTCCAAGGAAACCATTTCAATAATGATATATCAATGCCCATAAGTACTCTAAAGTGTTTTAAAAACCAGCCCTAAGTGCTTGATTTACCTTAAGGCACCCCATGCATGTCCCCAACAGATTAGAGCTTCTTGTCTTTCCCTTCTAGTTCCCCAACAATTAAAATTGTCCTGTACTTTTTGCCCATAATGCCCAGCATGATTAAAAAGCCTTTATTTTTGTAGTGGCTTGATGATTTATAGACAATGAGATTTTTATCAGTAGAGCACCACATTAAGAAAATGCTTGTTAATTATCTGCTGGTTAATATGATAATTTAGCAAAAAAACAACACCTATTAAGAGCTTCTCATTAGGTGAAATGCTTCTCATTTTTAACACACAAAGTGTCCAAGTTAATGAGGTTCACCTTCGATTTGTAGCTTGCTCAGAGATTAAAAGCTCCCTCCATTTATAACTCTTCACATCGCTCCATTTGTAAAAGCCGACACAAGCCAAGCTCGAATACCTGACTGCTGCACTGCCTCTTCAAAGGCGGGACGACAAAAACCCATCTCCCTTCATGAAAGCCTTTTCAGCCCAACGCACCTCTCCGTCAGTCCCCTGCTGTTTCTATTTTTGCGGAGCTGGCGTTACTGAGGTGGAAGTTAGACAGAACCAGAAGCAAACCAGATGCCCACGGTGTTAGGGACAATTTCAGGACTACTCTGCCAGCTCTGTGTCACCGAGACCAACCTCTGATCTCACTGACATCAGTGCAAACCTAAGTCCACTGAAACTGGTGGAGTTTGTCACTTCCAGAAAGATCAAACTTTGGCTACATGGACTGGAATTCCTTCCTTTCATTCCCCATTTGAGGAAAGACTATTTTGGGGGGGTAAATCTGGTATATGCAACAGTTTGGGGCAGTTTTACCTTAGGGACTATGGTGGGGAGCGGATTATTTAGAAGGAGGGGTCTTGCATTCTGGAAAAGTAGCTCCCTCATGAGATGCCTCCCATGAGTGTCATATTTGCAAATCTCAAGCCCTACAGAACATGTTCAGATACAGCTTCATCCTTTTCTCCCCTTTCTGAGCACCTTCTCCTGGATAAGGCCATGTGGCTGTGCTGAGGCTTTTTTTTCTGCAGGACAACATAGTTTTTTTTCATGGAGAGCCTGACCTTTACAGGAGGGGGCAGGAGGCAGCTACTACTCTTCAGGAGTCATTTTGCAATTCAGAAGTACATCTTATCCACTTTGGCCAGCTGGAGAATGCTCTAAACCCCCAGTAAGTACTCTTAAATTCCACCTGTGTTTCTTCCTTTCTCATTTTGGAGCAGATAGCAAATTCCATCTGCATGCTAAAAGCACATACCATCCACTGTTTGTGTGTGAACAAACATTAGAAAGGTTTAGGGAAAATATTTGTGATCAGACTCTTCTTCCCCAAATTAAGATTTCCTGTTGCTGTGTTTTTTTCCCCTCACCATTTCTTCCAAACTTTGCCACCCACAATGAATATTCAGGCTGACCTTGTATAAACTGAACGATGAAAAGAAATTCCTTCGTCTTCCCCTTTTACACCCTTCCTTTTCATCCTTCAGCTATTCAACCCTTGCCTCTATCCAAACAGATCAGCCAGTTTAATTTCATAGTGGCCCGTGGATTAAAGATGGTATCAAGCCTGTGCAATGACTGTGATAATCAGATTGCGAGGGTCCACGTTTATCTCACTGGGGAAGTAGCAGCTTAGATAAGCTCCACACTGAAGAGAAGGGCTCTTTTTGTTTTGGGATTTTTTTCTATCAGTCTTGCAAACTCATCCTGAAATCCGAGCCGCAAGTTGGGTCCTCTCTGTCTTACAACACGTCACTAGTAATAAAGGCTCAGCAGCCCAAATGAAGAACTTCTTGACAGCTCTGTAAAATATACTGTCTTCAAATTATGCCTTTGGGGACCTGTCTCCCACCTCGCTGCTGTCAAGAGGCTGGTGAATGTGTTGCTGCCTGGAAATGAGTCAACAATTTGAGCGGGCAACTGGAAGGAGTAAAACCCAGTGCATGCTGTATTTGATGAATGCCAAGGCGACGAGAAGGAAAAGAAAGAAGAACTTCCTTTTGTCACTGCAGTTAACAAATCTGTCTCTGAATACAGACAGCAGCTGCAGCACGCAGGAAGAGGGCACTTTACGCATTGCCCTTTTTTAGGACAGATCACTTTAAACACTTTAGTCACGCTGCTTTAATCATCTTCTGCAAAGCCTGAATAATCACAGTCTTCTCACGCAACCCTTGTAAGTGAGCCCCTCTAGGCTGCACGGTCATGTAAATAAATAATTACATCAAAAATTCTACATTAAAAGGACATTAAGGCTACAAAGACGAGCTCTCAAAAGTTGGGAAAGGGCAGAATGTTGGTCGCCCGTGCCCACGTGGGTACATGCATTAGGATAAAGGCTCTAATTGCACAACGGTGGGGGACAGGAGGCTATCATTTAGGCTGCCTCTCATGAGATGCTCCCATGGCCTGGTAGATCACCTTTCTCATACATCTGGCTGGTTACAAGCTCGGTACTTGTTTCTTTGGCATTACATTATATCGAACATACTAGAGAATGCAATTAAACGGTTGTGTTTTAGACAGGGTCTGTGAAGTTCTTCAGGGAGAGCAGGAAACCGCGGTTTGCAGTTATCCCACCTACAAAGTAAAGCAGGTTTGGTAACAGTTCATAAAGTGCTGACATTTTTGAAATAGGGCAATAGATGGAGACATGCATGCCTTACAGACTAGACGTGGACAAGGCAATTTATTGCTCTGTTGCAATAGGGCACACTTACTGCCAGGAACCTCCTGAGAAGAGGCAGCAGAGCCCCTGGAGATGAGTGTCTGCCCATGGCTGGTGAACCTTTCTAAGGGAAATCCCTGGATCATCATCAAGGAGATGACCTTGAGCAACCTCATCTAAATTCAAATCTGGATCCAACTTTGGAGTTGGCCTTGCTTTGAGTGGGGAGCTGGACCAGAGACCTTCAGACGTCCCTTCCAGCCCAAGTTATTTTGTGATTCTGTACTGTTTCCTGTTGACTGTGTTGCATTTTCACCTAAAACTTTAGGGTTTACCAAATCTCCAGTTTCCTTTGACTTATTAAGGGAAGCAAAACTCTCATAAAGACCCTATTTTCTTAAACAGGTTCTGTCTCCTCTGCTGCAGAGGAGATGTGAAGGCTGTGGTTTGCAGCAGTGGTCCACGGCAGAGCTGTGGCACCAGGTGAAGCGATGAAGTGGGTGAGATACCGAAGGGGAGAAAAGCTGATGCCAGGATTTAGGCAGGGAAATGTAGAGCTGGTTTGAAATTTTGGCCCAAAATGTTTTCCTGGTGGAAAAGCATGATTGAGCAGGAATGCTGATGATGATTAGGATAGGGTTTTAAGTGACAGACAGCTAAATTTGGACACTCATTTGAAGATGGGAAAAACCAGAAGTTCAAAGGTGTGTGATTGTCCCATTAATCTGCCTCTTACCTTGTGACTATTTCAGTTATTTATCTTTTGCTAAAACTTGGAACAATTTCAGGAGAGCTTGATTCTGCTTGATTCAGAGCAGGGACTAAAGCTTGGCCTAAGCTCATTCCAGAAATAAAACCCAGCCACGACTCTACTTCTTTTTGCCCCCTCATCCAGTGCAGAAGATCTCAGATTCATTAAAATATTTTAAAAATGAAATCTTGGTTATTAATTTCTCCTCATTCAAAAGAGAATTTTTGTTTTGTGGCCAGCCCTATTTCAGCCCTGACTCAACCACAAAAGTCCCTTCGTCTTGCACACACAGAAAGTAATTTACACTAAAATCTTCTTTGTTGACCATCCATCGAAAGCAAGTGGTCTACTTAGTAAAAATGCTGAATAGTTAAAATTGCAACTAAAACAAATGACACCTTAGAGATCTAACAAAGAAAGCTCTAAAAAGGCTCACCTTTTGGAAAAAATGGGTCATGGCAAGCTCAAATCAAACAGTCATAACTGATATATGTTTTTTATCTGTGTCTCAGCTCCTAGCATTTACTGTGAGGATCATACTACAGCTTCATCTCAAGAGAGTGTTTTGAAAGTAAATTCATTCATACTAGTGAAACTTCTGGCATGGGGGATCAGCAGAGAAAAGAATTTGAAATTTATAGTACCGCCTTTTGAGCAAGGCTCATACACTGTGCAGAAAAATAAGGGATGCACTTATCCACTGAATGACAGGGAGAAACCTGGTGCCTGACTCAATAAGCACGTTGTATCCTGTGAGCCAAGTTCTGGAGACAAAACCCATGCAACCATGTAATTAAGATTATAATATAATGAGTATATATGAAAGGGGTTGAATTAAAGTATGTACACTGGCAATTTTTGGCATTTCCTAGCTTTGATTTTAAAATTCCGAAATTCATTTTTCTCAGGGTTATAAATAAACTTCCTCTTTTTCTCTTTTCTCCTTTTTTTTTTAAGGAAAAAGGCTACATTTCCATGAATTCCTCCTTCTTGCCTGCTCTGTTGGTTGTCACTAGGATTTGTCTCAGATTCATCCTGCAGAGCTCCTTTGCTTATGCTAACACTGATGGGGTGACAGTACACTGTGTGTCAATCAGCATGTGAGGAGTATAAAAGTCTCATTTATATCTGCTGACAGTGGAGAAAGAGTGAGATGGGAGCACCAGGCTACGTCTGCGCTGGCAAACTAACAGAGGCCAGAGCTTAGGCTGGCAGCACCAACATGTGGTCATCCAAGTTGTGAGCATGATTCTTGGTGAGGTTTTGGTCCAAGCCCACTAGTACAGTCCCAAAATGATGCCTTGTCATGGTTGGGGTTGCAGCAAATGTCTGTCCCATCACTCCAGGTACTCTCAACAAACACGATCATTGTAGGTTCCTTCCAACTGAAATAATCTGTTTTGTTCTGTTCTGTTCTGTTCTATTCTATTCTATTCTATTCTATTCTATTCTATTCTATTCTATTCTATTCTATTCTATTCTATTCTATTCTATTCTATTCTATGCTCTCTTTCTTCAGTCATTGCCTGGGGAGCCAAAAGGGTCCCTAATGAGTTTATGGAGAAAAGTTTCCTTGCTCCAAGTTCTCATCCTAAATAAGAAGGGACTGTTGCAAGGAAAGTCCCAAGTTGCTCTCGCTGTGGTGGCCTAGCAAATCTTCAAGTGTCCCTGTTTTACCCGGCTGCTTTCCTGGATGGGTGAGGGGAATGAGCATGGCCAGTGCAAACAAACTGCTCGGGGGATGTAGTCACCATGTACTAACAAGACTTTCTTGAGTAATTGGAAAGCTGAAGTTTTTGGAGGTTTTTTAACTTAGCAAATACACGACCCACAGGGAGCGGGAAAAGCCATTCCCCAGACATCAGAATGACTCTGTCTCTCTTCTCTCATGTCAAATCCCTATTCTAAAGCAGGGAAGATGCAGTGCTTCTCTGCCTAGAAAGCTGTAAGAATCTTTTTTAATGGTTTGTTCGATGCATTTTGGCTTGGAATGAGTTGCACTCATTTCTTATTGAAACCCGAGTTTCCTCCCCTCCTCCCTGCTTCCACCTCCTCTGGCAAATAATAACACAAATAACTAACCAGCCTGCAGCAGACACCCAGCTTGGGAAGCATCAGCTGGGCCAATTAAACTTTGGCAAAGTAATAAAGATCAGAAAACCGGGTGTGAGCAGCCCAAGTTGCCTGACAGCTTCAAGTAGCAGCTGAGAATGATGCTTGGCATCAGGAAAAGCTGAAGCAAATGAGTTCCCCTCTAACTACCTTAATGGTCATTTGCTGAGCCCGCTGTTGCCCTCACCTGCTTCTCCTGTTGACCTCCTGGCGAGGCCTGACCCTGAGACATTATATTACATCACTGTACAATGACGGTAAATGTTGATTCCGTTGGTTAAGTCTAGATCTTACTCCTTCGTGTTACTAATTCAGCACCTTTTAAAATGCACTTAGCTCAGAGACTGCTCTTACCCCCATGCATCACTTCACACTTAGCCACATTAAATTTCATATTCCACTCCTGAGCCTATTCACCTTCTCTATTAAGATCAGCCTGCAAAATTGTTACGTCCTTCTGAGTCTTAAGCACTGCCCTTATTTCATTATCTCCAGCAAATTCAATGACCTCCCATGCCTGAATCATTAATAAAAAACACTACAGGGTACCAGCCCAAATGAAGATCCTTGTGAGATTTTATTTTCCAGCTCTGCAGAACATACATGATTCCAAACCACCTTTCTACAAGACCAGATACAAAATTAAAAAGGAAAAAAAAAAAATACAGTCATGTCTGCATTAGTTTCTGTCTGTATAGATGGACAACACTGCATAAAAGCCTCTTCCCTTGCTGGCCAAAGGAAGGGTCTTCTCATCACAGGATGTTGCAGCCATGGATGGTTATTTCAACCGTGAACTTTGGTCTAGCAATGACATATAGCTTTGGCCAAAACTGTTCGTGGTGTTGGACTGCTATCAGGTGTTATGGTTTCTGTTTACGGGTCACAAATGAGGCCAGAAGTATTGTTTTAACCCCTGTAAATCCAGGTTGAGTGATGATCTGTATCCCAAAGAGAGACACTGCGGATCCCACTGTATTTGATAAGAAGTTGCCAGGTCAGTGCCTTGTTTTAAACTTATCCAACCTTGCCAAGTCTTGAGCTAAATGTGTGATGTGCTGGTGCTGTCTTGTTATGTATCTGCAAGGTGTCTTTATTGCAGGTCAGCAACTGGGAAAGCGGTGACACATAGTCTGAGTGGAAAGCACTATTCTCTGCAATGATCATAGAATCATAGAATCGTTTAGGTTGGAAAAGACCTTTAAGATCATCCAGTCCAACCATTAACCATTAACACTACCAAGTCCACCACTAAACCAGTTAAGGGGAGAGTCATAATTTCATCTTTCCTGGCTTGGTGGCTGGATGATTTTTTAATGAAAGTAAAAACTAGGAATCATTAAGGTTGGAAAGGATCTCTAAGATCATCAGTCCAACCATCAACCCAACACTACCATGCCCACTAAACCATGTCCCAAAGTGCCACGTCTGCCTGCTTTTTGAACACTTCCAGGGATGGGGACTCCACCACCTCTCTGGGCAGCCTGTTCCAATTCTTGACCACCCTTTCAGTGAAGAAATTTTTCCTAATTTCCAATCTAAACCTCCCCTGGCGCAGCTTGAGCCCATTTCCTCTCATCCTATCGCTACCTACTTGGGAGGAGAGACCAACACCCACTTCGCTACAACCTCCTGTCAGGGAGTTGTAGAGAGTGATAAGGTCTCCCCTCAGCCTCCTCTTCTCCAGGCTGAACACCCCCAGCTCCCTCAGCCGCTCCCCACCAGCCCTGTGCTCCAGACCCTTCCCCAGCTCCGTTGCCCTTCTCTGAACATGCTCCAGCACCTCAATGTCTTTCTTGTATTGAGGGGCCCAAAACTGGACACAGTATTCCAGGTGCACCCTCACCAGTGCTGAGTACAGGGGGACAATCACTTCCCTGCTCCTGCAAATATGAGTAATTTTCTCTTGTGCAACCAAAGTTTCAAAGGACTACAGCACCAGTACTGGTAATCTGGCATGGTGTTAACCTGTACACCTTTGACAAACCAGAGTGATTCAGGAAAGAGCAGCAAGAGCGTCAAGGAGTAGATGTGCCGTTTCACTAGGCAATGACAGGTCGGAGCACATCCTAAGAGACTGAAGATCTCTGAAGTGTGTAAAAACCAGAGAGGCAGAGAAAACTATGTTGTGCAGTAAACCAGACTGTGACTAGGAGAGGATAGTGCTTCGGGCTAATTATTAGAGATATCAGTTCCTGGTGATCGGGGTGCAGGACAGTCACCAAGAAAAATGATAGACACTCCAGCACTTGGACTTATTACTAAGGGTACATTCCTACTGTGCTGTAGCGACCCTGCCTCTGGCTGGAGGCCAGGGTGGTATTCTCAGCTCTGAAACTAATTTCCAATATGATCTTGGAAAGTCAGCTCTCCTCCCTATGTCTCTTGTTCCCTTTACACGTTGTCTTAACTATTTGAATTTTAAGCTCTACAGAGCAGAGATGATCTACTTAATTGTGTTGTGTCTAGCATAAGGTGGCCTTGATTTTTTGGCACTGCTGAAATAAAAACTATATTTTTAAAGATGCTCTGTGGAGCAGACCTGCCACAGGGAGACAGACTGCCTGAGAGGAGAGTTGATTTTATGAATACAATACGAAGTTTGCCCTTGGGATCCTTCTGTCTGTTGTTGCTAATGATCAGTGATTTTCCTGTTCATCCGGTATCGAAAGCAACAGGGAAAAGCAGTGAATGGCCCAGCTGCATTATGAATGAGATGGACACGCAGCTGGGATTGAGATGGGTTGCCCTGACTAAGATGTCACCCTCTCTGCTCACCCACCCTGGGAAGTCAGATCAGTCACTGCTCCCGCAGCAGCCATCCCTTCTTACTAATTGGCTCTGTAGATGTTGTAGCTGTTTGGTGGCTTGAATACTGAATGTGCAGACCCTGGGTCCTCCTCTGATGGCAGACCTTCCGGGAGGGGTGGTGAAGCAGGGCTGGAAGAAAGGCTGCCCATCATCAGAAGGAGCAAAGACAGCCTCAAGGCTTGGTTTGACTGCAGGAAAAAGCGTATTTGTGGACGTTTGAAGCTTCATTATTGATCAGCACCTAAAAAGATCTAAGAAACAAAGGCTTCCTCCTCTTTAAAGTTCACTTGCAGAAAATGGTATCACTTGTTACTTGGGAGTCTGCTTCCCAGGGAAAGGTTGATGTGCTGTGTGTTCCCACTTTGCACAGGCCATGTGAGGGTGGGAACAACACTTTGTAGCATGGAGGAGGAAGCACTTGAAAAGGAGAAAGATTTCTCTCTTCAGACCCTTTCTCCACCTGAATTGAGAGGGAGGACCAGGGGTGGTCTGAGAGTGAAAGATTATTTCTGTCTAATCAGCTCCACTGAGCATCTGCCAGAGAAATCCTCCACAGTGGTGAAGGCTTCCTTCACAGAGATTCCCTACGGGTAAGTCACTTGGCTGACTTGTATTTAGTTTCTTTGATGGTAAACCACAATTCTTTTGCCAGGTTGCTATCAAATTCTGCATTCGATGTAGAAGTAAGGTTAGAAATGCAAATACTGTCTTGAAAAGAGGACACCTAGGTTTTCTGTCTGTTACGATGTGGGTTGTTGGAAGCCAAGCTGGCTCTCCTCCACACAGGAGATGGTGTTGGAGGTCCCCAGATAGTGAGTGTTGCTACTCTAAGGGCAAATAAGGGTGTAGTTAGGGTTGTATGGAAGGTGACAAAACTGTGGAGATAGCATGCACCAAAATCAAGGAGCAGGGAAGGGGCAGAAGTTGGCATCAGGCACCACATCAAGGAAAGGGCCTGGGAAAGCAGCAGGCACAGCTGAATCACGTTCAAGTGACTGGTCAGGGACAGAGACCAGGAACAACAGAGCTGGATCAGTGCGCAAGAGATATGGGCTTGGGTGGATTCAGAGCAAGGATTCAGGGTACAGGACAGGGCTTCGAAGCTGTCCCCTATATCACAGAGATGTTTTTCACAAGTGCCTGCTTGGTGGCTGGCTGCTGACTGTAAATCCGGTGGGATCTGTTTTGGGTTTAGCCGGCAAGCAGCGGCAGCCTGCCTGCAAAAGGGCTTGTCCCTATATTGCAGTTTCTCATTGCATTATTTAAGCACCAACCAAGTAGCATGGTGATATGAGACAGATCCTGCCCCAGAAAGCTTTCAGCACCACTGTTTCTCTGATGTGCACCGTAGCTGCTCACAGCTTGGCAGAGATGAAATTCCCAACCTTTCTACCCCAGAAACTCTGCTGTTTGAGCTATAGGAAGGCTTGTTTGCTGATTGCTATATGGACTGTGATAAAGTTGTATCGGTTGTACAGTTTGGATTCCATCTCCTAGTGGGGTTTTAGTACTTATTTTTCAGAGCTGGTTTGTTACAGTGCTGTGGTCATTTCGTTTTTAGAAGTTGTTGATAATTTTTCATAATTTACCGTGCCTCTGCTGAGCCTCTCTCTAGGATTTCTGTGTGGTTTATGAGAGGATTTTTCTCCATAACAACCCCTTGTTCCCTTCTGCCACTGATCCTGGGGTTTCCCTCAATGGATTTAATAAAAATGCTCTTCAGGCTTTTTATCAATTGAGAAAAATGAGCCTGCCTGCCTTGCTGCGGCTCTGCAAACTTTCCAGCTGATTTTGTGACACTGCAACCAATTCTGTTCTAACGCCCTGTGACGTTGGAAGCGCAGTTTTGAATTCGCTGCATGCTGAGAGCAAATGGGGGACGGAGAGAAAGTTCCTCTGTGGATCCTCATAACTGCACGGAGGATGCACGTATAAAATGCAAGCATGGCATTGCAACAAGCTGGCTGGAGCAGATGGAGTCCCCACTGGCTTCTGCTGGACTGAGCTGAAACTGCTCCAGTGTGCACTGTGTGCCCTATACTGATGACTTCTGATGTATTTTTCCTTTAGCCCAGGTAGCAGGTCCTTAATTCCATGTCTGAGCTCCAGCTCAAGGGAACAGCACAGCTGTGGATTTGCTGGGGTTTTTTCCCTAAATGGACCATGTTCCTTGTGGTGTACAGGTTTCCTGATAACTCTGTTTTCTGGTATGGCAGGTGTTAGAAGGGGATTTGATCATGTGGCTCCACTAGCTGAAGCCCAGTTGATGATTTGGACCCAGAAAGGGTACTGGAGAAGCCAGTTCCCTTGTGGACCCTGTCCATTGTCTTGGGGAGATGCCCCTTAGGTGGACAGAGATGCTCAGTTGCACGACTGCTAGCAGCCATGGCGTTTTTGGTGAAGTGGCTGCCTGGAGAGGGGTTGGCTGATGTGCCCACCTTACCCCATCTAGACCCTTATGAGATTTCAGTTCTCTGCCAGTGTCCTGTAACTCCTCAGCTAACTGGTTTTGCTGCAGCTCAAGCTGCAGCGTCCAGTATGTTGTCTCTGCGATGGTGTGTCAGCCAGCATGATGATGCTTGGGGTCTCCTTGCCCCATTTGCCACCAGGGCTCTGCAGGATCTCAAGGAAGTCAGCAATACTAACAAACCTGGTGGTCCTTGCACTGGCATTGGCACGAACTGAAGGACTCAGGACTGATTCAGGGAATTTTCAGCCCTTGAGACATAACTATAGCTGCGGCAGACTTGCATGCTCGTAGGCTGGTTGCCAGGGGAGGAACATGAAACACCCACTGAACAGCAGGTTACACTGACACAGAGAATGGGAGTGCTGGTGGAGCAAGGGCTGCAAGACTTGGTTGAGAGCCAAACCCATTTCCTTTTACCAGGTCTCCAGTCCTGTGCAGCTCAGGCTGTGACAGTGACACGCAGTCATGACCACTGAATCCCCTTCGCTAATGACAGCCGCTCGGCGGTGCATCTCACCCTGAGCTGAACTGAGTTAACAATCTGTTCCCAGTGAGCCAAGATGTGCCTGCTTATTTACCAGACTTCAAGCCTCTGGCAAGTTGCCCGTTCAACATGTAGATGGGAGCTATATTAACTCCATCATTGCCATCAACAGGGTGCACAAGTAGTGCTAGGAAATGCTCTTGGTCCTCCTGTCACACTCTATGGTTTTCCTAAATGCCTGAGGTTTGTTCTGGAGGGTTGAGAAGTACTTTATGGCTGTGGAGTGGGGAAAGCAAATTTTGTTTGTCCAGAATTTCCCAAAATGAAGGCCATATCCACATTATGATTTCCAAGAAGGACTTAGGTACCATCTGTAGTACGCAGCAGGCTTCCCCGCAGTGATGAGCAGCTCAGATCATGTGTTGCGTAGGACCACCACATCTAGATTCCCTATAGTTGATGGAGGGTGGTAGGCTTCATGTCTGGAGTATGTGCAATAAGGGGGCTCCTCAGACAGCCTGTCCACCTCTCTACATTGACAGTAGATGATGGTCTGACAGCCTTGGATAGCAGAAAGTCAAAATCACTCTTCTCTTGAATTAAAACACAGCCCTAAATTAAATCCACACACCAGGGCAGGCAGCTTAAGTGCAGTCTGGTATGTCTGTCACGTGGTTACCTGTCCTTGTGGCTGAGTGGTCTCCACAAGCAGGTGGATGTCTCCAGACCTACCAAGGCAATAAATGGCAGGACCCCTGCACATCCCACATTAGAGGAACAAAGTTATTTCATACTTTGGTTGCGCCACCTTCCAAGGTGACTCTGCATCCCTATCGCTCCTTGTTCAAAATTTCCGCTCTCTAAACAAATTCTTCTACAATGAAAAGAAAATTTATTATTACATCTGAATTTCAGGCCATATCTGTTTGATTCTTTCTCCTTGAATTTATGATATCTTCTGTCTGTCCTGTGTTGCCGTTTATGCAGTGCTTTCTCCCTATACCTCCTTCTCCTCCACTCTCTCCAGGTTACCTGTGTCCCACCTATGACTGAAAGATTTAGCCTAAGACCTTCCCCTAAAGATAATGGTGAAGGGGTCATGTTTGTGTTGATATTAAACAAGGACTTTTACAGCAGGGTGCCTTGTTTGCTCTCCTTAAACTGCACCCATCTTCTAAGGAAATCAGTGTGGGCAATGTTGGCAAGGGCAGCACTGGCCCCAAGGCCCATGGAAATCCTACCCAGTCCAGGAAGAAATGATCTGGCAGGACCATGCAATGGATACCTGTCAGTAAACCACACCAAAGTCCTTGGTCATGAGACCAGGTGGCCCAGCACAGATCGCATCCACATACTAAACTGTGTTCTCCTGTAAATCAGGATGGCCCCATCCAAACAGTCTGCTGGAGACATCCTTTGGCATGAACTTTCCTCCCGAATGAGCCTGGGTATTGTCCTCACACAAAGGACGTCTTTCATTCTCCCGACACTTGAGTCTACTCTCTAAGCTCGAGGTGTCTGAAAGTACTGGAGCAGTGCTGAAGGGCAGCGTCTTGGATTTCAGTCCTGTGCTCTTTGGATGGGAAGATTAGCCAGGATTTGAATTGCCTGATCATGCTTTGCTCCTGGGAAAGTGACTCAGGCAAATGCTCGCTGCTGCCCCTTTTTTACAGCAGCAGTGAGCTGAACTGCTTGTGAACAGCACTTCTCCTGCCCCTCGGAGCTGGGAACTCAGGAACAGCGGCAGCAGGGTGCTAAACCACTCGCAAATAGCAATTCCTCCCTGAGAGCCCAAGCCTGGGACAAACACTGAATGAAATTGTAATTAATGCAGTTCCACATCACTTGACTCCATGCTCTGCAACAGCATGTTGCAAACACTGATTCTCCTCTGCAGTAGGGAGCTACTTATTTGAAGATACTTCATATGTATTTGTGTATATACATATATATATATTTTAGATACACCTATTATATATACTTATATATATATTTTATATATATATAAATATTTGATCTCTTCTGCTCTTTAAGGCTATGAACCAATGTATGAATGTCTGTCTTATGGTTCCTGGCCATATGAAGGTTTTGGTAGAAGGTTGTAAGATTTTTATCTTTTCATTTTAAGGCTATGCAGACAATGTCTTTTGTATCTACTTTAGCATTTCCCTGGTTAAAAGTGAATATAGCAATCCTAATGCAAAAGTAAAGCCAAAAGTGGATCTTCTTTGATGGCTTATCCCTGACAAATCAAAATGAAATGTACCTGGGACTCCCATTCTGTGCGAATCTTTCCTCATTTTTCTGTCTGTTTCTAAGAAATAAATGTATTATTATGTAAAACGCGCTTGAGACTAACAGCAGACCCTCCCATAGTCTGGCTGATTACTTTCCAGAGGGGAGCAGTATTTTGTATGTGTATATCCACCAGATGAATCTGGTTACAGCCCTCCTCCGTTATGGGATCAAACCTGCTCTTCTCTGGCACGCGCTTCTTACTCCTCTGAGAAAGCTGAATTTGTTCTTCATCTCATCTGTGCTTTCAAGAACTAAGACTAAAGCTGTTCTTAGGCTTATGAAGCTCTGTCCATACAGCAAAGCACTAGCTAAAAGAACGTGGATTTGCTGCATGACATGCAGGTGGTACCCATGCATATGCCTAAAACAATGACTGAAATGCACCACTGCAGTGTGTTCATCCACAGAGGCAGAGCTCAGGGCAGGAAATGAAGACATGTCCATTAGAGCTGCAATATGAATTTGGGCAGTAGAATATGTAGTGGTTGCTTGGCTAGGAGTCTGTCCAGCCTGGAACCCAGAGATTTGCCATCCCCTTTAGTGATCATAGAATCATAGCATCATAAGAGAATTTAGGTTGGAAAAGACCTTTAAGATCATCCAGTCCAACCATTAGCCTAACACTGCCAAGTCCACCACTAAACCGTGTCCCTAAGTACCACATCTACATGTCTTTTGACTACCTCCAGGGATGGAGACTCAACCACTTCCCCAGGCAGCCTGTTCCAATGCTTGACAACCTTTTTGGTGAAGAAATTTTTCCTAATATCCAATCTAAACCTCCCCTGGTGCAGCTTGAGCCCATTTCCTCTCATCCTATCGCTACCTACTTGGGAGGAGAGACCAACCCCCACCTCACTACAACCTCCTTTCAGGTAGTTGTGGAGAGCAATAAGGTCTCCCCTCAGCCTCCTCTTCTCCAGGCTAAACAACCCCAGTTCCCTCAGCCGCTCCTCATAAGGCCTGTGCTCCAGACCCTTCACCAGCTTCATTGCTCTTTTTTGGACACGCTCCAGCACCTCAAGGTGTTTCTTGTAGTGAGGTGCCCAAAACTGAACACAGTGCTGTCCAGCTGAAGGATGACCATGTAGCAAATGGATGGGGTAACCCCTGATATCATCTGGATGTTGGTCGTAGACTGACAAGGCTACAGAGTTGAGTTTCAGCAGGACTGAGCACCTCTGGCTTCACCCTGTGCTTAGATGGATACGGGCCAGCTCCCACAGGCTGGTGGCCATTGGGGCATTGCTGCGCTGAGGTGATATGACCTACCTTCCTCATACAGCTCTTACGATCACGGAGCCAGAAAGGGTTTGTGTCTGGCCCGCTGAGGAGAGAGGTATTGGATCTCAGGTCTGTCTGCCTCCATCTCTGCCCTTGGAGGGTGAGCACTACCTGTGGAGAGACAATGCAAAGAGAAGAGAGGGGGTTGCTTCTTATAATGGAAGCTCTTCTCCCCTCCCCCTGGAAGAGCAACTATTTCCAGTAAGTGAGCAGGAAGACTAGCCCCTGCCACCAGAGAGTATTTAGAAGTAATTGAATCACTGGATTAGCTAATGCAGCATCCATTAGGAGTCCATGCCATTCCCAGAGGACTCCACAGCCGTAAAGGAGCACAAGGAAGCCCTGAGTATTTCATGAATGTACATAAACCTCCTGCTTCCAGGCTATAACTTGCTTCCTGGGTGACATCATGAAGGTGCTGTTGGCCCTCCTCCATTTCCCTTAGCACGAGGTCTGAGGTTGTCCAGATGGCCCTGAAAGGTAAAGAGAAGCCAAAGCAGTTGCTCACTCCTGTTATAACTGATGTGGGTGTAGAGGAAATGACAGCAGAGCTCCCAACTTGGCTCCTTTCAGGGTTGAGAAGAGCAGTTGGAGTGTGCAGAAGCACTTGGGCATATCTGGGCTGGGGAGGCTTGCGCGGGGAGAAGCAGCCGGCACCAGACTTGGCCCAGGGCATGGCGCGCCTGGCAGATGGCAGGAAGGAGTGGGTGTGCGATGTGATGAAAGATTTAAACACAGAAGGCCAAGTCCTCAGCCAGGGGAAATGTGGCTTGCCGAGGATCCACTGACAGCTATTTCCATTCGGTGGCCGAAGCTTGTGCTAGCCACAGTGTTATTTCAGCTGGTTTCTGGCACTAAATCCATGGTGGGGATTTTCTGTGTTTTGAGCTGGTTCTCTTCCTTAAGGAGCAGCACCACCCTCCAGATGCTACAAACTTAGTCTGTGTTTAGAGTTCCGGTGGAGGGAAAAAGGAGGAGCCAACTTGGGTGATGGAGCAGAGATTTCAGTGCTGTAGGTGGGTCTGAGGCTTCACCTTCTTCCAGATGGGTGTGCTGGGTTCAGAGTGGGTAAAATTACTTTAAACAGTATAGATTTCATGCCAAGACCATGCTTTCCAAAAAGAGAAGTGCAAGTCCAGCCACATGAGAGGCTTAAATCTCAGCAAAACAATATACGGGGTTGCTAATCCCAATTCACTTACACAAGCTGCTCTATCCTTTCTTCCACTTTTAAGTGTCCTTATTTAACAAGTGAAATAGCTAAAAGTTTGCATGACCGAGTCTTGGCTGGTGAGCCATTTCTCTGTCTCTGCCTCTCTCTCTCTCCCATGGTGACCAGTTCACACATGCAACGATGGGTTGCCTTGTGTTGCTGTGGGAAGGGGAGGCCCTATGGCAATCTAAATATAGATGCACATAAGGAAACAAATGCTGCCCTTGTAAATTTTGCCATCAGCAGCTGTAGTGGGACATACTATTGCTTAGCAGGAGATTAGTTTTGTAGGCTCTGTGTGTCTAAAGGGAGAATCATCTATTGTTTGCCATTTAAGATTTATTGCATCTCCGTTTAGACTGAATAATTTATCCTGAATGAGCCCTGAAACCCTTTGCCAGTTAAAGGGAGAAAAACACTCCCCAGAAAAAAGCTTCACCCTAATAGGAAAAAATCAGCAGGCAACAGACAGAGCAGAGGGGGTAGGTGATGGGTGGCGGCTGGTTGCACTGTTGGAGACCTCAATGGTTATGTATCTTTTGTCATTACTTTATAATGATGAACTCCGTCGTTAGGAGCCATTCATTACCGCTTAGCCTGTGTGATCTGATGCTGATTTGATAGGATCCAATTTAGCATCTCACTCTGGGCTCCATTCCATAGCCATTTGGGTTTGGATGTAAAAGGCAGTTTGATGCCGCCTTGATAGTGTTTTAAACTGCCGTAAAAAATGCTGGCGCAGCAGTTCAATAGTCATCTGACTAGGGGCGACATCGTGGGCTTGCACTTTGAGGCAGCTGCTTTTCTTTGTCCGAAAACAGGCTTAAGGTGCATGGAGGGTAGCTTGTGCCCATTTTTGGATCATTTAGGTGGTGAAATACTTGGGCAGGCAGTGCAAGGAAGAGGGTGACCCTGCACCGGCTGCTGGGGCTCACCCAAATGGAGGAAATTTCAGAGGCAAAACTGCAGGACACTGTTCTCCACCACTGAGATGTGTGTGTGGGCATGGCTTCTAGTTTCATCCCAGTTTAAGACAAGAGAAGAAGTCTGAAATTTCCTATGTTTTGGGGGAAAGAAAATTACAGATTCAAGACCTATCTCATTTGTTTACCATTTCTTGGTGACTCTTGAGATCAAGCTGTTTCCGCTGCCATATCACTGGGGCTGGGCTTATGGTTTTTGGATAGAGCAAAACTTGCCCTAAACTTCATCATCAGACTGGTTTTGGTTTTTTTTTCCTTTTTTTCCCACTTAGATATCTGACTTTAATGCCACTTTTGAACTTTCTGGTTCTTGAATCAAATGCAGCAAAGCACTCCTGTTTCCATCCAAGTGGAAGTGAAGATAGGGAAGATTCTTCTAGGAACTCAGAGTCATCAGACACATGGACCCAAACATCTGAGGGCAGCTTTTCTCTAGATCACCCCTTGACATCCTCTGGGTTACCTTAGTCCAAAAGCAGTACCTATAGACAACTGAACTTTCTAAATAATGGGTCCTGCCCAAGACACACACTCAATTTCAATAATTTTCACTTCTCCCAAGAAGGGCACTTAATTTCATTAAGCTAATGCCATCAGTCTCCTCCAGATTTTCTAGGCTGATGTGAATCAGAGTTAGAATAAGTTATTTGAACATATGCATACCTTGAAGCTACCTACCCACCATGTGTGCCATCCCATTGAAGATGGAAGCATGATGGTGCAGCCATGATGGAAAGAAGAATGGGTCTTGAATGGATAAGTTGGGGAATGGATCATTCTTTAATTGCCCAGTTCTATATACTTTCTCTCTAGGTATCTGCAGCTGCCCATTGTTGGAAGCAGGCTGGTGGGCTGGAGGGAGGAACTTTGGACAAACCTACTGCAGCCAGGTTTATTTTATGTTATTATGAGGGATAATATGAGGAGCTGTGGTTGAGGAAAACCAGTTTGGGGCTTTAAACCTCCCTCTCTGTTGTCGTAAGCTGATCCTGTGGTCTTATATGGGACCAGACTGGAATCAGACATGCTCTGCATAGAGGTATGGGTAGGGGTATGCTTTCCCATCTTCTGCCAAATGCAGCATGCGAGATCTATGAAAGCTGTGACACATCTACTAGCATCATGAACAGTAGACTGCAGATGAAGCTACTAGATTGCTCTCCTCTTTCTTGGTAACCATAGTAAGCATCTGCTATATAATGAAAGGCATGACCAAGTGGTAAGAATGAAAGCTAATTAGGAGCATCATTGTTCTGCAGATTAGAGAGGTGAGTCCACCTCAGACCAGGAAGTAAGGCAATTGCACCGAAGGAAACAGATGATCCAAGGGACTAAGGGCTAGGAATGAGAGCCAGAAGGATCTATTAGATCATCTCATGGCCAGTACAAGTCTGTTTCTGTACTTGCTGAGGGCAACCCAGTTTCAAACAATTCTGGTGACCAGGGTATTTACCCACCTTTTGGGGAGAGTGCTCCGTGGTGCCTGCCAAGAAATATGTCAGTATAAAACTCTTCCTTTCCTTTACTTAGTTCCATCCAAACACATTTTCAGAGCTATTCTCAATAGACTTAGTGGCTCCTTGGTGTTCAGGACTCAAAATACTTGTGAATGTGTTTTGCTAATAATTTTCCTGTAACCATGTCCTACAGGTTTCTTTGGCTTGACCACAATTAGTAAGGAAATACCAAAGGCTTTCACTTCCAGGTCATCAGCTCACAAGTCAATCCAGACTAGACCAATGGTCAACTAAAGGATATTGCCATTCGACAGCTGGTGGATAGGTTACAGCACAGGGACTGCTTTCCAGGTCAGATGGTCACTTGTCCAAGGCAGATTGGATGTCTTTTCAACTGCTTGAGCAGAGATGAGCAGAAATGCCAGAGCAAAAAGAGGAGAAATTGCATCACTGAAATAATCCAGTATCTTTTCTGTCATTCAAAGATGGGATCCCATGTTCCCTTCATAAGAACTAACTTTAAGAAAGCGTGAAAGACAGTAGGAAATTTTTTTTTTTTTTTTTTTTATGGAATACCATTGCAGTTATAACTGGATGAAGAAATTTCTATCTCTACCTCCTTAGATGTTTTCAGGAGCTGTTCAGTGAAAATAGTAATTTAGGGAGACAAAGGCTGGAAAATAAGAAACATTGGTTCCAAAGTACCACTCTCTAGTGCCTAGAAAGATTTGTTCCAGTTTTTCTAGACTTTCTTCTTAATCTGCATCTTCCTCTATTATCATAGTTTCCCTGGAAAAAAGTTGGTAGTACATTGTTAGAGATTTATTCCAGGCTGGGAATCTCACACTGTGGGAGAAGGGCTAAAGGCAAATGAGCAATACTCCCAGCAAAACATTTCAGGTTTGGGTCACTGAGCTGTTGGTTTTGGTGTTGAACATACTGTTTTAAAAACAGTGTAGTTTGGAAAAAAAATACATGATTGCTTTGAGAAATAATTTGTGATGGAAAATTTTCAATTATTCCTAAATGCGCCACTGAAAAAGGAACATGCTGTATGTAACAGAAGAAGAGGCTGCAAAGGCATAGGTGGCGCTCAGAAGATGACAGCACAAGGGCTGGGTATGCCATAGGTCCCTGTAGCACTTTGACTAAGTTATAGCACAAGATTTCCAAAGAATTCAGATTTTCAGAAGTGCCTGACCCTTGAAAGCTTCCAGATTTTCAGACCAGCTCAGTACCCAGCCTGTTGAGCTGTCCTGAAAATTTGGCTTCCTTTGCAAAGCCTGTCTGGAAAATCTAGTGAGTCTCTTCCCAGATAGTGTGATGTGCTCTTATGTCAACAGTTTACCTAGGAAACATGGTAGCACAAATTTAATCCATAGTGAAGCTCAAGAGAGCGTGGTGGGAGGAACATGGTCCATGTAGTCGGATGCTCTGCAGGCACAAAGACTCCAGAGACATGGGGATGATTTCAACTGGAAGTTGATTCGGGAAGTGAGCTTTTGCTAGTTTTTGTTCCCACTTGAGGGTAGCTTTTGAACAAAACAGCGAGGATGTGGTAATGACATGTAAGCTGTTTTAATGAGTACACCGTGCATGAGCTCATGGCCAAGAACTACCAGTCTCCAGCCATACCCTATCTTCAAAATGGCATGTTATTTTTGTTCTGAAACATTGTCTGCTTTATTTACTTTATAAACCTTTTTGGACATGTACAGCACCATGCACCATAGTGTCTGCCTGAAAGCTGACAGCAGTAGGGCTGCTTGCAATACAAAGAAAAAGCTGTGTGAAGGCACAGACTCCAGTTGGGGGTAACAAAGCATTGCGCTGGGGATGGAAAGAATGGTTGTGGTCTCTTGGAAGCCAAATCACAGCTATTTCAGAGTTAGAATGGCAACTTGTTGGACTGCTTCAGAGTTATCACATCACTGCTCTAAGCTGGGGAAACAGAGCATTTTGAAGGGCTGTGTAAGATGACTATCTGTGGACTGCAGTGGCTGTCACCAGTGAAGGCTGCTTTGCAAGTAAAGGTGTTAGGGACCGAAATCAAACTCTGCAGGGTTGAGGGAGAACACTGAAGATTTTTTTGGCTTTTACCTATCAATTTTAGTGAGTGTTAGTTTAACCACTTGAGAAAAGCATTTTCCCTCACTATCCAGACTCTCTCCCAGCTTCTGCAGGCTCTGAGTCCCTGGGAGCATCAATGCAGGTGTGAGCCAAACAAGTGCATCCGCTGCTGGAGTTTGCCGAGGAGAGATTTGTCCAGCAAAACAGTCCTGTTCCAGCCCAGGCATATAACTGTATGGACAAAAATGGGGAAGAAAAGATTCTTTTTGTTTGTTCGGCAGGGGATTTCTGTTTAATCAGCAGTTGTTTTCAAAACCAAACACTGGCTGCCATGAGCCAAGGTCCAGGAACATAAATATCTGGGCCCTCTTCCAGGGCCGTGGCTGAGCTCCAAACTGTTCGGGAGGAGGGAGGAGTTGAGAAAGTGGCTCCTGACGCTCCGCAGTTGGCAGGACTGGTGTTTGCAGCAGCATGGTGACGGTATTCATCTTCTCTGGCCCATGGTGTAGGACTGGGGTTGCTTTGTAAAGCAATTCAGTTGTTCCTGTGTGATGGAGCCCCTACACTGGCCACCTAAAAGCAGACCACAGTGTTTTACATCCCAAGGAGAGGACCACGCGCAAAGACTCCAGAGAGTTTTGATTGCGTCCCTACATAAAGTCAGGAATAGTTTCTGATGGTTATAGTTTTCCTGGTACAAAAGGGGGGCTCCTGCAGGCTGGGCACTTTGGGAAATCCAACCCCCTCACTTGGGTGCTTAGTCAGGAACCCTAGAGCTTTTTCCATATGAGGTTCTTGGATTTGTTTGCTTAATTTCTGTTACTGTTGTTATTTAGGAAAAAAAAAAAGAAAGAAAGAAAAGAAGAAAAAAAAGAAAAAAGGGGGTGTCCTCTGAAAGTGCATATATTCCATCAAAAATAATTTGAAACAGAAAGAAAGCATGAGTTTTCCTTAAAAACTGATAAATACGCCATTTCCAAGTGTCTGTTTTTTCAACAGAACCTCAACATGTTTTACAGGAGCAACAGATAAACAAATAAAATTGTTTTACAGCTAGCTTTTATCTAGCCGTAAGCAAGTAGTCAGGTTCAAAAAAAACTAGAGTGTAGCCACAGTTGACATCTATACTTTCTGAGTTGCTGACGAGTGTTGTAACCAAAAGACTCTCTCACCACTCATAGTTTTTCGGCTTCTGTCATGCTCTACATGCTTGTGTAACAGCAGAAATGAAGTAATTCCACTGAACTATTATAAAGTCTCTGTAACTGGATATCTTCACGGACTTAATCCATTCCACATCAAATCCTACTGCCTTTTCTCCCATCTGTGCTTATTCCAAGAGTCCAGGCATCATCTTTCTCCCTCCTTCCATCCAGGTTTAGCACAAGTGATTTGAGCATCCACCAATTTTGGAGATCTGGTATACTGTTGTTTCCTTTCCCAGGTGTTTTAATAGGAAAAAGCATATTTTTCCCTCACTGTTTATGTTCTGCTCTTGGTTTTGTTGCTGTCTGCTGTCTCATACAGTACTTTTGTGCATTTGCTCTATGCAGATGTTGTTGCTCTCCTCTGCATTTTAATAACAATTTGAGGCCCCAGCTGAAATCAAAGGTCAGTTGAAATGGGAACTGCTGGGGACCCCAGTGAGAGACATCTCTACCTGGAAGGCATTGGAGTCTGTAAAGACTAGGAGAGGTCACAGTGAAGAAGTGGGTTGCTTGGGATTGTACATAAGGGCTGAATGAAGCTGTGACTGAAATGAGCCTCCAAAGTGCCCCTTGAACCATGTATTGATACCAGGCTGCTCTGCCTTTATCTCTGGAAAATACATGACACTGCCGGCATGGAAGATCCTACCCATCTAAACTGGTATCATATTTTTGCCTTTGCAAAATTCAAGCTGTAAAAAGTCCATCACAGTCAAGCTGACAAAACGACAACACAAGCACTGCAGCACATAGAGCAGGTAGGACCAGAATGAGAGTTATCATCAGCCACAAGGAGATAGATCATCCAGGAGGGGTTTTTGTTCTCCTTGCTCCCACTGAAAACTTGATATAGCTTCAAGTTTGTGTGTGGCTTTCTGGGTTTTTGTGGGGTTTTTGTGGGGGTTTTTTGTTGTTGTTGTTGTTTGTAATTTCTTTGAAAGACTTGAAAGATGTCAAGTTTCCATCAGTTTACAAAGGAGGAGAATTGATGTGGTGGATTCAGATTTGGATGCCATGGTATCCATTGTCCCAGAAGACTGGAAAACAATGACTGTAAAAGATGTAGGTTGACAAGTACATTTTAAATCTGACTGTATCTTTTCCCTATTAATAAATAAACAAACTAAAATCTTGAGAGTAACACTGATAAGAGAAGGTAGTTTAAGAAAACAAAGACAAGCTTTTTCTTTGTAGCACAGAGGCAAAGCTACTGGGTAGTGAGTGAGGGCATCTCAAGCCTACACCAACCACTGATGTTTTGGGTGATTTTGGGGTAAATATCTGTCCTTTTCTTCCTTTTTAGGTTTAGACCATACATTCTTCAAAGCCAGGGATGCAACTTTCTGTCTGGTCTGCACCTTGGCCCCAAACCAGCTTCATGTAGAAAGAATGTCCAGGTTTCCCCCACTCCTTCTCCAGCACCTCACCCTGGTCTTGGTGGGAATAAGGTCTGGCTGCATTGGCCACAAGGCAGCAGTGATGAGGCCTGAGAGGTCCTTTGGTATCAACCCTAAAGGTGCAGGACTGGGAAGTCTTTTTATCCCAGCTGCAGCAAGGCAACTGAAGCATCAAGTGTGTTGGCCTGCCTTTTCCAGTCCGGTTACCTGCAGATTTTAGCATGGGTAATGGCAATGCAGCAAGCAGGCATATGTTTTGGGGAAAAAATTTCTGGTGGCTTACCCGAAGTTACTCACAAATTCAGTAGCAGAGGCAATGATGGAAGTAAAGTTCAAATAAGCTTTTTTACAACATGCTCATCTCGTCCACACTTTGGAGCTACATTTGTTCAGCCAGGCTGAGATTGCAAACAGGTGAGGAAGAAGGCGAGGAACCACCGTAGACAGTGCTAATGAGAAGCCAGCTGGGCAAACAGCTATGGTGAAAACTATTTGTAGGGCAAATGAAGGTGGGAGAGGGGAGGGAAGTTGCATTTGTGTATTCTCTGTTTTCCCCACCTTCGTATCTTTGTATCTCAGCTAGAAGGAGAGGATCGAAGCCAGAGAAATTTGCTTTGGATCGACTGACACTTTATTTAAATTAAAATAAAAAATCTGTTCTGTTTTGTTTTTCCTCCAGATGAATATTAAAAGGTGGCATAACTGACAATCCAGCCCACTACAACTTCGCCTCCTGTTTGGAGCTAAAATGGAACAAATTTAAGTCATTTTCTTACTGTGGGCATAAAAGGGACTGTGGGTCTCTAATCACTGCCTGTGGGTTTGACTCAGCCATCCATAAACTGCAATATCCACTCATTTATTCCTTTTCATTCAATTGCCTCCAAATTGCTTCAAACAAGCTCCATGGCTGCTGGGGAAGGAGAAACTGCCTGCTTCTCATTAGAGTGGACAGGAGCAAGGAGGAGTGAAACGGGAGCTCTGTGCCATCTGTCTGTGTCCTTCCTTCCTTCCTTTCCTTCTCCCTGCAGAGCAAGGGTGATCGAGGACACTTCCACCAAGCACGCAAAGCTGGCGATAGCCCACCGTTTGCTGCTCTGGGCCTTGCACAACCCATTAAACACATTGCTGAGCATGTCTGAGCATTGCATGAGGTGTAAAGCTGCTTTCTGTGCCTTTGGACGAGGAGCAGAGCAGGAGCAGAGTACTGCTACTCTGGGACAAAGCTCTGTAGGTTTGGCCGGAAGGTGTGAGCAGTTGCAATGCAAGGGATGGAGGCAAGTTCATAGAATCATAGAATCATCAAATCATAGAATGCTTTGGGTTGGAAGGGACCTTTAGAGCCCATCCAGCCCAACCCCCTGCAGTGAGCAGGGACAGCTTTAACCAGATCAGGGTGCTCAGAGCCCCGTCCAACCTGACCTGGGATGTTTCCAGGGATGGGGCCTCCACCACCTCTCTGGGCAACCTGTGCCAGTGCCTCACCACCCTCACTGTAAAAAATTTCTTTCTTATGTTGAGTCTAAATCTATTCTTCTTTAACTTAAATCCATTATTCCTTGTTCTGTCACAACAGCCCTTGCTAAAAAGATTCTCCCCATCCTTCCTGTAGGCCCCCTTTGAGCACTGAAAGGCCACAATAAGGTCTCCTCGCAGCCTTCTCTTCTCCAGGCTGGACAACCCCAACTCTCTCAGCCTGGCCTCATAGCAGAGGTGCTCCAGCCCTCGGATCATTTTTGTGGCCTCCCCTGGACCCGTTCCAGCAGGTCCATGTCCTTCTTGTGCTGAGGGCCCCAGAGCTGGATGCAGGGCTCCAGGTGAGGTCTCACCAGAGCAGAGTAGAGGGGCAGAATCCCCTCCCTTGAGCTGCTGGCCACGCTGCTGGGGATGCAGCCCAGGATGGGGTTGGCTTTCTGGGCTGCAAGCGCACATTGCCGGCTCATGTCCACCTTTTCATCCACCAGTACCCCCAAGTCCTTCTCCGCAGGGCTGCTCTCAATAGTTCCTGCATAAAGGCGGGAAACCACAGCACAGTTAATGCATTTTCCTAATTCCTACGCACACACAAAACACAGTAAGGCTGGGTTTCTGCCAGAAGTGTTTGCAACAGCAATCCATGGGTTTTTTTCCAAAGGTTACCCAAGAATTTTGGGGCTGCAGGCTCTGCCTAGAAAGCCAAAGGGGTGCATCTACACTGTCAGCTTAGCTCCCTCGGTAGCTCCTTTACCGTGGTCCCCACACGGGCTCATGGTGCCTGTCTATTAGCAAACCTACCACTTCGTAGCTGGTATGGTTCCCAAAGGCACAAATCCCCTTGTGCTTTTGAGACAAAGCCTGAACAATTTCTTGGGGGATAGCTTTTACATTTCAGGCATTTTGGAGACTAAAATCCACCAAAACATATTTATTATGTCTTAGGGCCATGGAAAAGCCATGGGTCCAGTGCTCTGCAGTGTGGACATGGCCAATCCACCATAAAGGAGCTAGCCATGAAGCAGTGCATACAGGCCTTTCCCTATCACTGGCTAGCAAAAATCTGAATTTACCCAGCTGTTTTTTCCCCATCCTAGATGTGACAAGCTATGCACTGCCAGTGTCTTCTCTAATCCTTCTCCACGTCAGCTGACACAAGGAGAAACATCTTGAGATGTTTTCTGAGTTGCAGGCCGGTGCTCTGGACACAAACTCCCAAGAAACCAGGCTCCCCCACTGGACAACTTTGCCGGTCCTTTCCCAGCCTTCACTTTGCTAAGAGCAGGCAGCAGGACTGGGGCACAAAAGGTCTTCTTCACACTCCTGCTTGATCACTGGGCTAAGCGTGGACCCACCGAAGATGGGAATGGTAGCTGCATGCAGAGAGGCTTTGCAAAGCAACTCCCTCATTTTCTCCAGCACTTGCAGGGCTCCAGTGAGCGAAGCAGCTAGAGCTGAAAATACTGCATTGCACCAAAGGCAGGGAGAGAGAGAGAGAGAGAAATTCCACAGTCTGACAGGCAAAGGCTGTGACTGTCCCACTCCTGACAGGCTGCTGTGCGGTACGGTGGAGGAAGGCAGAAAGCATGCACAGTGCTCAGAAAAGCACTGCTCTGGCCCTGCAAATGTTTATTGTGGTGCATTTCATGATGAGCTTCCCTGAAAGCTTCTGTCTCAGCTCAGGCACCTTTGGCATCCACTGACAGGGAAGGAAACATTTCCAGCTTGCTGCCTGGAAATGAAAACTGTGATATTGGCTCAGCAGAGGGAAAGGGTCAGCGGAGACAATGACAGTCCATTTTCTACAAGCAGTTTGTCTGCTGAGCTTTCCCGTTTCTGTCCCCTTGGCTCTACTGTGGCCGTGAGACCCCTTTGCTCTCTGCCCTTGGCACCCTGCAGTGAGCTGGGTCAGTCGCACCCCCTCCATCCACCACTGCAGAAAGTCTCTTTAGATAGGGATAACAGTAGCTAACCCAGGGGCATGGAGGTAGTGGCAAACACCAGCAGCTGAGGCTGCTCACCATCAGCCTTGCCCAGCATCCTCAGTCTGGGCCTGCTGCTAATTCACATCATCCCAACTGAAATCGGGGTGAGCTGCTTCTGGCACAGTGACAACTGAATGCTGGAGGAGGAGAGCAGGCTGCTGCCCATCCTAATGCTCTTGGCCATGAACCCAGTCTCTAGAACTGGCCCTGAGGAGTGCTTCCTAGCTGCAAGCACAGAGCAAAGAGAAAAAGAAACACAGAAGTATAATGCTCTTATACTATCAGTGGTGAAGCTGCTAACTGAGAGCTACAGCTTAACTGTTGTTTCAAAATAAGCCATGCAGCCAATGATTTGATCTCCCAGACTGGTGTCCTGGCACTGTGTCCCTTACGCTGGTGCATGAACACGCATGAGCCTCCCCCTTCTCACACCAGTCACTTCTACACGGTGAGGTCTCAGCAGTATCTAGGAGGCTCTACCTTTGCCCAGGAAAGGCTGCTGTGATCTTGCTCTTTCATAGTTGGCAGAGTGGGGTGAGAAATCCTACTTCCATTTTACACACGCGGAAAACCAGCAAAGGCACATTGGTGCCCATGGAAATGAAATCATGAAATCACTGTCAGGTCTTCTGTCTAGTGACCAGGGCAGCTGGCCATTCCCCCTCTGCTAGAAGATCATCCTGGTGTCATTAAAATCAATTACCACTGTCACTGGGAGACAAGTCAGGTCTCATATTCAGACTGGTGAATCAAATTGCAGATGGTTAAATTTGGGGCTGCATCTTTTTCTCCTCTTGACCCCATGGGTTACAATGAAGATAAGTCACTGAATAGCCCTTGGCTGGTGATGCTTCATCATTGTGGTACCAAAGCAAGGCGCCTAGAGTAGGCTGTCTGAGCATGACCCCTTGTCTTGCACATGCTTAATATCCTTGCACACTAAGGATAAGCAATAAGGTTTGTCTCAAAAGTAGTTTGAATATTCAGGCGCTCTCCAACTAGGAAATGGAGGCAAGAAGGAAGGTTGGAGATGGAAAAAGACAAACAAACAGAAAAAAAAAATCATGGATTTAAGCTGTGAGAGGCAATAATATCTCCTGCAGAGACAGTAAACAGAGATGAGCTGTTTCCAATGAGTACCCAGTAACAGATCTTTGAATCAGTGAAAGCTCAGAGTAAGGGGGAGGAGGGAGACAGGAGTACAAAATGTATCTTATTAACAGAGAAAATTAAGTGAATCTTTTTCTTCTTATCTTCTTCATTGTCATTGTTCATCTGAAAATCAAAATCACATAATATTGTTTGTCTCAGGAAAGACAAATCACAGTGCCAGCAGAAGATGGTGGGGGGGGAGCATTCAAAACCTCTTTGTGCCTTGATTCCCAAGGTAAGCAGCAAGGGTTCAATACTGCACACGTATGGGATGGCACCAAATCCAGGGTACTCTGGATGGATGCTGGGTGTGCGTACAACTCGCAGGCCTTGCCCAAAGTGCTCAGCACCCCAAGAGAGGTAGGAGTAGAGAGAGTATGGTGTAATAGGGAGTGGTCATAACATACCAGGAAACAGTATCATCTGATGGCTGCCTGTTGACTTTGGAGAAATGCTGGAGGAGGCCAGACAAAGGGCAGGATTGCTGCCCAGTTAAACCTGTAAGGCCATGATGCAGGAGACCATTCTTGCTCTGTGCAAACTCTTTTGAGACACTCTCAGTCATTCTTTGCACTTTCCTTATGTTTTCCCTTTGAAAACCAGCAAGCTAATTCTAGTCCGCTGTGTGTAGGGATCAGAGACATTTGTCCTTAATCTGTTGCAAAACCTCCAGTTGAAACACAGTGGACAAAACTTGAAAATGGTCAGACCTTATAAATGACGGTACATATGGAAGAATCAAGTGTAGACTGGAGTACGGAGACTGAAAATCAGCTTTTGAGGAAATTTGGAGGACTGAATATTTAGGTGGCCTGTAGGAAACACTTCAGAGGGATTTGACATCCAAAGGGTTAGGCTTGTGCTTCCTGATGCTCCATCCCCTTTAAGGTACATGAAATTGGCCCTGTGAAAAGGAAGCACCCAAAAATCTCTAGTTACTTTTGATAATTGGAGAACTCTTCTGTCAAGAAAAGGTGAAAGCCAGAAGATGGGATGCATTATATTGCAGAGTAATAAATTCCCACTAGTCCTCCTCCACCTGGGTGGAGACTTCACATTGCGATTGGTAGTGGACTTCTTCTGGTGGCACCTCTTTGCTTTATTGATCATTGTATCATCATCTTCCTACCTCTAGGCTACATTATTTCTAGAGTGGGATTTTCTGAGATGTTGTGGCTAAGGACTCCCTTTTCATGAGACTTGACTCCAACATCACTTTTTAGGGTCTTATGGTGAGATGATACAGACATTGCATGAGAGCTAATCAGCCTTCTTTCCCTTTCTAGTCAATGGAGAAGGACAAGCTTTTCCAGGGTTGACTGATCTGTTTACCATCTGTATTTTAAGATGAGTTGCGCTTACTTGTGGTTATTTGTCTTGAGGTAGCACCAGGTTATCAGTTTGGATGTGGCTGGTGGGATGGAAACCCAGCCTTAGTATCTATGGATTGAAGCACAGCAACAAACAAGGGGCTGTGCCAACAGTGACTTTAAACTTGCTCAGCTGTTGGGAAGTAGATGCTGTGTGGGGAAACTCTGAGTTGCCCTTAGGCTTGTCTGAGGGCAGACAATGATAATGGGTTAATATGGAGATGTTCTTGTGTGCGCATATTGTTAATTGTGAATGTCTGGCTGGAGACTCGAGGTTCGAACCTCGCTGTTAGCAGAAGGGATGGGTCAGCAGTGCAGCGATGTCTTTGCTCTTTCACGCAGACCCTGGAGATTTGGGCTTCCAGCATAGGAAGTACCAGGTTCAAAACTCTCCATCAGCCAGACAAGGGGCAATTATATTTGAAACACAAGTGTCAGGTACCGGTAGCTTCCTCACATTTTCTGCTGCCTTCCCCTATGGACCATTAATATCTGTGACATGTTATCCATCTTCCACACACTTCCCCAGGCTGGGACCTTGCTTGTCTGTGTCAGTGCCTCTGGATAAATCAACCAGAGGTGTCCAACCTTTCCAGCCTGAGGGCTGAGCACACTTTTTCACAAAGGCCACAGGGTCATCATTGAAGCTGTAACTAAGCCAAGGCTCTGCCAGCTGAGCTCCAGCCCTTCTCTCCCTGAGGTCTGTGAGCCGTGCTGGGAGAGGTGACAGCCAAAGCTGCCCCCCTCCTGTTCATGTCACAGCAGGCTACCTGCAGAGGCATGGCTCAGGACTCCTCCCAGGACAGATGAACACAGGCTCTCCTTTCCCCCTGTCCCAGCATGGAATGCTAAGGTTCAAGTCTAGGCGCTGACACCTGCAGTGCCCATAAGGCAGATCAATACTGTCAATGGTGTGAGCGGAGATGCCTTGCATAGCTCGGTCTCTGCTCTCAGCTCCTCCAAGACCACCTCTCCTTCCTGAGTTGTTCAGAGCAGCTGAGCCGGGGGAGAAGGCTGGAGAAGTTTGGAGTCAGATGTGAGAAGGAAAATGCCTGCCAGCATCGTCAGTGCTGTTTGCTGAAGCTGAGCGTGTCTGAGCATCCATCAGCATCTGAGCAGCATATCTGACGTACCGTGCACCGCACAGGTGGACCCTGCCTTGCATATTCAGTGGGTTGGTCTGTGTGTACCTGGGGATCGGTGGTGAGAAGTTTCTAGACGACAAAGTTTTCTCCCTATCTGCTGAACTGCTCTGGACTTGGCCGCTGTGCATCTGCAGGCGTGGTGTTGCTGTGCTCACTGCTGTTTACAATCGCTCTGTGTGAGTTCACCCTGTTTTCCTGCAGGAATTAGTTGCCTTGGTAGTGAGTAAAGGAAACTCAAAATGTTTTAAAGAAAGATGAATGTGAATGTGTGATGCAGTCACCATAAACCAGTCTTTAACTGACTCCCACTCAAATACATTCATTGAACAGGCACTGTTCTCAGCTCCTTTTTTGCACCTTTCTCCCTACCCCCAGTTCACCACCACTCCTTAAATCCCACACCTGCAGTTTTCCACGCAGCCAGAGGACAGATGTGTTTATTTGCACAGTGCCAGGCTGTGATTCCTGACTCTCTTGCTGACTTTTTGAAGCACTGGGCAAGTTATTTGCCTGAGACCCTGTATGTCAAGTCCTGCTCCTGTAAAACAAGCAGGGGATGATGCTGGGAAAATAAATATGGCACTGGCTGGCTGTACATAAAAATAGCGGTGATGGTGGGGAAATTTAAGCACCAAGCTGTGTGCTTGTTTTGCTAAGGACTTGCAATGAATTGTGCTTATTTCATTCAGATTCTGTGAAGCTTTGTGGGAAATCATCCTGGGGCGATCGTCATCCATCCTGGCCTTTAGAAAGGCATCAAGTTACGCTGGTTTATACCAGCTGAGGAAATACTCCCCTGTTAAAACAGATTTTCTCTCTTTCACAAGCTACCCAGAGCTAGGACAACACAGCATATCCCCATCCTATGGACAGACACTACTGTTATCTAGAGTCTTTGCACATCATTAGTTGGAGAGCTATAATTGCAATCACTGGTCCGCTCTGCTCTGCAGAAGAAACCCAGCTTTCATGTTTCTCCCCCAGCATGGTAAAAAAGGAAGGGACAAGAGGTGGAGGGTGCAGGAAGGATTTGCTTCAGAACCTGAAATAGCCGTGAAAACTGGGCAAGAAAAAAATCAGAGCTAGGCCTGCAGGGGGAAGGAGGGAGATGGCTGCGGCTGCCTTCTGTCACCCTGATGCCTTTTGACATTATTTAGGAGGCAACTGAGATAAAACCTCAGATGCGTATGAACGCTTTTGCTTATATACATGCTCCCCCTGCCCTCGCTTCTGACCACCACTATAAACAAGATTTTCTCCCCATTTCTCCCTCCCATTCATCTGAAAAGAGCAGTATGAGCCAGACCTAAATCAAGGCTCTCTCTGGGTGCTTAGGGGGACGTGGGTGCTTTCTCAGCAGGACGGGGATGGAAGAGATGCTCTCCTGAGGGCTCCTCCTGGCCTCTTCAGCAACACCACAGGCATTGCTCACAGGTTTTGGAAGAGATTATTGCATAGTCAGGGCAAATCTATTTTTCTTGCTGTCACCATTAATTTTTATAACCTCTCTGGGACTGCAGGGGCGGATCTGGGAGTAAAAGAATAAGGGAGAGCAGCTGCCTCCATCTTAGGGAAGGGCAGATACTGGTCTATCACAAGCTTGATTTTTTGAGTAGGGATGATTTTGAAAAATCTGCTAAATAACCTCGGTTGAAAATAACCCTTATATACCCACTCCCCCCTTCCAAAAAAGCACCCACAACCTCCAGAAGGTTGTCTTTTGCCCAGATGTTTCAGTGACATGGTTTTCGGCAAGGTCCCACAAGCAGCCCTCCTGGCCCACTTTGTGGATGTGGGAAGAAAGAGCTGAGGTTTCCTAAGCTGAACTTTGCAGCAGGAGAAGAGATTTTGTGAAATTGCCCTGTATGCAAGATGCACAAGCCAAGAACTGCCATAGGGGTAGGAGAGGAGATGCATGGATCCGGGATGCTGATGTGGAGTACAGGAAAGTCCTGGAAAGATGTAACTTTGAAACCTTTCATTGCAAGAAAATGCTTTGCATGAAATATAACTTTGTCTTGTGCTTCAAAAACATCCTGAAGATTTCTGCATGCCCAGTAACTCTTCAAGAGACTAAAAAAAATGATCCTCATCCCAAAGCAAGGTGCTCCTCTAGGGTGTCCACAGACAATAGCACATCTGCTGGGCACCAAATAGCAAGGAAGAGGTGGCTGGTGCTGCCGAAAAGCTGCACTCATGGGACAGCCCCCTTCAGGGAACTAGGCCCATCTGTGGAGCGGCCATCATTTGGGATGGTGCCATTAGAGATCATAAATAAAATGGGACATGTGGACCTCTAGGGAAATAAACACTGGTTCCGAGCACAATGCAAAAAGACAGCCGCTTTCCTTTTATTTATAACAATGCTGCATGCCCATCTGACCCCTGCTCACACATGCATACACACGCTGATGCATGTACACTGTTTCAGGGCAGATTTTCACCTCAAGCAATGGGAAACATACAGCAAGTTCAAAGCAGCAAGAACCAAAGGTTTTTTTTTTTCCTTGAGAAACCACTGACCTCAAGCCATTTGAGACCTTGTAATATATATGGAGAGGTGCAGATCCATCCCTTTGCACCAAAACTGGAAGTGCGGATACTACATCCAGGTATCTTCTGTAAGCAATAGAGAATAACCCTCCTGACTTGGGTATTTCCTCTAAGCAATTCCTTCAGAGAACCCAGGAAAGCTGTTTTGCAGTCTACCAAAATCTGCAGGCAGCACAAGAGTGAATTCATCTCCTTTTATGTTTTCTCACAACGAAATGTAGACTTTCATTCCCAGCACTGCCGAGAGTCATTGCAGCAACATCACTGTCTGTCTGTCTGTTGTAATCATTGCAGTCCCATTATTTCACGTTCTCTCTCTGCTCTGCTTTTTTTGTGCCTTTAACATTTCAGTATTGTTATTTCCTTTCCACTTTTAGGTGGGATACTGTAGCTGATAACTACCACCTTAACCAAGCTTACGGTCAATAGCAATAGATGCAGCAGGCTCCAGCTGTCAGTCTCTCTGCTGTCTGCATATTGCTGTCTTTCATTTTCCATATTATTCATCCCCCAAGGAAGACTTCATTCCTCCCCTCCTCCCAAGCCCCAGCCCAAGCAGAATGGGGAACATTTCTTTTTGCACCTCACTAACACCATTACTAGATGACCAGCAAAATGCTGGTATAAACCATTCCCCGGTGTCAATGCCCCATCATTGCAAGAGGTGAGGTCCAAAGTGAGATTCATCTCACCACGACACTGAGCTTGTCCCCCTATGCTCCCTTCACTCACTGAGAGCCTTTCAGACATGAACCATCTCAAGGAGACATCCATGCTTGGGCAGATAAACTTCATGCTGTGAATGCCTACTTCTGTCCCCTGAGTGTGAAGGTAGTCACAGAGGATTTGGTCAGCTAGAAATGCCTCCACGATCAATCTGTGAGCATAGGTAGGATAGACCCCAGGTTGTTTTCAGTGCCAGGTGGGAATGCATCTTCCTGTCAGGGAACTGCCCCTGAGTAAGCTCTGAGCCATAAGCAACTGCTTACTGCTGGTGTCTACCTTAGGATCAGCCCTAGCTCTTTACACTGGCTGTCTGTAGAGCCAAGGCGAGAAAGCTCTGGTGTAGACGCCAGGTCATTTACAGCATCTGAATTAGGCATTTCTATGAAGAGGCTTGAATGCAACCCTGCAACTCCCTGTGAGACTGTACTCCCAAGAAAAACAGTGGTATTGATAACCACATCTCTTCTCTGCCAATGCCAAGGCAGTTCCCTCTTGGAAGGACTGTATGGAAACAGAAGAGCTGGAATATGGAGCTGTAAAGACCTAGCTGATGGGTGTCCACCTGATCACTGCAGGACATCCTAGTCTCGCCTGTCTCTCATCTTCCTTGGAGGCTCTGCATGAATGTGTTTCTCATGATCCCACACAGACTGTCATAGGTAAGAGCAGGTACCTGTTTGTAGTCATGGGTGTGTAGTGGCCAGGAGTTTGGGGGTTGCATGGACAGGCAGAGTAGCTGAGCTTGGAATTTGCCCAAGACCATGTGCAGAATATGTTCAAGAAGAGACCTGGAAGGATTTGTTTGGTCAAAGCACCCGCTTAAAGAGCCAAAGAAATACTTTTAGATATTAAAGTGCTGCAACCCAAGGTATCAGGAGCATAAACTTTGCCTCTATCACCAAATAAATAAATAAATAAATCATCCTTCCCTTCTGTTTGGACTGGAGCTGTTTGTGAGAAAGGAAAAGAAAAATAAAGCACAGACATATAACTGATCTCATCAAATGTAGGCCATCTAAAAATAAAGGCTGGGTGTCCAGGCTGAGCAAACCTTAGGTATCCCTACAGAAAAGGAGAGTCTCATTCCAGCCTAAGGTTAGCATTTGGGATGAAACGTCCCCTGGAGACATTGCTCTCTTTCCATGCTCTAGCTGGGAAATCAATGGGAGTTTTTATTCAAATAAAACTGTGGGGTTCTGAGTTTCAAATCCTTTCAGTCTTTCTGGGAGCTCCCTGTGAAGTCTGTCTTAAAGCCGTGGCTGATTCACAGTCCCATGATAACATCCAGCCTCAGGCAATATACACCAGCTTAGATACCAGCCTAACCCTTGAGGACATACCCAGAACCCAAGGAGGGTTCCCACAGCCCGCATGCCTCAGGCTGTTGAGACAACAAGAGCAGTTAGATTAAAACTCGATATTCCTTTCAGTGCAGTTATGCTGGTGCGGAAAAGCATCACACAGGCTGAAGAAGCAGCATGCAGAAACGCTTGATGAAAGAAAGTCTCAGGGCTCCTCGCTGCGAGAGGGTTTGTGCTCAGAGCAAGGGAACCCTCTCTGGTAGTTTGATTACTTCTGTAATCAGCAAAATAGGTTGAAGGAATTGTATTTCTTTAGCCAAGAAAAGAGAAGCCAAGTGGAGATAGAATAATAGTCTTCCAGGAGACCAAATATACTTGAAAAAGTGATGAGAGCAATTCTTCTAGTCCATTGGGAGAAAAATGAGAAGAAATGAGCTTAATTTTCAGCAAAGAAGATTTAGTTTGGGTACTATGGGAGACTAGAAGTCATGTTTACAACAAAATGCTAAAATGGCTCAACAAAGGAGGCTGTAAAATCTCCTTGATTCGGGGCTTTCACAAATAGTTTGGATAAACTTCAGTTGAGCATGATGTAGACATCCCTGATTCGGCTGTCGTCCAAGGGACCTGTGATTCTGTGGCTTGATACATTCTTTGCAGAGAAAGATGATTACCTTAAAAAAATACTGATTACACAGTTAATTTCTCTTCTTAGCAGGAGCCTTGGGGTTTTTGGCTAGCTGCTCACAAGGGGTAACAGTAAAATTCTTCATTCTCCCTTAGAATAGTTTATTGTCTCTGTACATCCAGACTGCAGGACAGTAAGGTTGACTTCAGGCTGAACCCCCCAGTCTAGGGCTATACTCCAGTTGTATCTATATCTCTCTGTATGTTACCTCCTATGAGTAAACTCAGGGTTATTCTCTGCAATTGTCTTTACCAGAACTCTCTAAGTTGCTCTCCAAAGTCACTACCAGTCTCTGCTGGGAAAGGCTGTCAGATTTATCGAATCATAGAATGTTTTGGGTTGGAGGGGACCTTAAAGATCATCTAGTTCCACCCCCCACCCCCCCCCCCCCCCCGCCATGGGTAGGGACACCTTCTACTAGACCAGGTTGCTCAAATTTAGAAGCAATTCAGTCCACCTTAATGTGCCCTTAAATGCAAATAGTCTCCAAAGGGTAAAACTGGACTAGTGCTGCACGGGCTGACTTGATGGCAAAAGATTCTGGAGTCTGCTACCAACCTTGTGGCTCCTGCTTCCATAATCATGTGTCTTTTTAATGACTTGGCTAGAGATGCTGCCTGCAAGGCAGCCTTGGGAATTCTTCCCTTTTTGAAAGGCCAGGTTAGGAAGATAAAGATATCCAATGATCAGTATATGCTAATGCTAAGCTATCATGTTACTGACACGATTGTCAGGTTACTTCCCTTTAGACTGGTTGTATTTGGTGCTTCTGTACAGTGTATTATAGGCTAATTAATGCTGTTAATGATAATGGTTCTATTGCAAGAAGCCTGGAGTATTATCTCTATCTATCTTCTTGTCACCTTCCTTTTATCAAACCATTAAAGGAAAGCAGGCTATCTAATGGGGTTATCAGCCCCTAGCACACTAATTCATTTACATCCATATGGAAATAGAAAGCACTCTACAGATGTAGGATGGATGCTTACACTAATTGTGGAGACTACGCATTGGTCTTCTGGCTTTCGTTGTATGCCTTTCCCTTGCACTTTGAGCCATGATCCAACTCTTCTCAAAGTTGGAGGGCAATTTATCATCTGCAGTGCACATCTTTGGCGGTTCAGATTTCAATCTGTCATCTTTAATATCAGTTGGAGACACATATATTGTACATTCTTCTAAACCACAAATCAGCAAAGCTGCTCCTTCTTTTTTCAATCTACCGCGAAGAAATTATAGTGGTTGGAGTCCATTCGTATTACTGGCACTGCAAAGAAGAGGGTAAGTGATATTTCATTTGGGGAAACTAATACTCAATTGAGATGCTCTTTCCAGGTCAGTCACTACCCCCAAGTGAGAGAGCAGGAAATTCTCGACATTGGCTTCTTGACAAAAGGAAAAGGGGTCTTTTGTGTTTCTGTGGTGGTGGAAAGCGCCACAGACACCTTTCCCAGGGGAGAAATGATCACAGCAACAGAAATCCATTGGACAGATAAAAGCAAACTATCCTTATGCTCAAAAGCAGTGTAAAGAGAAGCTGGGGAGGTCTGAGGCACATGCTGCAGAAAAAGCCCCTTTCTGATATGTGTCTCTTCTCTGACAAAACAGCTTAATATTTTTCTCAAATGCAGGGTTGAAAGCTGACTTTGTAAAGGAAATGTTTAAATAGAAAGAGTTTGAAGAAGATGTAGGGATAATCTTCAGGGATCAGACATTATCACAAGAAACTTTAGAGGACATAGGTACAATCCAGCCATTAATCTTGCCATTGCCAATCCTAAGTGCAAAAAGAAAACAGTTCAGGATTTGAAAAGCAGTGACATCTGGGCTCCTTCTACAGCCCTCTGGTTTCACACCCTTGATGGCTCACATGTCCTAGCTTTGCTCCTTAGCGACAACCACATGGCGTTTGCTTTTTAACATACAATCCTTTCACTGGTTCAAGACACCACTAGACATTGTGAGGCTGGCAGTAAAATCACAAATGCTGGCAGAGCGGCACTAGTGTCTTCCACCAGTTCTCTGAAAACTGCGAGCTTGTTATTTTCTTTTTTTTCATACTTTTACACCTGGGGAGCTGTGATTCCTGCAGATTTCCTTCTGGCTGCCATGCAGGCGAGAGCCAAGTCTCATCTGTATGCAACATGGAGGACTTGCTTCATGCAACAGCAGTGAAAGACAGATGCACAACCCCGGTTCTCATCAGCTGAGGACAGGGAGTCAGGAACAGCAAAGTGCTGTGAGATGAGAATCAACAGTATAAAATAAAATTTAAAAAAATCTAATTAAAGTTAGTCATTGTGAAGACATGCAGTGCACTGAGGCACCCTCTTTGGATATGGTTTCCCCAGTTATGTACTGAGGATAGTTCCAGCCTGTCTTGTGGAGGAGCTGTAAAAGTCCCAAAGCTTTGCCATGGCACTGTGCAGGGATTGCAAACTTACAGAAAATTAAGAAGATGCTTCTCCTTTGGCAGCATGACTCCTCAGCTTGCCTTTTCCCTCCACCACCAGCCTCAGTAGCAAGAAAAGTAGCTTACACTTCTGCCGTGAGACATCAAATCCATAGGAAATTCATTATGTTTTTTTCCCCTCATCCAGCTATCAGCTTCTGCATCATGGGAAAAAAGGAATTTCCCAAAGAATCACTTAGACCTGATCAAGCAAATAACATCAAAACTCATCTGAAGATGAGCGGACCAAGGAAAGTGCATGGACAGTGTGTTCCTGCTGTCTCTAAAATACCCAGCTCACATGGTGACCCAGTCTGAATCCTTCCCCTGACACAAAGCCCCCAAACACTTATTATTTTTTTTGAAAATTCTGAGCAGGACATAACTGTGGTGATGCCCACCAGATCCCAGACTAACACTCCTCTTCAAGTAACAAAGCCCCGTTGAAATTTTACGTCTTACCTAATGTCCTGATACCTGATGCAACTCAAAGACAGAAGAAAAATATGCTAAAAACCTACAGAGAGCCTGAAAAACTTGAATTGAGAGCTCAAGTTTTTCAAAGCTTGGTATGGTTCAAGTCTAGTGCAAACAGCCTGGATGACAAAGAAGAGGACATAGACAGTAGGTGATGCTGCAGAGCTGAAGCTGTGGGTCTGATTCAGGCTCTGGTTGCTCCATCAGTTACTCTGGATGTGCACAGATGTAATCATGCTTGTTTCTAACCCCATGGTTGAAGGGCTGCGACGCTGGTGTCCTACATACACCGAGGATGTGAGAAATTGTTCTCATTAGTGAGCGGTTTTAAGACTATAGAAATAAAAAATATAAATCTGCACAGAATTTCCTACCCCTGAGGCTCTGAAAGTGCCAGACAAATGGTTCAGCTTCCTTCTAGATCTAGTTTTGGACGGCTGTGAACCATCTTCAGTAACGCTTAATCTTCATTTCAGTCAAAACACCCCTGATCTGGACACGAGTTTGATGCAATCTGATTGAAGTGTGCCCATGAAATGATATGAAACATAAACACTAGGGATGGCAAAAATCATCTGAACATGCCTAGTCATCTATTTACATCTGAAAACATCCCTGGAGATAATGTCTGATTTTGTTCCACAAATGAGGAATAATGAGAAAGAGAACATTGGCCAATGGCTGCCATTTTTGCAAACACCATCCGCGGTCTCAACATTTGTCCCCATTTATTTCACAGAAATATTTGTGTGTTTCAGATCTCTCACAGCAGATCACTCTATTAACTCTCTCTCTGCTTTTTTTCTTGCTGGCATTCTTGTTACAGCTCTGAAATGCGACAGGTTTTTCCTGTGGCTGAAATGGCCTAGTCCAAAGACTGTTGAAAACAACAGAAGCCTCGGATTTAGGATATCCAGCAGACTTCGAGGTCATGCTGGTAGGAAAAGGATTGATGTCAGCACTCAACATTTAATTAATATTTATAATAATAATAATAATTATAACAGTCGAACACCAGGTAATGATTACAGCTCTTTGCTGGATTATTGCATATACCCAGATGGGCTCCTAGATAATACATGCAATCTTCTCTCAATGTCTACTACACGTTTGTCACCCTGTTCTCTCCTCCAGCTATCTGCTTAGCTTATTTGTTCTCCCTGCTGAGTACGATGTACATTTTGGGATATACTTGCATTGCAAGCAACAGACATTATTGCAACATGTGTGGGAATACCAGAGCTGGCCTTCCACTAGCTTTCTTGGTGTAGCATCACTGCCCTGGGCCTGGATGCAAGGAACGGAAAGGGCTCCTGTGTCCTGTGAACCAGCAGTGCTTGTCACTCATTTCTTCCATCTTTATAATCATTTTATCCATTAGATCCTATGCAAAGTTATGTCTCTGCTTTTAATAGCTTTGATGTTGTAAATTGTATCGGTTTACTCCTGGACAAGTTAGGAGGTGTCACAATGTCCAAGCAAGTGCACAAAGAAACCTTAATAAATGGTTTGTTTTTGTCATTGATAAATGACCTATGGCCTATCCTTTGCTCACAATACTGTCCAACAGAAGGACAATATACCCCTGGGCTCTGTCTGATAAGGTGGATATATAGCATATGGATGGGAAATGTCTAGCACAATGGAGTTGTAAACTTGGTGGTGTGTCTACCCACAACTCTGTACACAAGCCATAAAAATTAATAATAATTTCATATTTGACCAGTGTTCTACAAATCCGTAAAAACATGTTTTCTGTATCAAAGACCTTTAAATTTGAAGCTTCTCAGAGGAACCCCTATCGTCTTTAGGGACTGGAGAAATGAGGTAAATGCATGATGTAGGACCAGAGGGGAGCAGAGGGCATCACAGAAATTACTCAGTAAAAGAGCAAGGAAGGAAGGATTTGAGAAGAGGTGAGCTCAGAGGAAGGTGGAAGAATCCTCTTTACTAAAAGCACAAAGCAGTGGTTTTTTTGCATATTTTGAAACATACTTTTGCATGAAACAAAATGAAGAAAGTTTCTTTGATGGGCTTATTTGTTTGTCTTTATGAACACGCTGGATCTGATTCTTATTTGTACAAAGGTCTCGTAACACCATTCACCCTGATCAAAGTGGTTTCATGGTGTGTTCACCTTCTTTTAAAGCACCCCCAAAAAGGCTTTTGTGTAAGAATCGAGTCAATCTCTCCAGTTCCCCCAAATATTTAATTTCCCCTTTCACTCTCAAAAACCTCTCCAAGTTAATTCATTGGGAAGAAAAATCAGAAAAAGGACTATTTTAATGGAACATTAAATTATGATTTAAACCCACAAGAGCCAGAAAATGCAGAGTTAAAACTCCCAAAGCCCAGTGTTATATTCTCAAGTAATGAAAGGCCCTATGTCCTAGCATAATGATTTGGAGAAGGGGTCAAAATTACAGTGGTCCAGGGAGCTTTTACTCTTCAGCCTTGAATCACAACCTGATCCTTCTACTAATGCACTTCTCCCTCGCTTTCCAACACATTTTAAGCATTGTAAAGAGAAAACGATCCCAATCTCTAATATTCTAAATATATTTTATGTGCTAAATACTACTCTGTTTAATACCACACACTTTGCTAATATCATACAGTAGGTTTAATGGTCCAATTTGTGAAAAAAAAAATCCCAGAAAAACACTTTCAATGGGCCTTCTCCATTCATCTGAAACTGATATAAACAGATATATGAAGAAAGGGAGACAGACTTTAATGGAGGGGGTAGAAGGTCATGCTTGAACCATGTTGGGCTGCTTCCAGAAGGTTAGAGAAATTAGATTTTAAAAGGAAAAAGTGGTGGGTGGGGAGAGGCTGGGCATAAACTGGGAGCAGGAAGATGTTTAAGGTGTCTTTTAGGGTGATAGGAGGTCCTTCCTCCTATCATCTGATGCACATTTTTTTACTTTCTTCTTCTACGATGAGCCTCCATCAGATCAAGCCCTCTTTAGGCTTTCACTTCTGCCATTTCCCAGGGTCCCATCAAGCCTTGGAAAGCACCAGTGATTCCCTGCAGATGCTGTGGGATGCTGTGAATTGGTGCAGGAGTGAGGGCATTATGTGAGATGCAGGAACCAGCAGCACTATTCGGTTATCAGGGCTGTACAGTATTTATATGAAGGATTTTCCTGTGGGTCATAGAGGGGTTGAGCTGCTGGATGAAATCCTTGCTCTGGAGAAGACAGTGGAGGTTCTGCCTGTCACTTTAGTGGGACCAGTTCCCTCTCAGCCCTGTATGCACACACACACTCATTCACGCACCATCCTTTTCCTAGATCTATTCCCTAATCTGCAACTGATGCCATGTAGCCTGAGACGTGTTATGTCTCTGCTGCCCTTGTCTTTTTCTCCATCCAAGAAATAGAGCAAACACTATTGCTCCATCCTCCTTGATGTGCTTTGAGATCCACCCCAACACTAAACCCCTGGTCCTGCTTGCAGAGGTGTCCTGACTTGTGGGGGCTCCGGAGGCTGCAGATGACAGATCCCATTGAGCTGAGCTCCTGAGGGGCCCCAAAATCATGAGTTTTCCTTTTAGCCCCAGTAAACTATCACCTGTAATTAGGTCCCCATTCATGTGCATTTCATTGAGAAGAAAAATACACTATGTAAGCAATGGTTTCCCACTGAGGTTCCTGAGTTGGTGACCCCATGCCATCGCTGGCATTGCAATGTTACTTTGCACCTTCTGATGCATGGCTGCAGCGACTGCTGCAATGAGACACTTGTGACCGTGATGCTTTAAATGCTGCACTGACGTGAGGAATGTCTAGCTCCTCAGTGGACATAGAGCTTGTCCTCTGTGTTGTACAAGGGGAAGTGCAGGACATACCACATGGTCAGGAGCTGGAGGAAACAGATGTCTCGAGTCTGTCAGATGAAGGCTGAAGGCAACGATGACATTGCTGGGGACAGTGTTGACTGTGGTGGGTCCTCCCGCTGCAGGACCAGTAGAACAACCCTTGTGAAGATGGAGAAACATAGGTTGGACATCTGTTGGGTGTGGGGAAACCCACACTGCCTCTTCCACAAATCACAGTTGTGCTGGGCCTCAGTTTTCTCATCAAAGTAAAGGAGCATGAAAATATCAATTATGTTCCTGTCTCTGGGAGTGATGCTACCATTAAATAGCCCTACACAGTAGGGTGATGTTTTCTGACTTTCGTTTTAACAGAAGGGACTCCACCAGTACAAGAATATTAGGGACATGGTTTAGTGGTGGACTTGGCAGTGTTAGGTTCACTGTTGGACTCGGTGATCTTAAGAGTCTTTTCCAACCTAAATGATTCTATGATTCTATGATTCTATATCTGTTCTGGGAAGGTCCTTCCAGGAGAAGCACTGGTGCTACCTGCTCAGGGATAAAGGGCTTTGGGGTGGTGTCGGCCAGGGACACCTGAAAGGCACAGCAACAACCTGCAGTTTTCCTAAGCACAGAGGGAAAAAACACTGTACAAATGCAAAGAGCAGAAGGACCTGAGGCAGTATCACAGTGTAAGCAGACTGTTGCCTTCCAAATAAATGCTTTTTCTCTCCATCTTGACTCACAAAGCAGGTGTGATTTACTGGTTTAGGCCAGTCTACATCTATCCAGCAAAAAAAAATCCCAGGATGGACAATATATACGTACAGTCTTTGGAGTTGCTGGAAGCCTTTTGACCTATCAATGTCCGTGAAATCAGAATTAACCTATCTGGACTGCTCATTTAAAACCTTTGACCAATCCCATGCAGCACTATAATAGTTGTATTGACCTTCGGCCAAGCACAATCTTACATGCTGCTTCTGCATCCCACTGTGACACTTGTTGACTGGCCCCATAATGTGAAAATATCCGTGTGCCTGCCTCTCTCCCCTGTAAGAAAAGAGCTTGAATTACAGTACTGAGAAGGCAATGATCTTCATGAATTAATCCACCAACACATCACACAAATTTAGCCGTGTCCATAAAATTGGATTTCCTGATAGCTGGGGGGATTTGCACTGTGCTCAGCCCTGACTCAGGTATTGCAGGCATTCAGCTGTGCAAACAGCAGAGATGACGGCACGCAGCTGCCTGCAGAAAAAGCTCACAGAAGCCTTAAGTGCTGTGTACGTTCGGCACTGGTTAGTGACATCAGCCAGGCTTGCAGCAAGGGAAAGGGCCACAGGCCAAAAGTGCAGCAAAAAATGTGTTGGAGAGGATTGCGTTTTCCTGACTTGTTCTGACTCACAAAAGAACAGTAATAGGGTTAACACCCCTTTCCACTTTATGATATTAAAAATAATCTGAGGAGGTCATTTCCAGCTGGATTTTTTTTTCCCCCTGCATGTTTTTTAACTTAGAAACAGTGAAAACATGAAGAAGAAGTGATGTGAAGACAAAGGGGGGGTCTCAGTTGTGCACTGGAGGGTTTCTTGCCTTTCATCAGAGACATTAATATGTCAGTAACAGAACTCCTTCCTCCTACCTTGTTCTTGAGCATTCAAGCCAAAGTGGAGCTAAAAATGAAACAAATGCCAACTGGAAGACGAATTATAATTCCCATCCCCTTCTCAGTTATTCACTGTCCATCTCTTTTGACATCCTGGCCCTCCTAGCCACAGATTTTTCAGGTGGCTTTGTTTTTTTTTTTGAAAAAAAAAAAAAGTAGAAGTACTTCCCGAGAACACTGTTTCTATAGTGCTATCCGTCTCTCCAGCACTTTGCAGCCATTAACTAATTGAGCTTCTAAATAATGTCATGAGGTGGGGAAGCTGCCTGTGTTTGTACAGGCAGGCAAACGGAGGCATGCGGGGAGGAGGCTGAGTTTATCACCCCTAACCGTAAGGGTGGGATTCAGCCAGCTACGACATAGATGCCTCTGCAAGAGCTGGTGGCTGAAGTCCCTTGACAGTCTGGAGAAGGATTTATGTTCCCCTAAAGCAGGCATCTAGGTTTGGCTTGCAAAAGGCCTCAAATTTATACAGTCAGAGTTAGGAGAGGTGAATCCGGCTTCAAGTGGTTTTACAGGGCTGTAAAGCAAGTTGCTGTCAGAGGCAAAGGTGGGCTGTAGCAAGCCAGGAGCATGGGCATTGCAAAGATAGTTTCTCCTATTTCCTTGCAAATCTTGCTCAGTTTGTAGCTTAGAGACAGATCTATGAGATGAGATCCTGATAATGCAATGTAACTACTTTAAAGAAGAGATGGCTGAGAGTGGATGCAGTAGACGTCTGTAAAACCATAAGTGCCACTGAGGAACAAAGAGACAAAGCTCGTTCACCTTCTATTCTGATACAAGAACAAGGAGGCATCAACTCGGCCAGGCAGACAGCACTTTGCAGAAAGCAAGCTGAAAACAAACACAAGGACATCCTTCAGATGGCGGCTGTCTTCTCATGGCAGACATTTACACAGGTTCAAAGAGACATTGGACAGATTCCTGAAAGAAAAACAGAAATTCTGAATGCCTTCTAAATATAGAGGTCCCTTTCCAAGGCATCTACAGTGGAGCCCTGCTGGATAGGACATAGGCATGTTAGTTCTGCGGTTTCAGCAATGGCAAATGCTGGGTAATATCTCCATTCATCCTCCCATCCAGGACTTCTGGTGCTTTCAGATCCCGTCTAAGGCTGGTGACCAGTTCTCAAACCCACTATGAGAGACTCCAGTGGCACCAGGGACACCTCTGAGCTGCATGCCTGCAGCACAGACTCCCTGCCGCAATGCTCTGCTGCCTACCTCACAGGCAGGCTGTGGGTGTGCATGTGTGAGGGAACACTGCAAAACTCACTTCCCAAAATGCATCTGCTACATGACCAAATAAAGCTGCAATGGCCTGGCAGCTTTTGCAGCCACTAAACTTGCTTGTTATTTAGGTTTAATAGCAGAGGCAGAGCTGGGTATCAAACCACAGAGAATGGATTTGGGCTCAGTCCCATCCATGAACCACTGAGTGTGACGATCTGCTGGCGAGCCAAGTTCTTAGACTTAAATGGGCTAGTTGGAGAGATCTGTCATGAAAAGAGAGCAGAGAGAGCAGTATTGGAGCCACCTCTGTCATCCAGGTGCAGACTGAGCACCCCTTAAAATGCCTCATTGATGCAGAGGCAGGAACATACCAGGATTTCTCTCTTTTGAATATACCAGGATTTCTCTCTTTTGCTATTGTAGACTGTACATTAACAAACATAAATCACACCCTGCCAAACTTCACCCAAACACTGTCTTTATTTCCCAATGCACAGTTTTATGCAGTGTTGGGCACTGATTTGTTAAATGGATTGAGGCTGCTTCAGCATCTACCCTGCATTAACAGCTTCTCCTATTCACACTCCCCCATCATGATGCTGGCGGCTCTTGAGCTTCAGTTGCTGCATTTTGCTGTTGTGTCCCTGCAGCTCCTGCAAAGCCACAGAGAGAAGCAGCAGTGCAACACGGCCCTTGGGCATGTGTGTTTGCTCTGCCATCTTTCCTCTCCTCTTTGCAGCCTTTTGCAAGAGGGCAGCCTGTATCCTGTGACTGAGATGGAAGGAAAGAGAAGGATGCAGCCCAAAGTGCTCCTGGTTTGGTTTTTTTTGGGTTTGGTTTGGTTTGGTTAATTAGCTGTTTTTTATTGGAAGTATTTCTAAAGACCTTGTTCCTTGGGTAATTACTCTGCACCCTGTTAATCCCTACTGCAGATTCCCTTTGTTCCTTCCTGGGTACCTGGGCATCAGAGAGGACTGGAGGAGCCCAACAACCCTCTAAGGAGATGAAATTGTGCCTTTTATGCTCCATTTCCATGGGAGAAAACCCCCAGGTGATTCATTTTAATTTGAGTTCGCGTCAGCTGGTGGCTTTTGCAGAAGGTCTGAGTCGCACCCCTCGGCCCAACACCATTTCTTCTGCCATCATCGGACGTGTCCCGGGACAGGAGGAGACAGTAGGAGTGGCAGGCTGTGATTGCAGCTTATGATGACACCAGGAATGGGTCTCAGAGCAGAGCAGGGAGCTGGTCAGTTCCCCACTTCCCTTTGAAATTATATTTGGGGGGAAACTGCAGGTTTTGCAAAGCTGAAGCTGTCAGAGATAATTTTTACTTTTAACCTCATCCGCATTTCACTGTGTGCCATCACATTAGCCATTCCCAGGATAAGGGTTGCTGTTGTGCACCAGGGGAATATTTTCTGGGGCTGCTGGGAGGGAAGGATGTTTCACACCTCCCTTCTCTGAGCTGGGCCCTTGGCTCCACGACATGTCCAGTGGCACGTCGACCTCCCATCTGCCCAAGCTGCTCAGGACATGGCAAGAGCTGTCTGACTACAAAGTGCCATCCCTGAGCAGAGCTGAAAATGGGGCTGCAGAATATGCTCTTAGCCACGCACACCTCCAGCTATTTCAGGCTTTGAAGGAAAAGACCAAGGCTCTGACCTGACTAAAGAGCTAGAGCGTTACATGAAATAAATAATAATAATAGCAGAGTTATTCTTGTGTGACACATGCCCTTTTGGATCTGATTAATGCTTACCCAGGGCACACAGCCTGGGGAAACTGCGTGTGAGGTTGCACACCCCTCCCTGCGCTCTCGGAGCAGACAATCTACTCCAGCATCGCTCTCACGGTTACCATGATACTGTTATTGTTGTCTGCTCCTTCTCTCTCTGTCCCCATTGACTTTAGGCAGATTAGAGCGGAGAGATGATGGATGGCTGGATTAGATGCTGCACACCTACTTTAGGTTTATAAAGCAATACTTTTCTGTCCTATTTGGTTGTATCTCTCCCATTGTGAGCACAAAAGAGAGAATAACAGGGAACTATTGTTGCAGGGCAGTGACTCTGGTTTACACGTACGTGCAGCACGAATCCATTCATGGCATTTAAGAAAAAAAAGTAAGCTGACAAATATAATCAATTACAGCAAGCCAGCTGCAAGGTGAAATGGAATAACCATGTGTTTCGTCATTCAAGGTTCAGTGAAGGTCCCAGGCAGGGAAAAAGGAAAGATTGCTGTTGGCCTTTAAGGAGGCCTACCTCTTCCCTGCTCAAAGTCTGTCCCACATAATCCAATTTCACATCCTGCCTCTAAAATGTTATTGGATCTTCCCAGAATTGACAAAGGTTGAAACTCCTGGAAGGGGAACAACAGGAACTAACCAGAAGTCTGGGTCTGCAATCTATATTTACAGGGCTGGGGTAACACAGGTGAGTCCTTGAAGAAAGCTTGCAATTAAAACTTTCCCCTCCAGGGCTGGATCTGCTATTGAGGGGCTATATTGTGCTCCTGAGTTTCAAACAAAGCTCTTGGTTTCAGCATGGAATCTTCAGCTCTTCAGGAATCACTTGCTGTTTATATGTCCCCCAATGGCTAGAAGAGTCCATATGGACCACATGCAGTGTGACCTTTCTGCCTGCATGGTCTCCTTGTTGTTTGCACACCAGCAGCCTCTATAGGCAAGCCTGGTGGTGACCCATACACCCACGGGAGTGTGACAGATGTTGTGGCAGTTATTTGTACTTGTGAGGTTGTGTGGGGAGGTAGCTGTGATGCTTTCGCTGCAGCTGGAACAGCAGTGCTGGCTGAAAGCAGCCAAGCCCTGAGGTCCGGTTTGGATGGCCAGGTGGCTTCAACAGATGTAGCAGCCATGCTCTCGCTCCCTGGCACAATTGTCCTGCTGACCTTCTTTGCCTTCTTCCTACTTCAGTCACCGCTGGAGAAGGCATGTTCTCAGGGCAAAACCAGTGTGGATATTAAGGGCACAAGGTGGTGGAGTCCTGATGTGATGCTGATGGTGGGTTCCTAGACTGGGCAGTTCACTCAAGTATCCAAGGGGTGCTGAGGTGGCTCTGCGCCTCCCTTTCTTCCACAGGACTTTATTGGACTCACATGGAAGTGTTATGACCTAATGTTGGTAACAGAGACTGTAAATTGCATTCAAGGATCCTCCTCCCACACCACTAAGACCTTCAAGGGGTCTCACATTGCTTTTGGGGGCAATGCTACTTCCAGGGCACGACCTGGGTGATATGCAGAAAGCTGGAAGATCATATATACAGCACAAATAATTAAGGGCTATGTTTAACCGCAGAGCAGTAATTTCTACCATCCGTGCATGTGCTGAGGATAGCATTGCTACAGAAGGAGGACAGTTGGGTGATACACCAGAGTCACTTCTTGCCACTGTCCTTCTGCTCAGTGTGGGAGCTGAGGTGGTGATCACAATCCACGTTGGAGCTGGGTCTAATGTCATCCTGGGACATAGAACCCAGGGGGAAAACGGAAAATAGAAAGAAGTCATCAATTGGCATATATAATTCTATGTTTTGGGAGACCAACTTTGCACAGGAGGCATCAGCTGTGCTGGAGCTTTAGAAAACTCTTGGTCAGGGCTGAAGCTGCAGGCAAACAGCTGTGCCTCGCGGCTCTGCGCCGCGACGTGCCCACCCTTCGGTCCAGCGTGAGTTACGGCACCTATAAACCGCTTATTTTATTGCTGAGGCTAATGAGCTCTGGGCCCTCTAGGTAGAGCCTTGTAATTACACGGCTTCTTGGGATGCTGATTGAGGGGTTGCACGGAGTCTCACCTCTCACCAGCCACTGCCTTGGTGCCTTTGCTGACGAATGCTGACCAAGCCACCCAGGTGGCATGTCAGTACCGTCAGATCTTACCAATCTCTCCCCTCCACCCAAAAATAAAAAGTCAGAAGTGACCAGAAAGACCTATCTGAACCATCAGAGACATTCTAGGAACTTGCTGGAGTGGCTGGTCCTTCTACCACCATTGTCCCGGCAGAGAGGAGAGGAGGTGAATATTTCTGAATTCCCAGCTGTTGTAGCAGCAGGATTTTGGTGGGGAGCATTTATTTGGAAATTGTACAGTGACTTCTTTTACAAATATGGGCCCAGGATTTCCAGGGAAGGAGCTGTATTAGGAAAGATCTGGCACACCCTAAATAATAATAATTATTATTAGTATAATTATATTAATTACTGTAATTACAAGGAGGGCAAGACACTACAGGAATCACAGATGAGTAGGGTGTTATACAGATGCCAAGCATTACTGGATTTTCCCTTCCTCTCTGCATTTTAAAGGCAGCTGTATTGCTTGCAGAGCAGGAGGAAACAGCTCCAGAAACACACACACACACACACATGCACACGCTTCTTCTGTATGTGTGTGTCAAGATCAGACTGTCAGGTAGAAAACGCTGCCAGAGCCTGGTAGGCAAAAATTGACAAGGGAATCCAGTGTTATCTGGAACTGCTCTCTCCAGAGAGGCTGAAAATCTTTGATAGGTTCACTCCAGGGGAAATAACTTCGGAGGATAAGAGGCATTGATGTGCGCCAAGCAAAAGGCAACCCATGTGCATGCCGGCGCGGCAGCGGGTTGGCGCTGACATGCATTCTTTTCTTTCTCTCTCTCTTTTTTTCCTCTGCTCCCTTTCCCTGTATTTTTTAAAGTTGGGTTGTTTTTTTTTTTAAAATTTATTTTTCAAAGCAGCCCTGGGTCTCCCAGCGATGGTGAATGTTATAAAGAATTGAGTCGCGCCGGTGCCTCCGCGGAGTGGGGGAAGTGAAGAGCAGGAGATGGAGGGAAAGAGGGAGGGGGAATGTTAATAGGCATATCTGAAAAGCAAACCTGGGGAATGACTGTGTATCTAGTGAGCGTGTGTGTACGTGCTGGCGGAGCCTCCAATGGGGCAGAGGAAATATTTTCAGAAATTTTCCCATGTTTGGGAAGGAGGAAAAGCTGGAGCCTCTTTTGTCAGGAAAATCAGCAACATTCTAGTCCTTTTGTAATTCAGTGGTCTGTCTTTGCAGCTCTGGGAGTCGGATGCTGTTCCTGGCACAGCACAGCCCACATCACCCTGGGAGGGTTTGCAGCCACTTTTATGCTGTCCAACTTCTCCACTGCTGCAAAACCCAAACCCAAGTGAGCGCAGCTCCTCTGCCATACCACAGCCCCAAATTCCCATCCCAAATTCCGGCACAGTGCATTAAAGCCAGGGTTGGGAGAAGATCTTTTCCCAGGTCGGATAACTCGACTGTGGTCGGGGAGCTTGTGCTGGTTTGAGGTCAGTGGGAAGCACCCTGCCAAGACACGGTTCTCCCCTGGATGCTTTTCTTCTGTTACACCACGGGAGCTGTTCAGGGAAGCTGGCAGTTGGTTGTGGGTTATTTTGAGTGGGACTTTTCTCAGCTAACTGCAGCTTGCAGAGAGGTAGGCGGTTATGTCTGAGCTGCTTTATCGCCGCAACTTTGCTTTATGGTGGGGAAAGAGAGATGGTTCCTTCTAGAGCACAATTCATCTCTCCCAGCTGGGTTGAATTGCACCAGGGAAGTTCTTCTTTCTCTCCATCGACTATAAAAGGCGTCTAGACAACTTGCTCAGATTTACGCATCCGAACTGATGACACATAAAGTTAGACGGATGAAACCCAGCCAGGCATCATTCTCTCCTTTTCACACTGTGAGGGTTTTTTCATCCTGCTCCGGCTTTTTCTGCTCCTGCTGGGCAGAAAGGGCTGGAGAAAACAGTGCCCTTGGGATGAAAACACTGTGGGGAGATGGAAAACCCTTTGGACGGAGAGGTGGGTAGTTACAGCATGGTCTCTAAATGCTGCTATAGACATCCACAGAAGCTCTGTGAAATGCCTGCAAACCTTTCCTTTTTGTATGAACGCACACAACCCTGAACCCACAAATGGGCAAACAAATAAAAAAGAAGAAAACCAAAGCAATGCTTGAATGTTACCTTTATTTTCAAACTCTTTTGTAGCACCATGACATAAGCAACTCCAGGAGGGGGTTATTAATACCTTTTCATGGTCCTTGATTAAAAAAGGTTGAGAAACACGTGTGTAGGGCTCTCTGACAGCCTGTCATGGGGCAGCTGCAGGTGGAGAGATGCAATCGCTGTGCTCATCTCCAGATCGGAGCTGCTGCAAAATGTTGGGAACTGCTCTTTCTTTGTGGACTTTTAGGCAATAACCGATCACCTCATAGGAATGTATCCCACTGCTGCAAGGTTGGTGCAGGTGGAATCTGAGCCATGGTGACCAAGCATCTTTGGGGGCATTGATACCCCCCTACTCTAATGATGGGATGGCTGCCTGGGGACTCTTCCCCAGGATGTAGCAAGGTGATGGCAGCTGTGCTTGTGCATTTTCAGGCTAAGCCAAGTCATGCTTGCTCTGTTAGCAGGTAGGAGATGTCAAATGCTGCTTGGATAACTTCTTCAGAAAATAGCCCTCCTTTCTCTGCATCATTTCTGGACCACTGCCCCTAATAGAGTGTGCTGAGAGGTGTAATGGGGGCAGAGCCTTTTGTGGGAATGCAATGAACTCAAAGCAATATGCGATCATTACAGCCTCTCCTCACACTGGCCAGCACCTTAATCTCTCTCAGCTGGAGGCATTGCACTCCCCACTGCCTTATCTTCTCTCTCAGTAGACCTGCCCTGAAAGGCAAGACAGCCTTGTTAAAATCCCAGCTTTGAATGCAATTAACATGGTCCATGGATGCCCACATAGGATCTTTTTCTAACATCAAGGTGAGAAGCCTTACTTAGCTGGGCATGTATGAGTGCAAGGAGAAAGAATGGCCTTTCTTTGTCAACCTTTCATTTTCTTAAAGATATTCAGAGATGAAAGGCAAGAGTTTGCTGTGATCAATACACACCAAGTTGGTTTCGGTTACTTCCAGTTCTTGGTGAGTCTGAGAAGAATGAGTGTTGGTGAAATCCACCCAAACAATATTTCTTTGCTTTTTGTTGTATTTACTTCAGCCATGGAGCTTAAAAAAGTCATTTTTTCCTGTGATCAGTCCTGACAGTATATCTGCAAAACCATTTGGGGTGGACTCAAAGCAGGTGGGAACTGCTCGTGTCAAAGAGGACTCTGCAGATGTACACCACCATTGTGGATAGCATGGTCAGCCTCAGGAGACTCAGCCCCAAGGCACAGAGGTTCAGTCTGAGCAGAAACCTATGGCCTGTCTGAAATAACGAATAGGTCATGACTGTCAAAAGTCTCAAACAAACTATGAGGGTGGGTGGACATAATAGGAGATGGCATGCAGTAACCTGTGCCAAGGCAAAACCTCCTCCTTGGTGAGACTGGGAAGATCACAATCCAAACCAAGGTTATCTGGGGTGGCTTTTTTTTTTTTTTTAATTGAATATGTTTGCATAGTGTCATTAACATACTATCTGGCATTCACAAATATGCATCAGCAAGTTATTAGCTTCACTATACCGCTAGCTTCGCACAGGCAAGTAGCATATGCAGGGAATGGAAAAGAGCATGAGATAGAGGGAAGTACAGACTTCCCTTGGGTGAAGATCCCCTCAGATGAGAGGCAGCAGGGGGATCCATCTTGGTCACCTTTACCTCCCAGGGGCAGCTGAGAGGGATTCACCCAGGGAGGAGAAAACCTAATTGTCATGGTGGCTCTGGTGTAGTACATGGCAGGTACTTAGGTTCACAACAGGCTAAAATACAGGAAAAGACCATTCCCAGGTCCAAAGGGCTCTGCTTTTTTAGTTCCCTGTTTTCTTGCAGGCACCAGTTCCCAGGCAGACTAAAGGGGCAGTAGCTTCATCTCTATCACGTGTTCCCAAGTCTACGCAGCATCCTCAGCCAGAGCCTAGCTACATCAGTTCCCTGTAGTCTTTGTATGTAAAACACCAGTTCTGCCAGAGATTTTCTGCTTTTACCAACCCCAGAAGGCTGAAGAAGGCAAATCGTTGCTATTATTCATCGTATTGCAATAAATTTTGCATGTGCCAAGCAGAATTGCCATTCCATCCTTCTGGGAGGTGTGCAAACATGACTACCCTCCCTGCTCTCTGGCAGTTCATAATCCAAATGCACAAAAACTGTAATTTGATCTGCAGAGAGACTGCAATGGAAGATGTGGCAGGAATTGCTCTTCCAGTTGACATAAACCAGTGTTTTAACTGCAAAACCATCTATCTTTTCTGTGCCTCTTCCAGTCTCCTAGGATCTAGCATGATTACTCAGTCAGTGTGGCTGATTTATCGCTGTGAAGGTCTCGTAAGGATAATGACCATTGTATTTAAAGCCAACTGAAAGACCACAGAGAACTCTGCTAAGTGTCCCATCAACATTTTTCCATCCTGGTTAAGTACAATAAACATCTTGACTGGCATTATAAAGGGAATTATGAGTATTAACAACTGGGATGAGTATCCAAAATAGCTGCCTGTTGTTTGAAATTGCCATGGATTTGAGTTTTAGTGGAGCTTTGCTTTTACTAGAGCAGGATCCCCTGTTCCTCTAAGTCACTCTGTTACTGTTCGTGAGATCTCCACAGGGCAGAAACCTTATCACAAGAATTTCTTAATTTGGCCAATCTGTCAGCAGCATCTCTCCCGGGATGGTGGTCTCAGATGCAGTGGAGGTCCCCAGCAGGAGATAAGGGGTGTTTGCTGTGTGGCTGAGTGGTGGTACCAGGCCTGCAACATGTGGAGATATATCCCAATTTCCTCAGCATGGCTAAATTGCTGGGATGTGAGTCTGCTGCTCCCACGTATGAGGAGCTCAGGCAGACCTGTGGGTCACAGGTAATACAGCTCCTTTTGGCAAAGTGCCTGCAGCCTCAAAATCTGCAGGGAAGTCATCTGGAAGTGCATGAAGCATGATTGGTTCAAGAGCCAGCTTGGAAGTCACATTGCTGCCTGAGGAGACATCTTCCAGATTTAGGAAAAAAAAAAAAAAAAAAAAAAAATCCTGCCTTGACTTTGGAAAACTAACAAAACCTCAAATATCTTCCTGGACTGACTTCTTAAAACAATGTGGGTTGAGTTATGTGAAACATTTCCTTCCAGCTATCACAGAAGAAGGCAGGCTGGAGCTGGAAAAGTCTTTCCCAATATCACCCAGAAAACTTGTATCTTCTGACTTATAGAATCATAGAATTGTTTAGGTTGGAAAAGACCTTTAAGATCATCCAGTCCAACAATTAACCTAACATTACCAAGTCCACCACTAAACCAATTAACTACTTCTAGTACCCAGAAATACTGGAGGTCATGGATTCATGTTCAGGAGTCCACATGTCCTCTTTGGATGAGGGAAGCAATGCTACGTGCAGGAAAGCTTTTAGCCTGATATCAGTCACCACCTGGAAGATGGGATTTGATCCAGAAAAATAGTTGGGCAATGGTTATTTACAAGCAAACGATTCCCAGTGAGGGATTGCACTGACCTTATAAACTGTGTGAGTGAACTTGTGGGCTCCTTCCCTCCCTTGGTGGAATTAGCTCCATGCAATTCTTTGCAGTCCATTTCTTGTGGTCTGCATTTATACATATTTTAGTACATAAACATGCATTTAATGTCCCCTTTGAAATTATTTCCTGCCCATATTTAAAACTGCACATCATCCTAGGGCAGCAACTGGATGAAAAATAATTGAAACCATTAAGATCAGCTTTTCTTTCAAAGAAAAAAAAAAGTTGTTGCTGGAATGTGTCTTTTTCAAATTACACAGTCCCTGGGATGCCTCTACCATGGGTGTGTTTTAATACTGTAACAAAATTACAACCCATTGAGGTTTTCCAATGAGTTGTAATATTATATTTCTGACCACGCAGGGCCACAGAGACCCGGCAACATCTGACTTGCTGGCTTCAGCTCCAGGCTGCTTTCGGACATCAATTATGCTCCTACGTTTCCCTTAGAATTGCAATTGGATCTGGGTCTCTTTCTCTCCGGTTTTCATCTTACCCAAGTGTAGCAATTATAACCCCTCGCTGTTCCTGATTTAACATGAAAAAGGTAGCTTCAAGTTGGCACTGGATAGAGTGAGGGCTGCGCACGGATACTGAATAAATTTTCGCTAAGTTAGGTGATTTCTTTTCCCTTTTTTAACAATTTTGTGAATCACCTGCATGATCTCAGGCAAGTCTGCATGAGATTTAACATGTTTGTGTTGATATTTTCTATGGGTGGAACTAGTGTGGTTAAATATGGGATTTTAAAAAATAAATCAATAGTCCAGGTTGATCTCACATTTGCACATTCCCAAACATTTTGAAATGATTAATTCTCTTCTTCTGGGGAGTTAATTCACTTGTACTGATATAGAGTACATTTCTGCTGGGTTAAATATTGTGTTTTTAGGGAGGGCTAACTTTGTATGTAAGCGTGGCTTTTCCCTCCTTCCTCACTTCCCCCCCGAAAAATAGTGGTACCAGAATAACATTGCAAAACTAAAGATGCTGAACTCGGTGCTGGCTAGCAGTTTGGCTAAGCCCACGCATGAGACGCTACAGAAATCCTGGCCATGGCATTGGTAGCAACTCTGGGACCTCCCCTCCAGATCCATTTGTTGGGCAACACTTCGGAATGGAGTGTGTTTCCCCATTGATGAGCATTTCTAGGACTCCCACCAGCTTTTTGTCCACAGTGAAAGACCGGGTGGTCATTTCCCACTGAACCCCTGGCCTTCAGCCGTACCAGAAATTGCCACGCTCAGCCATGTATGTGAACTCATCCCCACTGCTCGCTCCTGATGCTGCCTTTCTGTTTAATTACAGATGTTTCTGCTCCTTGTAAGCATGGATCCTAATTAGATGTAAGTGGCAAAGAAAGCAAGCGTAAGAGCTGATGTGAGCTGCTGCTTGAGAAATACAGCTTGGAATAAAAGAAATTGGGGTCATCACCTGACTACACTTCTTTAATGCTGGTTGTTGATTAGCTTGTGTTTACATGAGTGGCTACAGCTCCTGCCTGCATGGGAGGTTTGCAGGTCCTCATCAATGACAAGCAGCAATGAGTGCCGGGCAGTGGGCATCTCCTGATGTATTTATAAATTCACAGGTTTTAATTGTCTGGAGGAGCTTCAAGACTCTTGGTAGTGGGAGAAATATTAATGTTTGTAACATGCCTCCATATTAGTATGACCTTATGGGGGAAACTGAGGCACAGCCAGGGTGAAGCAATAATAAAAGCAGAGCCTAAATCAAGCAAATGTGTGCTTTAGGTATTGTGCATTGTCCCCAGAACAATGGACAGATGGTTTTGATGCTCAGCTCAACCTAACTCCTTCATAGGACAGGGTACTGCAGAAATGTCTTTTATCTCCTGCAGTCATATATCCTGGTGGACATTTCAGAATTGTGTCCTGCCATATTTTTGCAGAATCTGCTCACAAACTTGTTTCCCCCTGACTCTTGCTGCTGCTGCTGCACTAGAGTGAGACACAAAGCTATGTCTAGGCTCCTTTGGCAGGTTACTTCAGAAGACCATGACTGCAGAATGGCATATAAGTAAAAATCACCCTTGGTGACTCAAGCAGAACATCTTCACTCTCTTCACTTGCATGGACCGCGAGCAAAGAGAAGCTCCTTTTCTCTGGGTGCATAATCTGAGGTATGGCATTGCAGGATATGCTTTGATGACATGCTTTGGTTCCCCCCAGAAAAGCAGAAACCAGCTGTGCCATTACACTGCTTGAAAGCAAGGCTGTGGAAATCCTTACTAAGAACAGTCGAAATGCAAGAAGTTTGTGATGGCTCAGCGACAAGATCAGGGACATTACGGGCTGGATTAGTAGACAACTGGATGTGCAAATGGCTGATTGAATGGCTGGACTCGAAGGGCAGTGGCTAACGGCTTGCACTCTGCCTGGAGGCTGGTGACCAGCAGAGTACCAGTGATTCATCCTGTTTAACATCTTTACCAATGAGGTGGAGGAGACAGAGCCCACCAAGCCATGGGGAGACAGGAGCTGTGCCTACACCACAGAGTGAGCCCTGGTGCAGGAAGTTCTCAGCTGGCTCTGTTTGAGCTGGCACGTCTTCCAGCAGGTTAAGAGAAACTTATGTTGGAAGGGATCTCTGGAGGCTTCTGGGCCAACCCCTGTTCAAAGCAGGGACAATTCCGAACTTAGATCAGGTTGCTCAGGATCTTGTCCAGTCAAGTCTTGTAAAATTCCAATGATGAACATTCAATAACCTTTGGGCGCCTGCCCCGTGCTCAGTCACTCTCTGAAGATTTTTTTCCTTACACACAACTGGACGTTTCCTTGTTGCATTTGTGACCACTGCCTCTTGTTCTTTCACTGTGGATCCATGAAAAGAGACTGGCTCTGTTTTCCCTGCAACCTCCCTTTGGGTAGGGGGGAGTCAGCAATTAGATCTGTCAGTTGCCTTCTCTTCTTATGGCAGGAGAAATGCAGCTCTCCAGGTCTCCTGGTATGTTGTGTGCTCCAGCCCTCTGCAATTTTGGTAGACCTCCATTAGATTTGCTCCATTGATTTGATATTTTCATTGTACTGGGAGATTCAAAGCTGGGCACAGTGCTCCAGATATTGTCTCAGAGTGCTCAGTAGAGGGAATAACCACTTTTCTTGACTAGCTGGCAATGCTCTTGCTAAGACAGCCCAGAATGTTCTTAGCCTTCAACAGCTGAAGGGCACACAGCTAATGTAAGGTCAACTTGCTGTCCATCAGAAGTCAGATTTTTTTTCTGCAGATCCCGCAGCCAGCCAGTTCCCAGCATGTCATGGTACAAAGGGTTGTCCCAGATTCAGGATTTAGCATTTGTCTTTGTTGAACCTCATGAGGTTCCTGTAGGCCCATTCCTCCAGCCTGTCAAAATCCCTGTAAATTACAGCCTTGTCCTTCAATTTGCTCCATGAGTTTGGTGTCACCTGCAACTTGTTAGGTTGCTTTCTGGCCTGGTGTCCAGGTCACTGATGAACCTGGTATTGACCCCTGAGGAACACTGTATGTAAGTAGCCACCAATAATCGAGGCCAAAGGCTCAGTCAGTTTTTCAGCCACTTTCAGGTAGTTCACCCAGCCCTTCCACATCTCCCCTGTTTCTCTATGGAGTGGCTGTAGGAAAGCCCATTAAAGACCTTACTAAAGCAAGGAAAACAATGTTCCTTGCTCTCCCCTTCTCCACAGAACCAGTCAAACCATGACAGAAAGCAATTGGGTTAGTCAGGCATGGTTTGCCCTTGGTAAATCTGTGCTAACTCTTCCCAGCCACCTTGTCCTATGCCTGTGGAAATGGCTTCCTACTGTAGTCAGCCTGGAGCTGCTCAAGGTCTGGAAGTTATCACTGGCAGCGCATCACTACCAGAAGACATGAGGTTGTGCAAGAAAGAGCCAATGCAGCTGTAACGGAGCTACTCCATTCAGGACTTCTCTGCGGTGTAGGTGTGACTCAAGAGACACCTGTGGCAGAGCTGGGACTGAAGCCACTTCTCCAAGCCTTGATTCACCAGGAACCATTGGACAGTGACTTTCACTGATCGTGACTTTCACCGAAATCAACAAGCCTCCAGGGAGATAAGAGTCCGCCTGAGAAGAACAGCTTGCAAAAGGAAGGCTTTGATGAGAAAGAGAAAATGAGCCAAGCTAACAAAGAATTAATTGTTACTAGCACAAAAAACCAAACCAAACAAACTAAAAAAGTCTGTTGATTTCTGTAGCTGAGGTTTGTGTACTGCCACAAGCACAAGTTAAGAATCATTGTTGCATACAGAAATGGACGTTGTGTGGGTTTCTATCTATGCAATAGTCATAATTTTAAAAAATTTATTGATTTTATAATTAAGGAACTCTGCAATACATAAAGTTAAAAGCCATGCAAACATATACACAGAGACCACATAAAGATAAACAAACATTCAGATTTAACACAACATAAGTGCAATAATCACCCATAAATGTAGTAATCGCCAACTGTTTAATATAGATCAGTAGCAAACAAAAGAATAGATGGAATGGAAATTATTATTTGTACTAGAGGAGCTGTAGAGGCCACAACCAAGAACACATCTTTGTTATGCCAGGCAGCACCCACATACGTAATGAGAAGCAGCCCTTCACGCAAACAGCTCCCAAAGTAAGACCAGACTCAAGAGCAGCAGCAGTGGAAGTAGAGATATGCTCCCATCTCAAGGTCACCAGCCTGCCAGGGCAAAGCTGAGCCATCCTGATCTCCACATCCATCTCCACCACACAGCTTACGAATGAGATTAAACTGGCAGATGGTTTTATTTCAGGTACAATAAAATTTCTTCCTGGGCTGTTTTGGCAATGGTAGAAGTACTTTTTCAGCCTGTGACTGTGGAAGACCTGAGTTCACGGACCGCCCAGCCACAGGGACACCAGTGTGTGGGAGAGCCTCTCCATCTCTCTTTCGATGCTTTTCTGCTCTTTAGGAATCACAAAATGTTCACTGAGCAGGAACTGTGAACAAGGTGTCCCAACAAGAAGCTCACAGGGTCATTTTTCTTGTGCTACATCAGTGACAGAGTAAGATTCATCTCCTTTAACCAGAGATGTTTATATTTAAGATACTCAATCAGAGCCTCCTTTGATGCTCAGCAGAAAAAAAAAAAAAAAAAAAAAAAAAATTAGACCTTTTTAGCCTTTTGGGGGATATTCAGACATTTTATCCCAGGCATGACAGCCCCTGAGTGTCGGCTGAGGGCTATCTGCAGCAGAGTGCTGCCTGAGCGGGGTGCCAAGGATGACCATCTTGTAGGTGTCCCGAATCCAAACCCTCTCTCCTCCCAGCTGCAGCAGGGATTTGGAGAGCGCTCTCCCACCTGTCAGGGGAGCATCACAAGGGGCTGCAGGAGGGATGGGGAGTAGGACAGACTTTGCCTCGGTCACCATCTTTTTCATTTGACCATTCTTTCTTTCTGCTGCATGGTGCATTTTCTCTGCAAGATGCTGCCTGTTGCATCTTTAGCATTATCCTCTGACGAGTCTTTCATGGTTTCTCAAGCTCCTTGAAAAGAATGGAGGTTAATTTATCACCTTAAATTAGTGCAGGATCTTAAAGCCATAAGAAAAAAATGTATTGTATTTCTCCTGCTGCTCACCCTCTCTGCTTCTGCTTTAGGGAGGGCTGTGATCCCAGGACATGCAGAATATATTGAGTTTCATGTTATATAATTCCCCCAACCATAGATAGATTTTTCAGAAATAAAGTCAACTCCTGTAGCTTTTTAATTAGATGTTAAAAGCCCTTCATTTAAGAGCTATAAATCACTGAGAGGCCTTTAAATTTCTATAATGCCTTATGCCTGGCATGTACCATTTGCAATTGCATGTTCATTTGGCTGAAGTGGTAAGAGACAGGTACCTCCAAATATTGGCCATCAGCCATTGATCTCCTACAAGGTAAAGGATAATAGGGAGGGAGTGAAAGCAGCACCTAAATGTACTGGCAGGACAACCCCTGAGGATTAGGGCTTGTGTCCTGGAGGAAATTGTATTTCTTTAGTTGTCCTTGTACAGCAAGTCCATCAGGAAAGCTGTAGAAGGATTAAAACATAATTTTAGCTGTGTGGCTTTATCCTGCTCCTTTCTGTAACTCCTGTGTTGGGTAAAGGCAGGGCTGTCGTATCTGCAGGGCTGGTGATGCTGCCAAGAGTCCTGCATGGTCCAGACCTGCTGCCCTAGAGAAGGTCCTCACCAAATTCAGCTCCTGTACCAAAATGCTTCCAGTTCCAGCAGGCACAGCTGACCCTGGGCTGGAGCAGAGCATGGATGCAGAACATCCAGGATAGATCCATATTCAATGAAGAACACACCTGAGGGTCCCCATGGCTTTGCCTCTTTCAGCTAAGCCCCATCTGATGCTCTTGAACCTCTTCTGCTGATTCACCCTGCCATGAATCTGTTCCTGATGCTCTGGTCTGCATGTGGGAGATGGCCAAACACGCATACATCCTCTCTGGGCATGAAGACTTATACATCCAGGATCCAGTCCTACTGTGTGCATGTAGCATATCTAGCCTGTGCAAGAGCACTGGGTGAGGGGCATGCCAGGAAGGTGCTTGCAAAATATAACGCTGTTTTGGAACGTCCCAAAAACCCCATGCTTGGTCTGTAAGAGCATACAACGCTGCTTTTTGCACCAGTCGAATGAATGAAGCAGGGCTCACCTCTTTCGCTGATCCTCTGCTGCAGGTGAATGTAATACAATGTCTCAAAACGTGGCAAGGAATTTAATTATTTGGAAATGATGTGAAGGAAGGGAGGGTCAAACCTACAGGATAATTTATTCATTACTAATATTTCCAGCGGCTGTGATTGAGGTGCTCTTTTAATTGTCCGAGACACTCCAAAAAACAGCTTTTCTAATAATGGCTTCGAAAGTAACTGTCATTCAGCTGTACAAACCTCTATCAAAGTTTGCTTTTGACTGGCTGATGGTATCACCCACTGCCTTGACTTTATTTTAGCTTATTAAAATTGATCCTAAACAAACCTGATATGCCCCAAATTATTTTCCTTAAATTAATTTGAATGCAATTTGTTCTCAGCTAGATTTGCTGCCATGTTGAATCTTGCAGTGCAAACACAAGTTTGTTGGGTCACTCTAATTAATTTGATTTTGTATCTCAGCCCTCCTACCCATCACCGGCACTAAATGGAATTATTTAGAAATAACAGAGATAATGCTGGCAAAATAATATGCTGTGACAGGACGAAGGTTTGCTTCTTTAGGGGAAAAAAAAAATACACAACATGTTGAGGTGGTTTATTTTTGATTAAATGCTTCTGCTTTGCCTCAGCATTTATCTTTCAGAGACAGCTCCAGATCAGACAAAATGCATTACTCCATTAAAATTATCTCTCTGTACATTTGAGTGGGGCCCTGCAGATAATAAAGGGTTACAACATGCGTGGCCAGCTTACACCTCCAGCGGCTTTTATTTCTTTGGTGGGGATATGCACAAAAGGTGTTAGGAGGCGGGGAGGGAGGGGGCAGGGATGCTGCTGCCAAGTTGCTTGGGTGAGAAGTCAAATGGCTTCAAAGAGATGGAGTGGAGCTATTTAATTCAAAGGCCCTACCGGAGACATCAGTGCCAGGAGCTGTACAAAATGACCCGGGTTTAAAGAGATAATGTTGGGTCATTTTATTCAAAGGCCTTGTCTGAAGTGCTGAGCAACTTCACAATGCGAGATAGCTCCTGCATCCGGAGAGCTTTGTCTTGGTGAAAACAGAAATGGGAAAGAAGTAGGTGTTGCAGTTGCAGATGATCAGAAACATGGGAGGGATGTGGATGAACAGACTCCTGAAAGGAGCACGTGATGGTTTGGGAAAGAGGTGGAAGATAACTGAAATAAACAGGGCTGCAAGCAAGATCTCTCGTGCCCCTTTTTGCTGCGCCTGAATGAAGGAGATCTTCCTGTGAAGTCGGAAGGGAGCAAACCTAAAAAGGTGTTTTCTTCCAGCTGATTTCCATGGAACCTAGATAGCCTGCAGAGCTCATTGCCAGAGAGAGCAGAGAGATGGAGATCTCAGTGTGATTCGAAAACTAAATAAATATTGGTGATGGGAACATCCACAGGAGTGACAGGGAAAGTATGAGGGTGTTCCCCTATAGAGGGGAAACCTCTTGTCCCAGATTTTGCTTATGTGAGTGTGGGCAGTAGCTCCAAGCATCCTCAGTGGCTACAGTCAAAGGCTGAATTTCAGTCTTCACAGATCAGATCATTATCCCAATTTGCTTGGAAATTTCTATATGCTCAGAGATGAAAGGAGGTCTAAAAACTTAGTTTTAGAAGAAAAAAACATTAGAATTTGCACTCCTGAGTTGTTGCACCATTAGTTTACAGCACTGCAAAGGGGTCACAGCTCTTCGAAGCTGCCCTCCAGCGTGGTCTGTATTCACCACAGATGAATCTGCCTGGTCAGGATAACAAGAAAGTAAATCATTGGCTATTTTGTACAGGTCTGACCGGTAAACAAAGCAGAGAAAGCAGCTGTCCTCTTTTTACACATGTATATGTATAGTTTTTTGAAGCTTTTAAGAAGAGCTGGTTGAATAAGCCCCACTTGAGCTTTACAGAGGACACACTCTTGTGAACAGGGGAGCATTTTAAGGGGTGCTGCATAAAGGGTTGAGCACCATCGTTCTGTCTGTAAACACAGGGTACCGGACTGACCGTGTACCGACTATTTAACAAGTGATATTTTTCATCGGCGAAACAGCTTTCGCTTCCCCTTCCCGTTTCTCTTTCTTCAGTCACCCTGCTCCACTCCCTCCCGTTTTCTGTCATTTCTCCTTCTGTTCTTCCTCTCTGGTACCATGGTGATGAAGCTGACATATAAGAATAGCTATTCTTCACTGGGGTTCCCGCAACATCCCTAGATGAGCTTATGCTTCTCCCCCTCTCTGTCTCCCACGTTCACTAAGTGGGTAACTCTACGTGTGCTGCCAACCCCACATGCTAAAAAATATGGGCTAGCCTTCCCCCTCCCCCCTCCCTCCTATTTCCATGCAATTGGCTTAAAAATCATGAGTTGAAACAAAAAAAAAATCATAAATGTTGGGCTTGGTTTGCTTCTTTCTCTGTTTTTTCTTTTAGCCTGGTGTTCTAACAAAGCCAACCTTTTGCCACCGTGCTATCTACCGGTGCCCACTGCTGATTTCATTTGACAGGCAGCGAGATGATCTTGTTTCTAAAAGTTTTGTGGAAGTAGGTGGCTGGGTAGATGTTCTCCGAGTGAGGAAAATGCCAAAGCTACATAGGAAAGAGGCTTTATAAATACCGCCTATTCAGAAGTAGCCGTGATTGACATCCGCAATTAGCTGCGAGATTTGGTGGGCTGTAAAGTGTATTTTGCATTTCCTTTTCCCGCTATCCGAGGGAGGCAAACTTCCCAAAACAGCTTTCCAGATTTATTACCAATTGCAAGGGCTGGGCAGTTCTGGGTCTTCCTGGAAAAATCCCTGCAGGTCCAGCCCAGCTCCTATCCTCCCTTCTGCATTTGTGGTACCCGCTGGAGCATCACCCACGAGCTGCATCACAGCAGTGAGTCTGACCCAGGCTCTCAAATCCCAAATTAAAGCCCTAATCTCTGGATTAGGCCCTTCCCCTCTTTAGGCTGTCCTATTTTCTTTTGGATTTCTTCTAATTTGAGCGCTGCTTCTCCTTAGCCGAATCCAGCAGCCCCTTTCAATGCTGCGTGCCTCCAGTGTTGGCATCCAGCCTTCCCCTCTCCTTCCAGACAGTCTCCAGCTCCTCCTGCATGCCCCTGGCCCGCTTTCCTCTGCCTCTCTACCCATTTCTCCTTCTCATCCCTTCACCTCCAAACCTCCCCGCTCCTTATCTCCACCCGGTGTTCTCCAGCCCTCCCAAGCAAGGATTGATTGCTCTTCCCACTTGCATTGTCCTCTGAAATGAAAAAACAATGAATTTGTCCGACTTTCTCTGGTTGTATCTTATCGCTCCACCTGCCTGCTTCCAATATTATTCCCTTTCGCCCTTCTCCTGCGTTTGAAGTAGCCCCTCTCAGGCGTCCCCTCATTTAATTCGACAGCCCCAGCCTGTTTTATACTCTCCTTATCATTATGGCCTGACTGCTCCCCTGGCTCTCATTTCACCCTGCCTCCGTCCATCTGCCCCTCTTCCGTGGCCATCCCCCTTCTGTTTTGTTTGGACAAATGACAGCCTGGGTGTGACCAGCAGCGATAATGGTCGACAAATATTTGAAGGGAGAAGGAGAAAAATTGTTCATTGGGGAGTTTCAAGGGGGAGGGCAGGGGGTGAGTGGAGGGACGGCTCCTGATTTGGTGGGGGGAGGCTGGGACAGGGAGAGGGCAGATGGGTTGGGAAGATGTGCAGATGATGCTGTCGGCCTGAGTACATCATAAATCCCCTCTGGGTAGACAGGGGATGTGGAATGAGCATCTCTCTCATCCCTGGGTCTGCTGGGAAGGACAGGCTCTACCTGGCAGAGGCACCTTGCTGGCAAGGTTGAGACAGGGAGGGATGAACTGGAGCAGGGGGACAGAGGGGATGGGACAGGAGGCAAGGGTATTGAAATTACAACAAAGAGGGGAAATTTGGGCTGAATAACTCTGGAAAGCTTCCTGTAACTCTACTGAGGTTTGTAACCTAATGTTTGAATCCAGATGCTAGCATGGACTGGCGTTTATACTGATGGGAAGCAGTTTATACGGATGGGAAGGAGCCCTGGCGATAAAGCCAAGGAAGGGGACAGTCAAACCCTTCAGGTCTGTGGCTCCTGCCATTTTCTGGGTTTGTTTCCTGGGACAATGTGAAAGGAGAATTTGCTTGCCTCAGAAAATATCCAAACAAGTGGTAAAAAACATGAAGGCAAGCCTCACGTCTGGTTGACACTGCATCGTAGCTGCTAAAGGGCTAGAAGTGGGAGATGTTAGATAACAGATGCAAACGTTTTTTAATACATGTCCTACCAAGAAATCTGCCAAAAAAAAGTATACCTGCAAGGACTGGCAGGGAAGTCAAGGGAGTTGCCAGAAGCTGTGCAGCAAATCAGTGGCAGAGGAGAAAGGGCACCTTGTACAGCTCTGCTCCATACCAGGACACTCCGGGTTTCCCAGATAAACCAATGTGCAAATCCCCAAGATTCCAAAGACACACTGGAGCAGGCACAAATGGAGGATGGCTTGGACAGATCCTCTCAAGGGCTTTTTCTCCACCTGTCATCAGAAATTGCTTGCAAAGAGGCTCAGACCAAAGAGGAGGGCAGTGGCTGGCGACCAAGCGACATAATCCTGCTCTTCCCTGCAGACTTCTCTTACAGTTTTTTTTTTTTTTGTAACACTTTTGTCTCATTTTCTGTCAACATAACCCTTCCTGAAGCTGGTAAAACTGCCAAAAACAGGTAGTGCCCCATCCTCGGCAGCCAGCACCCAGACTGAGAACTGTCCTTCGGGGCAGAGCTCATGCAGTCCCTCCCCAGGGTGTCAGGAGAGACAACGCAGAGCCCTGGGCCAGCTTCAAAACAGCTCGCAATGAGTTTTTCCACCCTCCAAAAGCATGATAAAGACATCCTTTGTCAACGGCGGGGACAGCGGCAGCTACCCAAGAGAGGCCAATTTTCTTTCGGGTCTCAGCAGAGAGGGGCAAGTTGTTTAAACCTCCAGCACCTGAAAGACTGGAGGGCAGAAGGGGGTGAAAAAGAAACCTGGAGGAAGAAGCTCATAAGCTAGTAGCCCTCTCCCCAGGCTTTTTTTAAAAAGATTTTTAGCCAGTTTTAGGGATTTCCAGAGCTGCCACCAAGCGCGGTCGCTGCAGGTGGCGCTGCAATGTAGGTTTTTGGCGGTGCCTGCGCTCGACACGAGCCCGAAGCTGGAAAAACCAGCTCCAGCTTTTAGCAACTTAAACATAGGGTTGGTTTAACAAACTTGTAAAATGGCAGGGGAAAAATAATAAAAAAAAACCCCACCCCCACCCCAATTTCTTAGATTCCCCCTTCTCTTTTTGTCTTTCTCTTTTTTTTTTTTTTTTTAAATTGCCTCCCCCGCATTGTTACTGGAATCTTAAAGCGTGCAGATGTACGTCCTCAGAAAAATAGGTGTTTTCTGTTCTTTGGCTGTTGTTGGAAGTGATTCCTGTGCGTAGCTCGGATAACAAGGCACGAAATGAAAGGATGCGTGCGCTGTTCGCCACCGTCCCGCTGGCCGGCGGGGAAGGAACCGCAGAGGGCTGCAGCGATGCTGGTGGCATCCAGGACTTCACAAGCAATGGGGACCAAAAGGGGTGTTCTGGGGCAGCGGGGGGAAATCGGGCATGGGAGGTTGCTTGGATGGAGCCAGCATGATTTTGCCTCTTCCCGGATGATGCTGAGAGCGGCTTTGGTGCTGTTTGGTGCTGAGCCCCGGTGGGTTTTCCCCCGGGAGCGGAGCAGTTAGGGTGCCCAGCGCCTCTCCGGAGGGACCCATGATCTCTGCTGTCATCGCAGCCGGGAGCAAAATATCCACTTGATGACAACAGGGTGAGCCTGAGCCCTCCTTGTCCGTGGGCCCTTTTACTGCAGCTATTCACAGGTCAGGGAAGGTCATTTGGGTTTTCCAGCCCTAACCCTTTTCCGCCCCCACTGCCTAGTTCATGAAAGGGCCTATAAATAAAGTCTCATTTGTCACTCACTCCATGAACCCAAACAGCACAGGGATATATTGACTCATGCCATTGTCTTAAGAAGCAGAAAGAATGCGTACTAATTTCTTCCTCCTTGCAAGACGGTGGGAAGTAACCTCGGCGTATCCAGATTATCTCTTTTTAGCGGAACAGCCCGGTTTTAAATGCAAGACCAAATTTCCCCGAGATTTTCATATGTTTTATTAAATGGAGCTGCAAACCAGACTGGACATTAAATAATACTGTACTGCTCACAACAGCAGTGATCTTTAGAGGTTACTAACCTGCTATTGTATCTCTCAGATTTCCGTCTCGCTCTTCCGTTGTCATTTTGCTGTGTTATTACTCTTCAGGCTTCACATAGTATTCATTTCTCTGAATGAAAACAAATGACTCCTTGCAAGAGGCAGGAGATAAAGAATAATAAATACATTTTATGCACCACCTTAAAAAAGGGCTCTGAATCCCCATCCATCCATCAGGAAATGTAAACCAGAGCTCAGGCAAAACACACACGCGCACACAGGCACGCGCCGGGGAGATAAAACTTGTTTTAAGGAAAACATGATATTGTTTAAAAATAAATATCTTGGAGGCTGCAAATAGACAACCCCCGGCTCCCGTGTTTTGTGGCATAAATTTAAGATAATTAAAAATACAAAGCTTGGATTAAGCCTGATTTTCTGTGAATGGTGGAGGCTGCGGGGAGGAGGGGGAGTCCTGCCGTGCTTGGTGCTGCACAACGTCCCTCCTGAGAAGCAGCCCCGGCCTCTCGTTGTGGCTATTGCTCGCCGCCCGCGGTGGGACCCCCTTCACCAGCCACCCTCATCCCTGCTGGGTGCCTTCATCTTGCACGGGGCAGGGGGAAGCTGCAGGCTCACTCCCAGGGTCTTCCCCTCCCTGCCTTGACGCGAGCGTGGCCAACACCCCAGGACGCAGAGGAGGTCTCCCCAGTTGATTCCCCTTTGCTCCCCCTCTGCGAGGTGCCCATCCTTGCGGCATCCGGGCTCCCCCGTCTCTACAACGAAGCAGCCCTGTTGCTCCGTGCCGCTATCAGTGCCCCGAGAGCACTGCTTTCTATCCCAACCATCTGCTGCCTGCTCTGCTTTCAGCTCAAGGAGAGCCCAGGTATCACCTGCAGAGAGGAGTTCGGGTCTCTGCACGGCGGGGAGCCAACTTGCGGAGCGGGGTTCGCTCCGTGGGGCAGCCCGGCCAGCCAGGCCGGCAGCCTTCTGGACACAAACCTCAGGCAGTTAAGCACTAACAGCTTTTAAAAAATACTATTATTCCTGCGGCTGCCAGGAATTAAATGAAGACCCGGAGAGCAGAGCAGCTTGCAGCCGCTCTCTAGGATTACTGCTCACCCAAGCTGAGAGATTGATCTTCCTCTGAGCATCCCTACACCCCCTCTGATGGGCTCCCCTCCTCGTTTGTCCTCGCTGGAGGAGAGCGGTGGGGCACACGCTGGCGAGGGAAAGGGCAGGCAGATGCCAGCCAGAGCCGCGATGCCGGGAAGAGCTTTTCTGGGAAGGTGATGGAGGGAGCCAGCAAGATGCGTTTGATTCCTTAAGGTTGGGTGGGTGGTTGTTTTTTTTTTTTTTCTTTCCTTTTTTTTTTTTCCATTTGGGCAGCGACGTTTCCCAATTAGCCCAATCAGGCTGGAGATCCTAGGTGTCAGTAGTGAGTAGGAGCGGGGGAAGGCACCCGGAGGAGAAATCAAGGCAGCCGGAGTTGCAGCCGTGGGAGAGCGGCGGCGGCGGCGATCGCTGCCCCGGGCGCGCTCGGAGGCGGCGGCTCCGTCCCCGTCCCCGTCCCCGTCCCCGTCCCCTGCAAACTTTGGGACCACGAAAAGCGGCTTGGGGGGTCCTCCTCCAGAGGCAACCTGCGCCCCTCCGCCTTCTCCCCTCTCCCAGAGGTGGGTGGGCTGGGGAAAGGAGGAGCAACTGGCCACTCTCTCTGCAAAGAAAAAAAAACAAAAAGAGGAAAGAAAGAGAAAAAGAACAGAAAGGGATTTTTTTTATCGTTTTTATTTTTTTTTAAATTATTATTATTATCCCTCCCTGGCGTGCTGGGCTCGCGTTGCCACCGCACTTCCACACCTCTCCGGCTTTTTTTTCTTTTTTTTTTTTTTGGAAGAGGGGTGTGTGCCTGCGCGTGTGTCCGCGTTTGCAAAAGAGCCTGGGTGTCAAAGCCCGCTCTGCAGCCACCATTGGGGAGGAGGGCTGGGGAGGAAGGGCTGGCGAGACAGCCGCAGTGCGAGCCCTCCCCGGCGGGCAGGCAGCGGCGCGGCGGCCGCGGAGCCGGGCATGGCACCGTAGCGCATCCCCTGCCTGCACCCTGCCTGCACCCCGCCTGCCAGCTCGGCTGCCTGTCTCCCCCCCCCCCCCCCTTGCTGATTTAGAGGCGGGGGGGGAAGGGCTGGGGGAGGGAGGGAAGGGGTGATTTGGGGGGGGAGTGAAAACTGGAGCTGCGTTCCTCCCCCCCCCCCCCCCCCTCCAGCTCTGGGCGAGCCAGACACGGTTTGCCCAGTACAGAGAGAGGGGCTCCGTGTTCCGCCTCCGTGGAGTATTTGGGATTGGAGAGAGAGACACACACACGCGCACACACACACACACAGAGACCATCTGCAGTGTCAATGCGGCGCCTGCTCTGAAGACTGAAGTGGGGGGAAAGGAGAGGAGGAAAAAAAAAAAAAAAAAATATATATATATATACCAAAACGCACCCAAAGCAAGCGAGGAGCTTTCCCAGGTAAGGAGCCCCCCGCCCCGCCCGGGCAGCGGGAGGATGCCCCGGAGGATGCCCCGGGAGGGCCGGCGGGGCTGCAGCGGTACCTGCCCTCCACACCTGGCCGGGGGGGCTCTGGGAGGGTCCCCCCCCGCCGCTTCTCCCCACCCCCGGGTCGTGGGGAGGGGGTCGGGGCTGGCGGGCAGGGACCCCCGCGGGCAGCGGGCTGAGGCGGGGGTGACCGGGCACGGCCCCTCCGCCCCTCCCGGGCCGGATGGGAGGATGCTGGGGGGGTTCGCAGCGGGGACCCCCGGCATCCCCCGCTCCTCCACATCCCCAGCGCGGAGGGGACGCGGTGCCCGCTGTGTCCCCCCCCCACCCACCTCCCCCGGATCCTCGATAGCTTTTTCCCCATGCACAAGGCTCAACTTTTCTCCCCGGAGGTAGTGGCTCCAGCGTCGCAGCTTGTCCCTAATCACCCCCGGCTGCGGATTTTCCTCCCCTCGGGGGGGTATTTTCCCTCCCTCGGTGCCCCAGTGCCTTCCCCCGGCGAGGGGTTGGAGGCATTTGCAAACTTTTCCTGCTCCCGACGAGGCTGCAGCTGGACGGGGCTGGAGGCAGAGCCCTTTTCCCGGGGAGGATCAGCACCTCCCGGGCGACCGGTGGATGGGGACAGGGGCCACCCCCGGCGGGGAACACCTCGGAGAGAAGGGGGGGACCCCCCTCGTTTCCCTTCCTGCAAGGTGCTGGAGAGTTTGAACTGCCCAAATCCCGGCTGCGGAGTCAGTGCTGATGAACCTCCCTCCCTCCGTGCATGTGTGTGCTGCAACTGAAACCTGCGTATTGATGCTCTTCATTTATCAGACATATGCCCTTAAATTATGTAGACAGGGAGAAGTGATCTAAACACCGAGCCGCACATGGTTTTGGTGGAAATATAATACTCTGGCAGCAGATGAGTTCCTCCCAGATAAACAAACCCACTTGCTCAGCCCCAGCAGGGCTAAGTGCTGTTTGGGTTTGTAGTGGCTGCATGCGGCTGCTACATACCCAGCCCAGAGGAAAACCTCCTCCTGGGGCCCCATCTGCTCCCTGTACTGGGAAGGGATGCAGCATTTTCCGTGTCGGATTGGGCTGTAGGACCTGCAGGACTCGCCTTCATGGAAAGGACCAGGTGGAAAGCGTGTGGCCGCGCTCCTCTCCCGTAAAACTTCCACCCCGCGTCTGCTCCGCTTTGCTTCCAGCCCTGCCGCCGGGCAGCCGTGCCAAAGAGCTCGCTGGAAACGCACCTGATTTTTCATGGCTTCCCTCCGCCACCGGGATGCAATGCCTGGGATGTGAGGTTTTGGGGAAAGCAAAGGGGGTCTGAGGCTTTCCAGGTCGTGGGGGTGAGCGGTGCAGGGAGGGGAGGTTTGGAGCAGGACCCCTGGGACTGCCAGGGGATGCTCTTATTCCGGAGGAACAATGACAGCGTGAGGGGATTTTACAGCCAATGCAACTGCTCGCAGCCTTCTAGAGACTTATCTTGAGTGTGCACCAGCCCTGCACAAACATTTTGGAAGGCGTAAAGCATGCTAACTTATTTTATCTGTCCTCTGTTTCACCTGGGTCTTGTTTATAGAAGCTGGTTAAATCCGCGAGCGGGTAGGACCAGCGGAGCATGGGGTTGCTTTGCCTTCGCCGTCTCTGTGATTTTAATGACAGCGTGTGCCTCCCAGTGTGAGATTAGGTGCTTCCTCCCCCTGGCTAAGCCACTGTCTTAAGGTCTTGGGGATGCGAGCAGCATTTTGTTTGTGGTTTAATTGCCTCGGGAAGTGCGTGTTTGTTTGTTTGTGTGTGGGACCCTTTGCTAGAGCTGGGCTTCAAGCGGTGCAACAGATGGGTGTCTGCTTTTCGTGTGCAGCCGGGTTTAAACATGCAATCCCAGCCCTGTCACGAAAGCCTGGGATTTTCTTCCTTCCTCTGCCCAGACCCATCATCCATGGGGGTGGCTCCTTTCCGAAAGGACCAGTCCAAGGCTTTTCCTTTCTGTCCCATCTTAAATGCGCGGTGCTCGGCAATATCAATAAGATGCAAAATAAATGACAGCCGCATGATCTAAGTGTTGTTTATGTCCAAGACGGGTGTTTTAAAATACAGGCTGATGATCAATCACGGTGCTGTTGGGAAGCTTCTGCTTGATAATTGTAACTGCCTTGTAGGCGCTGAAGACTGGTGTTAAATCTGTTCAGCGTGCAATCCGGCACCTGGCTAGCAGAGGGATGAGCACTATTGCAAATCCTAAGAGAGATGCTGAACTTCTCCATGGGGAGAGGAAATATTCGAGCTTTTCCTCATGCTTTCACCTGCCAGCATCCCTTCTCTGCACCCGCAGCAAGCCTGGTGCTAGACAGCCTGTAGATGTGGCAAAGCGAAGGGCTCAGCACAGGCATGAGAGCAGCTGGGATCCACCGCCGAGGAGGCAGAAACCGTCTTTGGCAGCCAGATCCCGGGGGGCAGGGGGTTGCTGGAGCCAGTTTTGTGTTGACTCCTCTGGTTTTGCAGGGTGAGGAGGGGAGGAGGGATGCTGGATCCCCTTTTGTGCTGCATCTCTTTCCTTTTATTGAATTGCTTTGTCTCTGTCTCCCGATTTCCTCGATGTTGAGCAGTTGCAATAAAACCTACCTCCTTCCCGGAGTGCCGGGGTTTGATTTGCGCTCTCACACGCCCCAGGGTGAAAAGCCTTGCAAGGTCTTAGATACTCGGGTGTGCTGTGTAGGAATTAATTTCTTGTTTGGAAGGGAACACTGAAAAGCTTCGTAAAAAGCTGAGAATGGTGGTGGCATGGTAGGCTCATGCTCCGCGTTGGGATTCTACATGGGGAGGGTTTTAGAGGTAGGGCTTTTGAGTTTTGGAGTTAACGGTGCCAAAGTTTGCTGCTTGGCATTGCCTACAGGTGTTTTTGAGCAAAATGGCATGCTGCCCTGAGAGCCACTTGGCTCTTGATTTATTATTCACAATACCCTCTTAAAGTGAGGTCCCACATAGCTGAGAGTGAGACCCAATGTCACCCCTTTGCAGCTGCAGTGCTGGGACTCGAAAGTCTCATGTCCTGCCCATGAATCGTCCTCCCCAGCTAGGGATGCAATTTGGATTATGACTGTTTCCTATAGGAAAGCCCTCAAACCGCCTGATGCTCAAATAAAAAGCCCTTTCTGGTCCCCACCAGTGTGACGAAAGGCTTCAGAGGGCTCTTTCTTACTCCTTCCTTCTTGCTTGCAAGACTCCGTTAATGGACACCAACCGCTCCAGGCGCCCAAGGCAATGAGACTTCCCGTCTGCAGAGTCTGGGCAACCCACTGACTTATGGCAGGATATCAGTGATGAGCGTGCTTCCCCGCATGACTGTCTTCGGGTGAAAAGCACTTTATATCCCTTAGGTTTGAGCTCTCAAGGAGCCTGCGGCAAAAAATACAGAAGTAAATACATAGGGCTCCCCAAATGTTTTTCACTCAGACTCTGAACTATTTTAAAAGAGTGTGAAAGTATTCTCATTCCCCTTGTGCAGATTGGGAAACTGAGGCGCAGAGAGGCAGAAGGCTCAGTCTGCATTTATTGGTGGGAATCCTCACTCACCACCATGAAATACAAACTGAACCCCAAGTGGTACTTGGAGATGAGAGCAGTGAGTGGTCCCCTGCCCTTGAGCCTGTGCTTCAACAGTCAAGAGCAGTGCTTGGTCAGAACAGGACGCTTGCAAGATTGAACTTTTTCCAGTTAAAATGACAGATGGGTGCTTTAAAATGAGAAAATATCATCTTGGGTTAGTGCATCGGCCCGGGGGCAGCTGTGCTCTCATGAACCTTGGTTCCCATATCTTTAAAATTGGGTACAAAATGCTTCTAATCACCTTTGGGAATGGAGAGATCATTGCAAAAATGAGATGTGTCATGATACCAACAGTCTGCGTGGTGATTTTCTGGAATTGGCATTCCTCTTTATTTTTGGGGTTTTTTTGACTCATCCCACTGGAACTGTCTGGTTTTCTTTGTTCTTCGTTGGTGCATGTGCATGCCTAAGTTTGCCTTGTCCTTGCTTGGTTGCATCTCGTAAGGTGCTGAGCAGCCACGCAGGTAAGAGGTGCCAAGTCTCAGTCCTGCATCCCCTGCAGTGGGAGCCAGCGTAGTGTAGCATCTGTCCTGCAACCCTTTCCTTTGCCAAAAAAAATCCCTCTGTGAGCCCTTAGAGATGCTCTGAAGGCTTTGAATGGGCACCTTTGGTTTGGAAACCCAATGGTCGTTTCATTTTAGACACCTCTAGTCCGTGCAGCTCAGTGCTCCAGCTAACATGTGAACCTTGCTGGAGACATGCGCTCTTCAAAGGTGATTCTGGAGCCATGGAGGAAGCCAGCTCTTTGCTTCAGTTCAGTATAATGTTCCCAGCTGTTTCTACCTCAAATACTAATGTTTGTAGAAGACACCAAGTTCTCAGGACTGGAAGAGAGCCTGAAGACCTCAGCAGGATCAGTGGTTGGGTTGAAACCTCCATCCCCACTATGCTGCCTATCAACAGGTGGCTTTGACCTTACCTGAGGGGGATTTCACTAGAAAAAGAGAGGTCATTTTTAGACTCCGTGACTTCCTTTTACTCCAGGCTTTGCTACCTGGAAGGCTTTCCAGTGTTTTTTAAATACTGCATGCCATGAAACAGAAATCCAGACCCAACAGTCAAGGGGCTGAGATTCGCGGGCTTTTTTTTTTGCATGGGAGTAAACAAAACCTGCTGCTGAGCGTGGCTGGATTGTACTGGTGACCCAGAAGGGAGACCTTGTGTCGCCTTCTCTCTCGGCTTTCACGCCTGATCTCTGAGTTTCCTTCCAGCTATGTTATCCATACATGAGTGGTCTGCCGGGGCTTTCCCACCAAGCCATTGGCAATAAATTTACGGGAGCTGACTGGCACTTGAATTTGCCTTGTCCTTCTGACAGGACGAATGTGTGGATCTAATGCAGATAATATGGGACAGGTTTCCATTACAGGCATTTGCATGATATATACTCACACACGTCCCCCTCCTCTGAGCTTGTGCAAGGCCCAGAGGAATAAATCTTGATGCTTGGTGAACCCTCGCAGCCAATGCTGCACCAAACGCATGTAAATGTTTGCAAAATGAGCCACCCCGACCCGCTTGTTATTCCTCCTTGAGCATAAAACACTACATAGGGGAGGAAAGGTGAGGGTGGTGGAGTTTTTTTCATTTTTCATCCCAGTATTGTTTTCCTTTGAAACAGTGAAAAGATGCTGGACTTGGGGACTGCATGTAGAAGGTTAATATTTATATACTTGTTGTTTCTTCTGAAGTGAGGAACGTGCACTTGCCACCAGCAGCCCCCCCCAGCGCTCATTCATAAAGAGCCTTGCTGGTGAGTGTCTCAGTGTTAAACTGCGTGGTGACTTGAGTTTAGAGTTATAGGAATCGAAGCGACGAATTAGCAGTAAATCAAAGCCCGGATGGCTCCGTACCCAACTGCGGCAAGACTTAAATTAAAAATATCTTGCCGAGATGAAGTACTCATAAGTCAAGCACTGGCGTTGTGTCAGTCTGGGCTTCGGTGGCGAGAGCTCAGCCCCTTTGAAACAGAAACCACGAGGAGCCCACGTATTGATCCCCAGCTGAACTGGGAAATTGCCACTTCATTTCTTCTATTAAATGTTCTTTCTTTTCTTTCCTTTTTGCCTTTTTTCCCTCCCCTGAAGGGAAGATGGTCGTGCTGGGTAGTTGGGAAGAGGTTTGCAGATTTGCTGCACATGCGTGTGGCCCTGTTTGACTTGGTTAGAGCATATTTGATTGTGAAAAGGGATTTATTTGTTTTTTGTGACCGGGGATTTGTCTATAATGTAGTGCTGGAAATAAAACTCATTTAGAGACTAAGGAGGTGTATCCTGTTACAATTGCCTATTGATGGAATAGCAAGTGCTTGGTGTGCAACACAGCTTTATTTTACTTTAGGGAAACTTATTCTGGGCTGCCAGAGGGAGACTTTGATTTGCCAGAGAGCTGCCCCATGGCCCTGAGCAAGTCCCTTGGCTCCTTGTTTCCCCTTCTATCAAGTGGGGGTGGTCTTGGCGAAGTGACTGTCCCTTTAGCCATCATCTAAGAGTTGTTTTGCTCTAATGACTTTTACAAATGACTCACTTTCTGTAAGTGAGATGATAAAGCCAGGGAGGTTCTGGTTGGGAACTCACTCAGCAGCCTGAGGAATAGCATCATGTACATGGCCAATAGTCACTAACGGCTGCTGTCCTATCCCTGGGCAGTGTCACCTTCTTCTGCTGGCTGGGAAGAGGCTTTCAGAGGTGGTGAGGGGCAGGAGGCTGTTCTACTTGGGGGGGAAAGGCTCTGTCACCACCGCCCTGCCAGGTAGAGGAGTTGAGCTGGGAATACGACCACGCCAGCTGTGGAGCTAATCAAAGACTTTTGCTTTGATTTTTCTCTAATGGGCAATTTAGGGGGAAAAAAAGCCAAATGAGGATGGGCATGTCTGCTTGACTTGCTAGCTTAAAAGAAGTGAATTTCTGGGCTGTTTTGGGAAACCCCTTTTGTTTGTCAGGGGTTTGGTGCAAATTGCTAAAATGAGGTTCTTGCTAAAAGCAGAGCAACACGCAGAGTTTTGTAAGCTGTTACCCTGAGATGTGTATATGGTGGTGGTGGTGGGGGTGGTATCTCCATGGCTAATTTTGGGCATTTCCTCTTTTTGGTTGTGTCTCACCCTTTGTAGTCTCCCCTTCGTGGTGTCCTCCCGGCTGGATGGGGGTTGTCCCCTGTCACAGTCCTCTTTCCTTCCAGCCACCCTGCAGCCCCCAGGCTCATTTGGAGGGTTGCAATGACCTCGATGCCTGGTGCTTTTGAGGCTGCATACCCCCATCACCCCTTGAACCCCAGGCTCCACCTCTCCAGAGCATCCAGCCCCCTCCCAGACAGCTACCTTGGGGAGGGCAGTGCTCCAGGGGCAACCTGGAGGGTGACTTGTTGGTTTAAGTCCCAGCTTTGCCACCATGGAAGCCACCTCCAGGAGGGCAATTGCCTTCTCACCCTGAAGACGGCAGGATGAGCTCTGAGTTTTCCTCCTGCGCTTAGCTGCTATGGTGATGAGTTGCTATAGAAACACATAGTTAGCATTATTATTTATTATTGAAAGGTGCTTCTTTTCATCTCTTAAATGCAGAGTCGTGCCAGGAGGAGCCCAATGCTGGGTGTGGGGTCCTGCCCACCCTGTCCACACAGGTCAGTGGGTTATGCTTCCCGGCGAGCCAGGCTTTAGCCACGCTGGAGGCAAGCAACCGTGCTGTGCTGCCCCAGCGGGCTGATCTGGTTAAACAAATCCCCCCAGTATGTTCCCGTCACAGGTTCCTTCCTTCGTCAGATCCATCCTTTGGAGGGGGATTTGTGTGAAGCGTTTCATTATAATGAGCTTAGTTATTTCCAAACTAGTAATCGCATGTCACCATTCGGTGCAAAGGGTTTGCATTAAGTTCTGTAATAATATGTCTATTCATCCATCACAAATACTATATTCACAGGACCTTGTAGTGATTGCCTGGTAAATACCTTCTCTTATCTCTTTGCATGCGCTGTTCCTTGTTTGCTGAAGTCGTCCCCCCCTCTGCAAACTCATCCCTCCGCACTGGGAGGCAGGGAAGCTCCTCCGGTGCTCCTGTCCCGGGCTCCTGCTCTGCCCGAGCCCCCCTGCAGCTGGGCACCCGGCCAGGCTGCGCAGGGGAGGCCCCTCCAGGGCTGGCTGCAACCTGCGAGATGCCAAGCACAGCAAGTGGTGCTAAGGGTATCGCTGCCTGCCCTAGCTATCACTTTCCAGCTGCTGTGGGTGGGTCAAAGCCTGTTTTAGGGGCTCCTCTTGCTCCCCAGGAATGGATGCGAGGGGTAGGAGCCAGTATCTTCTGTAGGCTGGGTGCTGAGCAATACTCTGGCTGAGAATTGCTGCAGGGGGTCCTGTAGGGAGCCCGTTTATACATCTCTCCGGACACATGCATTGGTTTTGGGAATGCACAGCTGGGAGGTGTGGCAGGGATGCAAAGCCAGATGCCTGGGTCCTTTGCCTGCAGCCACCAGGTTCACGGCTTCCCGTTGAAGCTGGCAGCGCTGCAGAGGTGCCTCTGCAAGGAAACCTCCCTCCATCCTGCTGTCCTTCACACCCCAGCAGCCCTGAGGATGCTGCAGCTGCTGCAGAGCAGTGGCTTGGTGGGGCAGGTGCAATGTAGCCTGGAGGTGGAGGGCTTGGCTTTGCTTGCAGCTGGGATTAGCTGTGCAATTCTTCCTTCTTCCCCTCCTAGCTCTAAAGGACTCCCTGGAAAATGCCTGGTGGGGGAAAAAAAAAAAAAGAAAGAAAAAAGAAAAAAAAAGGAAAACAACACAGCTTTTCTTCATGCGGAATTAACAACTCTGAGGTGAAGTTTCAGGGCTGGTCGGTGTCGCTGCAGGGAGGATGGCTCAGCCCCTCCTCATGCGCCCTGCACAGTTGCTGCAGGTGCAGGGCTGGGCTCTCATGCAGCCGCTGCAGATGCCCCCTGAGGGGACAGCCCCTGTGGGGTGGGGAGCAGTGCAGGAACAGCTGGATCAGTGCAGGATGCGGGATGTGGAGGGATTCGGGCGTGGGGAGATCTCTGCTGTTGCTTGCAGACTGTGGCCCTTGAAGTTCCCTGAATTCCTCTTGGTCTGCACCTTCCCCAGCCTGCCAGGCTAGGACTGGGAAACATCCTTCCCAGCCTTTGAGGAAACAAAAGGAAGCTTTTTAAAGCACCCCCTCGAGCAGGAATAAAACGCCTTCCTTTGCAGAGCCTGTTTCATCGCTTGAAGTCAATCCTTTTGGGCTTTGTATTTTCCTTCTTGGAAGCTGTGCTCCCTGCGGAGAAAAGAAAAAAAACACCCAGGGTGCAAGAGCAGGGCTGGGGGGGGCCTTTCTGGGAAGTGTAGGGTGGAGGTGGAGGGGCAGATGAGGGAGGTCCACCGTGGGGGTCTGGAAGGGCTCACCCCTCACTCTGCCCGAAACCCCTGCAACCCAAGCTGCAAGTCCAGCGTTCAGTCATTAGTGTCGGGTCACATCCAGCTCGTCTCTGTGGTATTAATGGTTGGGAGCATGCTGCTGGGGTGGGAGATGCTTCTGCATGTCCTGCATGTGCCAGCCCCTCCCCTGCTGCTGCTGCAACGAAGCGTTGCCCTAAATGGGAACTCCCCTAAAGGAGGGAAGCTGGCTGTGGCAAATGAGAGCTTGCTGTGTTTTGGTAGGGTCACTCATGTTGATGTGGGCCTGGAGGGGTCATGTTTTGCTTATATGACCCCTTTTTCTCTACCCTGAGCTGCAGCCAGCTGCTTGGGTACTGGGTTGTGACACTGATGCACTCGGAGAGAAGTCATCCAAGGGACGGCATGGACTTGACACTGGCGTGGGATGCTCCTTTGGATCCCACCAGCCGTAAGACCATCAAGTCTCAGGTTTCTCTCCAAATCCCTGCTGAGAGCAGAGTCATTTTGGCTGCTGGACTCACAGCATCTTTGCAGCTTCCATCTTTCTGTGCCTGGGGAGCTTCTTGCCTTGGCCCAGCGAGGGCAGGAGGCACGGGGCATCCTTGGAGCTGCATCCCTCTGCCCGGGTGGAGGATGGAGAAGGGAGGGGAGACAGGCAAGCCACATGCAGCAGGAGCTGGATGCTAAAAGCAATGCCTGTCAGAGCCATTCAGGAGGGTTTTTTTTTTTGCTTATAATGGAGTTGCTGCCCTTGTCTGCCTTAGCAAGGCAAACATCTCAAAGGGATGCCTCTGAATGAAAGTAACAACTTTTAGGACAGATTTCTCTCTGCATAATATCTCAAAGAAAGCAGGAAAAGGAAATGGCAAGCGGGCATAATTAGGTAAGTATTACCCATTAGGAAGGGGAAGGAGCTATCAAGTTGATTTCCATTTCCTTCTTATTTTACATGCCTGATTTTTCCGCCTCTCCAGGAGGCGGTGTGTGAAGTAGGTCTCTCTTTCGCTCAGAGAAGTAAATAATCAGAACATAATGCGCTCCGAAGCTCTTCCCAAAGCTTTCCAAATCTGGACTAAGCTGAGGATTTTTAGCATCTTCCCAAGTCTGAGCTTTCCAGCATCTGTGAGACCTGGTAGGGACTTATTTCCCACCTCCACACTGGGGAACCAAGGTGCAGGTGGGCAGCAGGGCTTGCATCTTCTCATTGTGACCTGCTTGTCTGTACATATTTCTCTGTTTTATCTGTCCTGCATGGACGTAGAGATAACTCCTTATCTCCTGGTTGCTTCCCAGCGTAAACCTAGGTGTTTGCAGTGTGAACTCACAAAGGTACCTTGTGCTGCACTGGGAAGTGTGGTAGGGCCGAGTCCCTCCAAGCCACCCCCTGGTCCACCCCTACCTCCCCCCAGCATGTCCCTGTGTCCTCCCGGCCGTGGAACCCACCGCTTTGTTCCCGTGTACCCAAGGTTGTTCTCCCAGCTTTACCCTCTGTTACCACTTAGGATAACCCATCACAGCATGGGCTGCAATTCCAGAGCCATCAGCGGGTGCCTGTAACACGTTTTGGCAAGGATGCGGGATGGCTTCTGCACCAGCCTGCAGGAGAAGCTCTTGCCTCCCCCCTCGCCTGCCGCCGTGCTCCGGAGTCTGTAAGTGGTGTTATTAAAGGCTGTCGGGAACTGCTGTCATTGGCACAGTCAATGGCTGACACAAGGCAGCCCTCAGACTTTGACTCATCTGCAGCTCACACACACACACACACTCTGTTACGCATGAGCCAGAGAAAAGAGAGTTTCTCACATGCATCACCTTTTTCCAGCTGTTTGGGCCCTTTTTTTGCCTTCATTTCAGAGAAGAAGTCTTGATTGTCCTACAGTATAAGAAAGAGATTTGGGTTGCATTGTACTACCAGCACATGCCCAGATCTCTCATTCATTTATAGTTGAAGCTGGGGTCCCTTTTTCCATAAATACAACTCCATGCATGCATATCTCTCTCTGTGTATATGTTTTATACATACACATAAAAATACACATTTATATGCACATTTCTACACAGAAATGCAAAATGCACATGGTTACCAAATGCCAATCTGTTCACCCTATACTTTTCACAGATCATTGCTAATTTTGCCCGCAGTTCAGGAAAGGTCTTGCAGGTCCAGGATGAGATTTCTGGAGAAGGAAGAGCAGCCTTGCTGCACAGACAGATTTTAGAGGGGATTTGGGGCAAGAACAGTTCTCCTTTTTTCCTCCAACATGCCTAGATCAGGCCCTGGTGGGAGAGGCCTTTTTTTCTAGCTTGTAGCAGGGAGAGAGAGGGGAGGAAAAAGTTTGAGGTTTTGCTCCACCGCAGAACTGGGAATAAATGGTGCAATCTTGGAAAAACCTTTGTGTCTGGGAATGCGGCTTCCTGTGAGCTGGGTTGCTTTAGTGCTTTTCAGGAGGTGCTGGTCCAGGCTCTGCTGATTGCAGAGGGGGTCACAGAGGGGCTGTCAGGGATAGAGGATGAAGGTTGTGCACCACTTCTCATCCCTCCAAGTGGCTTGGCTGGAGCTTGGCCATCAGCACTCAAGCAGAGCAGCACGAGGTACCACAAGCCTGGAGGAGATCCCAAGCAGATTGTAACTCGGTGACAATCTGCTTTCTCAGTCCTTGGTCATTCACAGACTCATGCTCATGCAGACATCTCCGTGGCTCCTGCTGGTCAATGCATGGGGTGTGTGAAGCCACATTTCCACCCAGCAGCAGCCTATGTGTCCATGCAGGCTGCTTTCCTGCTCTGCCTCCCCTCCTGGGTGTATATGTGTGTGTGTGTAGGATAATTTTGAGGCTTCTTCATACCTGCACAAGGTTATGCAAAAGTTACAGTGTGTTGCTTGAAGGCTGTGCTCCTTAGACATGCAACAGTGAGTTGGAAGAGAAAAACACGGCCCCTTCCAACCAGCAGTTTCACTTGGTGGTTGTCTTCTATCCTGTCTTGCTTCTCCTTCCCCAGTAATGCAGGCAGCAGAAACAACTTTATTTTATAATAAGCAAAAGGTCTCCAGGTGCAGGTTTGTGCTCGCTTGTCTCCTCCACTGCTCTCTGCCAGTGGGTGACTTGCTTCGCCACCCATAATTAGCCTCTTCCAAGGTCTCGTTGTTGCTGGGCTGAGGCAGAAGGTTTTACAGCAACTGCTTATTCTCAAACACAGAAAAAAATCCCTTCCTCAGCTCAGTGTTAAGATGGAGTGGATTTGAAACTGTTTTATGTTGCTGCTGAAGCAGGGTGGTCAGCAGAAGGGACCTAAACTGGCCCATGGCTATGTGGTTACGTGGTGGGGAAGGTGGGTGAAGGGGTGGAGGATGCGTGTGTCAGCCTTCCCACGCAGAGGAAGGAATCAAATATCTGCCCTATATCAAATACCACACTCGATTCCTGCGGGACCAAGTTATTGGTGAGGAGGAAGCTGACCTTCTCCTGTATTTATGAACTGAATCTCTAGTTTGCTTTGTTTTTGATTTTCCCCCCCCTCCTGTTGCAGAGTGCCATACTTCATTTCACAGGAAATAACATTTTCTTCATTTTCTCCTTTGGTGTGGTTTTTTAAAAATGCTGCTCAAGATGAACAGGCTTTCTTCCCTTTAGCTTTTCTTGCTTTATAGTTGGCTTGGCATGCTGGAAGGGAATGCTGCTGCCCATGTCTGTGTGGGCCCATTAGCTGTGCTGGAGCCCAGGGATATTCTCCTGTCGCAGCTGCTGAGGGTGAACAAATTCTCCTGGAGCTGGACAAACACGTTATTATTTTAGTAGTCACACCCCAGCAAGTTTGAGAATTAAAAGTAGTCAGCATTTCCCTTACTGCCACACAGATCTATCCTTCTTCCTCCTGGCTGTCTTATCTCCAGCCTTCCCTGATACAGCTTTTTCTGCAAATCCTTTCCTGCAAGAGCTAGTCTTGAGCATCTTCAGAGCAGCAAGTCCTTCGGAGCCCCCCGTTTCCTTTTCCTTCCTCTTCTGCGCATGGAGGGCAAATTTTTGGAAGCTCAAGAGCTCTGTGTTTCCTGTGCATAGGTCCCTTGGAGATATCTGAAGCTACTTTGCTGAAGTTCACAGGCGACTTTTGAAAACCTTGGCCATTGCATTTGTGTGTGTATATATATATATATATATAAAATCTGTTGTCTCTTCACTCCTGTTTTCTTTCTCTGTCAGGGATCCAGCTGTGCAACATGTGGCACTTATAGGACTTGGAAGGCAGGAAGATCAAGCAAACACAGAGCTTTCAGCAAGAAGAGATAAATTTCCAGAATAAATTCAAGCCACGTAGGACCAGTCTGTTTTAGTTTTAAAGCCCCGCTGGTAGTGATGTGTGGAAGCTGTAGATATAAAGCCAGGGAGAGAAGAAGAGTTTATTTGTATTATTGCTGGCACCTTGGTAGAAAAACCTCTGTTCTGAGTTCATGGTGCTTGGCACAATGTTAGTTTGCATGGACTGTACCAGAGAAACCGCCTGTTGAGCGCTACCTTCGTGCATGATTTGAAGGCAAAGAAAAAAAGGGAATTATCTTCCCTGAATGAGAGAGAGAGCGTTGTAGCTGGAAGAGAAAAGTGCCGGATTTGTGGGGGTGTATGGGATACAGATGGCCACAGAGGAGAAATATCTTGTTATTAATAACCCATTGAATTGTGATAGCATTTTTACACCTGTGTACACTGCCTACAGTTTTTATCCCGGCTCTCCGGTGTCTGGCAGGACCACAGCTGCGAGCTGTGGGCTCCCTTCTGCAGGCAGCTGATGGGGATTTCCTATTTACTGCAGAGACAGAGGACAATTTGGAGTTTGATGGGCCCCACAGTCTTGAGCCATGGCCATGGACTTGCTGGAGCATGGTTTGGTCCACACCGCAAGCCCTGTGTTTCCTAAGCGTGTGTGCTGACACTGACCTGGCAAGGTTCAGTCTGGCAAAGGGAGTTGCTAGATGGGCTTGCTGCTTTTTGGGGAAGTCTGTGTCTCTACTTATCATTATGCTTTTGTTTTACTAAGTTAAGAAAAAAAGAAATAAGCCCAGAAGTGGCATCCGGATGCGCTCCCCAGGTCTGTTCTGATAAGCTCAACAGCACCTAGTACAAACCAACGCTGCATTCAGCTGAATGCACCAACAACCCAGACTTCATTTTCCTTCCTCTCCCCCCCGCCTGTTTCCTCTAGTCAAAGCAAAAGATTTACAGCCTCCAACTTCTGAAGCGAGGGCAAATTTCAGCCCAACCTCTCATCTGAATGGATGCCTCATGCCTTTAAAATCCATCTGCAGCCACCCAAGCCTCCCCAGCCAGCCCCAAGCTGCGTGTCCCAGCCATGCAGGAGCCAGGGCACGGCGCTGCATGCTCCAGCCCCTAACCCGAGGCCCCTGGGGGCTGGAGCACAGATGATGCTCTCCACGAGCAGGGGGGATGCTCCTGCCTCGAGTCGAAGCAGTTGTGACTGCACCCATAAAGGACAAGGGAGCATGGGCACAGGCTTGCATGCTTTTTACAGTATTTGAGACTTGTGCTGCACCCAAAGTGCAGCTGTGGGATCCTGTGGGATGAGGAAAGAGCTCAACAAGTCCTGTTTTGGAAAGAGGTATGAATGGAGAGCTGGAGGCAGTGGGAAAATAAGGGCAGGCTTGCCCTCTGCAGTGCAGCTCGGGGGGGTGGAGGGCATGTGGAAAACAGTCCTCTGTGGGTCTTACTCTTTCAGCACCTGTGCATCTGTTTTGTAGTGTTTCTTCAGGTCTTACAGCCCATGTTATCAAGGTCTCCATCTCTAATGAGCAAGATTTTATGAACAGAGGTGACCTTCCCACGCCCCCGCATTAAAAATGCCCCTCGTCTGAGACACAGGTGCCTTTAGACTGTGCGAGCAGAGATGAACAAAGCAGATGGTGTTTGGATCTGGATTGAATTAGAGTTTGGGGTGACATTTTGCTTGCAGCTGACTCTAAACAAACAAGGAACTTTCTTCTGGGTAGTACGACCCAGGTCTGAAATCATTGGTTATTGCAAACCCGTAAACTATCTTTTGCAGACTGAACGGGCTCATATGCCTTTTTCTGGTACTGGGTTTTCTCTGTAACACCTATCCTAACAGAGCTAATGCTTTGTGATGATGGACCTGCAATTATGAGGCTGTGCAAATAGCTAAAACAATTGCATCACCCTCCTTGTGGCTGCTCTAGGGTGATTCGTTGGTTTGTTGATAGCACTAGGCATTTGTTCGTGCAAATGAAAGGTCAGATCCTGCAAAGTACAGAGCACCTGCAGCTTCCATCCATGGCTTCGTGTCTGGCCCAGGGAAGGTATTTATGGAAGGAGAAAGAGAGATTTTGTCTTCTGCAGGTGTGCTTTGCAGCAGCAGCAAGCTGTCTACAAAGTGCCATTGCTGACGGCGGCCTGACAGCGTGTCCTCTTGAGGTTTGTCAGTGTGGGGAAGCACATGTATAAATTGCAGAAGGCTTTAGCAGCAGAGTAGCCAGAGCAGACACCTCCTCCCTTCCTCCTCTGGCCCCACAGGCTGGGTGCCAGCAGCACGACTCTGCTCTGGACTCTGTTCAGGACGCCCTGGACGCACCCATACAGGCTCACAGCTGAACATGGTGACCACTGAACTATTTAAAGTAGCTTCAACAATGACACTCAAGTGTATAATGCACCTATTCTGCTGATGCTGGCAAAGCGCTGGCAGAGTGGATGGGTTTAAGACTGATGGGAATTTACCACTCTGGAGCGATTAGGGTGTGTGAGTGTTCCTAAAACATGCACCAAAGGAGACAATAATAGAGAAAAATCAGCTATAAAGGAGGTTCCTCTGGTGCTGCACGCGCGGCTCTGCAGAATGGTTGTCTTGTCACTGTGGCACTGAGCTGGGATTAAAGACATGGGCTGTATCTCTGTCTCAGCCACGCTGACTCTGTGTGACCTTGGCCAAGTCTTCACTCCCTGGACCTCTGTCTCCCTGGGGGGTTTCTAGACTGAGACTTCTGGAGGTGGGGACCCACTCTTTGGAGGAACAGTTTGATCAGAGCTGCTGGTTGTCCTTGCAAGCAACGATGTGTTATTTTACCGGGGGGAGCTGAAAAGGCCCCTGAGGACAAGGTGTGATGTTCTGGTGCGAGCTACGGTGGGACGGCAAAATAACAGCAGCCTCGTGTCATCAGGCTCTGTGCCACCCCATCCTCCCATGTCATTCATGTGGTTTTAACATATGTAGGAATAGTCTGTAAATAAGGGCCGCTGCTCCTGATTCTATTAAGTCTCATAATTCGGTGACTGACTCCAGGCTTGACATTAAATATTGGTGTTGAGAAGGAATTGGAAAGGGATAGTGTTGTCCTTTGCTCAGGAAGACCTCCTGCAACAGCTTCTCAGTGCACACAGAAGGGTTAGGGAAGATGCCGGATAAGTCTGCAATCGTTCAGCAACTACCTGCTCTTTTTTCCTCCTTTTTCTTTCTGCAGTGGCATTTTTCCTTTTGATATGCATTTTCTAAGCTCTTGAGCAAGGCAAAAGTGGAAATGTCTCCCCAGAACCTTAACCTTATGTAACTGATTTGAACTTCAGATTTGTCAGCAGCTGGAGGAAACCCATCTTAGGGGAATTGGGAGTCTCAAGACTCAAGAGCTGTGGGATCAATGCCCCATTCATGAGGAGGGGATGTTTCAGCAGTTACAGAACTTGAAAATCCGCAATCTGCCCAAATTTCCCAGTCTTTGCTCATATCCCTTTTCCTAAATTGTCTCTGCCCAGTTTTCTCCCCTCCTCCACTTTCCAGCCTTCTCTTCCTTGTGTCAGAGCATCCTCCTCCTTTTCTTTCCGATGGGGTTAATTAAGCTGAGCTGCAGTGTAAATCCATCAGGGAGCACGGTAGAGTTTTCCTCAGCAGCAGTGCTTAGCACCACAACAGCCTCCAGCTGACACAGCAAATAAGCGTGGGGAAAACATGCCTAGTCTCTTCATCCCTGATGTTGAGCATGTTTTACTCCTTCTGTGGTGATAGCCCAAGTGCTGTCTGATCCATCCTGGGAGCGATGGAAAAGGCAAACCCTTTACTTGTAATGCATGTATTATTAGATGCTGTAACTTGGTCAAATTTAGACAGACTTTCAGGCACGGCCAGAAGATCTCCATGAGAGCCGGGTAGGACCTTCCCAATTTTTACTATCTGCTCCAAAGCATGGAAGTTTTTCAGTAACACAGTGCAAAGACTATAACCAAGGTCAAACACAGAAAAAAGATTAAAATCAATAACTTGCAAAAACTTTTCTCCTAATTTAGTTCTCAGAATTGCTCAAGCCATTCTGAATGCAACTTTCTACGGCAATGTTAGCCTGAGGCAGACACCGAGCTGAGGAAATTGTCTGCTGACTGGTTCAGGTCTGTCAAAGTAATGATGACCTTAAAACCGAATCTTAGTGCAGAACATGTCAGACAACCTGAGCTATAGGTGTTGCTGCTAATGCTCGGTGTAATTATGCATGCACACACTGCCCTGCACCGGGAGTACAGGAATTGCATAATTTTGTGCAAAAATAACTGTGTCTGTATGCTGTACAGGATAGATTTGTGTATCTCCTTGCAAATGCAGCCTCTGTGTGTGTACACAACATCAGCTCTCTTCTAATCTTCCTGGTAACAAACATAGCATGTGATTATCTTTTTACCCATATTAGCACAATTCTGTCTCTTGTCTGTATCTGATCCTGGCCATAGGTGTCCTGTCTAGCTCAGCAGTATCTTCAGACTGTCAAGCATGATTTGGAGCTAGTTATCCTGCAGCAACAGCCAGGCAGGGCTCTAAGAATAACTTCCCATTGGCCTTTGTATGTGTGGGCAGCAGCTAGGCTTGTCCTCTGCCTTGCAGTGACAAAGTCACTGGAAGAGAAAATTAATAGCAAATTAGTAATAGTTTATCCAGGTATTTTTTTGGAAGGGGGGGATTGAGTTTTGCTGCTGATTTTCTGCTGGAAGTACCTGTTGTGGTCTTCCTGCGTTGGCTGTAAAATGGGGCATCATGGGACTGTGGTGGGATAGATGTCAGACTGCTTTTTTTTTCTTTTTTCCCCTCCCCTGAAATGCTTGCAAAGCCGCTGCTTATCAGGGCTGTGTCCACAATGCCTCATTACAGCTATCGGCAGAATGAGTAGAGTCAGTCCCCCTTGCTGCTGCTGGGCTTGAAATTGTCTCAGCTTGATGTCTCCGCTTGTGCAAGCATGGGGCTCTCCATCAGAGTCCTGTCACTTCATTTGACTTTTGGATTGGGTGGCATCTCAACCGCCCTTCAACTTGTTAAAAAAATCCAAGTCAAGTGGGGACAGAAGTTTTTAGCCAAAGCATTCTGAAGTGGAAGTCCTCTGAAGAGGACATCTCTTGTTTGGTCTGATCTTGGGTATTTTTTCTCAGGGGGAATCTCGCTCTGAGCATAGCAGCTGCACAGAGCCCTGCTTTGTTTTGAACTTGACAAAAAGTACTTTTATGCCAGAAAGGTTAAAATTTATAAACAATTTTAATGCAGTTTTTATTATATTTGTAAGGGAAAGCCAAGTAAGGCATGCAGTAGATTAGTATTGTTCAAAAATGTCTAATTTGTGCTTTATTGTTTCATTTGTAAAGAAGAGATTGTGCTCTGTAGCAATCTCATATCTGCAGAAGATGACTGGAATTTGGGGCTGGTGAACTTTGGGGCAGAAGTATGGACTAGCCAGCCTTCTGACATCTCTTAAAGATCTCTTTTCAAGCCCGTGGAGTCAGCAGAAGCAGACTACTTCAGCTAACACATGCAAGTTATGAACTAACCAGACTGGAACCTAATTGCCCTAGGTGCTACAGAAACACGGAAAGAGACTGTCCCTCGTTTGACCTGCTCAAGGGCTGGAGGACAGAGGCCAGTTGCTGGAAAAGCTGTCACATGAAAGGCAGAGTGATAAAATAAATAGCTTGTGTCTGCCCAGGAGGTTCATGGGTGCATAAAGACCCACCCAGAAGCATTTAGGAATTTGGTCAGAGTTAGTAAGTGCAGAGAAAATGAAACAAGGAGATGTCTAATATTTTTTTTTCCCATAATCTCCAGTACGGATGTCACTGTAAAAAAATATTGCTAATGGTTGCGGTAAACAGCTTTCCTTTAGGTTTGTGAGAGCAAATGCCAGTCAGCACTACTCCTTCCTGCTAGTGATAGTGTGTGTGTTGGACTCGAGATCTGACTAAGATTTGAGATGGTCCAGCCATCCCTGTTTTATGGGACTGTACTCACTCATTTGCTCTCTTTAGCCACTCATGTGGGAAGCTGAAGAGGAAGAATTTGCTGTGTCAGATCTTTTCACTGGCCCCATCTATGGCTAGTGGTCGGTGCTCCAAAATGGGTTGGATACCTGCCATAAATGAAAGGAGGAAATTTTATGCTGAATAAAGCATAAAGGGAGACTCTGTTCTCGCCTCTGCCACAAACTCTGCATCACTGAAAAGAAATCATCACACCTCTGCCTGTCTCTTTCCTCCCAGTAATATAGTATTGTTAACGGCATTTTCTTTATGTTCCTACTCCTGCTGTGTGCTCAGCCTATTTCTGACTGTAACGTTTGGTTGCAGGATTGATGGTCCTTACTCTAGAGGATCCTGGATCTCTGTGAGTACAGAGCTATGCTCTGTATTAATCACGTTGGGCTGGCCAGTTATACACTCTTCATTTGAGAGAACTTCCCATACCCTCTGAACCATTAAGTACTGGTCACCAGTAACTGAAGCTCCTCTGGTTTGCAGATAGCCTGATCCTATGCAGCAAATCCACCGGCTCTACATCCCTGTGAAGCTTTATTTCCAAACCTTATTCCCCATCCCGGTATCATCGCTGATTTTCCCAGTCCTGTTGCGTTTACGCTGTGTCTTTCAGGCTGTTCTGCTCCAGCTGCCTTTTGAACACGTAGTGAAATCTCAGACTTTGAGGACTGGGGATTCTCTCCTGGCTTCTTTGCAAGTGGTTTCCCCATCGCCAAATATAGATCACAGTACTCCAACAACTAGTAGATCAAGGTCTAAAGGTTTTGTTTTTTTCCTTTAAGTCCCATGTTTTATCCTTGCTGGGGTCTCACGTAGATCTTGAGAGTAAAATAGCCAGTGATCACAAAGTCACTGTGAATATGGAGTTACTCTTTGTGCCAGGCTTTCAGGAGACAGCTGAAGTGCCGTCTCTGTCTTATGAGATTTGGCTCTTCGTGGATTTATACAGTGCTAATTACAAGACTTCAGCCTGAGAGAGAGGACTTGTGTCTCACAGATCTTCCTAAGATTTTAAAACACGGGGAAACATCCACCCACTGGCATTGAATGCAACATAAACTGTTCTATACAGCCTCAGCCAACAAGAAAATAGCTGCCTGCTGACTCACGGAGAAACCTGGGGTCAGAGCCCCTTCCTCACTGTCTGAGGATCAACGTGGTGGTTTAGGGCTCCCATCTGAACCAGGTCCAGAAAATTTAAAGACTTCATTTGGGTACCGTTCAGAGCCCCCAAAGCCTTGAAGGGAATTTGTGAGCATAAGCTTGACTTCTGAGGAAGGGAATGCTGTTTTCCTCAAGGCTGTCCTAAAATGCTGTAATTGATATACAAGCTGGGGAGACCTGCTGGGATGAAACCCAGTTCATTTTCTTTTCAATATTCATCATTGCTTTAGGGGAAGAGGCTGTGGTTTTTTTCCTCTTCGTGTCTAGAGCTGATCAGGGTCTCCTTACCTGTGAAGTGTCTTTTAATCTCTTGACCAACTTGACACTGCCAACCCCATCACAGTTGCACCTCAGCGAAATGCAGTAACATTTTGTAGTGAAGAGAACAGAGCCCCAGGAGCGTACAATAGCTCATAGGGGACAAGAATGAGACTTTGAAACAGAAGTCAGCCTGACACTATGGCTTTTGGCAATTCTTCACTTTTCTCAGTTCTTTGGACCTATATGGTCTCATACACATTTTGCGAGGTAGGATCAACAAAGTTAGGCACTGTTGTGACATGGTTTGCTTAAAATCAATAACCTTGTGCGCTCTTGCATGCTCTTGCTACAATAGTTTGTGTGTCTAGGGGTTTACATTTCCCCAGTTACTGTGATAAGGAATAATTTTAATAGATTTATCCTGAGGATACTTTCAGGAGACTGGGAAATGCTGTCACCTGCATCGCAGAGGGTGGCACTCAGCCATGGAGGCTCACGGAAATGAGAGTTTAACCCTGGTCTCTGGATTTGTAGGTTATTTCCATGACCTCAAAACTCCATTCTTGTTGCTGTGGCACTGAATATTTGTGGTCTTTCCTTTGAGCCTCTGTGAAGCAAATTTCTGGAGGAACTAAGAAACCATTACAAACCGCTCTGCTCTCCCTCCCAAGCACAAAGAAGGACAGCGGTGACCTGCTTTTGCTGATAGGAAACCAAGTCTGAAATGCAGGCAGAGACACCATCCACATGCAGTTTTATCACATGGGGGAATCAGATAAAAGGAAGAAAGTCCTACTCATGGCAAATGTTAATCCCATCACTTAATACGCTTTTGGCAGATGCACAGGTAACAAGGTGATGGGCACCATCTGAGTGCCCGGATAGAATAATGTGTGTGACAAGGGAAGGCCATGTTGTTCTGCCTTAGCTCAAGTGCCTTGCAAACAAACCACTCCTGAAATTAATCTCTTTATTTGGGACAAGCTGCAGCTTGTGCTGGGATCTGTTCATTGCAGTGAGCTCCAAAGGTGGTCTGGCATGGGATGCCCTCAAAGAGGGACTTGCCTTCAGTTTCTGTCAGGCATTGGACAGGTTGTAAGTTCAGGGAGAAAGGATTTAGCTGAAGTTAGAAGCTGGTCTTTGTTGGGGGAGCTGTTGACAATGTCTCTGTATGAGTTTTCTTACCATGTTGGCTCCCAAAGAAAAGCTTCTATCCGTGGTAATCAGGGTTTATTAAAGGAAGCCAGGAAAAAAAAAAAAAATCTTTAGCTGAGATTAAAGGGATTGCGTAGCTGCACTTGGTGCTGAATCGCTGTGTGCTGGCTCTGTCGCTGGGCGTCTGCCTTGTCAGCATCTATGCCCAGCCTCCTGCATCCCGGGAAATGAATAGCCGTGCCTGAGTGAAGCAAAAGTAAACAGAGGAGCGTGCCGCCTGATTAACGCTGGGCTTCATTAACCACCCAGCCCGTGCCATTGGCATTGCCCAGGAGTCCTGGGTGCTATTGGCTTCCTCCTAGCCAGGTGCTGCCTGGGGGATGGCTCCCTGAGCCGGTCCCACCAGCCACCGGGACCCCGGGGTGGTGTCAGACCCGCTCTGCAGGAGGAGGTGGTGGATTTTCCCTCCCTCTCAGTGCTGTTTTTCAGCATGTTTTGGTCCTGTTCTAGATTTTAACATGTACTTTTGCTCTGAGCTCCTGGCTGGAGCTGGAGCCAGGACGGGTTTTCTTCCATGGCTCTTTGCAGCCAGGCTCTCGCTCGTGACTCCTCTTGCCGCTGACCTTGCAGTGTCCCTGCTGCCAACATGTGGCTGTGGCAGAGGACCTGGTAATGTGAATCTCTCTACCGCCTCTCATGGCAGGAGGGTTGTGTGTGTGTGAGCCAAATGGGGAGATGCTGTCATCTCCCATGTTCACCCAGTGACACGCTCCTTTCAGGAGCTGTCATTGCGGTGGGGTGGATTTGTGCCAGTCTCCAGTACGCAGATGTGACCATGGCTTTTGTGAGATTGTCAACCAAAACCGGATGCCCCAGCTCTCTCTTTCCCTTCTCCCTGTACACTTCCTCCCAAGTCCTTCCCTCCCTCTCAATTCACAGACCAGTCCTTTGTGTCCTTTTTAGTCGTGATTTATTCCTACTTCCTCAGCCATAGCGCATCCTGCTTGACTTTCTCCCCTTGAAAGTTGCTGTGTTTTGAGGATGTATTCAGCATTCCCTAGCTTTCCCATCTGATAACAGCCACCATCTGAGTTAAAAGAAGTTAAGAAAGTTCCTTCCTCTTAGGCTTTTTTGCATCCAAACTTTTCTTGTCCAGAGCACCATCTCTTGACTATAGGGTTGCATGTTGTACTCTTGGGATCGCTTCCTGGAGAGTCCAGAGCAGAACCAAGCTGCATCCTCCAACTCAGTGGTCTCTAACCTTTTCAGGAAATGGTCAACAAGAGTAAACAAGTAACCATGCTGTACAGTAGCATCATAACTTGCTGTCCTTCAGAAGGAAATGAGTCCTTAAACCAAACTGTGTGAATTCAAGAAGTCTTATGGGGAATGTTTTATTTGAAAGCCATAGAGTAGAGATGCTAGTTCCATAGGCAGGATTGTGGTCTGAGAACTGACTCTGAGACCTTTCTCTCACCATCAGTGGAACCCTGTCTGAAACAGCTGGATTTGCAAGATGGCTTCCTCTGCTCCGATTTCATGTCCAGACTAAGTTCAAATCTAGTGTAGCTCCAGTTTTAGAAAAAGAATGATATCTTCCTTTGGCATTGCTGCACCTCATGAAGGTTGCGTAGCACCACAGCCTAAGCGTGGTCAGAGAAGGAGGTAGGCAGGGTCTTGGCTCTTTCATGCTGTGGAGCGATGAAGAGATTCACCCAAGAGATTCAGTCTCAAATAAAACCTTTTAGAGTGTTGTTACGACCTGTGGCATCCCCTCAGTACCACCCCTGCATGGGAAGGGTGCAGCAGAGCAGAGAGGCAGCTATTCCTGATAGAGGGAGAAAAAGAAGGGCTGCTTTCTACCAAATGATCTTTCCCTACAGATCCCTGGGGCTGTAGAGGCTGTGTGATAGAATCATAGAATCGTTTAGGTTGGAAAAGACCTTTAAGATCATCCAGTCCAACCATTAACCTACACTACCAAGTCCACCACTAAACCAGTTAAGTGGAGAGTCATTATTTCATCTTTCCTGGCTTGGTGGCTGGATGATTTTTTAATGAAATTAAAAACTAGGAATCATTAAGGTTGGAAAGGATCTCTAAGATCATCAGTCCAACCATCAACCCAACACCACCATGCCCACTAAACCATGTCCTAGAGTGCCACATCTACCCGTTTTTTGAATACCTCCAGGGATGGTGACTCCACCACCAATCTGAGAAGCCTGTTCCAATGCTTGATTACTCTTTCCATGAAGAATTTTTTCCTAATATCCAGTCTAAAGCTCCCCTGACACAGCTTGAGGCCATTTCCTCTCATCCTATTGCTACCTACTTGGGAGAAGACACCAACACCCACCTCACTACAGCCTCCTTTCAGGTAGTTGTACAGAGCGATAAGGTCTCCCCTCAGCCTCCTCTTCTCCAGATTAAACAATCCCAGTTACCTCAGCCGCTCCTCGTAAGACTTGTGCTCTAGACCCTTCACCAGCTTCATTGCCCTTACCTTCAATGTGCTGGTGAAGAGACTGTTGTGGCAGGAGCCACGTAGAGCTGCTCGGAGGGACAGTCTGGTCTCACACAGAAGCCCTGCACGCTGGGTCACGGCATTGCTGCTGGCCACGTCTCGGGGGGGAAGGGCGAGTGAGCCTGGTCATTATGGGAAGGTGGTTTGGGTTTATTTTGGAAATACCCAGCTCAGAGCCTAAGCGCAGACCTCACTGCCTGCTCAATTTGGCCTTTTGTTTATTTGGTTTTTTCTTACAATATAATTAGTCTCTTGCAGACTGAGCAGCATAAGAGACTGGGTATGTCTATGGCACTGCATTATTTGTCCTCCCAGCTGCTACGATATCTGCTATCGACATGAGTAATAAAAAGACATGCTTAACCCCCTTCTCCTTGGGGCATCCTCTAAGGGGTAGTACAAACCCTGCTCTATTCTGCAAGCTAAACAACCAGTCCTCCTTGTCTCTGCCCTCTGCTGTTATTTATTAATTAAGCCAAATTATAAATTATAGCCCTTAGAGGCTCAAGTCCTGATTGGGGCTCCAGGACAGAGGGTGCAGGGCAAACAACATGAGCAGATGGGAAGGAAGGAGTGAGTGCCAGCAGTGTACAGAGAGAAAATCCTGCTCCTAGGGTCACTCAGATGGCTGATGGAAGATGGCAAGATAGCCCCAGGCTCCTGCTCTCCCTGCTTTGTCCCAGAAGGCTGCTCCTGTGCTTGCTTGTTGGCTATCCGTGCTGGTGGACTGTTGAGGCACTTTCCTCTGCAGGTGAGCATCTTCCCCCATGAGGTTCACTATATTTGAAGCTCCCTTGTCTGCTGCAAAAGGGACTCCTCATCTAGCCTTCCTGGAGTTTCTTATTGGGGTCTCTCCAGCTTCCAGATCAAATTTGCTGTCTTTGCCTGGAGGGAGGTTCCCCTTGCCACCCCCTCCATCTACAAGTGACAGTCTCACCTCAAAGTCAGTCACAATTCTCTCCTGCTTGGGCCTCAAAGACTTCACATCTGGAGTGTATCTCCTTTTATGTTGCATTGACCGTGTATTTTAATGGACAGATTTCCTCCTGTTGTTGCAACTCCACTCCAGGGTGTTGTGCTGACTTTCAGGCAGATGGCTCCTGTTGCAGAAGGGGAGCTGTTCATTCCCTCTTCAGTCTCCGGGTCATGGCAATTCCCATTTCCCTGTCCTGCAGCTCTGCTGGCTCTGCAGGGCTAAGAGGAACAAAATACAGTAAAATATACGGGTAAAATACATATCTTTTTAGTACTTGAAAAGAATAATTTCTTCCTAGATCTGTCTAGTGCCCGATCAAACCCGTGTCTGTTAGAAATATGGATCATAACTCATAAGTGACGGGAGCCAGTATTCAGGGTCGCCACGTGATGTTTCTGAACACAGGACTCAAACAGGGACAGCTTCCCTCTTCTGCTGCTCTCTCAAGGATGGCCTCTTTTGAAAGAGGAATGGTTGTGCAGGGAGAGCTCATCCCATCGCTGCTCTATCTATCATAATAAAGGTTATTAAAAGCCTACGTGACCAGCCTGCGTATCCCTGCAGAGCGAATCCTCTCCTGCTCACAAGACAGTCTTGCAAACTCTGCAGTATAAGCTTGATTTTATTAAATATTTGCTTGACCAGAAAGGCAAAGCAGAACAGGGTAAACATACCTAAAGTAAATGCGAAATGACCTTTGTCCGTCATCTACCCAGCGCCTGCGGCTGCTGCGGTAGGGAGGGCAGTGGGAGGTGAAGGTGATCATACAACAGCTTTGAAATTCTGGCTGCTGTGAGAATTTTGAAATATTTGGGGTGGCATAAAAGTGGTGGATGCTCTGCAAGCCCAGATTTACCCTTTCCACTATCAGATCTAATCAGTCTACAGGTCAAAAGAAGACAAGATTTATTCTCTTTATTATTTCTTTAAGTAAATTTTTCAGTTCCACTGGTGTTAGCAGAGTTGCACAGATTTGAAAAAGCTGCGAATCCAGACCTGTGTCACTGCCACATCTTCCTCCCTGCTGGGATGTGCAAACAGTGTTTTTTCCCTTGCCTTCTGCTTGCATGGGGCTGGCTGTCATCACCTTTGCTCAGCTAGTTACACCCCTGATTTCAGCAAAGCCACTCTGTGAGAGGTGATAGGACACTGGCCTGCAGGAGTACAGCTGGGGTTTGGCTTGTGTCCTTTTTAAAATCAAGAACAGTTTTGTGAAATTTTGATCTGGATGTTGAAGGGGGATGGAGGGAGGAAAGACTTGTGTTACTGACCACCAGTAACAAGGGTTGTGCAGTCAGCACTCAGGAAGGAGCTTGGCTGGTGAGACCTGAGCTGGTAGGACTCCATCTCCCACATGCTCTGTGGGGTCATAAGGGGCCAAAGCTGCTCTTGGTACCGAAGCAGCCATGAAAAGGTGGAGGAGCAGGGAGCAGATGGATGTGTTGAGTAGGAAGATGCATTTCCATGGCACGGGGATGAGGCTTGGTGATGTGCTCACCAAATTACAGCAGCTGTTTGAACACCATACTGCTCCCACCACCCTGGTTAAAACCTGGGAGATTTTAAGAGACTGAGTGGTGCAAGGAAGCCCCCTTCCCTCTCTTTGGAAAGTCACCAGGCTGGTCCCTGGGTTATTAGTTTTCCCATTTCATGGGTCTTCAGACTTTATTACTGTTCATAGTTAGTCAACGCCTTTCTCCTCAGTCCTCTGAGATGCCCAGGGGAACTGTATCTTTTAGACAGCGTTTTCTTGGCTGTGCAGTGGGTGGAGAGCGGTCATGTGGTGAGAGCCCAGCGGAGGGAGGAGACCTGGTGCTGTGTGTGCTCCGTGCTTGGCTGCATGCTCTTTGTAGATGTGGCTGTGAAGGCTGGCACACCACAACTCATACGTCTGTACTCCAAGCTGGACCGGCATGAGGCAGCTTTGATCTGGAAGCCACAGAAAGCCTGTTCAAACAGGCCCATTCTGGACCGAGGTCTCCCTGAAAGGATGTTAATGTCAGACTAGATCTGGCTTCTTCCTGGCAAACTTCAAGGGTTGCAAAAGAGCTCAGCATCCATCTGGACCTCTCCCTGGAGGCAGGTCCCTGACCTTCTCAGGCTTCAGTCCCTCATCCAGAAGAGCAGGATAATAATCCTTCTCCTGTCCTGTCTTCTTAGATAGCAAACATGCAATTGGGTCAAAGTTGGCAGTGCAAACAGCAATACTGCTTGATGTTTCTACCATTAGCCTTCTGCACTGCTCTAGCTTCCAGTGAATTTTTGTGCTGCACCATGGGGCACGTGTGTGTGTAATGGAGAGTAAAAGGGTGCTGGTTTATTATTCTGCTATGTGATTTCTGCTCTTTCTACCAGCATCCTTTCTTTCAGAGCGCTCCCTTTGTGCTGGTTTTAAGTAGAGAGCTCAGAGACGAGAAAGGGAGGATTAGCAATTAAATACGCTCTGATGATGGCATGGTTGTGAAGGAGGGAGGAGGAAGGAATACTCCATAGTAATGTAATTTTGTTTTCTTTTCTCTTCGCTTGTAGGACAAAATCTGCCAGGGAATTGGTGTTTTGAAGACTCTTACAGCTTTTAATCCTCGTTCCCTTGGGAATACAAACTTTTCTAATCATGTCACCGGCCATGTGGAAATGGACTTGCCTGGTTTCTCACCTCCTGCTGTCCACCACAGTGTCGCCTCTTGGTAAGCAGCCACTCCATCCAAAGAGGCCCTTCATCACTTTCACTGGAGACCAAGCAGAGGGAAACTTCAACCACTTGGTGGTTGATGAAAGAACTGGGCACATCTACTTGGGAGCTGTCAACAGGATCTACAAACTCTCCAGTGACCTAAAGGTCCTGGTGACCCACCAGACTGGTCCTGATGAAGATAATCCCAAGTGTTATCCTCCCAGGATAGTCCAAACCTGCAATGAACCCTTGACGCCCACTAACAACATAAACAAAATGCTCCTCATAGACTACAAGGAGAATCGATTGATAGCCTGTGGGAGTCTTTACCAGGGCATCTGCAAGCTTTTGAGGCTGGATGACCTCTTCAAGCTGGGAGAGCCCTTCCACAAGAAGGAGCATTATCTCTCTGGGGTGAATGAGAGTGGCTCTGTTTTTGGAGTCATTGTTTCTTACAGCAACATGGATGACAAGCTGTTCATTGCCACTGCTGTGGATGGCAAACCTGAGTATTTCCCCACTATTTCCAGCAGAAAGCTCACCAAGAACTCTGAGGCAGATGGGATGTTTGCATATGTCTTTCATGATGAGTTTGTGGCCTCTATGATCAAGATCCCCTCAGACACCTTTACCATCATCCCTGACTTTGATATCTACTACATCTATGGCTTCAGCAGCGGTAACTTTGTCTATTTCCTGACTCTGCAGCCTGAGATGATCTCACCACCTGGCTCCACCACGAAGGAGCAGGTTTATACCTCCAAGCTGGTCCGGCTTTGTAAGGAGGACACAGCGTTTAACTCCTATGTTGAGGTGCCCATTGGCTGTGAGAAGAACGGGGTGGAGTACCGGTTGCTCCAGGCAGCCTACTTGTCTAAGGCTGGAGCCATCTTAGCGAGGTCTTTGGGTGTTGGCCCTGAGGATGATATCCTCTTCACAGTCTTCTCCAAGGGGCAGAAAAGGAAGATGAAGTCCTTGGATGAGTCCGCTCTTTGCATCTTTGTCCTGAAAAAGATCAACGATCGCATCAAAGACAGACTGCAGTCCTGCTACAGGGGAGAGGGGACGTTAGATCTGGCCTGGCTCAAAGTCAAGGACATTCCCTGTAGCAGTGCGGTAAGTGAAGCCCCTAAGCACCCAACCTTAACCTCCTCGTGTGCTCACAGGTCTTAGAGCATGGCTCAATGATTGGAGCAGGGACCGAGGAACTGAGACTGCCTCATCCCAGTCCTGGCTCTGCCTCCAGCTCACCACCACCTAATTTAACCAGTTCATGCCTCAGTTTGCTCATGGACAAGCTGAGGAAGGTATCACTTTCTGACCTACTCAGGCATGCTATGTTTGCTGATGAACTAAGTCAAGGGGCCTTGAAATCTTTAAGGACGAATTTGCCTGTTGTAGTTACTTCTCTGTGCAATTCGCTAGGGGCGAAATCACGTTTCCTTGTGCAGTCTTGGCTCAAACCTAAACCAAAACAAGACCTAGATAATGTCAATGGCTTGTCTTGGTTTCTGTGTCTGCTGGTGTAATTTTATTACCCTGGGCTGAAGTCAGAGCAGGATTTGTTCAGGGAGCTTTGTGAAGCCAGGGCTTTGTTTCTTCTAGGGTTGTGAAGCACTGGTCATTAACCATTAAAGTCCCTTGTCTTCCAGTTTCCAGCCAGCCCTGCCTTGCCTCTGCACTGAAAAATTAAGGCCTGGCTGCAGATCAAGGATTAAATGCTGCAAGATTTAAGGGCAGGACTGGGGAAGAGGCTGGTCTACCTGACCTACAAATTGTCTTAGATTATTCTGTTGGTTTACTAAAGTGTCATTGCAGAAATCTACGTCAGCCCTGCCAGCATACGGCTGGCTTTGGTACCATGCACAGAAATCAGCATTAGAGCCAGCACTGCACCCAGGCTGCTGTAATACCCACTTCTCTGGGCTTTGATTTCCTTCCTTAATTAGGTCTTTCAAGTGGGAGGCAAGTTCAAGTCTGAGCAAAGGGAATATGGAGAAAAACCAGAGTGCTTTCCTGCCCCATAATCTCAAGGCAGTCAGGGCTCAGGATGTGGGATTGGTCCGGTTTTCCTTTGTACTCAAGCCTCCTTTGCTGGGGGATCCCTGCTGTTGTTCCTTTGCTGGACAAGGATGGACCAAGAGGAACGCAGACAGAAATTTCATTGCAGGGAGTCTGGTCCTGCCTTACTCTGCCCTTGTTCCCCTTTACACCAGCGCCCTCAGCATCATTGCTTGACCTTGCACTGCTTTCATGCTCCCACACTGAACATGTGGAGGGACAAGACCTTCATTTTAGTTGGGATCTCTACACCTGTAAAGCTCCCTATGGACTATTGCACAGGGAGAAAGGTTGTGCCCAAATATAGCTTTGATTTTTTTGTTTAGCCTTAAGGCCTCTGCACATTCAAAGAGCTGCCTTTAGATTTAAGCTGGGAGCTTCCCACTGGAGTTTCTTTCCTGGACTGTTAAGCCTCTCCATGCATTTGCAAATCTGCTCTGCTTGTGCTCCATACTAACATTTGCAATAGAGGACCTTTCACATCAGGAGGTTTGAAACCCCTCAGTCACCTGGTTTCTGTGGCTTTAGACAGGAGCAAAAAGGCCAACAGCTTTCTTGTGTCTCTTGGGGTGAGTGCTGGACCAAGAAGAGTGATATATCAGACCAAATTTGGAGGGGCAGGACTCCAGAGGTTGGGGAGAGGACAAGGAGCCAGGGACTGGGTGAGACAGTGGGAAAAACTGTTAGACCATATTTGTGACTGCATTTCTTCACTGTGAATCAGAGATGCTAATGTTTCCCAGCTGGAGAAAGAGCCTGGAGATCCTTGAAGAAAAAACAGGAGTCTGAAAATTGTAACTAAGTGGGCTGTCCTCTCCTTAAATGAGTCTACTTAGAGCTGCTGGCAAGCCCTGTCTGAGATCAGCTGTGCTGCCCGGGGGAAGAGGTATTAGTGATTTGGCTGCTGTAAGGGTTGCAGAGTCCAGCCACTAAGCCTGGAAAATATTTGATGGTTGGTGAAGTATTTTGGAGCCTGGATATATGTTTGTGAGGGCCTCGTCTCCTTTGCTGATGTCCTGCTTGCCAGCCATCCACCAGCACTGCTGCTCTGCCTCTTAGCACATGTATTTGAAGCAGCTCTAAAACCAATTACAAAGCCATCAGTGAGACTTTCCCTGTTTTTTTGTGGATGTCAAGTATTTCTCTGCTGGTGCACATAGAGGCTTAACCTGCCTGCGATCAAGGCTGGACCTGAACTTCAGCTCTGCTGCCCTGCTTTAAGCAGCCGAAATCCTGCATGTGAACGGATACAGCTCATGTGCCTGGCATCAAGTAGATGGGTAGAGATGAGCTGTGGGAAACCCTCACCGAGCATTGCAGACAAACACTGTTAATAGACATATTCCAGCCCTTCTTTGTGGTATTAACTGTAGGACCATGGATTATGGAGCTGGGCTCACCGCACTGTCCTCACATCTTGGTGCATGGTCAGGTCTGGCTTTTGGTAACAAATACTTTTTCTAATAGGGTGATAACTGACTCAAAGGGGATCCACATGTTAGGATGCTTCTGTTCCTGCCTTGGTGTAATGCTTGCTCAAGGCCAGTTCAGGGCAAGAGAATTCTCTTGGGGACCATTCCCAGCACAGCTCTGCTAACCTGCAATATACACACAAGTTATTACAGGGATGTGGGGGTACAGTGCACTTGGCTGGGGTAGTACAGTGCAGAGTCTGCAGCTTCTCTGGTCAGGCAGCTCTTTTGGTGCAGCTGGAGCTGGGAAAGTTGAGGTCAGGTAGGACCTGGCAGCAAGCTGGGCTCGATGCAGTGTCTCATGGTCAACATGCAGTGGGAGGCACTGGGTCTCCAGATGTCCTGCAGGGTTGGATGTCCTGGAGACTTGCCCTGGTCTGGTTTGCAAACCCAAAGTGAAGGCAAAGGACTGAGACACAACTGCGTAATGAGCCTGTGCTTCTCTCGTGCCAACCGCGTGTGCATGTTGCAGATGTGCAGTGTGACAGAAGAATTTCAAGAATGGGAAATATAAAAGATGAGAGATGAATGGAAGATTCTCTGTGTTCATTCCTCCCTTGTCTCTGTGTTATAGCTGTCCTCCTATTAATCTTCAGCATAAATCAGGAAAAAGTGTTGGATTTTTATGTCTGAGCAGTTGATTTGAAAATTGGCAATGTTCACTCAGGTGATGAACAGTTCCAGGTAATACCTCTCTGGTTTTCCTCTCTGCAAATACAGGATAATCGCTTACATTTAAACAGCACACTTGACCCCAAATGCTTAGAAATTCATATAATCAGAGAAAAATGAGGTTGGGAAAAAAGCGTGTCTTATGAGGTCATCTGATTTGCCCTTCTGCCCTACTTATAACATTTCTGACAGATGTTTGTCTCATCTGTTCTTAACCTCCAGGAATGGAGATTCCTCTCTCTCCCTACATGATCTGTCTTTGCTGCTAGGAAGCTTTCCCTCATGTCTAATCTAAATCTCCTTTCCTGATACTGAAGCCATTCCTACTTATATAGCCACAGAGAGCACCTTCATCCCCTTTGGCTATCTAGCAAGGCATTGTGTGCCACCAAACCATGACCACTTTTATGGTGCAGCCTGGTGCATCAATGTATGGAGCACAGAGAGCAAGGCTGGGTGTTGGCAGAAGGAAGGGCTATTCTGGAGGAAACAAAAGGCTTCTTAAAACAGAAAACAGTCTTCATGTTGGATAAAAAAGGCTGTGGTTTAAATACGCTTCGTAAACTTTGTAATTAACTCTTGATATAGTTGGGAAATGCTGGATTTGGTGAAGGTTTTTTGTGGTGTTTTGTTTTTTTTTTAAAGGCAGTTTGGGAGAAGGATGGGCCATTTTGGTACAGGACTTGATCATTGGGGGATTTGTTGATTTTCAGTATTTTCAGTAATACGGAATAGGGTTAACAATAGGTGCATTTTGAAGCCCAGTGACAATTGCACTACTGGGATGCTCCACAGTGGAGTCAGGGGAGCCTTCCCCTCTGCCTTGGGGAGCAGGCAAGTGAACTGTTGTGTGGGACATGCGAGCATGGATGAAGAAAAGGAAGGTATTGGAGACTGACCCCAAAGCAGCGTGAAGGTGCCGGGGCCTGCTGGGGAGATGTGAGAGGAACAGGGGTCCTTGCTGGAGCCTTGGCTTGCAATGAAGTCCCAAACATGGTGTGTTGTTGGCAAATGGTCCCAGCTGTCAACTTTGGAGCTGGTTGCAACCCAAGGCTGTGATCCCGGGAGATCCTGGTCTCCTCATCAGCTGGATCTGCCTCACAGCATCACCTGCCACTCTGCAGCCTAACAGACTCCAGTCCCTGAAATGAAAAGGTGTCACATCCATCGCTGTAGCTTTTACCGGATACACAGCGCAAATATCTGTCCAAGATAATCAAAGTGTCTGTCCCCAACTATCGCCTGACTTCTGCTTTTTGCTGGTATTTTCTTTTCCTTTTGGCAGGAAATGGAGTTTGACTGTTTAAATTACTGTATTCAATCTCTTCCTGTTTTTCATGGCAGTGCTGTCACTTGGGGGAGAAAAGAAATGTTTTCAAAGCTGGCCAGCCAACAAAAGGCCTTGTGTAAAGAGTGGGGCAATATTTTTCCAACACTTTGCTAACAGAGGGCAGGTGAGGTGGGTGTTTGGGACCCAAGTCATTGTCTGATGAGTGACTTGGCTATAAAGGCTTCCTGTGCTTCTGATGCTTCAAGGTGCACCTAAGTCAGTAACTCCCTAAAACATCTTTGTGGTTACCAGTGCTTAGATCCCTGAGAGTCCTGCATCTCTTCCATACATCTGTTCCTCAAGTGGACTCTGCTCTCCTATTCCCTCTGCTTTCCCTGCGTCCCCCCTGCCCAACCTAGATGTTTGATGCCCTCCAAGCAAGCACTGCTGTACCCATGGGGTTTAGCTGGATGTGGGAGGAGGTTGTGGAAGGCATATTTCTGATTACTCCTTCCATGGATGGCTGTCAGGCATGTCTGGATGCCAGCTGGGGCACAGGTGTTTTGCTTTGGCAGCATGAGCACCTCACCTCAAGGTGAATGCTGCTGGGCCCTTGGGACTGATCCATGAGTTCTCTTCTGCTCCATGTCACCAGGTTAGGAAGGGCCATTTCTAGCTCAGGTGGCAGAAGGGCTGTGTGTATGGTATGGGCCAGTCAATCTGACTCCTGGCAAGGCCACTGTTGGTGATGTGGTAGACACAATTTTCCTACAAACAGCCTGTTTCATGATTATCCTCTTCCTTCCAGGGCTGTGTTGGCCTGCATTTGTCATTGCTGGTGTTAACAGCACGCAGGTCTGACAGAGCACCTCTGAGACACCAAGATGAGGAGCAACATTACTGCTGTTTTACAGGAGGGTTGGCTATGGCACAGTAAAACATGACTTGCAGGGCAGTTGCAGCTCAGGGACTCCTGGTTCTTAGTGCTGTGCCCGATGTTCCTAAATGTTGCAGGAAGAGGGAATATCATCCTTGCTATTGTGTTCCTCTCTAGCATGGGGGACAGAAAAACAGGGTCATTTAGAAAGAAGGACATGGGCTGGAGCTGCTGGAAAGAAGGGGCATTTCAAGGAAAAAAATAACTTTACAAACTAAAAAGCAGGAATTGTCATCTCTAGCTGTCATTTCTCCCATCATTTTCCTTAAAAGGGAAAGGTTGGGGTGAAAGGGAGTATGAACTTTTGCTTAGCCATTGGGAAGAAGAATGTGTGGAAGGAGGTCCATGCGATACTGCTGCTTTGACACTTGGCACACACAGCCCCTGCCTTTTTCTCCCGGCTGGGTTGGCCGGTACATGAGCCTGCTGCTTTCCCAGGGGAATGACTCACAGTCACAGGAACGAGCTATCGGTTTCATTAGATGTCGTAGTGTCACTGCTTGCTAGTAGGGCTATCCTAAGCAAATCCCTGCAGGGGGTCAATGTCACTTGTGCTTGCACAATAGGGCTTTTTGTTCATCTCTACTGGATAGACCATGCACAAGAGGTTTGCCTACATGTCTTTAGCCCAAATTATACAGACTCATGTTTCTGATCCAAAGGGCTCATGGTCAGTTGAGGTCAGTTCTTGGTCAACTTTTAACAGTGCTTTCCTCTTCTTCCTCTGAAGATGCAAGCAAGAGCAGGAATCAAAAAAATGGTACAGTGCAGTCTGTGCAAAGGCAGTAGTCTCAGAAATACGGTAATGTCTCTCTGGGAATGCTCACTGGAGACTCAGAGACGGAGCAAACAGGCTTATTACTGCCAGATCTGTATTTGTATAATTGGTCACATCAGTTTTTGTTGGATGGGAGTGTGTGTGCATGTGTGCGGAGCGTGTTGTTGGAGGGACTTGCTGAGCCCAGCAACTTTGATAAGAGGTGACAAGCATCCTCTTGCTGACGCTGGGAGCTGGAGTGGATGGAGGGCTTAACTGGGGAGGCAATATGCACGAGGGGTAGGGTGCTGGCTTAGGGTTTCTGCAGCTGAGCTCTGTGATTTGCAAATCCCCCCCATGCACCTTTGCACTCCCCATTTCTCCATCTCCAGTAGGCCTGACCATCATCTCCCCTGCAAAGCTGGCTGTGCTCTGGGATGACAGACACTTCATCAGAGAGAAATGTCATATTATCTTGCTACATGAGGCAGCTCAGACGAAAGTGGAGCAGGGAGCTCTCTCCAGCGACGCGGCTGGTATTTCTCATGATTATTGTCAGTGGTGGATGTAACCAGAGATGTCTGGGGCCATGCTCCTCAGGCTAATGGAGAGCAGCTGAGTTCAAACCACCACTGCTCTGAGCAAGGTCCCGGCCCCTCTGTAACTGGAATTAGGAAAGTCTCCCTACCTCTTCCTCTGTGAGGTGACCAGCAGGCTCATTAACTAATTAGCACTAATTCATTGATTAGCATGCCTCGTGCGCCTGCTAGGGACAGGATGGTTGGGGTCTAATGGAGTTGCAGGAACGAGATCCTCCTGGCTTTTCCATCGACGTATGTGCCTATGGCCGAGAGGTGCTGGCTGAGCACTACAGGACTTCTCCAGCATCTGCATAAGCTCTTAGTTCAGCCTGGGTGTAGCTGCTGGCAACGTTCCAGTCCTCTGGACATCCTCAAAAGCCCACTGCATGTGCAGGTGGGCATGCATATGCTAACCTGGTGTGAGCTCGTTTGCAGGAGCTTCTCAGGCACCACGTGGGTTCATCTTCATTTTCTTTCTTGGTGGCGGTGCTTTCTCCCATGTGCCAGCTCTCTGCTTTCAGCCAGCAGGGATAAGGACACTTCCCTGCCTCTGTAAAGTGCTCTGCACTCCAGGCAGGAAAAAAAAAAAAAAAATCGGCTTTGGAGGCCCTGGGGGAGAGAAAAACAAAAACTCTTAAGCACCTACATCAGTGGAAGCTTGCACTTAAGGGCTGTAAACCAGGGCCTAATTGCATGGAGAGGATGGAGAGGATGATTGCATTTGAGGTATTAAGTATGCTCCTCAGTGTTAAACACCTGTCCTTGAAAGGATACTTCCAGACCCGTGTGCATGCAGAAATAATGCTGGTGGTAATTAATTACCTTCTTATCACACCCCACCCTGCAACCTGGGGGAAAAAAAAAAAGCATGCTTTGCAAACAACCTCCTTCTCAAAACCATTTATTTACTTTGCAAGCATAAAGCAAGAGGAAACCCTGTGCCTTTAAGTGGCCGGGTGCCAAACCCACGCACAGTGCTGTTCTCTCCCCGCTCCTTGCGTCTGGTTAACCCCACTCGCACAAAATGTTCATTGAGGGCAGAGCAGGGCCCAAGGCTGCTGAGTCGCTGTTGTGTCTGAGATATTTCAGGCGCAGCTCCCTCCCCCACCATCAGCCCCATCTCTGGACCACGCTGGCTCTGCCTGAGCAGCTCAGCATCTCTCAGCATCAGCCCCAGGTCCTGGTGGTCCCCCAGTAGCTGCTTCTGCAGGTGAGCAAGGTGCCAGCTTCTCCATCACTGCTTGTGCCCCTTGCCTGCGTTTCTTGCCACATGGACAATTAGATTTGTTTCTGGGAACTGATCTTTGCTGCTTCCCCTGCCAGTGACCCAGGCTGTTTTCATCTGTGGTCGAGCCCTGTGGTCACCCGCGGCTCAGCCTTACATTTCTGGAAGGCTCCATATGATCTCCTCGCGTTCTCTTCCACGCTGGGAGATCAGCTCCTTCACAAACCTGACCTCGTATTGCCTCACCAGGAGGTGCCTTGTGGGCCAATGGGAATGCTTGTGCAACGGTTTGGTTTTTTTTTTTTAAAAAAAGCAGCAAGCAAAACCCAGCCATCCTGGAAGAGCCAGAAGCAAAGTGACTCCAGCTCCCTTCGTGAGCCCGATGCTATTTAAAGCACCTCCGGACCGGGGGCAGCTGAGCGCGGGAGTTTGTACAATAACCGTTCTGTTGAGGAGGGGGTCGAGGGTATGCTGGATTCTGCATTGCTTTCTGGGCCAAATCCTGCACAGACCCTTTCTGGCTTGCCTGATGCAAGTGTAGCTGTCAGGGTGAAAAACAGTGCAGGGTTTGTCTTAGTACTTGGAGAATCAGTGAAGATGTTTAGCCTCTGGGAATGATCTGATACACATGTCTATTTATTTTATATTCCAGCACACACGTCACATTTTTTTTTATCCCCCTGAAATAAGCATGTTTCTCTATTTATCCAAACAAATGGAAATGCATGGAAACATGGGTTCCATTTATACCAGGTAGGATAATACAGAAGTTGGAAACGTCCATCCTGAAGACTGACCAGTGTGAAGATGGAGACGAGAAAGGCTGTTACACCTACAGAGCAATGTCCAAATCTCATCTGATCATATTTCTGCCCCAGACACTCCCAGCCTGGCATCTGCATGACTCTGCTAGTGTGGGATATGGTTTTTCTGTAAGTTTGCTTGAGAGGCATCTTATTAGCACTGTCCCAGTCTTTGGGTAACATGACAACACCTTTGGGACAAAAAGCAGTGTTTGCAGAGCCAGCGTGGACCTGGCTGGGTAGATATGTCCAAGTTCAGGATGGAGCTGGGGACCCGGGTGTCCTGCACACATCTACCTCTGAACCGTTCTTCTCTTCAGCTCTGCTTTGTTGCACAGATAAATGTCAGTAAGTGGATGAATGTGGTTTGCTGAAATGCAGACCTGTGTTGCATCTTTCTCCTGCAGATAACTGTAGAATAAGTAGGACCTAACATCTTCCCTGTGCCACCAGCACCCAGTTGCTTCAATTTAGGAGCTAGTAAACATTGCAGCCCCAATGTTTTCTGCTTCATGGTGCAGGTTCTAATAATATTTAAAATATTTAAAGAAATACTTGAAACGCAGGAAAGGCAAGACACCCAGATATGCATGCAGCTAAATGGTAGCACTGCAGAAAGAGAGAGACCTCTGTTTCCTCCATGCAGTATTGGAGCTGGCATAGCTGATAGAGCATGTGGGTGACATTAGATCAGTAGGAACAACATCGTATTTTCCCTGTTTCAATGTCATTACCCCGTTGTTGTCAGTGTTCCAAAATATAATAGGATTTGTTCAGCTGATTTATCCTGTAAACAAGCGATATTAGCCAGGCGCGTATTTAGACACACAGAGAGAGTGGGAGAGGTGGAGTGAGGGATCGTGCAGAAGGGAATAATAAAAATGTACTCCTCCTAATGAGGGAATGACCCAGCACTTATCAATGGGTTGGGGTTATTGGTCGGGATCCTGCGCCAAGAAACACAGGGCTGTAATTGTAATGGTGTCCCTGCTTCTGAGGGCCGGCTGCAGCCTTCCGCTTGCACAGTCCCGCTTTCAGATGCAGGAGGAGTTTGAGCTTAATGGCTTGAGTGAATTTATACTTGGCTGACACAAGTGCTCTGAATTCCTCAAGTACCGAGATCTGCACAGATAGAGGCAGCAAGCGGGAGATTTTTCTTTTCAGGGCTCGAGTGCTTTAGTTTGTTGTTTAAACTGATAACCAGGCTTCTTTAAATTCATTTTCTGTGAGATGATAGGACCAGACACAGCTCGATTCTCCCTGATACAGATGCGCAGCCCTGGAGCTCGGCACGACTCTCCGTTATTTGGTGAGCAAGCTGGGGCCTCTCGTACCCAGCTGCGCTCTCTCAATTTCCCCGTGCTGAAGAGCAACAGCACATACATGTTGTTCATTACAATACTTAGCTTACCTTCGCAGGACTGTGGTGAGGCTTAATTAATGCTTTTAAGCCGCTCTGGGATCTCCGGGTGAAGGTGTCGCTTGCATGCAAAGCAGCGCTGTTTTTTTAATTTATATAGCGCTGTTGGTGCGGGTGGCACTTTGCAGCCCAAATGATAATTTTGTCTGTGTAACAAAATAATAATTATAGTAATTGTGATTCAGTGGAGAATCTCTGGTGGTGCCGGCATAGGGGAGGCAGCTGGACTCTATCCGGCAAGGTGCTGGTGTGCGTCTCTGGAATAGGAATGAGGGGTGCCTGGCAGCTGCCAGAAATGCTCCAGAAATGCTGCTTTAACCATTCTGCTGCCAGCAAGTATTGGGAGATAATGGGCCAGGCACGTTGTCCGCAAAAGGGAGGACAGGTCAGCAACAGAAGGCTCCCGCACCCTTCAGCGTTGCATGCAACAGACAGCAAGGATTTTGTTGTGGAGAGCTTAGAGGAGCCCTGCGGTGTGGCTGCTGTGTCCATCTGGTGAAGATGGACGTGAGAGTTTGTAACTTAGGAAAGGGAATGTCTCTTAGTTAGGTGTCTCTGTTGGATGGACCTGCCTGAGAGAAACCCATGTTACAGCAAGGATGCTCAGGATTATGGGGCACAGCTGACAGAGGAGAGAGCTCCAGTCTCTTGCACCTCTTTCATCACTGCAGTTGGTATTTCCAGGAATTTGTTATGTAGAGAACCTTTGGCCAATCATGGAAATGCGACATCCTTTAGGATAAAACGCAGCAGCTGGTGAGCACTTCTTCTCTCAAAGGCGTCTTTCTGCCTATACAGAAACCCTTTTTCACCTAAGATTTTCTCTCTCTGGAACTCTTGCTTCGCATCTCCACAGCTACAGCAGCACCAGGGGAAGTCAGTGCTACTGTGTTTCAGGTGCGTAACACAGCTTTGCTGCTAGAGTATGTTCTTACAGAAGAGCTCTAGCAGCTTATTTGATCAATACTTCACTTTTCAAAAATCCCTAAATGCTTATTTACCCAATAGACCATGGCGGTTTCAAAGGCAGAGTCTCCACACTCAATAATCTCTTCTTTTTGGGGTGTGAAAAATTGTAAGTGAATTTTTTAAAGCTCATGGAAAGCACTGAGCTGAGAGCCACAGAGATCATATTCCTCTGTTTATCCTTCAGTGCCTCATGCATATGATCCTCCAGCCTCTGAGCCAGCAGAGGGAAGTTTATGGGACTGCAGAAGAACTCAGCTTCCTTTTACAGTCACATTTGCTGCTCTTCAGGTCCCATCCATCTTTCTCGTTTGTAGGTATAGTTGCCACCTGTGAGGGGATGAACCTCAGTGACCACACACCTTGGGGATCTGATTTTCATCCCAGCTACATGGCTTGGTGTGCTAATGGTGAGATTTGGAATTGAAATGTCAGAATTTTTTTGAGGAGGTGGAAATGACTTATGCAAAAGGGAGATCTGGCTGACACAGTGGCAGTGTTTGGGATGTGGGATGTGAAGGCCTCTATAAATAAGAGTGTTTGTACTATCTCAGTCTGACACTTTGCATTGCTGCTAGAGGTACTGTCCCTCTTCCCTGCCTATATCAGACCCTTGGGCTCTAACCAGGGCACCTGAAATATCACTTAAGTTACAATATCCAAACACAGAGAGTGTAAATATCCCGCTGGAAAATATTCCCAGGTATCTGAGTCTGTTCTGCACCTTGTCTTGATTATCATGACATAGCATGACTGTTTCTCCTGGCAGACGCTTGGAGGTGAAGTTGACATAGGAGCTGAGAGAGATGGTGAAGCTGGTATCAGTACACCATCTGCCAGTAAGGTGGATTCATTAACCTCCTGGTGTTTCAGGCTGGATTCTTAATTGCATCTTCACTTGTAATGGTAGGAGTGACTTCTATGCAAGTGACCAAGAAGCACGTATGTTGTTTTGCTGAGGTCAGTATTGCACACTTAATATCTATCATGTTCTTCTCTGGAGAGTCAGTCTTGGACTTTCCTTCATGGGGGCATGAACTGTTTCTCTCTGATAGTCTGGTGCTGCTTCCAGAGCAGAAATACTGCTGCTGACCAGTCCCATGCCAGTAGTAAGGCGATGTGCATAGCAAAAGTGGGAACAAGATTTTGAGAAAAGCATTTGACGTTGCTGCTCACTAGCTCTGTGTCTGTGACACAGGGTCAGCAGACCCTGAAAGCTCTGGTCTGCATCTCCAGGGTCTGTGGCTGGAAATAAGAAAAGCAAACTTACTGCCAGTAGTGCTTAAATTTTGCAATACTGTGGTCTAGAAAATTTTTAGGGATTCACTAATCAGTGTACATTATATACATCTTATAGCACACTAATCATTCAGAAAGTCGGGACTTAGAAGATGATAAATTTATAGCAGCAATTACTTCTTACTAATAATCGCCAGCTCTGCTGAGCAGAAGGCCTGAAGACTAAAGAAACCTGTTGGTCTCTGTAAGAAAGGCAGCCTCCTCTTCAGGAAATTGCGAATTTTACGACGTGGACGTACATGGTATAGACTGTTGGGGAGCCTTACGCTCAGAGTATAGAAGGCACATAAATGTAGGCATAAAAAGTCTGTACTATATTAAGATTCTGCAGCACTCTGGAAACTTGACACCAGTCCTTGAACTGATGCTTAAACTATAGACCTAAAACCCAAATGCCTGTACCAGTTCTAGTCAATTTGAATAACTTTCTCCCCTGTTCTTGCATTCCTGAATTATGTTTGAATGAAAACCTCTTAGCATAGTGGGTGCAATTTCCCTGTAATTGGTAAAGTTACTGTAACTGCACTGTCATTTGTATATGGTGACATGTAATTTCATGGTAACCATTGCTGTGGTTGCACAAGTGAAAAGCAGCGTGCAATTATAATGTATTTCCAAATGCTGGTTCTTTATCCAGCTTCCATTATATCACAGAGCACCCTGGGGAAATGGTACTGGATATTTTTGTATGTCATTAGACTGCAGGCTAACTGCTGAAGAGTGGGTTGGCTGGTGATCTATGCTATCTTTGGTTGGTGGCCCAGGGTTCCCATCGTTTTGTCCTCAAAATTTCCCCGTGGCTTTGAATTGCAGATGACAAAGGTCTACAGCTGTTGATGCTCACTGGGCAAGCCCACAGCCTTTTCCTGACCCACAGTCAGGAATGCATGTGATGGGGAGGGCAGTAACAGGCATCAAATTATGTGAATGATGTGGCACGAGGTGAGAGTCAGAGGGGCTGTCTCCATCCTGCACTAGGACCTCATAGCTAGACACAGCCAACGGGCTGAAATGTGATGGTTCTGCTGAAGTTCACGGCACAGATCGTGGGGAGAAGGTCAGATGAACCAAAGTCCACTGGTCTCAGAGGATTCAGAAGAGAGACTCAGAGGCAGCGTGGCCAGAAGCAGAGGTAATGCAGGAGGTCAGAGGCAGAGCCAATCCAGCTTAAGGAAGGCAAGGCACTAACGCAGGGGTAGGGCTAACCAGCATTTAACCAGAAGTTCACCAAGCAGTGAAGCCCATGCTGATACCATTAAGAGGACATGCGCAGGCAAACAGGACAAGCACAAGCTTTGGGTACCATACTGCTGCTGTCGGAGTTTGAAGGCCTGTGGTTTGCAGGGAGATGGTTTCCATCATTTGCAGCTCTGCTGGGTGCGGATTTATGGTTCACCCCTGCAGCAGGTGATCTAGACCCTAAATTTCCTAGCTTGTAACTCTTCAGGTACTGTGAAGTTCCTGGTGACAGATTTTCCTAGGGCTTACATCTCTCTAGATTTTTAAATATCCTACTGAGTAGGATATATGCCTACCCTCACCCTCACTCAGTCCTTGCAGCCAGGAAGGAAAGAAAATTTTGCAGTCAGGTGATGGAAAAGACCTTGGATATCTCCTTGCAAAGACTCAAATGCGTATTACTGTTGATTTCTTATTGCTGTTGGCTCCCTGGCCCTGCTGGCAGCACCGACAGATGTAATGTATGCGTTCCCTCCATCGTCTGGTGTAGCCAAGCCTGAGATAACAAGAGTGAGAAGCCAAGTACCTGCCACCGTATGAAGACAGGGCTGTTGGGTATTAGCTGTAAATCAAAGGCGAGACTTGGCCATTGGGACAACCTTTATCCCCAGTGAGTCTGTGGAATTGCTTTTGGAGCCTGCTGAGATATTTGGAAAAAGGCCCCGGTGCTTTGATTGAGGAGAAAGATTTCGCCGGAGTGAAAGCAAGGAGGAATGAGGGATGACTAATCCTTTATCGAAGCTTTACCCAAAATATGGATTAGGCTGTATTTGATTATCAGGGGCTGTTTCAGAGGCAAATAGCTAAAGCAGATGTTTAAGGGACAATTGCAGTTTATTATGAGCACTGTTTGCACTGGCCCCCTAATACCTGGTGCTTCAGCCATTCGTGCAATGCCAAAGTGCTCACTTCTGCTGGGAAATCAGTTGAGGATGGGGAAGGAGGTGTTGTAATCAGAGCTCTAACCCTTCTGCTGAGTTTGGGGGTTTTGGGGGCTCGGCAAATCCCTAGGGGACTGAGCCAGCACCAGCCTTGTAAAACCATCCTCTCCAGGAGTGCCTGGATGTGTTCATTATTTATTTGATAGGCTTAATCCTGGAGAAGGCAAACGCCTGCCAGAATCCTCCTGTAAATCAGGCCCATTCTTTTGCACATCCTTCCTATTTCACTGGTGAATGTGACACTTGGCCATGGTGTCACGGCTGCAGATGAACCCTCTGGTTGCCGACACAGGGAGCGGCGGCAGGAGCAGACCGCAGCCTCTCACCAGCTGGCTCCCCCCTGCACATCAGCCCGAGATGGAGAGGCAGCCGGTGGGACTCGGGAGGGCATTTGTGCCCTGGGAGCTGCCAATCATTCTCACATGAAGATATTTCGGATATGTAGAGCACCTTATAAACCTGTGTTTAGCAGCTTCCCTGGGGCAGAGGAGTGGTAATATTCCCTCTTTTGCAGGTGGGAACCTGGTGTGGGATGATGAACTGATTGACTCCAGCCCAGCATTTCAACTGCGAGGCCCCCCGTCCCTTCCGAGTTACCTACAGACTGTGCCGGGAATTTCTGGGTTATATTTTAACTGCTCAGGATGCGAGAAATGCTGACCCTATTCCTGCCTCTTTAGATCTTCCCTTTGCCCCTCCCTGATATCCCAGCTGGTGCGGCAGCAGTGTTGCAAGCAGAGTGAATTCATGTCCTCACCTCCGCTTTCATTCTGGAAAGTCGTTAACGTGAAATTGCCAAGCAGAGAAGCTCCAGAGAGTTTAACGTGGCTACTTTATATTGCTGCTAGGAGTGTCTGGAATTGAAAATAAACCTGTGCTTGCAACTCCTGACCCTTTCATCATAAATCCAAACTTCCTTACGTGTTTCTCTTTGCTGAAGATGATGACTGTATTTCTCTTTACAAAGGCGTGTGTGCAGCTGAGAGCCACAGCTGCACAGAAGCCGGGTGATGTTTATTTGTAGGGTTTCGCTTGCTGGCATTTTTTTGCAGATGATCCCCAGAGGAAATAACCCAAATGTGTTAAATGAAAATAGTTTTCATGTGGTGTGTGGCTTGCTGGCCTTGCTCCTATTCTTGGAGGATGGCTGTCCACGTTGCAAACCACAGCTCTGCGATTGCTTCTTCGGCACCGACGCAACAGAGTGAGTGAACATCATGGCCTTATCTGCCCTCACACACAACTTTGTGTGTCTCAGAGTCTGGGGTATGCTGTGATGGTCCTAGATCTCATCTGAACTGTGTCATGTAAGAGAAAGTGCTGATTTCATTCTTCAACTTCGCCCTGGTGCTTGGATCATGGAAAGGTTTGGGTTGGAAGGGACCTTTAGAGGCCATCCAGCCCAACCCCTGGCAATGAGCAGGGACATCTTCACCCAGATCAGGTTGATCAGAGCCCCGTCCAACCTGACCTTGAATGTTGCCAGGGATGGAGCTTTTACAGCCTCTCTGGGCAACCTGTGCCAGTGTCTCACCACTCTCATCATAAAAAAAATTCTTCTTTATATCTAGTTTGTATCTACCTTTTTTGTAGTTTAAAACCATTCCCCCTTGTCCTATCGCAACAGGCCCTACTAAAAGTCTGTCCCCATCTTTCTTATAAGCCCTTCTTATAAGGATGTGTCCTTCTGTAAATTATCTCGGGGAAATAAGATGAAATAAATGGGCTTAAATTTAGTTTTGTGTCTGTATGGGGGAAAACCATGATATCAGCCCCATTAAGCATAGGGCTGAGTTCAGCTGGATGATGGAGGAGGAACTAACCTGTGGCAGCTGGATTAATTAAGTCTCAACAAGTTGGAGATGTGCTGCAGATCAGCCACAGGTTATTGTGCTTGATGCTGGGATCTCTGGGTCTATATCATTGTAGGGTTTTGCAGGAGGGCTGGCTGTGTGAGCTCTGATATACATCTACAGCGATCACATACTCTAGCTAACATGTCCTGGCTGTTGATAGAGCGTGTTACAGAGGGCTCAGTGCTATAGTCTTACAGCCACACAGACTCAGACCTGCCTGGGAAGCAAACAGAAGTAGCTTGTATCTCCTTGCAAAACAGCACAGGCAGCTCCTGCCTGAGATTTGAGGTCCTGGGTCATGCAGGAAGGCAGACCCGATGATTGCATGGGTCCCTTCTGGTCTCCGAGTGCTTCAGATGGAGTAGTTGGTTTTGGCTGTGCTACACCAAGGAGGATGTCTCGGACTGTGCCAGCTCTGCTTGATTGCTATCATTTCACTGTTTGTTGGTGTAATTTCCTGTTGTTTGGGATGGAGCTTCACACACTGCACCCTAGGTAAGGTGTCTGCTGGCACGATTAAGCTTTTCATCCTCTTAGTGGTGAAGAAAGCTGTTTTCTGTTTCTTCTTTTTCTTTAAAACCATGACAAAGCAGGACTTTCTTCTGTTGCCCCTCTTTCTGCCATTTGTAGGAGGTTTGGGAATTTCTTGCTTTCAGTCTGAAACAAATCTTCCCTCAGCCTGTCAGGCCATCAGTTTGAGTGAGACACATACCCAGTTTTATTATAGCCTTGAAATACAGATTATGTTAATTTGAGAGCTTAAGAGTTTCTTGGCATACTGGGCCTCACTTCAAGACCTGGATTCTTCTCAGACCGTACATCCATAGGACAATTCAGGCTAGAAGGGACCTCAAGAGGTCATATAGTCCAGCCTCCTGTTCCAAGTTAATGTTAGATGCTTAGGCTGAGTGACTCATCTGGAGTCCTTTTGCGATCAGCTGGCTCTATCAGAAGGTGATCCAGTGGTTTGGTTGAATGGCTTGTTCTCTGACATACTTCTTTTCTTCTGTTGATTATGGAGGTAGTTTAGATGACCACTGTAGGCTACTTACTAAGATTTTACATAGCTAAAGCTAGGTGAGATGGATCCCACACCAGGTGGTGTGTCAGGTAGTGAATTGGCAAACAGAAGGCTTGTCACACTGTGTCAGACCAACACACTGCTCCTCTCGTTAGCTCATCTCTGACAGTCAGTGTCTCATGTCTAGCAGAAAGATCTGGGTAGCGTTGCTGCTTCAAACACATTTGTGCTTCCTGAGTAATCAAGATGCATTTTTCCATCCTGACCTATGTAACGAAGCTGCGCGTGTTCTCATTATCCACAGAAACACTCGGCTTTTGTAAGTCATGCTGTCAGCAGGGGTGTCCTGCCTCTCTGAAGTGTGGTCATTGGCTTGGGGGTACTAGACCTCAGATGAATTTGGCCTTTGGATCAGGAATGCAGATTTATCTTAGACTTTGTGCTGGCTTTGTAGACTAGTAACATGCTGTCTGCTGCTCATGGAGGCTGTTGATCTGATCTGTAATTGCTCTTTGAGCCGGTGTTTTAGCTCCGAAAGGGCAGTCCACAAACACTAATGACTCTTGCAGGCCAGAGCTCAGGCTAGCTGTTCCTCACTAATGGCTATTTGAATTCCTCATAGGTTTTATGTATTTATAAATACATTTAGGACACATTATTCTTCCATTCAGTAAAACCATCTGTAATTATTCCCTGTAATTGCTGCGTGAGGATAAAATGAATCAACTACCAGGCTTTACTGCTTGTGAACTCAAGTAAGGAGCAGCACGTATTCTAGCCATGCTTCCAGGAAGATGTGAGCTCAGACAAAGAAAATTGTCACGGTCCTTTATTACTGATACATGAAAACTAGGCAACCTTCCTGTACAATTAATTATTGCCTTTCTAGGCCATAGTCCAGCAAAACATTTTAAGCGGATGCTTAACTTCAAATCTGTGAGTGGTCCCAGTGAAGGTAATAAAGTCTAACTGCTTTGGCAGTTGTGTACTGTGATATATGGAGCTTCATCTTTGACTTACTCTGTGGAGATCTTCATATTGGCAACATGTATGAGTCTCACCTACTGTCCAGATGGTGTCTTAAGGTAGAAGAGTTGTCTGTACTGTTGTGCTGCTGCACTTCTGTAACTCCCTGAAGGCCAAAGAAACACCCTCAGAGATAACTAGACACTATGTGCATTCATATGCAAGGATCCCAGTGGAGCATCTGTCTGATGACAAGCCTGCTGGGTTCAAATGCAATAGGTGTTAGAGCTTAGGCAGCAGCATTAATGAACAGGGCCTTTTCCCTGGTTGTTAGGAGTTCATGGGTATCTCCAACAAATACTGGAAAGCTCCCATAATAGCTGTGAAACCTTCCTTCCTCTCCAGAGAGCTTCAGTGAGTTACAGTACCCCAGTAAGATGGATAAACGTGGATAATCTCCATTTCATGGGGAAAAAATGGAGACCTAGGAGGATGAAGTCCCCAGGCCAAACAGTGTGAGAGAAGGACCCAGGGAACTGGGGTTGTTTAGTCTGGAGAAGAGAGGGCTGAGGGGAGACCTTATCACTCTCTACAACTACCTGAAAGGAGGTTGTAGTGAGGTGGGTGTTGGGCTCTTCTCCCATGTAGTTAGCGATAGGACGAGAGGAAATGGGCTCAAGCTGCGCCAGGGGAGGTTTAGATTGGAAATTAGGAAAAATTTCTTCACGGAAAGGGTAGTCAAGCATTGGAACAGGCTGCCCAGAGAGGTGGTGGAGTCACCATCCCTGGAAGCATTCAAAAAACGGGTAGACGTGGCACTTTGGGACATGGTTTAGTCTAGTCTACCCTTGATTGGTTTAGTGGTGGACTTGGTAGTGTAGGTTAATGGTTGGACTGGATGATCTTAAAGGTCTTTTCCAACCTAAATGATTATATGATTAAACTAACCCCAGGAATGGGGAGCGTGTGCAGTCACTGTCTATAGAGTTTAATCCCTAGCATGTTCCTTACTGCACATTTGGCCTGGGCTGACCAGCTCTCTCTCAGATGATGCCTGGACATGCCTTGGGGGACTGCAGTTTCCAAGATGTAGTGTGAGTGATGCTACAGGTTTTGGAGGTGGGGAGGGGAGTGGTTATTCAGGTTTCATAGATGTGAGCCTTAATATTGGGTCTGAGAGCCAGAGGGCAGGCCAGGGTCTATTTGCCGGTGCAGATTTAGCTCAGTGGTTCTTATCCTGGATCCCATGGGAATGATGTGCATACTTTTTTTTTTGACAGAACTGGATACGTTTAAGACATTTTCAGCAGACTTTGTCTTTGATTGCTGGGTCTTGACTGGTAAAACTGACTGGTAAAGCAGTAGGAAAAAGGCTTAACGTAATGTATCCTGCTGGGCTGTCATTCAAGAGAAGCAAGTTTCCAGTTCTCCTTCTGTCTGTAATTCATTATGCAACTTTGGACAAATTTTTTCCACCTCTGTATTTCTCCAGTACTGCCTTTGTCGTTGATCTGTCAGCCTGCATAAATTATAGGCATGTTACGCAATGGTGTCCCTGCTTGGATGGATACTTCCCAAATGGCTAGGGAATTGGTGGCTTCATTTTTTTTTACACTCTCTTTCTTTTTGTTTATAGCTGTTAACAATTGATGATAATTTCTGTGGCCTGGATATGAATGCCCCCTTGGGAGTATCATCCATGGTGCGAGGGCTCCCCATTTTCACCGAGGATGGAGACAGAATGACCTCTGTGATTGCCTACGTCTACAAGAACCACTCCTTGGCTTTTGTGGGCACCAAGAGTGGGAAGCTCAAGAAGGTAAGACCTCATGTGGTCCTCTAACTCAGATTTTCATGTTCTTATGGAGATTTGCAGTGTTGCATTGGATGTGAGCACAGTCCTTATCCTAAGGTGCATCGCATATTTTGAGGATAGAAAATGTTTCGTTTGGCAAAAAAGTGTTTCACCCTTGAGGGATAGAGCTGATGTGAGAATGGATAAAGTCCTTCTTCAAAATGGTTGTTCATCAGCAAATGAATGTTTCTGAAGTCAAACTGTAGACCCAGCCACAGACGGACTTGACGCAGTTTACATCCAACAGATTTTTTTGTGTTCAGACCATCTATAATTAAGTAGTTGATCACAGGTTATCTGTGCGTGCCAGAGAAGAAACTGACTACTGTGGCTGAAGTTGAAGAAACAGGATTCATGCTCTGGAGATCTTACTTCAGAGCAATGTGACTGGACTTTGACTTCACCACGAGCCCAGCATGGGATTAGTGGTTGCTCTGTTTAGGTCAGGCTGAGTGCTTGTACTGAAGGAAGAGCATTTTCATCAAAACAAAGCTATGCCTTGAACAATAATGAGCATTATGTTTATGGTTGATGCCACATAACCCAAATACAATAAAGAGTGTATTTATGTTCCTCACTGTGCACTCGCACTAAAAATATGCCTGTTGCATGGCTGTAGCTCTGTAGTTTGCCATGTAAGGCAATAGTAGAGAGGCTTGAGAGGCAGAAGCTGGGAATCATCTACCTGTGGCTTTCTTGAGGCAAGAAGAGGTATTAGATGTGACCTTCTCATGCTGATGATGGTCACAGCCTCCATTTCAACCCCTGCATGCCACTCTGACAACATTTGTCTGAATGCTCAGCCCAGGAGTGTTGCAAAATATTGTATGTGCAAGGAGATTGTGGCTTTGCCATGATAATGGAGAAGGATGAGAAACTGGGAATGGAGGTTGGGCAGAGCCTTGGGGGTTGGGTTGGGTGTTGATTCCTCTTTGAATTCCTTTTGCAAATAAAAACTTCCAAGCTGGGGAGAAGAAGATGCTAAGAAAAGGTAAACCACTGTGGCTTGTGCATAGGATGGACAGAGCAGACAGTGGGAAGGAAGAGAATAATTTGTTGATGGATGCTTAAGGAAGGTCTGAAACCTCTGGCTTTGTTCCTCTACCTGTTTCTTCACTTAAAAAGAAAATCAGGGTTGTAAATTCAGATGGCATTGCCCCCGTGCTGAGGGAGGCCTGCAAGGGGAACAGGATCCTACCCACTGGCAAATGTCTTTGGCTTGGTTCAACAGAGGAAAAGCTGCTGATGCTTTTCAAAAGAGATTTTTTTATTTTTTTTTTTAGCAGTCTCTTCAGGCATGTGGAAAAGGAGCTGTGTTGTTTTTTTAAACAGTTGTAATAAAAATAATCTCCTCCCCTGACTAATTAGGTTTTACTTCCCTGTCATCTGTGATATCATAATAAACTGTTTAGTTCTCCAGTCAGTCTCTTGTGGGGGGGGAATGGGGTAGCTGAGATCTGAATGGTAAATATCCAAAAGACCTAAACAGTTAAGAATGACTGCTGCTTCCCTGCATTCACAAGCTTTTGGTTTTTCTTTTGGCTTCAGGAGAAGCAAACTCAGACACAGCTCTGTCTTCGCCTTTGCAGGTCGCATTGCAGAATCCAAGATCTGATTCCTTTTAATAGGGGGAAATAGGAGAGAAAGCTTTTAGTGCTTTACGGAGTGTGGTAGAGAGTGGGAACAGCCATATAGGGTAAAGAATGAGAAGAGGGGAGCTGAACTGGCTGATGTAATTTGAGAAAGCTTCATTTTATTCCCTTTTTCCTAATGTGCTGAATATTCTGCCTGCGGTGGTTACTGCATTGGGTCTGTGTGTTGGAGCAGAGCTGGAGTCTCAGGCTGAGGTCTTCCTCAGCTGAATAAGTCTCCACCAGAGAGGTAGAATGCAAAGCAAAATGGGGCTCCCCTGAACATGTGTGGCTGTTCTGGACCAGTTGATCCAGGCTCCTGGAAACCTTTAGTTCCTGCAGGTTCAGCCCCATGCTTGCTATAACTTTGGGAATCACTGGCTCTGCTCCACACACGGCCCTCCTCCAGGGCTCCTGAGGGTATCAGAGCTCAGGACACCAGCCTGTTTTCCCCTCTGGGTGACACACAAGGCCAGTTTGGCACTTGAGATTTTCACTTGACATTCCTTGGCCCCTGCCAAGACCTTCTGAACCTTCATTTTCCACCTTGGCTCATCAATCAGGTGCTTTTGAATAGGAAGCAGGGGAAATATCGCATTGGTATTGCAACTCCAGCATAATCTATTACGTTACTATGAAGTTTGATTTATATTTAAAAAAAAAAATGCCTATGGATAAATTGGAATAAGCTTTGTAAGGATTAGATGAAACTTGATGTACCTGTGGACAAAGCCCAGGAGCTGTCTTTTTTTTCTGCTTGCTTGGTCCTACCATGCGTGGTACATACTGCTGCTTCTCCTGGTGCAGTGCAGCTACTTGGTCAAGCTACAGTGAAGTATTTTGGATAGCATGAAGAGAGGAGTTACGAGATTATCTTCAAGATAGCAGGACCTACTCAGTTGTTGGAAGACACTGCAAGTAATTACAAGATGGTTTTGGAGAAACTTTCCTTATTGTTCCTGCAGTTTCCGTTTGTTTTTTTTTTTTTTCCTCTGTGTGTGTATTTTTATATGAAGATGCAGACTGTATATCAGATTTTGATGCATGCAATCCGTGAATACACTGTGAAATACCCACAGTCATAAAGCAATATCTGTTAGTTGATATACAAATGTCACATATGTCAAAGGAATTTATCCAGTGGCACACACAACTGAAGTAAAATATTTTGCTTTACAGGAACATATCATTAAAATGAAAACTAGCAGCATATCAGGAATCTGCCCATGTAACCAAGACAACAAAGAGTGAAAGAAAAGGAAGAACCAAGATAGAGATAGGGTAGGAAAAGAATGAGTGAAACAGAATGACAAGGTTGGCCCCAGCTATTTCACTGCCCCAGGCAAAATACATTTTGCAACCCTCGCTTATTCACATAGCTACATCTGCAGACCAACGGGAAGGCACTGAATAATATGCTGTAGAAATATGCCCTCCAATTCAGCTGGCTTGTCCACATCACAGCCTGGCCCTGCAGAATGATGATATAAATAGGATAAAAATGCAGAGCTATGGAGAAGAAAAATTCCCTCTGTCCATATCTCATGCACAGAAACCAGCGCCCTTGGATTAAAGGCCTGATGGGTGCTGGTGGCATCTTGGGGATGGAGACAGGTGGCCCAGGGATGAGTGGGTTGGGAGACAGCTGCGTTCAGTTCTTTGCTCTACCAGAAACTTCTGGTGTGCCTCTGTAACTCATTTTCTTTCCTGGAAAGGATAAGAAATACTTTTCTTGCTTAAAGAAATGTCAGAGAAAATTCATGCACTAAAGGTTGTAAGGTGTGGGATCATATCAAACAGCTAAACTAGACAAATCAAATGGGATGGAAAACCAGCTCCTGACCACTTGCGGGCATTAAAGATCCTGCGGTACTTTTTAATGAGAAATATTTCACCTTGCAGTGCTTTGGTCAGATCCCAGTGTCTGTAATTACCTCCTGTGCTGGCTGGCCTGTGGTGTTCCCTATGCTTCCATACCATGTTGGTAAGCATTGCCACACCTTTAGTATATGTCAGGGTGCCTGGTGGGCTTCACTGGAAGAGTGAGTTCCTATGTACGATGGGAAGTGTTTTGAACAAAACCCATGGCCAAAAGTCAATCGGCACCCCTGTGGATTTTTAGTGATTTTTTTTCCAGGAGATACGAAAGCCTCACTTGAGTTTAATGAAGGTCTGGTTTGTCTCCCTGCAGCCAGAGAGACAGCAGCACAGCCAACCATCAGGATCAGGAGTTATTCCTTGGTATGTGCTTCCTACAAACGACTTTGCTGTAAAACAGCCAGGTGCTGAAATCCACTGGCTTTTTTTCCTTTGCACACTCTTTCATTACATGCTTAGCTCTTCACTCCGGTGGCAGGAGAAAGCTAGAGATGTACCCATGGAGATGCTTTGCAAGGTTTTGTATGCTTGTTTTGGATTTTTTTCTGGTGTGTCTGGCCAAATTACATGCCACTAATACCTGTCACCACTAAGGGAGCATAGCAGTATTCAGTATTCCTTGTATTCTTTACCTAGACATTTAATTTATGGGTCATTGCTTTTGTACAGATAGTTTCCAGTCAAAGAAATGCAACTTACCTGCAGTTATTCTGTGTGGAGATGCAGGTGTAAAGGGCGATTTGAGTTTACAAGTGTCAACCTGGGTACAGCCCTCGGAATTGCATTTCTAACAAAACAAAGCTCTTTGTCCATTTGAAATGTTTATTTGAAAATGGAGTAGTAGTAGTAATTAACATTTATTTGAAACTTCCCCATAAGAAATAATGTTTTTATTCCATCAAACTATTTCACTCAAAGCCTTTTCTATGCTAAATTCCTTGCAGACAAAGAAATTTGGCTTAAAACGCAGTTCTTTCACTCTGTGGCCTGTATTTCATTTTTCATAAAATCCCATCAGTTTGAGGTCTTTGAAGGGCTTTTTAGATTTGGACTGCCATTCGGGGTGAAGGTTTTCATTCAGATCAGACAGCTCTGAAATCTGGGCAGCACTTCCCAACACGTATCACCTCTATTTAGTAGAAAATTCTCAGTATTGACCAGTTTCATGAACCACCCTCTGGATTACCCTGAACCCTCGAGACCCTGCTTTCTTTGGATCTGGAATCGAAACACCATGGGCAGATTTTTTTAGATCTGAGAGCTCAGATTTGCAATTCTCATTTTGGCCCATCTCACAGTTGCATTGGGGAAGGCTGGCTTTCTCCGATAGATAATTGGATTGGAAAGTACACGCAAGGCTGAGCTCCTGCTGGTTTCTGGCCACATAGCTGTGGCTATCCCATCCCATCAGCCAGCTGACAGCTCTCCTGGTTGGATGCTACAGCGCTGTTTACAGCCCACCTACCTCAAAGAGGGAGTGGGAACCACTGATGGTTATTGAAGGAGTCAGCCTGTGGCGTGGAGAAGATGCACCTTGGTCTACGGTAGTATCAGAACTGCTTCAGTAAGGTAACCCTGAAGATCACCCAAACCTGCAGCTCTATTATCATCACTGATTGCTGTGATGGGTCATTACCCCCTCACATGTGGGCTGAGATCCCTTCCCAGAGCAGCGTTCATCCTGTTGAACAGGAGAGAGCAGCTGAATCCTGGTGGGACTGGCAGCGTGTCAGGTCCTTCCACACAGCTGGATTGCTCTCAAGTGTCATGAGTGGACAACAGGAATGAAATGGAGTTTTTCATGCAAAACAGTTTGAGCAAGGTAAAAGGGTGCAAGAGATGGGCAGAGACCCACAGATGATAGAGCTCTGGGTGGGTTGCCGATACCATGATGTACCCACGTGGAGAGGAGTATCTTCCTTTTCTCCTCTGATACCTCACCTCCCATCCAAGGAGCTGGAGCTAATGAGAGAGCCCTGGTTTTGCCATGCACAAATTTACAGTCTCGTGATAACTGCAGGAAAAGACTGAGATCCTCGCTGTTCCTCCAGGCGAGGGGGTTTCTGAATACGCACAAGACGAGAAACCGTGCTTGGTTTTGATGTTCCCTGGAGGGTATTCTGCTGCTGACAGTTCTGTACGAATGTCAGCAGGGAAACTCGGCTTCCTTCTTCTTCCCTCTGCTGCTTTGAAAGAGTCAGGGTTTTTTTTAATTTTATTTTTTTTTCCCCCAGCTGTTTGGCAAGTGGACTTGACTGCTCTGAAAACATGCTGTAGAGGCTCTGGCTCCTGCTGGGAAGCTGGTTTCTGCAAGAGGGGCTTGTTCACCCTGGCCTCTCCTCACAGCTTCCTAAATCAGCAGGAGTCAGAGTGCTTCACTCACTTGTGATGGAGTGATACCGCTTGCCATCTGTATTCGACGTTTGTGAAGGCTGCAGTTGTCTGTGTCCTACATTCATATATGGCCCCTCTTTGAGAAATTGCCAGCTTAGATGCCTGAAGAGTAGTTCAGTTTTCTGGCTGTAGCATCAGGAAAGCTGTGATTTGGTAGCTGTGGTGTACCCTGCACTTGATGCTCATGTTGGGTGTACCAGCAGGCAGCCCTGAAAGGGGTGGTGATGGGAATCTGTGTGGACATTGGTCAGTGACACCCATTTGTACTGGGTCACATAAGTCATTGGCTGGTGATACTGGAGTCCAGCATGACCTAAAAGTGCTAGGTGATCGGACACTATCTCCATGGGTGAGATCAAAGATGCAGGACTTGTGTATCCCTGTCATAGGCTGCTGTGCTGTCCCTCTTCCTGGCTGCTCTGAAGCCTTGAGGGTGGGTGATCATCTTTCTGTTGCACTTCACCTTTCACCAGCTAGAGGTTGAATTAGGTGGGAAGCAGATTCCCCTGTGCATCTGTTCATCCCAGAGCTGCAGTCAGTTGGGAGGATCTGGCTGAACAGCAGGACTGCCGTCCAGAGGGACCTAGACAGGATGGAGCAATAGAGTTGGCAGGAACTCATTTAAGAAGTATGAAGTCCTGCACCTGTAAAAGAGTGACCTCTTGCAATGATTCAGGCTGAGGACTGCCTGGCTGGGGAGCAGCTCTCCTGAAAAGAACGTGGGAATCCTGGTAGACACCAACTTGCACATGAGCCATCAGTGTGCCTAGACAGCAAAAGAGGCCAACATCATCTTCAGCTATACAAACAGGGGCACTGCTGCTAGGTTGAGGGGAAGGTGATCATCATGAACTCAATTGCTAGACCGTATCTAGATACAACACCCACTTCTAGGTCCCTTGGTACAAAAAAGACTGATCAACCAGAGAAAGTTCAGGAGAGGGTGAAGAGATTGGCTAGGAGCTGGAGAACCTGCTGTGAGAGGAGCGGATGAGAGAAATTATCTTATTTAGGCTGGGGAAGAGAAAGCCTGGAGGGACCTAACAGCAGCATTCCCATGCCTCCAAGGAAGTTATTGAGAAAATGGAGACAGGCTCCTTCACATTGGTAAGTGGTGGGAGGATGTGAGACAGCAGGCATAAGTTGACATGAGAGCACTTCCAACTGGATACAAGGAAAAGATTTTGCCATGAGGACAGGCAAGCATTGAAGCAGGTTGCCCATGGAGGTTGTGCAGTTCCTATCCTTGGAGATTTTCAAGGCCTAAATGGACAAAACAACATGGTCTGATCTCACAACTGACCCTGCTTTGAACAGGAGGTTGGACTAGAGACCTCCTGAGGCCCCTTCCAGCCTGGGTTACCCTATGATCCATCCTCTGCTGCAAAACCCCGGGCCCTAAACCATATCACAGGGCCTGTATCCAGGCTCTGCTGCTGAACTGGTGCAGCTGACACTTGTTTTAAATACCCACTAATTGCTCTGTCACTGCAGGTGGGCGCTTTGCCTCTCACACCCCTCATTTCCATTGCTTTGGGACTTCCAGCTACAACTTGCCAGTATAGCACACTGCAGTTAGCTCACTGCTCATTGCAGTATCTAACTGCAGTAGGAAAACTCCCTTTTTTTTTCTGCTAGGAAGGTTGCAGTTCCCAGCAAGAGTTAGAGCCTGCTTTTTGGCAGAGAGCAATTAATTTTCCATGTCTCTCCCTCAAGTACCCCTCTCTGCCTTCTGACTACTCAGCAATCTCCGTGCTGGTGTGCAGGGTTTGGCTGAGCTGTACGTTTCCTGGGTGCCTTGCATACATGCGTTGAGTGCTGTTCTTTTTTTGGAGGTTCTGGTTTAACAGTGCCTCAGAGTCTTGTCAGAGATGGGATCTTGTGACCGTGCAATGAGATTTGCAAATGACTGTCTAATCCCTCCAGATGCAATCTGTACTTCAAAGTCCAGAGGTACTTGCCGGCTGCTGCCATGCATTCTACATCGGTGGTGCTGTACTATGCGTTTTTATTTCTGACTCCAGGAGAAATAGCAGGCTCCAGTGGACCCATTGCAGCAGGGAAGGCAGCAGGTTGTCCCATCATCTCTTCAAACTCTTCCTTTAAGAAGCTGCAGCTTGAATTTGACAGGTTTCCAGTCACAAAGCAGCAGAGCTGGATTTCCCCACAGTGGGCTGAAGATGCATGCTGTGCAGGCAGGGGGATGTTAGTGACAAAAGCAGACACAAAGGGACAGATAACAATGTCCTGCTGCAGGTACCTTGCTAAAATCTGTGGGTCCTGCAGCTTTCTGGGGGACAGTTTGCAGTGATGTTGGTTGTCACTTGCCTTGTCGCGGCAGCTGATTTTTCTGCATGGTGTCAGTGGCTCTGTGCAAGATGTGGAGTATTCAGGCTGCAGTACCAGGCGTGGCTGTGCGGTTGATGGAAACCATGCAGGGTTGGGAGACAAGGAAAAGCGGATACATCCTTGTCCCCCTCCCTGGTCTATGTACTTGTGTTTGTCCCTCTGTTCTCTGAGAAGTGCGCTGGATGGGACATTAGGTGGTCAGCTTTAGTCTTCACCTGCTACTTCTGCTCTCCAGGGTGACAAAGAGAGGCTCTTTAACTCCCCATACACTCCATCTAACGCCCGGATGGATGCCTAGCCAAAATGGCTCTTATCATTCCTCCTCTCTATCCCCTTCCCTTTTGACTGGGATAATGACTTTTCAGGGAGCCCTTGAAGTGCCTCTTGCATCTGCCTTTGATTTGAATGCCTCTTGCCTGCTGACCCTTCTTACGGGAAGTCAGCTTAAGTGCGGTTCTCCTAATTAGTTTTGCTTTAATTTAATCTTTTGAAATAATTTTATCAAAAAGAGGAAACCTTCTACTCACTCCCTCATTTTATCGGCTTGTTTTCATGCATGGTCTCTGGGTTTATTTCTCTATTTCCCTTGTCTCTAGATAGGACATCATTTGCATATTTGATTAAGCTCCATATGTTATCAGCGAGCCAGTTGAAAGAACAGCAAGTCCCTGATAAGGCACTGTGCATCCGTCTCTTCCTTTCACTATCCTCCACTCCATCCTTCTCACCATCCTGCAGCCATATCTGTGCCCAAAATCACCTCTGCAGTCTGTCTCACCTCCGCCTTCTCCTGTTGGCCAGATGACTGATCTCTGGTTCAGCTGCAGATAGGCATTGATGTAGACATCACAATGTGACAGCTCCTGTCTTTAGGAAAGAAGAAAGGTTGTAGAGGGTGGGAACTGAGCACTGGCAAAGACGTAAACCATGACAGCAAGGTCCAGATTCAGTTCCCTGCTCTCTCTGAAGCCCTTCACGGGATCCCATTGTGCCTACGGGGTACGTGTTGCATGAAACCTGCTTGTTCCCTCTGTTCACTCATTACGTTGTCCAAGGCTTTGTTGAGAGTCTCAGCTGGACTATTTGCTGCATGTATTTGCTGCAGTCTGGACTGACACCTTTAGCTCATCTCCCAAGTGCTAGAAATAACTGCTGTGCAGAGACAACAGAGTAGGGTCAGAGTGGCTGGATACAGAATAGACATGGACGAAGATCCATATTTTTTCCCTGGAATTTGAAATGTATTTAAAAATGTGCATATCTATGTGCGTGTGTGCATGCAAAAAATATTGCTTCAAAGTTTAAATTCATGCCTTTCAGGCTTTGTTCTCTGGCTACTGCTCTGTGAAAACAATTTGCCTTAAATAGTTTCCCCAGCCCACCTCTAGGAACCCTTTAATTTAAAACAAGTTGTGGATACCCCTGAGGGAACTGAGGGAAATGCTAAGTTTAACTGTAATTCTCCTCCCCACTGCGGATGCTTAAACTGGGGGAAGCTTTGCTCAGTTTGTGACACATAGCTGGGCATTTCTGGGGGTGATCAGAGGCCCAATTCCTGGCATGGCAAAGGCAGGGTGGGTTTGTAACAGCAAGCAAAAGTAGTGTAATTAGCCGTGTTACTGGAGTTGGAGGAGGGACTGTAGCTTGCATAAGGGGGCCTTGGTTATTCAAAAAGAGCCTTTCCCTCAACTGGCATCTGAAGTGTAGGAAAAAGAGGTTTGATTTATGAGCCAGCTCTTAATTAAAAGGCAAAAAGGAATGTGCCTCCCTTTATTAGGAAAAGCAACTTTTGGCTTGAGCTGATTTGAAGAGCCTCTCTCCACCTCTCCCCGCACGCACCCAGACTCCCCAGTGTGCGGCAGCCCCTCAGCATCAGCGTGGTGGTTGCGAACCCCTGTCAGGGGGCTTTAACGCCATCTGCATATCCACCACTTATGAATGCTGCTGGTGGTGTTTGTGAAGCCAATAAGAAGGAAAGCAGAAATAAAATTCCCCCTGTTCCTCTCCAACTAGATCTCTTCCCACTCGTGCTTCTTTCATTTTGGTTTAACGACTTTGGCTTGCTATGCTTCATCATCTCTCTCATTTCATCTTGGTGGCAGCCTGGCTTGAGAGCAATCAAGCTTTGATGGATTGCTGGTTGTTAGACTTGTGTGTGAAGCTTGGGGGGGAAGCATGAGAGGGTTGTGCTGGTTTTTGTAGACCCCAACCCATATGGTGTCTGCGGGAGTGAAGACGTGTGTTGCTATGCAGGATTCGGGGATCTGTTCCTGCTCAGTCTGACACTTGTCATTTTTTTTTTTTTTTTTTTCCTTCTTTTCTCCTCTTCCTCCAAGACCCTGTCGGTAGCCTTTCACCTCTCCTAAATGAAACCATACGGAAGAGCTGTAGGTCCTTGGCCCTTTCTGAAATTAGAAAAGCTATCACTGCTGGGTGAGAGGTAGAAATATGGACTGAAGGCTAGACCAGGACAGTTAATCAAAGCTGTGGCTCCAGCAAAGTCCCCCTGGGATGCTGTGCCCAGGGTGGCCAGAGAGCATCTTGCTAACTGTGATAGCAGCAGCAAACCCTATAGATCTGACTGTAACCTGATAGTGTCAAATGTAGGTTAATGTCAGGAATAACTTTTTCATTAACTTGACTGTCTTTGCTTGGCTTTCTTTGTACTGGCCAGTGTTCTACCAGCTATGACCCCAAGGATGATCATTCATCTCCGAAATTTAAAAGGAGTTGAGTTGGAGTAGTATTGCAGTGCAAAACCCCCAAAGGAAATAGATGTGCTAGCTGGGTTGGCATCTGTACTTGACTAGAGACAGTAGGACTGTGTTAACGGAGGCATTCCTTCCATGGGCCGCATCCCATAGAAGATCACTCCTGGTAAGAGCTGTTCTTGTATATCAGCAGCGTTGCATCCAGTATGCACCAACGCCCCCAAGGTGGGATCCCTCTTGGTGCAGTGAGCCTGGAAGTGTGTGCTGGAAACAAGTTGAGCATTCCAAGGCCTCAATGGGAGATAGGTTGAGACCCTGGGGGTGCCAAGAGAAGCAAAGTCTAGAGAGTTGGGAGAGAGTCATCTGTGGGTTTCATCTCTGGTTACACTCTGTCATGCTGAACATGTTCTGCTGATGATTCACAGGGCTGGGTCACTTTGGATGATAGAACACAAAGTCCTAAGGGACTTTGGTGGGTTTTGGAAGCTTTGCTGGTGGTTGTCTTTTCTAGTTGATGTGGTATGTTGGCAAAGGACCCCAGCACACTGTTGTATCCATGGCATCCTGGAAATGCAAACCACTGTTTCTACTGCCAGTCGTGTTGGCATCCCACCCTGCTGGGATGCTCATGGCTGTGGTCTAGAGTCATCTTTCCTTTTGACTTCTTGTAACTTTTTTTTTTGAACTGAGGCTGGAAATAAGTTCCAGTGATGTCAGGGAAAAGGTTATCGCGGAGACCTCATTATATTAATTTTTCAGAACCATTCCGATGAAATCTAATTAAACATAGTGACCAGCACTCTGCAAATCTCCCTGTGTTTGCCTCATTTGTCATATGGTTGATTAAGGCTGGGTTATCGGTGGGAGTTTGACTTGTGATATCTGCTGGGGTGGATGTGGTTTTGCACGCTAAAGACACTTTGATCTTTTCCCCACTGCTTACCAGTTTCTGTGGGTTTCTCTTGGATTTCATACACAATTGATTTATCTCCTTGGGGTCTAAGGGAACATATTGATGATAGAGCTAACCTGAGTGATAAGGACACATCGTGCATGCTAATGCATTTCTCCTGCCCTTCAGACAGTATCTATGTGTTGGTAAGTGATAGGACCTTGGCATCCTGTTAGGTTTGAGTATTTGCCTGTGTCTTACAATGAGAATAACTAATTTTATTGTTTTCTTACGGAATGGAGAAAAGTTTACAAAAAGAATAAATAATAATAAAAAAACCCAGACCTGTGCCAAATCAAAACTGTTTGCTTCTCCCTCCTCTTTTTCAACAAAACAAACCAACCTCCAAAGCTCTGAAAGTCTTATGGTCTATGAAACAACCACTTATGGTTATTTGACCACCTCGCTTCCCCTTTTCTTCTTTTTTTTAATTAGCTCTCTTCTTACAGGTATTTCTACTGTGAAATGGAAAAGTCAAAATCTTTTGATGCTTTCAAGCCCCTTCTCCCCCTTGTGACAATGTAAATTAATTCCCAAAATCCCACCTAAATTCTGAATTTTTAGCTAATTTACTCTTCATGGAGAAAAAGAGAGTGTTTCCAAATTTGTATCTCTCTGTTTTCCATGCACGTCTATCTTAGCATGCAGTATATGGAGAGGTGCAAGATCTTATGAGGCTGCTGCATTTAGGTTCTTTGTTAAACAACTTCTGCCAGGTTAGCATTTTTGTCTGCTTGGAAGCTGGAGAATTGGACTCACTTTGGGAGCCCCAGTAGTGAAATAAATTATCATAATATAGTGGGAAAAGAAAAAAAAATTAGGATGGTGAGTAGTGTGGGGCTACCCTGGCGTATTACATCTGTTCATTTAGAGATGTAATATGGATTTGGGCCGCATGACTGAGAGATTCTTATTTTGAGGGAACAGGGCTGCTTGCGCTGGGGGAATGCAGGCAAATGGTACACCTAACTGCTGGAAGTCCCAAATTCTCAAAGTCCCAAATGTATCCTAACGCTAATTGTTAGTAACTATAACAGCAAGCTGAGCATTGATCGTTAATTCATCATTTTTAAGCCAGTCTCTCATTGTTAGGGGAATCTGACTTTTTTAGGGGACTGGTGGAGCTGCGCAGCAGTGATGGGGGGCAAGAGATTAAAAGACCCGTTGCAATTAGTATTTTAATGCTCTGCCTTTAAAAAATTGTCAGCATAATGCATGTATGTGCAGATGCAGGACTGTTCACCAAGGTGTTATATGCCCTACTGTGCTAAAAAGGATTTGTCTTTAGGGGAACCTGCTAGGGGGGATCTGAGCTCTACCCGTCCTGCAAAGCTCTGAGCAGTCCCAGGTTATGATGGGGCAATGGTCAACAGGACCCAAATAACCACAAACTCATTACATTATCCTCTGCTAGTGCTTAAGACATCAGCATGGATATTATGTTGTTTTTTTTTTCCCCCCCATGTTTTCATTTCAATCGTGCTTTGCAACCCCTGCCTGCTCTGTGATGTAGCCCAGACTACCACCGTGCTGCTTTCTTCCCTGTTAAGGAAATATCAGGCGCTTTCCTCTTAAAGCTCGCACTGACATTGTCATGGAAGTGCTGCCCTTCTCCTCACTGCAGAAGGCAAGCCCTGCTAGGAAAGATGATATCACTGACACTAAATATACACCAGCCATCAGGCCCCTTGTCCGTGCCAGGGACGCTCTGGCAGACTCTGATGTGACTTATTTTCTATGTTTTGTCAATTCTGTCCGTGGCAGGTGATTTCATTAACAGCTCTTTAATTGCTTGCAGAGCGCCTAGCTATTATTTGTTTGTTTTCACTCTCCTGATGGAAACACATGCTGGTGGCCTCCTTGCAGCTCCCTCCAAGATGCACAGATCAGCCTTGTCACCTGGCTTCCAAACCTACTTCTGTATTTTTTTAATTTATTTATTTTTTTTGATAGAGCCACCAAGTTTGGAATTGGAGTTGAATTCCCAGAAAGTTCAGTTTCAAGGTTTCAGTCTAGTGTGCTGTGGTGGGATTTGGGGGCTCTCAGTTATGTTCCCTGTGTGCCACCAGCTCTCTAGGTGATCTTGGACTCATCTGTCCAATCTCCCTGTTTCTCCTGCTGTAAAAGAAGGAGAGGGGAGTGGGAAGAGGGTGTTTGGGGAAGGACTGAGTTGCTCCTTGAATACTGTCTGGACTTCTATGGACCTACCTTTTGGAGGGTGGGGATTCATCACGTTAAATGTAGCTATCTCCATCCACAGGAAGTATTGCAACTCCTTTTCCAGTCCAGCAAGAGAAATCAGACATTTTATGAGACATCTCATCCTGCAGGAGACTGAAATCGCCTATTTTAGGTCAGATGAATTGTGTCCTAAAAATGTCTCTTTCTCTCCATTAACAATAAAGGGAGCTGAGGGCAACTTGTTCGGATGTAAACACCCCTTATATCTCTGTTCCCTGTCTGTAAGTGACAGTAATGGTGTTCCCCTGCTTTGTCAGGGGTCTTGTGAGCAATTAGTGGTTGTGAGGTGCTCCAACATTATGATAATAGAAAAGCTCAGTGCAGGGTTATCTTATGCACGATTTTCCTGCTGAAATTTGATTAACATGCTCAGATGGAGGCATTTCTTTTAGTCCTTGGTACTGTCCTGTATTTTCTTCATTCTCTTGCAGATGACTTATCCAACCTCTTCTGTGAAGCTCAGATGCTCTTACCTGGCCAGGCAATGGTCCATACACCTAAAGGTTGCAAAGAATGTATGGAAGATGGCTTGAGAGTGGGGACACTGGGCTGCAACATCAGCTCATTTGGTTTAGGAGACAAGAGGGGCTGCCAACAGACCCAGCACGTGTGCACCCCTAAGTGATTGATTCTTTTTGAGGTTGTTAGAAATGCTCCCTAAACTGCTAAAAGCTTAGGGGAAAAAACTTTAGGCTCATTTAACTGCAGAATTTATGGCATCTGCAGTGACCGGGGGCACTGCCAGCAAATTCAGAGAGTTACGAGTGGATGAGCAGGCTGGTCTCTTGTTGGGATCACGCATCTGACAGTTGCAGCGATCCTGGGGCTGGCTCTGATGTTATCCTGGTGAATTCTGCTGCTGCACATGGGCAGGGCATCACATCACCATGCGCCAGCACTTCAGCAACGTATTTTGGAATGGTCAACATGTTTCCATGTGTTTTGGAGACTCAAGTTAGTAGGATGGGATGGATTAAAGAAGACAGGAAGCATTTAGGCATACAAAGATGCAATCAAGATATTTTCAAAAGTACTTGGGTGTATGATTCCAGTTGCAGGAGGTCCTTATATCCAGGAACTTGCAACCAGAAGGGCACAAGTAAGTGGAGCAGGCAGACACTGAAATGGGGAAGTGTGGAAAGGAGCAAGTTCCTTAGAAGGATCTGAATGAAGTGGAGCAGGTGGCTGATGGGAAAGGCCAGATCAGATTGGGGGCGATACAGAGAACACGAGGGCACGAAGAGTAGTCAGAAAAAACTTGGTATGACATAATGGCAGAGCAGGAACCCTTGATCTATTCCTGGCTCTGTTGCTGATTGCAGCATGACCTCAGGCAAACGCTTTCCTCTCTACATGCCTCCTACGCTCTTCTCTACATAGCCTGCGAGTTCTTGAGGGAATGGACTGTCACTTGCAATGAGCACGTCCTGCACCAAGCACAGTGGCACTTTGATTTCGTCTTGAGGTTTCACAGGCAACTGAACCGTTAGTTCAAAGCTGGATGTTGTTGGGGTTCAGCTGCTTTCAGATGCAAAATTTCCACTTGCAAGACTGCTGATGTGAGTGCTGGCTCCTTCCACATGATGCATGCTTGTGTGTTTGTGCAAGGGTTTTGGCTGAGCTCTTTCAACACATGACTTTTCTTAGACCCTCGTGCATCTCTGATTTCCCCGCCGTGCGGTACGCAGGAATGCCGTACTTTGGCCTCCCTGCCCCCTCCCAACAGGTTGATCATAAATTAGGTTCTGATGTGGGTATTGAATTTCACTCCAGCTGCTGGAGCTGTGGCACATCTGTGGTCCTCCTGCAGTTAATGGCTTCACAAAAATGAAGCAATAAAGGTTATGATGGCTGTGTTTTAACCTCATGGCCCTCATTCTCTTCAACAGGAGTGTTTCTCGGGAACAGTTAAAAACCCACTGCCTGCATTTTAAATATCTCCCAGTAATGTGCCATCTTTAGGCAGTTTTTATGAAGTGATTTTATTTTTGAAATTTAACAAAGCTGAAGCATCTTTTTTTTTTCCTCTTTCTTTGTTTTTCCTTCAAGAAAGATGAATTGACTCTCTTTAAAATAAAGAAACCCATCTCTGAATTACGCTGTGATTTAACATTTACATACGACAGAGAAGTTGGTAAAAAGCAAAAAAAAAAAAAAACCAAAAAACAAACAAAAAAAAAACCACTTAACTTGAAATCTTCCAGTCTGTAATGCTCTTCTAAGGGATGCAGGTATACACAGGGTGGGGATGATTTGTCTGTAAAGAACAGTTCACAGCTATGGTCACCAATGAGCCCTTCAAGGGAGAGTGCTTCCACTCTCTCACAAACCTACTGTCTGTTGTGAAAAACCATGATCATGAAAACTGAGATGTGACTTTGGACACTGAGCTTTTACTGCATCAGAAATGCTGGCATTTTAGCAAGTGTGCGGTGAGCATCCTTAGAAATTAAGCCCTTTTCAGGTGCCTTTTCCCAGTTCTTTCCTGATGAATACCAGTTCCTTAAAAAATCTTGCCTGTTTTTTAAAAGGAAATGAAGTCCTGGTGCTCCAAACAGGACTACGGTTGTCTCTGCTGGGTGTTGTAGGTGCTACTTGATGTGCCACTCAGAGATTCTCCAGCCGTAGGATTTGGCTGCCCAGCAGATCAAATCAATAATGTATTTATCCTCCCAGCTCTGCTGACAGGTATGGAAGTGGTACTGTCCCTGAGTTGCAGAGAGAGCAAAACTATTCAGGCTCGGTGCTTGGATGCCTAAAGTGGATTTACCTGGAAAAGAGGTAGATATTTAATTTTAAAAAAGTGATCCAGATCACCTCCTAGCCAGGATGTCCTTGTGTATATAAACAGCAGAGTTCAAAGCATCACGTGTACCACTCCCTGGATATAGCTACCCATCTATTTTCTATACAAATAACTCAAATGCTTAAGGGGAGAGTCGTGAAACATCCTGATGGTGCAGACATGCTGCAGTGCTATGTGACTCCATGCGAGACATTGCAGCAGAAAGTCTAGACTTGCACAAGCTACACGAATTGTGGGTGTAGGGGTGAACCTCAGGGTGTCTAGGATGGCAGGAAGATTACTCCCTTAACGAGTTACCCTGTTGCACTTGGGAAAGCAGGGCTTTTCGCTGATCCTGTTTCCACCCTGAATTGTGTTTTACCCCTGGTATGGTTGTACACAGATCCCACCATCTTCAAAATCTGCTGATAGTGCTTGACGTGCCAAATTCTTGCAGAAAGGCAAGTAAGGCATGCTAACCACCCACTCGGAGAAGGTAAACAATCTCTCATTTATTTATTTAACTCGCTGCTATTAGCTGCAAAGGATGACTCTTCGCTCATCTGTTATGAAGCATATTGACTTCCTCTCCACAGGTCTTCCAAGAGACTTGCTGCTTAAACATGCTTGGCATAAATCCTGAGAGGGGCCCTGGGATAGTTTTTGAGAAACATGGGGTCTGGTGTTAGAGCTAATGAGCTTGTTATGAGACATATACTGGTATCTCTAGTGGCTCTAGCCTTTGCCACTGTGTCCAGCCTGTCTGCAATTAGGAACAAGGTCTGTGACATTGTGCTTTATACTAAATCTGCAACGAGACAAAAATGTCTGATTTTTCACTGAACATAGAAGAAACTCATGATCTGCAGAGTAAGAACAAATTTTTCTTCTTTATGACTTGAATTCTTTAGAAGTCCCCAAGGACTTACTTTTTAAAATTAGAGGGTTTTTTCTTTTTTTTCTTTTTCTTTTTTAACAGAGCTGCTGCCCATTTTTCTAGGGATTTAGAAATCAGAATGAAGTTAGCCCAGGTAGTTGAAGGTATAACCCTGGGCAGAGTGCTTATGAGGGTGTGTTAGGTAATTGAAGTTGATATATTGACATGGTAGAAGGCAAAAGAAGAGTATCTGTGTGGCTCTGATAGATGGAGACACACAGATCTGGGCCCATGTTGCCTACTTGTCCAAGATAACTCTTGCACGGTATCTGTAAGAGGTCAGTAGCGATGCAGAGTGCAAATCCAAGGTGCAAGGCCACCCCTGCAAATGATTCCCTGTTCTTTGCTCATGATCAGTTAAATCAGAGACTACAGGTATGGAAGTGACCTCAAGAAGTCTTTTGATCCCCTTTACCCCAAAGAAAAGCCACTGTAGCTAAGCCATTCATCTGGGATGTTCAGCTTAACCTGGCCATTGTGGTGTCTCAAGGAAGACCCCTGGAGTCCAGTGGTGTCTCCCTGACTTGGATCTTCTGACTGTTGGGTTTGCAGGTTTTGCCCGTGTTTTATTTTAATGAATGTCACAAGCCCACAAGCTCTGTCCTATATCTGGGGACATGCTCTTCTGGGGGATTGTCCAGCCATTGTCAAACAATTTATCTGAATTAGCCCATTCAGTTCAGTCCTATGCACTCCCTGCCATCCATTATCGTCACCTTTCTTCCCTACCATTAATATCACCCAAGCTGCTCTTTCTTTTTACACTGGAAACTTTAAATGGATAGATATGTTAATTGGTATCATTACAACAAACGGTCCTAGTCACACTGCAATTCAGGGGAACATTTCATGTTGCCATTTAAATTATGAGGTTTTTTCTTTTTTTTTTTTATGCCACTGACAGCTACTTGTGTTTAATTCATTTTGATTTCATTAGGAGGGGGAAGTTATCAGGACTGCATCATTAAAAATGCATGCTTGGGTTATTCATACATGTTTCATATATCCCTGTGTATGATCCATCATAATTCAGCATTAGCCAATGGGGATACCAAGTGGAAAGGGTCTGCTGAGCATTCATATAATTCAATTACACCCATGACGTCACATTGATTGGATTCTTAATGACACCTCCAAGCCGTGCTGTGAACAGGGCTGGGCAAAATGAGGCTTTCTACTGAGGCTGCCTGTGCCTGGGAACACAAGGTTTGTGTTACCGCTCCAGATTTGCAGAAGTTTGGATCTGATAGGAACTGGGCAGCTGCTTCGGAGCTGCGGAGCAGCCGGAGCTGCAGGCCAGATGTGAGCCAGCTCAGGCCACATGACATGAACCTTGAGTGCCATAGGAGTTGTGCTGCTTGGGCTGTAATAAAGAAATAAGATGTTTTTCCTGTTCTTTGCTGGTGTTATTCAAGTGCTTTTACCAGTACAGCAGTTCCCGTGGTGGAGGGACAATATGTCATGCTGCAACGAGTCCTCCTAATCTGGTGTAACTCTTCTCTGGTTTGGTTAAAACCCCCTTCTCGTTGGTGGGTGATTGTGGAGCAGTGCATGGAGCTATTCCCTGCAGCTGAGAAGGGAGATAGGAGATGCAACTGGCAGCACCTTTATCCTTTCCTCTTGCCGTGAATCCTGATTTAGGATAAATCAGTAATTCCACCTTCCTCTTCCCTCACCTTCACTACAGTTTTTCACCCCTTTAGTGAAATGAATCTCTCCATTCCAGAGCCTGCCCGCAATATACATAACGAGAAAGTGCTATTCCTGTGGTCCCAGGCGGCACAGGGCGGAGGTCGGGTAATGTGGTAGGGTCCATTATTTTGACAGCGGAGGTGGGCTCCCTCCTGATGGAGGTTCCTGATGCCCTGAGCACTGTGGGATATGCCTCTGACAACCATCCATGCTGCTTCTCCCTCTCTGGACCTTTAAGGTCATGCAGCAACAAGAAGTGAGCAGGAAAAGAGGTTGCAATTTACTTGTTGTTGGGTGAGAAGACCCATGTTAGTCAGTGGAGCTGGAGAAGCTTGGATACATATTGGAGCGGGGAGCGTGGACATCCCCTTCCACCCAGCATGTTGTCAACAGCATCGCCTTGAGAACTGCCCTCATCCCCACAGGAATGATAAAGTCTTTGTTGCCTGCTTGGACCACGTGTCTCGCACAGCACCTTACACACTTGGATGCTGATCTCAGTTTGGGTGTCTTGGCACTGCTGCTTCTTGGTATTAGTGAAGTTGTGCAAGGATCGCTGATGCAGAGTTTTCCTCAATGCTCCTTTAAAAAAAAAAAAAAAGGAAGACTCGGCATCCCTCGCTGCCTCTCACTTCAATATATTTAATAATAACTGGCTCTCTGCGAGTGCATCCCATGCACCCATGTGCCTCAGCACTTTTTAAGGTCTAGGGAATTACAACCCAAGAGTGGATTATCTCCATTTTAATGGTGCTGGATCACAAGCCCAGAGAACTCAGAAAATCTCTGTTTCAGATCAGGCAGGGCCAGGAGAAGAAATCACTCCTGCTTCTGACTCTTAGACCTCTGCTTTGAGCACATGAGCATTCAAACTACTGATCCTATTGATTTTCAATTACTGCTCAAATGGAAGTGGTTGTAGCTTTGCATTAACCCTCAGGAGACTTTGCCCTGTCATCTCTAGCGAGGAGCGGGGGGAGAAATCCTGCATTGCATGTGCTGACGTGGATCTGGGGTCCTGTGGCTGAAACTCTCTCCTGAGCAGAAATGGGTTTCACTGCAGCTTGTTAAAACAACACGTTCACTTTTTATGGGGATAGGCATTCTTGGATCTGCTGCTGGGGGCAGTACACGGGTGTGTGGCATGAAGAAATCATAGCTATAAATACAGTGTTGTTGCGGTGCGTTAGAAAGTTATTGTTGGTATGAGTATGGAGTATTGTTAAATTGTGTGAGGAGACTTATTTTAAATGGCAGCTGTGCTGAGCCTTGCTGGCATGTTAAGAGTAGTCCTGGCAGAGCTGGGTTAGCAGGCAGAAGGCAGATGAGAAGTTTGAAGCTGCAAAACTCGCATCCTTCATTCCCTGACTTTTAGGATGGTCAGTGTTTGCCAACCACTATTGCGGGCAGGTAGTTGTGAGCGTGCACTTGTATGCACACACATGCTCTGCGTTTCGAGGGTGCTTTCCTCGTTGGATCTCTCAGCTCTTCGCCAAAGCCAGGAAACAATATATCCATTCTCCTGGCTGGAGATGCAAAGGAGGTAAATAATTTGTAGAGCCAGGTTAAGATCGTGGCACATTCCCTGCAAAAAAAAAAAGACTCAAGGATTATAATTCCCAGCAGCCTGGCCAAGAGCTAGAATGAGTTTCACGACATTTGGATTCATTTTGGACTTGATCTGCCCTGGACCGTGTCTCAGTCCATGCATCCATCCCCTGCTTCCAGACCAATGTACGTGTTTGTTCCATCAGTTTTACATGAGAGCCACTGATTATGTTATTTATAACAGCCTGCCGATCGCCTGCCTGCAGCCGGGCAGCTGGAGCCAGTGTTGGGTTACCATCACCTGCTCCCTTCCCGGTTCCCCCTTGCTGCATCGAAGGGTGCAGCAGGGCTGGATTACAGGCTGGGCTGGGGTGGTGACCCTGAACCGTTGCTGCCCCTGGCCATGGGGCACTGTCCTCATCCTCGCCTTCCTCTCAGGGCAGAGCCTGCAGGGAATGAAACGCAGCAAGGCCCTGAAGTATATCCTCTAGGATGCTCTCTGTAAGGACTAAAGGCAATACTCTCCAAGGCAATTTTATACCTCTACTCCTTTTGTGTTTACCTTACGCCAAAAACATTTACTGTTAATCATATTAAAAATATGCATCATGTCTGGGCAGGAGCAGGGCCTCTTTGGGGTGAGCACTGCGTTGCCCTCTTGAAGATCCAGCAGATCTTTTCAGGGTGCTGTAAATAAGTGCTAAGCATCCCCAAATGGTAGGAGAGGATCTCAGCTAAATGGAAACAGGGTCCTCATGGTGAAGGTAGCAGGCTGCTGTGAGCTGGCAGTTTTATCTCACTTATTCTCCCTGGGGGGGAGAAGCAGTCCTACCTGCTTCTTTTCTATCCCTTATCAGCAGCATCTGGCATTATCACATTTGTTATATCGCCTCCTTACAGTGCTGACATGAGAGGACATCTCCCAGGGCTGTCGACAGGATAAAAAGTAGGAAATTAGCAAAGCTCCAACGTGCGAGTCTCCGTGACTCTTTCCTTTCCAGCCTGAACACCAGCTCCGCTGTGGCCTGGAGCAGTAAGAATGGCGAAGATGACCACGGTCCTCTGTGTTGCATGAATATCTGCTCATCTGGAAGATGCAAACTCTGATCACGTGCATTAGCACTGCTGGTAATAACCAGAGGCCAGTAGCCAGATTAGTATGGAAAAATAGATGACCTTTTTTTGCAAGGGAGGCTGCTGAGAGCACATTTCTTTCTTTTCAGCCTGAGTGTGCAGGTGAGGAGGGATGTGCAGGGGTAACGGAGGTAGAAGGGCTGCAGCTTGATTACACGATCCTTTTCTGTGCTTATTGAGTATCAATTGGAAACAGCTCCCCGCAGTGGCTCTGCTTCAAACCCTTCTGCTTGTAGCTGACTCTGCATCCCGGTGGGAGGCCCTGACTTCCCAGAAGAGGCAGCTACAAGCTGGCCTGAGTTCATAACCTTCCCTCCCTGCCCCGTGCAGCTCCTGGAACTGTATCACTCTCTGGAATAGCAGTGTTACCGCTGTGAACTCCCTCCTCCCTCCACCACGCTGGTGAAATGCCCTTTGTAACGCTCCAAGCTCTTGTTTTTTGCATGAGCTGAGTTGGGGTGAACTTGGCGAGACTGCCAGAACATCATGAATAAGTTAGGAGGAAAGCTGTACGCAGCGCTCAGAGCATACACAGGCAGAGCAAGCAGGCTTGGTGCTCAAAACGCCATTTGAGTGCCTGTGTAGTGGCATTTTATACCCTCTTCACATGCCATATGGTTTGAGAATTGGACCTTTCACATCTTCATGAATCTTCAACAGTCCTGTGTTTATATAGTCATGGCTGGCTTCAGACAAGTGGTCTGCAAATCTCTCTGGCATCATCTATGATCATTCTGGTGGACCATCCTGACAGCCCAATGTCTAAGAGATCTCTTGCCTCAAACACAACATCCTCAACCCGGGGAGTTCGTGACGCAGTTTTGTGTCTCCTCAACACTTCTGCCACCACGGCATCCCATTGCCCAAGGAGTTTCTGGTTCTCCCACTACAAGACAGACATCTTTGAAGGCCAGAGTGCACAGTGTGGTCATCTCATCTCACTGCCTGAACCACCCAACATGCATGGCCCTGTGACTATTTCTGTTTCTTAAGCGTAGCAGTTTTCCCAGGAGATGCAAAATCTGCAAGGTCAAGATGAAATTTCCCTCTTCGCTCTTCCAAAAATCATCTTTGCAAAAGAATTGCTGAAACCAGGAACCACCTTTCTCTTTCTGGGAACATCTCTGCTCTCCTCCTACTCATGTGCTTGTGCTTTTTGGTTTCTGAAGACCAAGATTTTTCGATCTCAGGGCTGTCTCTACGCTGAGAGACAGCCACGCTTTGCTCTGCGCTCAGCCTCTGGTGTGTCAGTGGGATCTTTTTCATCCTTTTTGCAGTTTATCACTTCTCATGACTCCCCCTATCCCATTCTTCCTGTATGGCTTTCAGAGTCCCTTGTCACCATGATTTCATTCATGCTATCCCCAGAGGGTCATTGCCAGTCACCTCTCTGCAGTTATTTCTGCACAGTTGGGGCTTTGTAATGAAAAACAAAACTCTCTGTCATCTGCTTCATTTCCAGAGCTGCTGGATTAGCTCCTGATTTCTTCCTTGGCTTCATTTCAAATCAGAGGAGGTCAAGGAAGAAGGTACATCAGTGTCCTCTCCAAAATGTGCCCAGCTCCACATCGGAGTTACGTTTCTGACCCCACACTGTTACATCAGGACTTGTCGAAGGGCCAGAGAGCAGAGCTCTGCCATGCTGCAAAGAGGTGTAGGACTGGAAAGGACATCTTGGGTCAAATCCAAGTCCCTGCCATTGCTTGCATCACATTGTGTGATTCTGTTTGCAAACTTTGCAAGCTCCATCCTCACCTTAATTTGCTTCTTCTACATGCCCAGTCCCAGGCTTTGTCACTGCTAGTGAGACGGGCAGGCTGGTGGTCCTATAGGGCTATAACTGGTGCATGGGAGAGACAGGGGCTGAGCTGGATGCGAAACTGAGGACAGGGTTATCCCAGCAACACCCCAGCTGAGCTAAGGACAGGCCTGGGGTGGACCCAGAAATGTGCCTCCTCCAGCAGCTTGCATCCTTGCTGGAGCACAGAGGTGATATCCTAGAAGTTGGGCCAAAGGGACTTCTCTACTCTGTGTGGGGAGAGCAGGTCGTCCCAAGCAAGTGAGCAGACCACGTTGCATCTGTCTGCACAAAGCTGGTGAGACCAGAATCAGCAAAGGCTGCTTTTTGCAAGGTGTCTGGGTGATGCAGCTGCCTGTTGAACAGTAATACAACCTCAGAGGGGGCTGCAAATAACAGCCCCAAAGCACACAGGTTTGCTGCCATGGGAAGTGACTCCAGCCTGGAGTGACATGTGACGACCGGTGTTCACGAAGCACCATGCCACTAACAGCACTTAAAAATTGCCTCTCCTCTGGCCACTTGATAAAGAGCAGTGAAAACTGGGCATTAAGCATGTCTCACCTATAAGTGCCTCCGCCAGAAATATTTGATAGAGACATATGCTCACCTCACATGCATGCACAAACCAGACAAATTTGATGAAAGGATTTGTTAGCTGAGACGCTATGGTACGTGCTCCTGCTGCTGCCTCCTCTGATTTCATTCTGAAGGCGAGGGTTAGTTTTTTGGTTTTGTTCTGTTTCGTTTTGTATTTTAAGTGCTTTTCATTTTGCTCTGTGCTACAGAGGAGCTGAATCAGCAGTTTAGCACCCAGCCGCTGCTCAGAGGAATTTGCACTGGTTTTGTTTATTATTTTGAGCACAGCCAGTTCTGCTTTGCTATTAATTGACAAGCAGGAAATGTTTCTTGGACTTTTTAGATAGATAGCTGAGTCTGTTGCTGGGACCCTGCTGTTGAGGAGGGGAAGCTCATAAGAAACTTGTGTTTGAGTGACTAGCAAGCAGAATATGATTTCAGTGCAAATGTATCTCTTGATACTTGAGGTGTCAAATAGTCTGAGTAACGATCATGTTTTAAATATAGTTTATAACTTTCTTCTCACGCATATACTGCCTACTGTATCTGCATTGTGGAATATACATACAGTGTGGCTGTGTATAAATGATGTAGCTGTATAATTATACCTACAGAGGAAGAGATCTGTCTGTATTTATTTTTAAATGTTGTATATATCTGTGTATTTAAAGAAAGGGTATTACACCGATGGAATCTCTTTTAGGTCACATTTCAATAATAATTACTGTTCAATTATGCTGTGGCAATTTTATTTTATTTTATCTTATTTTATTTTAGCTACCTCTAATAACTGCTAATTTTCCAACCAGAAAGGTCATGGCACAGATGTGAATAAACACGTCGTAAACTGGATGTAGTAAATAAATCCACTCTCCAGTAGCAGCGGTATTAAGCACAGTAAGGGTGCAAGGACTGGGAAAATAGTCTTGTCAGTAATGTTCTGATTATATGAGCTAATGGCACTTGTGTAAAAGAAGATCAGACTGCAGTAGTTGTGTTGAAGTGTCTTTGATGTGGGGTTAAATTCCTCGTAAGTGCGATATAACCACAGGACTCTTTTTATAAAAAGGCATGACCCACCCGTTATTCACTGATACCACCTTGACCAGCTCTGCTGGTGACTTTAGCTTTGATTTGTAAGGCTGTATCATCTATTCCCATCCTCGTTACTGTGGTGTTAGGGTGTTATGTGTCTGCCGAGATTTTTCCAAGCTTATTGCCTGAACCTGGAATGCACTGGAGGAAAAATCAATCTGCACTTACCCTGCTCCTTGTGACATAAAAACCCAGCTCTGATTGCTTTTGGAGACAAGAGACAAGCCCTGGACCAAAATCTTACCCTAAAACTTCAGCTGAGACAATTGCTTCGGTTTTATTTATTTAGACTCTTGTTTGAAGAAAATTTGATAGGCCACAAAGGGCTGGAGCTGACCAACTGCTTGGTGTAGTTAAATTCAGGAAAAGTTTTTGGCAAATATTGCCAGGGATGGAGCGTGTGCATGGGGAGGGGGGTGAGCCCGTGGAGGAGCTGATGGCGGTGCCAAGTATTAACTGGAGAGGGAAGGTAATCCCAAGCCAACAGGTGGGATAGCCTGAATTTGTGGGATGGAGAGCCTGTCTCAAGGGATTTAGCTGCTGAGGTGCCAATATCTTCATAGCAGAGCTGTTTATTTTGGACACGTGTCTGGGCTGCATGTAGCGGTTGTGTTTGTTGTAACTGAATGGGTAAAATCCTGGTCCCGTTGAAATTGGTGTCGCAGTGAACAGCACTGGGGATGTCTGCCCACTCTGGGAGAGGGGTGGTTTGCAGGTTGTGGTGCAGGAGTAAAGCGTCTTTTTTTGGGAGAGTGTTTGTGGGAGGATGGGCATGGATCTTTCTTTCTCACCTGCTTCCATTGTGCTTTCTGCACCACTGCTCACATCTCAGTTATCTCCACTACAGTGGTTTTTTTTCCCTTTGAACTCCTCCCCACCAACTGTGCTGGCTCCCGAGGAAATAAAGCATGGCCTGACACATTTCTGTCTGCAGCTCTCCTCCTGCATGGCTGGGCTTCTCGCACCTACCTGCTGGGAAGAGCAGACATGGGAACAGCTTTGCTTGCTGCTTGGCTTTCTGTGCTCCTCCATTGCATCCCTCTCCAAGCCCTCCGAGGTGGCATGTTGATGTGAGACAGGGAAGACCCTTGGCATTGAGACAGGGTGATGGGAGAGGAGGAGCCTTGGCTCAGGTGCTGCTGGTTGATCTGGCTGCTTGAACTCTGTTTTCAGCTGCTGGTCTATCAAGCGTAAGTGTTTCTGCAGGTCAGATATAGGACCGAGCCGGGGAAGCTCTGAGCTTGTCGTGCTGTGGGGGATCAAACTCTCTCTCTGATCAAACTCTCGGCCATACTTGGTCCTCTATTATCTCATCACCTGCTTTGGGGCGATGGGATGGGGTGGGGTGGTTGGGTGTCTCTTTGGACAACAGCAGCAGCTTTCTGACTTGCATACAGCTGGTCTTATTTCAACCTTATACAAGCGATACCTTAACACACAGTCTTAAGGGACTTTTTGCATCCAAAGAACCTCCCAGGCCTGTCCTGGGTGGTGCCTGGGGGCTTTGAGCAGGTGAGAGGCAGTGTAGCAGGAGCTCCTGAGCATCCCATCGGGGAAGCCTTTGGGTTCTGGCCCTTCCCTCCCTCCCTTCACATACCATTGTTTGAAAACATTTGTGAGCAACAAGTGAGCCGCTGTGGCTGGCAGCGCTGTGCAAACGCCCTGTGCTTGCGCTGCTGTTTTACATTGATAATTCATCCCAAGATCAGCATTTAGAATTAATTCAATTAAAGGGGCCTCATCATTCATTTATGAGGAAGGGAAGCTAATAAAGAGCTGTACACAGGGAATCTCTCTATGTGTGCTGTGCTAAGGATGGAGTTCATTTCTAGCTGGGTGCTGTGCTTGTGGTGTCTCCTGGCCCATGGTGGGGACCTGGGCATCTCCTGGGATGGGGAGGGCACCAGACTGGGGTGCTTGTTTAGGGGCAATGACAGCAGGGGAGCCTGACCAAACACTGAGCTGTGTTTTTAGCATGAGATGTGATGTTTCTGGATCAAATCTAAACCACATTGTTAGGGCAGTGCAGTGCAAGGGTCCTTCATGGGGGTGCGCAGGCATATCTGTCTCTGGAATCACTGGTTCAGCCTCTCTCCTCACTTTCATAAGCACTTTAATAATAGCCCCAAATTTTCTTTGTCTTTCCAGCTAGCTATGTGATGAAAGAAATGCTTTTTCTTGGCTTTCTTACGTGTTCTGCCTCTCATGGATTTTAGCTTTCTGTCCCTGTCCCCACTTGCTTCCTGCCCTTCAGACCTCCAGTCCTCATAGGGAAGCCCCTTGGTGGGGTAATTTGCCTTGAGTTAGCCGGAACTCCTGTGTTGGCCGTAGCTTTAGGCAGGGGTCCCACTGTTGCTGGGATTAGATATCCCTAATTGCTTGGTTTGTTTGGCTGGAATGGATATGTCTGGGGGACACATCAGGTGAAGGATGGGATCTGGTCATACTCTCCAGCCAAAGCTGAAGATGATCATCACGAGAGCTCTTCTCTCTCTTCTTCTTCCACATCCACATTGAGCCTGTAGCAGTCCTATCTGTTCCCATCATCAGGAAGAGCCTTTTCCACCTGAGGATTTGGGCTCATACCATTCAATCATCTGGAACACGGTTCTTTAGCTTTCCAGACATATAGTGAGGATTCTGGCTATAATCTCTCTTGGGGTGAGTTGGGTAGGGAGGGAACTGCTCTGTTTTTGTATGTGGGTGAAGTTGAATTTTCTGGGCCTTGGGAAACTTGCCTGGTTGTGCAAGGGTGAGCCTTCACCCCTAATGCCCTCGGGAGCCAGGTAAATGTACTTGGTAAGTCAAAGTCCACCAAATGTCAACAGGCGGATCATATTACCTCATGGGAAAAGCTACCTATGAAAATGATTTCTGGATGATTTTGTCTCAAATGCCCTTCCTTCTTCTTTTGTGTCTGGTTGAGTTTGTCCATTAACCTTCATAGCTCCATGGCATCTCCAGGATAAAGAGTATGAAGCACCTTGCCGAGCCCAGCTCAGGGTGGCACCTGCTGGCATTCCACATTTCCTAGAACTGACTTGACAGGGAGCTGTTCCTGGACTCTGTCCTTTTCCTTCCTTATATCCGAGTAGAAACATATTTTGACAGGCCAGTGATGCAGAAAATAACTTGCTGCTCTCCAACTGTTGCATCCCTTGACCCCAATTAGAATGTGGTGCATGTAGAAGTGTCAGCTTCTTGCTTTCTCTCCGCTCCCCATCTCCCTGACCAAAATTCCCATTATAAAGATGACACCTGAGTGCTTCATGGGGCAGAAATCTTTGCTGACCAAATAGAGAATCAGAGTGGATCTGAGGTCCAGCTCACCTGGTGTTTTTCTGGCCTTCGTTTCAGAAGAAGATGCAGTAAAGCTGTCAGAAAGGAGTTATGAGATAGTCCAACCTGTAGGAATTTTTCCCCTTGTCTATATAGGGTTGAACCTGTCTATATAGGGTTGGCTTATGCCTTGAAACATGAAGCTGTATGACCCTTGCAGACCTCCAGCTTCGTATTAGAGTATTTCTTTTCAACAGTTAATGTCCTCATAGCTGAAGCGATCGAGGATGAGTAAAGGAGTCTGTGAGCTGGAAGTGAGGTAGTCCACGGGATGTTTCTATGGGATTCAGGACCATCCAAGACTGCACATGTTCCTCTACTACCCCATGATTCTGTCCTTCATGTAGAGGACCCATTGGTAGCTCCCAGCTCTGGGAATGGCTAGATTGCAATGTCCTTCTGTTATCTTACAAGCATGGCATGAACTCTCTCAGGACAAGAGAGCAGAAAAGAGGGCGAGACTTGTGCCTGAGATGTATCTGAATTTTCTTTCCGCTGCTTTGAATGTTGAGTTGTTGGTATTGGGTATCAGGCACATTTCAAATCACAGCTGCCTTGTGCTCTCTGATGTACAAACTCTCATCAGGTTATCTGCATGTGATTCAATGGGATGGGAGGAGGACAGAGCTCCAGACTGTGACTCATTCAGTCTCTTCCCACTGCTGCTGTAATTCAAGTGGAAATCTCAGAAGATGGTAAAACCTTCAGGCATGTTAAAGATGCCAGGCTTTAAGTGCATATGAATGAATCCAGAGCTCATTTTGAACTTGGAAAAACAGGGTAGGCTCACTGCGATCTTATTTCCTCTGCCTGTTGCAGAGTGTAAGTCTCCTTGAAAAAAGTGGCTGCATAGTGGTGGTGTTGTCCAAATGCATTTCTAAATCCCTAATGTTGAGGGGGCTATTGCATAGAGAGCAATGAGAAAAGCATCAAGCCTTCTCCTAAAGGTAACCTTGCATCGAGCAATTAATTATCCTGAGGAAGAGTGTCTGAAGAATTCAGCAGGGTGCTGCTGTCTTCATTTGTTGCCCTGGGGCTCTGTCACCTGAATTATTTTATTGTGGTTAACTCAGGACCAGCACAGGGAAATAGAGCTGAGCATACAAAGCACAACAGTTCATAAATGCACCTGCCCTCAGTGTGGGGTTTCGCTCCCCGCCAGGTGCCCAGGGACCTCGTGTAATCACTGAGGATGACCCTGGCCGTGACTTTCCCTCCCTATCAGGCCATTAGGATTCAGCGGCATGGTCTGCACTCTCTGGACACTAATGCTGGATTCCTCCGTGCTCCCTCTGACATCCCCTCTGGTCTTATTAGGCAGATGTTGGGTTGAAGGTGGAATATCCTCTTGCCGTCGGATGACAGAGCTTACTGCAAGGGTCACTGCATCCAGCACTGCAGTGACTTTCCTTGATCCTGCCGAAGTTGAGTTTCTAATAAGGCTGGTCACCTTGACCTTCTCTGCAGTGTAGGGCACAGGGATGGCCCTTTGTCCAAGCCTGGGTGTTGGCTATGCTACACAGGCGCTTGCTTGGAGGCAAGGGCAGAGTTTCAGAAACCCTTCAGTGCTGCCAGAGAGAAAATTCTGCTGGAAACTCAGTGAAGGAAACCCAAGCTGTGATCAGAAAGCTGTTACATCAGTATTTTGATTTTAAATAACCGGAGGTACAACTCATGCAAAAAACCCACCATTTTTTGTTTTTTGTCCTGTACAGTGACAAATCTTTTATCCACTAAACAACAGCAACCACCACTGCTGTCATATGCAGCTTCCAAAGCAACCAAATAAAACACAACTCTCTCTTTCTTTTGTTATTTCTGTACAAGAAGCATATGATGCCAATGTGTTTTACAGTCTCAGATCTGAGTAGGTCTTTAATATGAATGAAGTGGGTAATACGTGAGTGACAGGAGGCAGCGTGACACTGATTGAGCTGTGGTGGCTTCACACAGAAGAGACTTTTGTCTCTGCAGTTGGAACGAGTGACAGTTAAAGATCTGCTTAATAATTTGTGCCGTGAGAGAGGAAAAAATAGTATGGTAGGACAAAGTGGAGCCCTCTGAACAGATCAGTCTCTTCATTCATTTTCTTCTGCACTCTGTGTTGGGATGCTAAAGATTATTCCTCTTGGAGGGACCATGCATGGCCAGCTGAAGAAGGATGCTGGTATGAAGAAGGTTCAGAAACTCCTCCTTTTTCTTAGTGTCTTCCCCAGAGATGGTAACCTGAAACAGAGAGAGGAAAGCTGTCCTTGCAAACGGTGCTGTCAACAAAACCCTGTCTTTGCTCTCTGGCTGGAGGGCTTGGAACAGGGTGAAAAATTGTAGCAATGTTTATTTTACAGAAGATAAGCTCTAAGCTGAATATATGGGGTTTTTTTTGGCTGACAGTAATCAGGGAATTTTTTTCCTTAAGTAAGAAAATAACTGCCCAATCTCCAGCTTCATTTGAACTTGAAAAATATTTGTTGCTTGGCAATTGTTTGAAAAAGGACTTCTGGATGAAAACCTAATGAATGGCTCGAAAGTTGGTTAAGAAGGAGGCGAGATGCTAAGTCAAAGTTTTCTAGCTGAAAATAGTGATTTATTATCCAGCTATCTTTGCAAATGACAAAGTAACTAATTAGATACAATTCATCATCGGAACTTGAACCCGCCACTGGAATAAGTTAGACGATTTTTATGAACAATTCGTAGTCTCAAATTCTGATCTAAACATAGCATAGCATGTATTGAGAGTTAGTCAAATGCATTGAGATGCTGGGAAAGGCTTAATAAGATGCTGAAATTCTGCCCCCCCCTAGGATTTTTTTTCTAATGAAGGATTTGAAAAGGGCATTTTAGAATGATGTTTTATATGGTAGCAGTCTTTTCCCATAAAACATCAGCTATAATAATTATTTTTATGCAGATCCTGAGGCACAGAGAGATTAAATGACTTTCTCAAGGTCAGACAGTGAGTCAGAGGCGGAACCGGTGAGTGAATGTGAGTCTTGATTCAGGGGTTATGGTGTACACGAGTAGCCCTCACTTCTTTCAACTTCAAGGCTAGATGCACTCAATCTTTCCGGTTCTGATGTCCCAGGATCTCCTAACCCAGTTGTTGCTGCAGGAGGGGCACAACCCTGGGTGTGGGTAACGTGCTCCCAATCATCTCTGGCTGATCCATGGAATCAGCATGACCTGCATGCAGCTACTGATGAGTACATTGTCCTTGATGGGTCAACTCCCAGGGGATAGTTGTAGTGATGAACGGCTTCTAACTGGCTGTGTTGTCACTCGATATTCTAGGTGAAAGTTGTAGGAAGGGGTCAGGCAGAGGCTTTCCTGCATGGCTTTCTACTGGTAAAGACTGGTGTTTAAATTTAAATACCCACTGGGTGATACTCACTGCCTTCCTGGGGTCACCTAGAGATTGGAAGTCCTGCAGCCTTAAGCGCTGCAACATTTCTGTCTGTAACATCTTGTGTAGTGGTGAATCTTGCATTGCTGCTGTTTCTGGCCAGTCCTGGGTAGGGATTTGCATTCTAGCCATTTTGCAAATATTTCTGATCAGCCTAGTTCAGCTGCACCAGGTCCCAGGGGACATATAAACTGTTGCAGTTGTACGCTCGTTCAGTGAAGTCGGGTAAGTCAACTGCATTACTCTTTGACCGTTGTTTATGCCTTCTAATATCTCTTCATGAATTATTAGCTATGGAAAAGACTTATCGCTAAGAGGTTGTAGCTAGTTTAGTCTCCTGGTCATTGCAGGTTTGCTTCCAAATATGTTTTGTTCTGTTTTATGTGGCTTGAATGCTGGTCCTCCTGACATTTCCCCTGGGCCTCTCTCCTGCAGTCTGATAGATCTTGCTGTCAGGAAGTTATTCCTCATACTCAGGCTACTTCTTATCAGTCTGTCACTTTTTCAACTCATTGGGCTAATAGTTTTCCCATTACAAGAACTGTCTCTCTGTATCCTTTCACCCTGATCTCCCCAGGGGAACCTCTTTCTTCTTGCACTAAAAGAGGGTCAGACTCTACAACTTTACAGATCTTCTTCTCCCCTCCTGTCCTAACTTCTTGGAGTCTGAGAGATTCTGGATCTGACCTATGATGAACTCTGGCAGAGTGTATAAAAGAACAGATTTGATAAAATAAGCAATGAAGACATCAGTGTTCATAAATCCCACAAGTTTAGACATTCTCATAAATTTGAGAATTGTATCCAAGAAGGGGTGAAACTGGGTCTTTTCTGTCCTGGATGTACATGGCTTTTGGGGGCATAGGGAAAGGCTGAGTTATTCTGATACTGAGAAATAGTTTCTTGGATTTGTAGCAGGGTTTTCCAGGGACGAGAAGAGACAGGAAAGAGAAGGCAGGAAAAACAAAACAAGAAAGATCACTTCTGATGCTCGTCTGAGGAACCAAGAAAAGGCTGAAGGTACTTTTCTCTGCGTAGATTCAGTTCAAGGCTGGGACACCACCGAAACCTTCCAGATACCCTATCCATTTAAGGCTCATAAAGGCAGCTACTCCATCTAGGCTCCAGATGTGCACAGATGTTGTGTGGAGTTGTGCCCTACCGTGCACCAGCATTTGGCATCATCAACACTGTCCTGCATTTCCAGTCTCCTCTCTGGAGGATGCCCCACCAGCCAAGCAGCTGGGCTGGAGAGGAGAACAGTAGTGCTCACTGCTGATTAAGCAATAATGAAATTAATAGCCTCTTAACATTCTTACATTAATAACAACGTCAGCATGTCAGTAACTATTTACAATATAAGTTACACACATGTCGTTTTGTTACACTGAGCACTTAATATTTGCAATTCTCTGCCACAGCAATAAAATCAATCAGCCAGTCGGAAGAGAAACACACCCAGGAGATATCGTTATTAATGGCACCGGGCCAGGCTTTCGATGATCTGTGTGGGAGGCAGATGAGCAGAGAGGGGCTCGCATTCCTGCACTGAGATGCCCTCAGGTCTCTGCACGAGACCACTTTGAGTCCAGCTGAATGAAGGCTCAGTTATCCAGTCAGCAAAGGCGGAACATTTGGAAGCATTTGCCAATCATTTCCTCTTCAAGACCTCATAGTAAGCACTGAATCAGTGTGCTTTCCAGAGCTTCACACAATTTGGTTTTAAAGGTCCGAAATCATTTCACTTGTCTTGAAGAGATTGCTTCCTGCACTAAAAGATCTTTCCTTGTGCTTCCTGCACAACATCCTGAATCTTGGACATCCAAAGGCCCTTTTCCCCACCAGATGTCTTGATTCTGCACTGGTAGTGAGTGCAGATGGCCTTGATGCTCTGGTGCTTTGTTTTACAGTTTTGGATTAGTAGCTGGATTTGATCTTGGCATCCCTCATTGGGCATTTGCAAGGAGAGTTAATCTCTGACATTATGGTCCAGGTTCATAGGGGTGTGAAGGCACTGAGCTGCTGAAGGTGTCAAAACCTCATTCTTTTAAGACAGAATACACTGAAATATCCTGAGAACCTTACAGAAGGATGCAGCTCCCACTGAAGGCAGTGCAAAAATTCCTGCTGACTTCTGTGGGAGCTGTACAGATCCTGAATGGGCTTTTTTTTATTCTGTTTTCTTCTCTAATAGGAAGATAGTTAGACTTTTGAAAGTGCCACTATTTCATGGATCATTTTGTTGGCATTGATCTCTGCAATCAGTGAGAGCCTGCTATGCAACAGTGTGGGCAAATTACTTACTGCTGCTGTCCCTCTGTGTTCCTCTGCAAGATCCTAAATCTCGCTATGCAAATCAGATATTTCAGGATCCATGAATATTTTTCAAGGTGTGTGAGACCCATTAATATGGGTCTCTACACGAGTAAAGAATATGATAGCATTTGAAAGTATTTTGTTGTCATTTCAGACATAACAGGAGCCGTGGCAAATTCACAATTGTCTATTAAAAACAGAAAAACACACAGGAAAAAGAAAGAATTCCAGAACTTGAAGGATTAAATAGTGCATTGACTGCTTAGAGCATCAAGGGCCCTTTGAAGGTCTGGATGTGATAAAAATGCACATGCCCATCTGACACACAGCAAACATTGAAGTCAATAGAATTACATAAGGGATAGATTTGAATTTGGCCCCTTGCTCCCCACTTTCCTCTGTCACATCAAGGTTTCAAGGCAAAGCATTGTAAGTCATATATAGAATACAGAAATGTGGGGCCTGTGTAAACCAATACAGGTGCCTGAGCTCCTGCAAGCTCTTGAATCCTAGCAGAAGAACTGATGAGCCGGAGTGGTTTCAGTGAGAAATCTTAAAGGGCTCAAATCAACCAGAAGTGTCAGTCAAGTAGCCCGACAATGCTGGGAAATCAATGCTGAATTCTCAAAGAAGAGCGTGCAGGGAAAATGATACCATTTGTTTGCAATTCTAATACAATGAATCAACAGATCGCTTGCAAAATGCTCCTGATGAAAATGCGCATAATAGATGTGCAGAACCAAGAGGGAGAGACACAAGGTATCTGTCCTAGTGAGGAGAGGGGGGATCTGAATCTAGGTTTTGCTCCTAAAATTTGAAACTGTTCTGGTGTAGCCAGGATGGACCTGTCATCCATAAAGTCCTGGGAGAGTCTGGCAGTGAAAGATGTAAGTTTTTGCCAGGGGAGAAGAGGTTTTGATAAAGAAACAGTTGTTGCTATGGAGGGGTCAACTGTTTTGTCAAAATAGCAAGCATGGAAGCATGATATAAAGCCTGAATGGATTAAAGATGACCTAAAAACTGAGACAGATCTCCTAATAGACAGTCCTGGCGTTATTCTTCTATTTTTTTTTTCCTGGTGACAAATCCAGCTTCTAGCACTGTTTGATTTTTTTGGTGGGTTTTGGTGAGTTTTTGGGGGGTGGGGGGAGTAATTTCCATGGAAAGTGGATAGGGATCAATTGTTCATTGTCTTTTCCAATGTAAGAACTAGGGACTTTCTCACGGAACTAGCAGATGTCAGGTTCAAAATAAATGGAACCTTGTTCTGGGGGAAAAAAAACATCTCTCTGGTCACAAAAACTAATTGACTGGTAGAACTTCCTGCTGCAGGACATATTCTGGGTTCAAAAAAGCAGCCAGACAAATGTGTAACAAAGTAATTAATGGAGGTCCATTAACTGTAAAGTTTCTACATGTGACTTGGGACATCCTTCAGCGTAAAACTCTTGGAAAGAGTATTTTGGGCACATACTGCTGTATGTTTACCCTTTTCCTCTGCTATTCCCTTGGCATCTGCTGTTGGCCATTGCCAGAGGCAGCTATTTGCTAGTTGGATCTTTGACTGGACCCAGTAAAACCATTCTTACTGTCTTAAAATCCAGGGTTGTCATCTTCCTCCTCAGTAAAGGTTGTATAAGTAGACAGCTTGCAACTTCTGCTTAAATGCAGTGGGGCTCTCCAGGCTGTATGACTGCAAGTTGTCTTTTTCAGGTTCAGAATGTATCTGGATATGCTTTCAAGAGCAATGAGAAAGGGGATGCTGCATTCCTACAAAATTAATCACCCTTTTTCTGTAAAGTTAAGATTGAGCCAAAGCTGATGGAAGTTGCTGGGCTTGTCATTCACTGGATAGGGCTAAATCTCAGGTTTTCAGTCCCAGAACATGGGTGTGGGCAGCTTTCCTTGGGCTGGAAGGGAGACAGATTGTCACCTCTGGATAAAGAAGGCAGAATGGCAGGTTTTAATTATTTCCAAACTATTCATTTCTCAGTACTACCAAGGAGAAGCAAAACCTAGGTCCTCCCCCAAGTCAGAACAAAGCAATTAGAGTGCCATAGGAGAATAGGTGATGTAGGATGACCTGTTGGGGATCTGCGCCAGGTGACCCCAGGGATTACCTGCGATTTGTGCTCTTTCTGGGAAAAGTGCTGTGGATGAGGAACAAGATGGTTCTGAGCACTAACATTGTTGGTGATCTGGCTCCTGCCTCTTTTGGAGTCTCATCTATCTAGGCCATGATGGAAGTTGCTGAAAAATTACTGCAATATGATATACATCCTCAAGGAAGCATACAAGTAAGGTATTCCCTGTGAATGGAAAGGTGCTCACATCTACAGTGATAGTCAAACTGGAAGCTGTACAGTGTAATAGGACAGAAGTCCTGCTGTGCAGTCTATCCCACAACTGGTGTGTAAAAAATACCAGAATACAGGTCTGAAGCGCTGGAATGATGACCTATCGCATGTCTACTCATTCTGACTCCAGGTCCAGAAGGGTGTTCATTGCTTTCTTCCTGAAAGGACCATTGGGTAGCAGAACGACAAACTCCTTGTAGAATTGGCCGAGTATCTGTAGTCTTCTCTTCCCTCCAACATGCAAATATGTGTATTCTGTCATTACATATGTGTTGGGATGATGGGAAAACTTTGTGGATAACTTCTTGTTCAGTGTCAGAGAAGGTGGCTGTCTCTCCTCCCTATACGAGAGCCATCTGCATTTTCTCTCAAAGCAAGTTTCATGGATTCCTGAATTTCTCCCAAGACTTTCATGCCTGGCTCAGAAAAAGAGAAAGAAGAGCGGGGCCAGTTGCACTAAGCAGCCTTCTCTCAGGGCTCCCTCCAGCTTTCCCAGGCAATGACCAACATGGACGGCAGAATTTGGTGTTTAGGGGCATGTGGGCATTGTGAATCTCCACAGTTGAACTTATACTCTGATCCCTTGGCACTGGAAAGCTCCATCAAATGAGGGCAGGAAATTGGGTTCCATGACCCTTCTCCTCTCCCTGGGAAGCTGCCTAGAAAAGCAGGACTAATTCGTGTCAGGGTAGGTTTCTGTTAATTATATTACTTCCCCCCCCCCCCCCCCCCCACACACACACAGAGCTGTCATTTTTTTCTCTTTCCTCTTTATTCATCTTTTTTCCCCCTCTATCTCCTTTACCCAGTGCTTTCAGCTTCTTCCATTTTTGTCTTTTCCCTGTTGCTTCCCTAAATGCACAAAACAAAACGTGAATTTCTAGTCTAGATGTATTGGAGATTAGGTTCAAGAGGACAACAGAGACAGACTCCATGATAAAGAACATGTATGGAAAAAACACTGTGGGGGGGAGAACCAACAACTTGGAAAGACAAACTCTTGTGTATCAAGGGAATCCTGATCTCCCCTTTAGCTAGACATTTCAGCTACACATGCTGTCCTGGGGATTTCCTCTACTTCCACTCACTGGAACAAAAAAGTTTGTGGAACAAGCTCCGATTTCAGGCTAAAGTAAGCTGAACTTATGGTGGTGGACAGCTTTTCTTGTCCACACTGGAAGTTGTGCTATTCCAGGTGCTTGGTGATCCTCATCATCCAGACTGAGACAGATTCAAGATAAGCTAGTGTTGCCTTTCATCTCCACACAGCTGCTGTAAGTGCTGCCCACCCGGGTCTGTAAGACCAGTCTAACTCACTGTGCTATCCAAACAGTGAGCAGAAGCCTGGGGGAGAGCAAGAATACGGGCCAGCTTCATTTTCCCAGCTTCCAGTAGTGTGTGCTGTAAGGAAAAGTTTTGGAGGAATTTTAAAGTTTGCTCTTCAGGTTGGAGACCGGTCTTAGATCGTTAATTTCCACAGTGAATTTTTTATGTGGTCCACAGTGAAGGTTTTGTTCCCTCTTTTGAAATGCTTCGTATGGTTTGGGTGGATACCACATCATGGGACTAGTCCAAGGTGTTATCATTATTTTAGTGCAATGGGGATGAACCACTTCCTTGTGCTAAGCTCTGCTTTTGGCAAAGCATCTTCTAAGGCCCACTATCTTAATTCTGGTTCTCACTGAATGCAGTCTTTGGTTTTTACCTTTTTTTTTCATGAGAGGCTGCTGTGGTTTCTTAGCATCCTTAGGTGCATGGAGGTGGCTGCTATCTCCTGGGAAGATGGAAGTGGGAACTGCCCTCTTTGTTTCTTTTCTCCATGCATCCTTGCACAATCCCCGGGACCAAAACAGAGACCTGCTAGCTCAGAGAGGAGGAAGAAAGCAGGGTGAAGTGAGCGACTGGAGTAGGGCTGTCTGGACGGAAAACGGGAAGGCAGGAATTTGCTGATGGCAATGAATTGTTTCCATCACTCATATTTTGAAGAGTACCAGCAAAATAGATGGGCTGAAGCTGGATTCATTGCTGGCTCACTTCAAGATAAAAAAGCCCTTGACTATTTCATGTGTTTATATGAAGGGTAAATGCTACACTAAGCTATCTGACAGCAGGACATGTGTGTTGTTATCACCTCTTTTCCTCCTTCTACTTTAAATTTCCATTTTTATTTAAAGCTTTTCTCTTCTCCCTGTAGATGAAAAACCTAGAGTTATCTCCAACATTATCACTGACTTGTCTCTTTCTAAGGTCTGTAACACAGGTAATTGGGGGAAAGTCAAGTAGCAGGGAGAATGTGAAGGAAGCTCAGAACAGGCAACAAACGGCCTTGGATCTAAGTGGAGGAGAATTTCAAGGCCTCCAGTAACCATGAGATGAAGCCCTGCCTTTGGAGAGTTACATGCAGGAGCAAAATAAACAAGGCTCCCCCTGAAGTCAAATCTCTCTTTTGCCCTTTCAGAAAAAGCAAAACCATATCAGCCATAGGAGAAAGGGACAGTGCAGGTTGTAGTTAATACTCAAGATGTGAGGAGGACAGGAAAAGAAGGAAGAGCTGAAGATGTCTTCTTTCCTATCGGTGCTTGGTGAAAATTCATTAGTGATGTCTTTGCTTGAATCTAGACTTGGAGGGGGAAAGGCTGGCCTATCACAAACTCGCTGTAAGCCTTCAGCTCCCTCCTGTCTAGATTACATGGCAGGTGAATAATCTTTCAAACAGTTGCTTTTATTCATGGGGATTGAAGCTTCCTTTTGAACATCAAATCCGACGATGGAATTATGGGTGGCGTGCACAGGAGAAATCATCCTTTCTGTTGCTGCTGAATTGCTCAGAAGGGAAGAAAAAAACAGCTCCCAGGAGCAGTTCAACTTTTGTGGAGGTTTGATAAAACCATCCCTGCTTCTTGTTGGTTTTCATTTTCTTTCAACGCTATTTAGCTGAGTCTGTAATAAAGGGAAAGGATTTCCACGGGCTGTTGCTAGCTGGAGTTCTGCTGGGGATGGCTTTGTGCTCTGCATGCCATTTCCTCCTCTCCTCTAGCATGCCACGTGGCTCTTGCCTTCAAGCTGTCGGGTTTTTTCTTTTTTTTTTTTTTTAAGAAGCATTTTTTTCTTCTACAGAGATAAACATGATGACTTTTTCATGAGCGTGGAAAAGCCAATAACTCAGAAGTACTTCCAAGACCCAGCTCTTATTTGATAGTCCTTTGCACAAACAAGGGACAGTTAATAACTGCCCATGTGGGAGATATTTGATTGATTCCATGCAGTAGCATTGCAGGGAGTTGTGGGGGGTTTGCGGTTTTTTTGTTTGGTTGGGTTTTTTTAGAGTAGAAGTATATAAGGGAGAATTACTTATTTCATTCTCCCAGAGCTGTTATCATATTAAACTTGTCTTCCATAGGTGTAACTATTTTCTGATTCAGTTGACGATCTCTCCTGTTTAAGTGAAATTATTATCCTCTGCCATAGTATAAATTACATGTCAGACTCTTTTTAGGCAGTTTCAGGCTGGTTAGTTCCGAGACAGCACTGCAAAAAGAAGGCCAATTGGGTTTTATTGGGGGACAACTTTCTTTCTTTCCAGAGTTGGCCGTTGTGTATCATAATGTAATTTCCTATGCGGAGTCAAGCTTGCGTGGTTTGACAGGCCCAGACAAATATAATATCCCACCAGGACCCAAGGCAGCTTTTCTGTAGTAGTACTCACTCTTATTTGCTTATTTATTCTATTTGGAAGTGAAGGTGGCTCTTACTTAATAAAAAAAACATACTGAGATCCCAGTGCTGTGTGATAGTGGAGGATTTATTCCTGTTGGGTATACAAAGGAGCACCAGTCAATAGTAACATACCAGTCATTCATGTGCCACAATATGCATTCTCAGAAATCCTTCCCCCTTTCACTCTTTTCAGTTATTTTTCCTTTGAGTGGGATTGGAAATAACCCTGGGTAGAGGGTTTACTCTGGATCTGACTGTGCTCCCACCTTGCACATGAAGACAAAACTTGCTTGCTCCTGGGAGCAGATGAGATGACATGAGGATCATGCAAGATCTTGGACCTTCACGTGGATTACGCAGAGCTAATGGGATCAGGAGCTGGTCTTGGACATCATGAAGTGGCAAGGGCAGAGGATGGTGAGAGGGGACAGGAGGTAGCAGAGCTGCACTTGTCGATCCTTTGCCAGTAGCGATTCAAGGCTGAGAGCGCAGAAAGGGGCTCACGTTTGTCGTGAATGAATCATATTGTAACAGCACTTGGGAACCAAACAGCTTCTGCATGGATTGGTCTATAAGAGGTGGGTCTTAAAGGGTAAACTGAATGAAGAAATTCAGAACACACCCTCTTGAGCTTTTGAACAAGTTCTGGGTGGGGTGCATGGTCTCTGCTTCTGTGCAGGGCTTTGGAGAAAGGCTATGAGCTCTCTCTAGGGTGGATTCATGGGTTCAGACGGAGAACATTCCTCTGCCCATTTTCATCAGGTGGTTTTCTTGAATGGCAAAGCAGGACCAATCCTAAAATTAATGTGCCACATCCTCAGGTATCCAGGTCTCTTTCTGCCCAATCTGGGTCCAGCTAAGAGGATGCCTGGTTGGCAGCCTGGTTTTGTGTCTGGTTTTCACATTTCCTAATGCTGACAACACAGGTGTCCATGAAGACTTGAAAAGACCATCAATTCAGCAGTAGTGCTGAAAAGTGGATATGGGCAGATACCAGGGTTCAGATTTCAGCCCCTGAGCACAAACCTGAACAAAGCCTGCAAATCAATTACTTTGGGGTGATGAGGAGTTTACAGCTTGCAGGGAACTGTGTCTTTTAAATAATAGTTTATGCCGCTGTTTCCGCTCCTGTATTTTTCATCCCTGTAGTAGTTGTTTCTCTCCTTTTAAAGAGCAATGGGGATGGAATGATACCTGAATTCAAAGACAAGCAAATAGCTGGAGATAGCGTATTACGCAGCCCTGTTATGCAACTGAATGATTTTGGGAATTCATCTATGTGACTGTAGGCCACATAATATTTCCTCTACTCTAACTGAGCATCTGAATCCCCATTTCCTACCAGCTGACAAAAGTCAAGGAGGAGCTGTAGTCTCCACCTTGGAGGCCAGCAGACTTCCAGTAAGGCCCAGGGAGCTGAAGGATGTTGCATCTTCCAGAGCTGAGTGTGGGATCTAGGCGACAACACACTGGACAAGCTGTTATGACTTCAGGGTTTTATTTGTGCCCTTGCCACCAAATTGCTCTGAAACCTTGGTCAAATCACTTGACCTGGTGTTTAGGTTCATCTTTTTAGAAAATAAGGCAGTTTGTTCTGTTTACATTTATGCCACAAAGAGGAAAGGTTGAGCTCTCCAGGATGGAATAGGAAGTCTATACTGATGTCATGGCTTTCTAACACTGACTAACAAAATTTGGGGCTTTTTTGCTTGTTTTGGGGTTTTGGGGGGGGGTTTGTTGTTTTTTTTTTTCATTTCTCATGAATGTGCTAGTCTTAGCTTGCAGTTGCAATCTAACCCACTGACAAAAAACCTTGTACCCATGCATATACCCTGTGCAATGGTAGAATGATTATGCATGAAAGTTAATCCCTAGGTGGTGGACACATTGGGTGTCAGGGTGTTGGAAGACAGAGTTGTTCTCTTCCACTGCTTACCTTGTGCATGATACTGTAGAAAAAACCCACAGCACTTAGATTTTTGTACATTTTTTCCCCTATTCCCAGAAATGCCTACTTAGATGGAGGTTTTCTCAGTCAGGGACCACTTCCAACAGTGTGCAGTGCCTGCCACAATGGGACCCTGCTCTTGGTTATGACCTCTAAATGTTGCCATAATAATAATAATAGTATGTGGCTTTTGGCACATCACCTATTAATCACAGCAGCTGTCAGGCAAAGCATTAAATGGGAATAGCTCCCTGCAAGAAAAAACAAATACAACAACACCCTGTGGCTTGTGGAGCATGAATCTACACTCTGGAGGGTGCCAGAGAAGGAAGGAAGGGCTAAGCCATGACATTTCACTCAAATTTGTTAACCTTGGCTCGTGTTCAGATGCACAGTGTTCAGCTGAGGAGGCGTTGAGGAGGGGGTCTCTAGAGAGAGCAAGCTTTGTTAAATATTTACAGTGAGCAGAAGCTGAAGTGAAGATGCACAGAGGCATTGGGGACAGAGTTTGCCAGTGGGGAAGAGGCATTCACGAGGAGTGGCTGGGATGGTTTATATGCTGCTACTGTATTTAATGCCTGCGGTGGATTTTTCTTCCCCAAATCTGCCTGTGTGCTTTTCAAAGCCATGCAGACCTTGAGCATCGAGGATGCCCTGAGGCAGGAAGCTTTGTGGTTTGACAGCACATTGTGCAAAGAAATAGCCCCCACCATTTTAAACCCACCACCCATCAATTCCATTGGGTGATCCCTGTTGAAAAAAGCAGTGAGCTCTGTCAGGCACTTCATTGCAAGCCTGTGAAATTTGGACTGTGGTGGTCCGACATGACAGACCACTTGTTTATGTGGTATGTCATAGATACTTCCTAGAAGCAGGATGGGTAAATGTGTTCAAAATTCACTCTCCAGAGACAGTCCCTGAAAATTGCTCCATGTTTATGCTTGCAAAATTTCCTGGTGCTAAACCAGTCCGTTAGAACATCTGCAGAAAGCAAACCCAAACAAACTGAGATTACTGTCAATTTGTGTTTATTTGAATTACTGAAGAAGTCCTAGTCATGGATCAGGGCTGAACATGTACAAATAATTGATTTTAGGTTCACTGACTGAAAGCAAAACCACATTGAAAAATCTTTTGGTTGACCTAAAATATTTTCTTCCAGTTTTCTGTTGAAATAAAGGCATTAAAAAAAGCAACAAAAGAATGTACAGCTTTAACACGGGGCCCAGTTGAATACTTGAAGCTTAATGAAATATTTTTTTCCTCACTTTGATATTTTCTAAGTTTTGTAATTTTAAAAATCAATTAAGAATTCCTTCAAAAATAAAATATCAACATCTTTAATTTTGAAATTTTACAAAGAAACTTCTCAAACTTTTCAAAACTATTGAGAAGTTTATTTGCTGTGGGTAATGCTTACCCTGTGTTGATTGATGACATCTGTATACAAGTCAAAATCTCTGTCCAGTTTTAATCCAGGCCCCAATGTGACAGACGCTGTGTAAATAGTGAGCATGGAGATTTTTAACAAAGATTTGTGACACTTTCTGCTCGAGGAATTTTTTTTTTGCAGAGCTGCTTCAGATCTGAGGCCAAGAGCATTAGGCAGTTTTGATTGCTGGTGTTACAGTATTTAAATTTGCACTGCGAAATCCCACGGGAGTTGAGGTGAACTTGAACTGGAAGATGATTTAAGCCATCTAAACCAGACCTGCAGTTCTGGAGTTGAACCAGAACTGAATTTAAACATTTTCTTCTTGGACTCTTCAGAAGTAACAGCATTACAAACAACATGAAAACTGCCATAAGGTATCCTTTGGCACCTTGCAGGCTCCAGGTAGCAAAGAACAAAGTGTACTTGAACTAGACCAGTGCAAATAACCATTTTTTTAAAAACAAGATCCCTTGTGTCCGCTGTCGAGGATTGAGCTATTCATCTCCTTCGTGAGTCACCTCCACGCAGCCCCGTTGACACACCGGTTGGTACCAACCGCAGCGGCTGCCTCCGGACATTTCCCAGTGCTCCTACCTCCACCATGGTTTGATGTCTGCAGGCAGCACTGGCAGCTCATGGGTTTTAGGGCAGCCCATGGGTTTTAGGGCAGCTTTGCAAGCCACCAAGGGCTAAGCTTGCTGACAGCAGGTTGAAGAGGCTGTGGTAAGATTCCTGGATTGAGATTTTCTGGAAGGGGAAGCGAGCGTAAGGATGGTTGCAGACGTGTGCATGCCCAGAGCACTGGCCTGCACCCCCTCCATGGCATGGGGTAGGCATCACGGCAGCTTGGCTCCAGCTACCGAAGCCCCATGGAAAACAATAATCACCATCATTTCCCAAAGGTGTCCCCTGCCTCTGGGGATGCATGGCCCCATCCATCCCAGTGCAGATACACAAGAAGGAAGTGCAGAGACCCCAGCAGACTTTATTGGCAAATGCTGCTACTGATTAAAACAGGCTTGAGCTGCTGTAGGAACGAGAGGTTGCCATGGAAACAGTCTCTTGATGTGTCCAGGTTTTGAAACCATTTTTCCCTGTTCTCCCCCCCTCAACGCTTCTTTTTCGGCTGTTGTTTTGTTGGAGATTTGCTCTCCTGGGGTGATGCGGTGCAGATGGGCCCTTGGGACCAGGAAGGCACTGAGAGGAACTGCTCAGCTCAGAGAGGGCTGTTCAAGTGGGGACCCTTCCCTGGTGGCTCAGCAATAGGGCAGAGCTTGTAGGGATCCTGGCAGAGTGTGGTCTGGATGGACTCTGGAGGGTCACAATGTTGGCAGGGTGCTGGTCACCAAAAGGAGCAGTGGAGAATATCCCAGGGAAATCCTCCTCCCAAAGGCACCTGATTGGGATGACCTTAGCATCTGAAGGGCTCTGCACCAGGTGGGTCCCTCCCTGGGGCATTCATCTAATCTAATGACTCTGTCTCCATCACCTTGCTACGCTTGGGATGGGAATGGTGGCAATGATGGGAAACCATCTTTTGAACAATGGGAAATCAAGTGGGTGCCATAAGAAGTGCTTCTGAGAGACACAAATGCCCCCCCTCCTCCTTCTCCCACCCCTCCCTGGGCTCCCTACCTTGGGAGAGGGGCTTTCATTTTGCTCAAGTGCATGCAAAAAACCCTGCCCCTGTGATAGTTGTTACTATGCAGCTGTGTTGAAGAGCCGTTGACAACTGGTGCAAGGCTTTGAGGAGCATTTTTCTTATAGATCATTCAGCCCACGTTTCATACATTGTTTTTTTTATTTTTACCCTCCTCCCGTTTTTTTTTGTTTGTGTTTTCTTTTCAATCACAGAGGCATATTCATAAACACAGTCTCCTCCCTGTGTGTTTCATCCACATTTGCTTTTGTCCCTTCCCTGGGAAGTCCCCTGGCTCTTTCCCAGACCCATCCCAAAGTGCTTCAGATTCTGTGTGTGAAAGCCCTCCCTGCAAGAGCTTGAGTATGTTACTGCATCTGGAGTGGGCCTGGGGAACCCTAAACACGGCGTGTCCATTCAGTCCCATTCTAAAGATCTTCCTGTCAGCATCTCCAAACTTGTGTGACTACTCAAGTTTTGTTTCTGGATGGCAATGTAGCAAAACAGGCTGGTTAACGTCATCATTTCAAAGCAGAGTGTCCAGACTGAGTTGTTTAAGCCCTCTCTGAAATCCAAGATAACGTTCCATGGACTGTCTAAAAAACATGGAGACACTGATAATTTTACTCACTGAGTATAACGCATCTTGTGCCCCAAGTCCAGACTTCCTCAGCAAGACTGGTCCCCTCCCAGTTAAGCATGCTGCAATCCCTGTATATTGATCATTGCAACGGTTGAGAACTACATCCTCAAGAAACATAGTCCCACCTACTTTAGACACCTAAGCTGCCTGGCCACCCTTGGGCTTTCACTGGCAATGCAGAGCCATTAGTATGTCCAGAGGTGGTCTGTCTCTATCTTACACTTGAATTGGTCTCCAAAGGTGCCTTCTTCATCTCATTGCCTGATACGACAGCATCAGGTGACTAGTTTCCTAAGTTACCTTAAATTTATGTGATATGAATCCAGGTCTGAATACTCACTGTGATGATGAATCTCAGTTGAGTTAATTTGGAAATGTGTGTGTCATTTATCTGTGTAATTCCCCAAGCTCGGGTTGCACTGTCTGATTTATTTTTAATGATAGAATGGGTATTTTTGTACAAGGATCTCTTAATGCTTCACCCCGCAAGACCTGATAAGCGCAGGAGGCCATCAACCAAACTGGAGGAGGAACCTCCAAGAAGCCACTGCTCCAGCCCTTTTGCTCCTATTCCAAGATCGTATGAACGCCTGTACATCCATGCGTTTTGTGTTATTTCCCACGCCTGATTTTCAAATTTCAAGCCCTCCTGCAAAGTTTGGACAGTTTCTCACTTTTATTGCAACTTAAAAGGGAATGGAGAAGCCCTAGAGTCCTTCTGCAGGAACGTCTCAATCAAAGGTGTCATGAAAGGGGTTTCATTTCAAAAGCTCTGAATTACACCTAGATCAGGAAGGACGTGGTAATGGTGGATTTGCTGAGCTCAGGAGGTTAAAGAATGAAGAGGAATTCACAGTTAACATCTGTGACACACTGAGTCAGGATGAGAGAGCATTCATAGTCAGAGCAAATATCAAAGGCATTTCCCAGATCTCATGCTTTTGGGAGATTTTTAATTACTCTGATGTTTGTTAAGAGTCGCTTATGGCCAAATAAGTGGATTCTTAAATTTGAAGATGCTTCTCTGCTCCTAGAAATAATGGCTGAGCAGCAAATCAACCCCGGCATGTATGGCAAGGAAGATGCAGTGAGCTTAGAGCTTCTCTGAAGCCAGATCAAATACCAGTTCACATAGCGGTCCCTGCCTCCAGCTACACGGGGATGATGATAGGAGAATGGCTTTGAAATCCTCCAAAGAAAAACATTCAAGACAGTGCTCTCCTGGGTAAATGTCTCCTTTCCTGGCATTATATTCTCTGGTAGCTCTAATGCAAGAGGTGGCAGGTGATGAACCTATTGTACAGGGAAGGATGAGGGAATCGGATAGGTGAAATTAGGCAGGTGTTTAGCAATGCAAACAGCAGCCATTCAGCACTGGGTTTCCTGGCTTCACCTCCGAGCCACCTGGAGAAACCTGGGCTCCAGTGTCACAGCAGCGCTGTGCAGGTAATTTGGAAAAATACTGAAATAATGGGTGGCCTGGGCCACACAGGTGAAATGTCAAGCAGGACATTGATAGGAGGAGTAGAGGAGAGCTCAGGTGTATGGCCTGTGTTAGCTGCAGATGCATGCACACCATCAGAACTGCAGCTCCTTGCAGCAAGGTCTGGTCGGAGGGACAAGGGTTTTGGTAGGGGAGTGCACGTACTGTGGGCAGAGATTTGTTCCAGTGTGCGGAGCTGCTCTCGGTGTCTTCACTTGCTTGCAGTTTTGTGATATCTTTCTGCTGGCACATCGGAGCCTCGCTTAGCTGGGGACTATTGCATAAGCCTCACTGGGGACCTCGAGAGCAGATTAATTCCTTGAGCATCTTCCTTCTTGCCGCTGGTGAAGTCTGCTGCTCAAATGTGATCCAGCGAGACAGCTGGGCAGGGCTGAGTCTGAAACCTCCCCCAGACAGATAAGGCTCGGGAGAAAGAAAGATATTCCTCTCTCCCAAGCCCAGGACAACTATCTTTTTGGGAGAAACCCTTTCTTGTGGGAGCTTGCACAGTCCAGCTGCAGAAGGGACCTCTCTCCAGGTATCTCATGATGATGATGGTAAGACAGTCAAGTTAAGGCAAAGACAGAGTGTGATTAAGTCCCTCTCCCTCCCTCAGGCAGAGCTCAGCCTGAGAAAATGCTTTGGATGCGGTGGCCTGTAATTATGTAATTCTTCCTTGTTATCTTTTCTAATTGTTCTCAGCGCTGTTTCCCAAACTGATTGGAAACAATGGCAGACGGGGATGAAATGGGAGGCAGACGTGAGCATGGCAGGCTGCCAGCGTAGTACAATGCTTTCCAGAAAGGGAGAGAGAGAAGGGAAGGGGGAAAAAAAAAAAAAAAAAAAAAATCCACGGTGGAGACTTGGATGCCAGGACCTGAGTCGAGGGGACACCTGAACCACTGCCAGGCTGGGAGGCGCTGGCAGGGGATGTCTCATTCAGCTGATGCATATGTGATCTGTATTACATTCAAGAAATGTCAAGCCTTCCCCCCATCCCCGGCACACCTCTCCTCCCTGAGAGCTTTGCTGTTTTCCTCTTTTCCAGTACTCGAATGACGCAGGTTGAACCCTCACGGGGGGGCTTTGCCCATCGCCTGGAGACACTTTGGTCTTCTCCTTCTGGCACTGAGTTGTTTGCTTGCTTGCTGGGGGGAGAAATAAAAGAAAAAAAGGGGGAAGTTTGGCTTGTTTCGTTTGGGGGTGACTGCGCAAGGCAGAAGGAGGGGCCTGGGGGTGAGGCATTGCAATGAGATTTCTTCACATTTCACAGCTGGTTTGAGGGGAACTGCAGGGTCCAGCTCCCCAGAAACCAGTTGTTATGTTGTCTCTCATTTTCTCTGCAAATGTCTGCTGCTCTTCACCTGCTGCACCCTCCCCCTGTGGGTGAGGGTTTTTTGCCATGATGTGCATCACAGATGTATTTGGGGATCCAGCAGAGACCTGGTCTAATAACCCTCTGCTCTTCTTTCACTGACATTCCTCTTTTGCCAGCACAGTGGGAAGAGGGGAGCTTAGGACTGCTGCTATTATTTTTGTCTAGAGAAGGCCAAAACAAGCCCTGATCTTCCAGGCGTAAAGTCTGAGCATTAGTTTCTCATGGCAGGGGGAGAGAACAGATGTCTGTGGGGTGACGTGGCATCCCACAGAGTGGGACACCCAAACGGCAGCACCACGACCCCTGCAATGAGCAGGGCTAGCTTAAGGGATGGGAGGCACCCCTACAGAAAGTAGACCCCGTTCATCCATGTGGGATCAGCGCCAGGCACTGAAGGAGGCTTTCGGTCACCCCCAGATGCTGGTGCTGACTTGTCCTCCTCATCCCAGTCTCCGGGTGCTTAATGTCCATCTGGAGCCTCGTGTCCTGACAGCGCTGTCAGCTGGGAGCTCAGCGAGTCGCTGACCGAGCAGGGACAGTCCAGGGCGGAGGAGGAATTTATCAGAACTGTCCTCTCCTCCTCCAAACCCAATGCTGTTCTGCTGTTTTTCCATCACTGCTGACTTCTCTGCATGCCTGCAGGCTGCTGCTGCCAGCGCTATCCCAGCTGGCCAGCCTTTCTGGCTTCTGTGCACGGCTCTCCGGGATGGAGAGGAGAAATGCTGCCTGAGGCATGCCCTCAGCATCGGATCAGAAGTTTCCTTACTGCTGTGGGCTGAGTGGGGTCGGGGAGATGGGGCTGTAAGGACCAGGAGCTGGAGGCTGCAGGCAGGGTGGTTCATCTCTGGCTTGTGTAGGAGTTTGAGAGTTTTGGGCTGTGGCAATATCCAGCCACCTCTGGGCAGGAGTGGATGAGAAATAGCCAGCTGGAAAGCAGTGGAAGTTTTAGAGATGAAAGACAGAAACGTGGCCACCTACCTCTGCCCTTGTTTCCTGCTGGTTCCTGGGAGAAATCATCCAGTCCATGCCTGGAGGTAACAGGCTGAGGGCTAGGAGGGTAGGCAAAGCGTGAACCCCTGTGGTGACATGTTCAGGAGGGACAAGTCACTGCAGTCATCTGTTTCTAAGTGGCAAAAGCAACCTGCCTGGATAGAGCTAGAAGGAAATATCTCGGAGTGGTGTTTTGCAGCCCAGGTGTTTCGGACCTGTCAGTGCTGTTATCTCCTCTGGACATGCCTGCCACTGTCCTTTTCGACCAGAGGAGGCTGTACCCAGTATAACTAAGGAAAAAAAAAAACAAACCCAAACCAAAACACCCCCCAATCCCAGCTGTCATTGCATCAGCCAAACGACAGACATTAATGGCAGCTGACTCTTCTCTTGAGTCTACACTGATCTCCATCCAAGGTTGAAGACCATACCCTGTTGCAGCCCTGCTTCCTTTGCAGCACTGTACTACTCATTACATGCTTTCTGGCATGTAACACCAGCAGTCACTGTCCCCACTGGCTCACAGAGGGAGATGGGCTCTTCTGTTCTGGGAACACACCAAGAGGCAGAAGAAAGTTTGGGAAATACGGTGTCACGTACAGACTGTGATTTGGTCCCATCTGAGAGCTATACCATGTGTTAGGGAGTGGTTTAATGGGTGATTTGCAGGCTGGATGTGGCCCCTGGCAGTCCTTTCTCGCCTTATCTCCTATAATCTCTGCAGCTGTGGTGGTACCAGGGGTGAGGGAATTGCAAATAGATGAATCACAGCTCCTAGCAAATGCCTCCCTGTGTGCCACTCTACCAGATGTGCACCATCATGAGCTGCTGCTGTGGGTCTGGGCAAAGGATTTGCTTTTGCATGAACCTGAAGAGGGCAACTCTGTTGTGTCAAAGGCTGAAGAAGCACCCTTTGCTCTCTCCTGAATGTATCATGGATTTGCTCAGTGCTGACAGGCACACAACTAGATGGCTGGCAGATATCTTCATGTAGGGTAGCCTACTGGCTACGCCCCTAGCAGTGGCTGTTGTTGTAGGCTGCATAAATACAGCAACTTCTTCTTTTGGCTCAGTAGGCTCTTTGCCCCAAAAGTTCCCATGATGATACAGCACAGGGGAAAAGCAGTTCCTTGTATCACCTCTTGTTTCCCCATTTTTAATTCCATTTTTCTTGTGGAATTGTCCTTTTTCTTGTGTTATGAGGCAGAAAGAACAAAAGATCCCTCTATCATTTTCTAATATACCTTTATCATCCCTTCACATCCATCTCCTCTCTGAAATGTACAGTCTCCAAGCCCTTGCTAATCCCTCTTCATGAGCAAATTTTTGCCATGACCTCGATCAGTCTTGTCACAGTTCTCTGGACTATCTTTAGGTGGACCGTTGCCTTTTGGGGTGAGTGGCAATTCTGTACACAGTGGCATGTCCGTGGTACTTCTGACACCTTCAGAAGGTCCTGTCTCTCAGGCAAACAAGGAAGACCACCTAACACTGTATTGCAGAAGATCATCCTCAAAGAAGTCATCAGTGGATTTTCTACTAGAAAATGTGATGCTAAGGGAGATGTTTTCCCCCACACCAACCACTAAGCCAGGGCTAAACCATGCACTGGGACTGGGCTGGTGTCAGGGCTAGCACATGGCACTGGGATGCAGAGGCTGGTGTCAACATGAGGACATTGGAAGAATCCTCACCTGACCCAGCAGTGGAGGGAGCTGGTGTGAATGGGGAGGAAGTCTCAGTTCCTTCCCAGCTGCAAACGCTACCTCCAGGCACATGTACCTCATGAAAAGACAAATTATTCTTCCTCCATTTCCAGGACTTATTTATTTGTTGATTTATTTATTTATTTACTCTGTGTGTGTGTGTGAGGCGCGTATTTCCTTTGCTTTCACTACATATTTGCATTACGTTCTTCTCTCTTCTGCAGAACACAATCCAAGGACTAGCTGCCGGGAAATACAATGAGAGCAACTCATGTTATTTCGGTGTGTTTCACACAGTTGTTTTTCTTCTGTTATTAGTCCTTTCTTTTTTCCCTTTCTCCTCCTTTCTTTCTCAGACTAGAACAAATACAGTGCGACTGGCAGAAAATTGGCAGGCTTCAACGATCCAGAGGCAGTGATTTTTCTTCTAAGTAGCTTAATGGAGTCTATATTTTTTTATTGTTTTCTCAGCCTGCAGGTTGATTGAGTATTTAAAAAAAGAGAAAGAGAGAATTCAACAAGTTCTCTCCCTTCCTCCTCTTACCAGACTGTTTTAGAAAGTCCATGGACCTACAAGAACTCTTCTGGATCATCCACATTTCAGAAGTGTGCTGAATTGGTCACAGACATTAATGAAGGAGGTTGAATTGCACTCCAGGCTCAGCCTTGAATAAAACAATTTAAACAGAAACCAGCTTGCCTGCATCAGCACCCATGCTTAGGCACCCTTGCACCACTCTACTGGTCTGCTGTCCCTACCTGCTTTTTGTCTGGGATCTTCTATGTCTTTCACAGTTAAAGCTCCTCCAGGTCCCTTGTCCCCTTGGGCCCCTGCTCCCTGCAGACCTCGTTTCCTTGTTTCCTTCTGCGGAAGGCAGCAGCACCAAAGCTGATTTCTTCTCTTGGTCTGCTCTGAGGACCATTGCATGTTGACTGCAAACAAACAGATGGACAATTTGAAGCCCGGAGCTGGAGCACTTTAAATGACATCCCCAAATACCTGTTTGGAGATGATGGCAGGGCTGCTGGCCACACTGCTTGGGGACAGCCTGGAGCCCCTTCTGCAGCTCCCGTGGTTCTGCTGGGGAGCTTGAAGGAGAGGAGGCAAGGTGGGCAGCCATGGTCTCACAGAGCATTGACCTGCTCCTCTCTTCTGTCCCAGGTGATCCATGCAATGGCTGCTCAAAGCCTTTTTGTGCTTTGCCTTGGAAGTCTTCTCTGGGGTTGGCTCTGGGTTTGCTTTGCTGCTCCCAGAGATACCCTCACTCTTCATTTTGTCTCGATTCGCTGTCTATGAGGGAGTACCATTCTTGCTCTGCTGCTCAGGTGGTGAAGCGGTCTCTGGCCTGCAGCCGTACCTGCTCATGTCATGTTCTCCTCAGGTTTCCTGAGCTGAGCAGTCAAATGGAACTCATGGGTGCTGCAAAATAATGTGCTGACACTTGCTCTTTCTCTGCTTCAGTGCAAGCAAACAGAGGTTATGGAGGATATGGGGAGAATCAGTCCTCAGTTGTGAGAAAGATCGGTGTCTCGACTTCTGGTCATAAAAAGACACAAAACAATTTTCTTCAGAGTTGGAAAATTCCAACTCCTCTCTTCCAGCCAGGTTCCTAAGTAGGACCTTGCTTTTGTTCTGTTTACCTGAATTCCCCAGCTGTCTGGGGATTTGCAACTCATTTTACACAGTACAAATCTGAAGGTTTTTTTCTAGGAGCAATGTTTTTATTTATTTGCTTGTTTTAATGCCTTTCTTTTGGGGGAGTCTAAGTCAATACACTTTTTTTTTTTTTTTTTTTTTTTGTGATGAATAAGCTTTGCTGGCTCGGTTTGTCCTTGTGAAAGATTCTAACAATCTGCCAGATACTCTGTGCTTTGCTTCTGTGGCTCCAGTCTGATTGCTAGTGGTCCTGCAACCCTCATAGGTTGCTCTCAACTCTATCCTGCAAATCCAGATGGGGATTCCTTAGCCAGTAGTGACTCCCTTCTTCTATGTCTCTCTTTACCATGGCATTGAAACTGCTGGCAAATAGGTTGCAACTTTTAAAATGAGCATTCAGAGCTGTCTGTAGGTGTAAGCTAATGAGGCGATACATTCACCAGGATTTGTCATCTAGCCCCACTCCTCATTGGGGCAGAGTTAATTTTTGCCTGTGCTGATAAGGAGACTTGAGCCAACCCTGTGCTCGCTCAGTGATACCATCCTCTGTGTCTGAAGGAGATCAGGAGAGCCTTGAGGAGGGCTCCCATCTCTGGGGATGTTGCTTTTCTCCAGAGTCAAAAGGGATTTCAGCTGACATCGTATAAGCGTTGGGGTGCACAACCTTCTGGCTCCTGATGGTCCAAAATCCAGGGCAGTTAATGAGGCTCTTCTGCAAATGCTGGCATGAACTTTCTGATGCCCGGCTGTTGTTTTGTCTCACAGAAGTGCCTTAAGCATTAAGGTATGGACTTTTATAAACAACACAGAGCTCAAAAGGGAAATCCTTCATGTGATGAAGATATATTAGATGACTAATTTAATTTAAAATGAGGGCTCAGAACCATCTTCTAAGAGGCTCTGCACCAATATTTCCAAGAAGCCTAAATTTTTCTGGCTTTAACTAGTCTGCACAGGTCAATACTACCACGAGCACTACATGAGAGGGGCTGAGCTGTATCTGTGCTGTCAGATGCTAAGCACTAACACAAAATGATAGATTATTAAAGATTATTGTCAAGCTGTCTGTGGCTAAGTGCTGCCTACCAGAGCAGGCGTGCAGGGTATCCATCTTCTTGGATCTTGCTGTGGGGCAACACTGACCCCTGAATCAAACCACTCAGTTGAGTATCTCCTGTATCACAGAAACACAAGCTCAGATGGGCTGAGCTGATAGTCACATCTCGAGGAGACGCTGCTGGTGCTAATGCAAGTGCTGCCAAGGTCCCTCCTGATGCCTGTTCTTTTGTCTGCTCTTCCAGACCCATATTAAACTCTGACACAAAGACCAGTAACCCTTATAACCTTCATCACTTTGCCATTTAAAAGCATCTGTTTTGGGTGTAACTCATTGCGAAGCCCACTCACCTCTGATCAGTTATGAAGCATTTGCAAGGCAGAAATGATGCAGTGAAAATCCCAATGTGAGGTTAATTCCTAGGGTTTATTTTCAAAGTTTGAAAGTGACAACTTGTTGGGCCTTGAAGATTTTTCACCAGGGCCAGAATAATCCAGAGGGAGAGATTTTCTTCGTCTTACTCAGACCATGGGATAATTAGTAGATTTTAATGACTGCTTGAGAAAACTATCTAATTAGCTATTAAAAACACCCCTCACCCCTCCCCTTTACCCAGTCCCTAAATGAAAGCTACAAAATAGCCAGTCATCTCTCTGACCAGTTGTGTCTTAGAGATATTTTTCTTTTCAAGCTAATTGTGTTTGGTATTTGCTGGGGAAAACTCTGATTGGGAGTGCATTAGGATGAAAATTCATCTATTCTGCTTCTGCATAAGTGTTAAGCACAGCCACAGCCCATTGCATGAATCACAGAATCATAGAATCATTTAGGTTGGAAAAGACCCTTAAGATCATTGAGTCCAACCATTAACTAACTAACTCGCTCATGAGCAATCCATGGCTCTCTGCTGGCCAATGTCTTGGGGAGCTGCCTTGGTTGAAGTCCCAAGGTGCCCTGTGAGCCCAGTCCCTATTACATGGATGCTGGTATCATGTGGTTGCACCTTAGAGCCAGGAGAGTTTGCTGCCATGACCACTGGTTTTTAGAGCCTTATCCACACTTGGTTTAGTGTCGCCTTGTCAGCCAGGCTGCTCTGCCTGACCTATCTGTCCTCAGGGTGTCCTCTGTCTGTCCATGTTCAGTATTAAGATGAAGGGAGGACATAGCCAACGTGGCCTGTGCTTCCTCCATGTCTGTCCTGCGTGACTGCAGATAAGGCAGGAAATAGCCCTCAGCGCCTCCCGTCTCTGCTCGAGGAGCCAGTGACAACTGTTTCTGCTCATCCCAGCGGAGGTGGACAGCTTTTCAGAATGAAATAGCTTCCCTCCCTCTGGCTATGAACTCTGATGCTTTTTAGTTCAAGCTCTTGGCATGTTCTCCTCTGTTCATTAGTGCTCCTTGCCTCTTCTAGGGGCTAGTGATTGCTCTTGCCAGTATCTCTTCTCCCCTCTTTCCTTCTCCCCCCGTGGCAATGTAAAGTGGTTTCAAAGCCTTGAATAGAAAGGGAAGAAATGATAGCAGGAGAGGACTGAGGCAGCTTTTACTTTGCAAGGTGACATCCTCCCCTGTCACTTACCATTCTCTTGAAGAGCATTGATGCTCTGCAACCCGTCCAGCTGGGGTGGACGCTCCTGCTCAGGGGCTGTACACTCTCCCCGCCTGCATGCACCACAAATCCTGCCCTGCCACTCCAGAGAAACAGGCTTTTTGCTACTTTCTGTGGAGATGCTGACCTGCTCCACCTTTTACATAAGGACAATGGACTTCACTGTGACACAAATCAAAGCGTGTGCTTAATGTTTGGTGCATGCAGAAAAGGCTTGATAAACAGCAGCCTTTGTATATGGCAGAGTCCATCTCCTCATTTAGCCCTGTCATCAGCTGTGGAAAGGCTGCACATTATCCCACTCCTTCCTTAGGTGTTCATGAGTGTGAGCTGGGGTCTTGACTGGAGTATATTGGTGTAGCTCCAGTGACATTTCATGGGGTTGCTTAGGTGTTGCTTCTCCTGAGAAATCCCATCCATCACACAAGAAATAGGGAGAGGTTAAGATCATCTGCCTGGCTGATATCCTTTTCCAACTCATCATCTTCAGCTCTCTGATCTCACAGACTGTTGTTATGGAAATAATACAATTACAGTCATTGTGAATAAAGAGGAAATACAACCTGCCAGAGGCAAGAAAAGGAGACCAGTTTTCTGAGGTTTTCTTAAGTGTTTGGTGAGAGGAAGACGGGGAGAGGGAGACAGACAAGTGCCACAGGGAAGCACTATGTTGGTTTCCAGCTGTATCTCCTTTTTTCCAAAACATTCATATCAGGTTTTGTTCTTCTGTAGACAATGGTCAAACCTCAGTCAGTATATTCACTGCTGCTCTCCCCTTGGCTAATTAATACTCCTTAATCAAACCAGCGGAGGTGGACAGCTTTTCAGAACAAAATAAGTCCCCAGCCTACATCTGTGGGCTCTGATGCTTTTTTACTTTGGCTCTTGACATATTTCTTCTCTTCATTACTGCTCCCTCGATCTTCAGGGGGCTGCTGATATCTCCTGCCATCATCCTTCCCTTCCACACCACTGCTTCCATGAGCTGTTCTCATGGAGACGTATTCCTAAATCGGCTCATGTCAAGCAGTTTCCAACTGTCCACTCTTGAAAACCTCTGAAGTTTCTTCTCTTTCAGACCAGGAGACCAAACATGGTCATGTGATGAGGAGCCTGAGCTCCTGTGGTGGAGGAGGATTGATTGAGAGAACAGAGCCCAAATACTGCTTTATCTTACGAGGGTAGCATGGCCTGTTGTTCACACTGGGGCCCCATGTACTGGTCTAATCTGGGCACCAGCTCAAAGATCTGGCCAGCCAGGTGGATCCATCTGGTTGGCCATGGGATCGCAGAGCAAGAGGGGTCTGCAGTTGATGCTGCAAGTGCAGGACATACAAGTGTCACAGCAGAGCAACGATCCATGTTTGTATAGGCAGGGCATGGCTGCAGCACACCACAGGTAGCCAGAGAAGGCAGAGGCATGCGGGTTGTTACTGGCCACTGAGTTGAATGTAAGATTTGCATCCTCCCTTTTAGCTGAGTTTCTTGCCTTTCCTCTTTAAGGGCAAGTGTAAAGAACATGCGAGACATGAGATTTGGAGCCATTGACCTTGCCAGTGCCAACATATCAAATGTTTAGCGTGATGGCGCCTTTATAAAGGCAGTGTAAAAAGAGACATATGAAACAATGAGGGATGAGGCAGATTGTAGGAGATGGGGTTTCTGTTTGAGTGTTGCTTACCAAGTCTGTGGGATTTAGGGGAAAATCTTGTTATTTTCTATGCCTTGGTTCAAACAGTCTTTAAAAAGGGAAGATGAAACTTTCATTTTAACTGTGCTAGGGACAGGGAGTATTGCTGTATCTGGAAGCATCTGACTTGGAGTTATCACTGATTTCTGTGAAGATGAAAGTGTTCTTTTCTTTAAGCTATTTGTTGTCAAGCAAGATTTGAATGCCTGTGGTCACTCAGGCCTTGGGCAGTGACCCATTCCTGAGGCCAGTTTGCAAATGACTGTGTACTGTTCGATCCGACAGCATTCGCTTCTCTCTCCTGTTCCACCCAAAAGATGCTTCAGGGAGAGAAAGACACAGAGAAACAGAGTGCTCTGAAAGGGTTGTCTCAGTTCCCAGAAGTCACATTGTGCTCATCAAAGCCAGCCAAGTGGAACTGGTGACACTAGAAGAGCCTGCTCTAAATTAAGCAAAACTGCAGAAACTTTGTAAACAAGCCCTAGCTGCTCCAGACCACAGGAGGTGGCAAGTCTGTTTTGTCCTGTGGAGGAAAGCAGTGTGGAGCACAGCCTTCTAAAATGGCTTTGCTGAGACTTGCGTTCATGTTGGCACACCATTGGTCTCCCAGTCCATCAGTCTGTCTTGGAAAGGCAGATGTCCCTGGGCCAGTGTGAGGACCAGGGGCCTCACTGCGAGTTAGTTGAACAAGAAGCTGACAGATGTGTAGGTAGAAAACAAGTAGAGAAGGAGATGATGAGAGTTTTGCTCAGGAAATTATTCTTGGGTTTGAGCATCCTATGTCAACCCATGCTTTATTGTGCTGCGGCCACCTTACCCTATTCTGGGTAACAGGACAGAGATTGACTAGGATGGGTATTCATCATATTTACATCTTTTTTATATCTATTTTAGAGCACTGGGAAGAGTAAGGAGGCTTTAGCATGAATCGGAGACACTGTTTTCCCTGTCTTGTCTCATAGCTGACCAAAGTCAGGTGCGTTTGATATCTGTCTGGCTACCTTCCTAAAAAAACCTCTAGAAGTAGGAAGAGGTTCAATTTTCCAGGCAGGTTACATTGCCCTGTAGGCAGCGTACATTATGCCTACTTTCGGTGATTCCTCTTTGACTCTCATAAATTTACTCAAGATACTGTGGAGCTACCTGGTGATTTGATCTGTAGGCACTGAGGGTAGGGAAGGATAAGTCTGAGTGTCCCAGCCAAACTGCAGTCTCTTTCTGCTTGTTCTGCTTCCTGCTTCCCCTCTTTCCAGCTAGAAAATAATCTGTCTTATGTGCAAGGTTTATCATGCATTCACTGCATCCCATCCTGGAGAAAACCACATGCCACTTGTGACTTGGGGATCTTTCAAGATAAAAGAGCCCTGCAAGAAAATGCTTTTACTGTATAGCATTTCATTATAATTACAATTTTTTTTAATCGGGTCCTACACCGAGAGTTTAATCTAATTTTGATTATCCAGAGGTTTTAAACCTCTTCAGCTCCTGTTTCAGCTTGCATGAATAATACTCCTATCTCCTTTCACTCATATTCCCCAGCAAACCCTTCTGACAGAAAACAGCTTCTCCATTGTATCCCGTTTCTAGCTATTGGCAGGAAGGCATTATGTAGAGTTTTACAGACCAAATACAGAAGTATGGTTGACTTTTTCTGCAAAGAAAAAGCCCCCCCATGGCTTTTTTGTTTGGGAGAAGCACTGGCATCTTGCTGATGTACTGCATTATTCAGAGTACCACCTTTATTCCCTACAGATTGCTTAAAGGAGGCTCCTAAACAATGTCTATTCTTCCCTTAAGGGCCTCTTGCCAAGTTCAGTATAGTCCCAAGTATGCAGAAGTGGCATGGGAAAAGAGAGTCAGGAAGGGCCTCAGCCAGTTGCTGGTTTCCTTATTAACAATTAAAATTTGAGGCAGCATCAAAGAGGGATGTGGTTGTCTCTGTCTGTGTCAGAAAGTAGCTTCTAGCTTCTGGTGGATCCTGCCAGGCTTTGCTGAGGACAGGGCTGCTGTGACTTACCTAGAAAAAGTGCTGCAGCCAGCATGCATCTCAACTATATAAATAGATGTGCGAGATACATACTGCATCCAGACACGGAACGTGGAGGTGAGGGGTGAAGCTATCTGAACTGGTCTGCTCAGGTACGTGGCTGTCTTGACCTTCAGGGTTTGACTGTTTCACCAGCAACCCTTCTGCCACTAGTGTTCGTGTTCAATTTATTATTAGAACAATATTGGTCAAAATATTGGAGAATAACCTGAATTTGCTGATATTGCTAAGGAAATCCCTCTGATGGACCTTTGGGTGTCCACAAGTGGCAGGTGCCGTAAAATACTGATTGCAATAATGACAATTATGTGTCTAATTTATTGTTTAGTTGTGTCCGCTTCCATTGTATATAAAGCAACCCAAAGACAAAAGTTGTGGGTACAATAACAAGATATGTATGATCTTCTAACTGCTAATGTGGATTTAGCCATGGTGATGCTATATCCAGAACTGATGGAAGGATATGAGTGTGTCAGGTCTGCAAGAAGAGGTAAAATATCTTCTATTGAATCAACAGATAGAATTGGAAAGAAGTGGGCACCCAGTTTTGTATAGAAATCTCTTCATGATATCTCAAAAGAAACAGCAAAATCCCAGTTAAATACTAGTTAGACACAATTATTGTTCTTCGTTTAATCTAACTAAGCCTTCAATTTAGTGAGAAAAGCAATTAGCATCTGAAAAGCTGAGAAGAGTGGTAGAAATAGTGGAGGAGGCAGGTCCACAGACACAGTGGGAGACAGAGAAAAAATGCTTTTAGTACCAGTGCAGAAGGGAGATGCCATCTGCGTAGCTGTAGATGGCCATAAAACCAATGGCTCTGTGTAGTTCATGGTCTTTAATTTCAGTGGAACTGGGGATTTTAGTTCCACAAATTGGTTCTGAAGATATTTCATAAATTTATGGTAAGGGTCAGGAGTGAAAAATCAGAGAAGGATTATTTTCAGTGAAAAATGTTCCTCCCATTAGTTCAGTTTGTGATCTGTTTTAGCTCATTTTGTGGTAGAGTTGTGGTTTTGTGCTAGCTGTATAGTTTCCATGAGGACATTTGGTTCTTTGGATGAAATACACCGTGTTTTGGAATGATCATGCACAGGATCCAGGGTTTGTATAGATATCTTGTAGAGCAGTTACAGCACATTTTGAGTTTCTTCCCAGAGAAACAAGGCAAAATGGAAAGTGCCAAGGTCTGGTTTCATTTGTCATTTCTTGGTGTGCAGAAAGTTTGATGGAAGAAGTGATCACTTTGGCTAGACTACTGGGCTGCTTGGAAGCTGGGGGCACGGATTGTGGGAACATTGCTTTCAAGGCAAGGTCTTTGTTCAACACAGCTATTAATTATTTAATATTCTCTGCATAAATTCCAGCATGGGATAACATTTGGTAGCAAGGAGTGTAGAGATGCTAGGAGATTTCTTTTAGTACTGTAGTGTTGTTGTTCAAAGAAAATGCAGTTGCATTCTCAGAAACTTGTAAAAAGAATAAACAGTAAAGGCTGGGAAAGAAAAAAAATATTGGAGGGAAGCATTAAGAGGCAAAATAACCACACCTGGGAATATTATTGCAAGGGTCCTAATACAAGTCTAGAGTCTAGTGAATCCAAAGGCATTTATAGAAGACATCACTGCACAGGGAGGCTTTTGAGATCTCTGAACCAGACCAATGTTAGTTGCATCTGTAGAGACATCTGGAGTTATTCTAGCAATAAACATGCCCATGGGATGGCACTAAGGGATGTGTTGACTGAGCAGCAAAGAGCTGCTGTACAAACTGCAGAGATGTGAGCCCAGCTCTGCAATAAGAGGATACCAGCCTGGAAAGTGCTGGGATGGGATTATATCGAGTGCTTTCCACATACAAATGTATTTCAAAAAGTGTCACAGAAGTAATTGAAAAACATCAATAACCATTGATAAAAACACATAACTGGACATGCCTGGCAGAACCTCTGTCCGCAGGAAGCAATGAATGAAGATCCACAAAGGATTGAAATAAATTGTTAATCTCTTGCTACTTAAATGAGATTCACAAGAAAGTTGCTGATTTTTGCATGAAAAGATGACCTTGTCCTGAAACCAGATAAATCTCTAAAGTCTTTCTGCCCATTGGAATTGCTTTATTGCAGTTGTGCAAGGGATTTATTTGGTCCTCAGTCAAGCTGTTTTGCTGAAAGCAGTGTACTTAGCTGAAGTTAGGGATCCCAAAGCATTAATTTAGCTGTAACCTTTAAGCTTAGAGTGTTTGGAGTAGGTTAGTATTTGGACAGGAGCCTTAAAACCCCAAAGTGGAAGAAGCTGGAGTTGTGCAAGAGCTGGGTGGATGGCATTTGCTTCTCAGAGTGAGGCAGTCTGGATTGCACTAGTGTTCTGGCATGATGTTAAGCAAGAGACATTAAAATATTAGTCCTGACCTCTTTACGGTTGTTTTAAATCAATAGTGCCACACAGCCCTAGCCAGTAGACTGAGGTTATGAACGTCAGCATGCTGGCCAAATCCAGCCTAGGCTTTCAAAACAACTTGAGTGGTATTAACTGTTCTGTAGGCATTTTCAGGGTTCTTGGATTTATGGACCATAACCATCTTCTCATTAGGAATGTCATACACAAAGTTTTTCCTATAGTATCTATGTATGTATTTACTTTTCTTTCTCACTTTTTTGTGGGGCTGTAGAAGTTGCTTGTGGACCAGAGACTAAAAAACACTGAGTCATAATATTCTCCAGTGCTTCAGCTGTTATGTATGGAGGAGTATTAAGTGGAGCATATAGAAATGATGTGAAGGGTTTTAAGACTAGCTGTGGAAACCTGTTTGGGAGAATTTGGGTTTGTTTTCATGTGAACCAGGGCTGGGATTCAGAACATTTTTAGGAGATTTAGACTCAGATCTTCACTAAATGACCCCTTTTCTCTGTTCCTGCACTATAATATCCATGCCTTAGAAGGGAAGAGTTAGGACAAAGCTGCACAGAGGGAAAGGAGAGGTGGAAAGAGTGGAGGCAAAAGCAACATGCACGTGGTTGAATACAGTCTAGGTGTTCGCTCTTTGCCAGTAATGTCAAAGCTACCCCAGGTCTTACTCCATGGAGACTTGCATGGACTTCCATAGGGTCTAGATCATCGTGGTGGGGAAGGTTGTGTTAAGTCACACACAGTGATGGATGGAGCTCCCCATGTGTGGAGAGCAGTTGGCAGATGGATTACCGGCAGTTTTAGAGCAGTCATTTGCAATGGGTGCACACAAAAAGCAAAAATCTGTTTGTGTGTAAAACTTGCCATGACATGACAGATGCTCTCGGAGTCAGCTGGCTATTTTGGGGTAGGATTCTGTAAGTGGCTTTTGGGCTTTCATTTCTTGAAGATCTAGCCCAGTGGTTGTCATCTGGCATCATAATTGTGATTGACATATTAATGCCAGTGGCTCAAGGTTGGGTTTTAATAATTTAAGAGGAGATGCAGAACCATCTCTGTTTCCCAGGTGGTACAGGAGGTTGCATCAGCAGGCTGAAGGTTGGGAAGGCAAGTAAGGGTTAAGGAAAGCTGGATGACCAGTGCAGCTTCAGAGAGAAAAAAGCTTTGTATTAGCATCAGGAAAGTAGATGGCAGGGGTGTTATGGGATGGGGAAAGACAATATGGTTGTTACACACTGGCATATGAAGCAAGGAATCATCATAACAGTGGTTTGTTGTGGGGGGCAGAGGGATGGAAATGGGGCATTAAACTTAGGACAAAGCAAGCAAGAGGAGAGTCACTTAGATCCCATGGGAACGTGGGGCTGCAGAAGGCTCCATCCTTGGGTCAGGAGCTCTGGAAGGACTGGGCTCCGTTGTCTTCCCATGTGTAAGAAAACATTTCATCTGTCTCTGATTCTGTACTGCTGATTTCTGCCTGTCTGAAATCCCTTTATGATCACTGAGCAGCTTTTTAAACTCATGTTCCTGCCCTCAAGCTTCTCATCAGTTTTGGATTGATTTATTCAGCCTCTGTCCCGTCATGTCCAAACAGCTTTGGTGCCTGCGTGTTTTCTGGTGGTGGCTGCTGGTCCCTCCCAGGCCTCTGATCTTTTCAGCTTGACCATTTCTATCCCCCATCCCAGGAATGGGTCAGTTGGGAGACACAGGAGAAACAGTGGCACGTGATGGGTATCCCAGGTCAGGTCTGTGCTCCCCAGCTCCTTGTGAGCAGTCTAACACAGTGACTGCATGGTGACTAATCTAAGGCCAACTAAAATTGAAGGACAAGCTCCCCCTGACTTTCGATGCCTTAGCTCAAGTCCCTAGCGGAGGATTTTTTGTAGGAGTCAGCCTATCTGTGCCTGTGAGACAGTAACTGTGTTTTCATTCAGATCTTCTGTGGGTGGGTCAATGGGACAATTGAGTGTTGTTTGCCCATAGTGTTTTCTGAGACAGCTACTTTTTAATGCTTCTGCTTAGTCCACACTAGACTCCCCAAATGCTTCCTTCTTCTCTCAGCTGTATTTGATTAGAGGCTGTTGCTAGCTGCTAGGAAAGACTTCCCTCACCTAAATGCCTCTGTTCTCGAAAACCTTTTTTGGAGGATTTGACACAGAAGATCCCTCCATTGTGGCATAGTTCTGGTGGTCCTAGGAGGGACCCTGGTTCTGCTGAGCAGTCTGCTCTTGTTTTCACCTTGCAATGCCACTGCTGTGCCTAGGAAGCCCAAGGTAAAGCACTAGCCTCATTTAGGACAAGGTGTGCAGCTCAGGTTTGTGTCCTTTGCCATGCATCCAAGGAGCTACTCAACAATGTCTCTTGGTGCATCTTTGAGAGGAGGGTGCAAAACCAGCTGGCAAAGCAGCAGCTCTTTAAAAGGATCTCCAGTGCCTGGATTATTATAAATCAGCTGCTTCCCTGGTGCTAGCAGTGAGGATCTAAGCCCTGGTGTGCTAGGGAGTTTGGAACGCCTTCCTCTGACCTTTACATACCTGAGAGCTCCCTCCAGGGATTGCGTTGCAGGATAGCTGAAATCCACTATCTTCTGCTGGCAGGCAGATGATTGGAGTCACTACACTTTCCTGAGGACCAGTTTCATAGGTGGCATTTCCAAATCCAGCAGAAAACCTCAGACTGTGTGAGCAAAGATAGCTAGACATGGGCCTGAAGAGGAAAGCCAGGTCTCTATTCATCCCACTTTAAGGAAATCTGGATGCGGATAAGGATGCAACTGCAAATTCCCCACTTAGCTCAGTTTGGGTTGTGGGTGACGGTCCTGCAGTGTGTCAGTACTCAGAAAATGAGAGCTGTAAGTGGAATGGGAACTGGATCCCTATGGTTTGCAAAAGCAATAGCTTTGGGATGAAAAGGCAGCACACACGTAAATTCTGAGTAACACTGACATGGGTATTGCCAAAGACAACCTGTCCATCCCTGACCGCTGTACTGTGAGCTAGACTCAGCGAGGTATAATGAGATGAGACTTTACCGTGACCTGATGCTTGAGACAAACCCGGTCTGCCAAAGCTGTTGCATCTCTGCTTCAGCTCCCTGATGGCAGATTCCTGCTGGCGCCATACAGAGGAGTCTTGCAGAATTAAACAGCCAACTTTTCATTTTAACCATCTTCTGGCCTGAGGAGTTTCATACCTACAGCAGAGGTCTCAGGGGATGTTTTTAACTAAATATAGCAACTCTGTGCAGAGGGGCTCATCCTCAGCTATGTCATCTCAGTGACACTTGGATGCATGCTTATAATCACCTGGTTTTGTCTCTGCTAAAGTCCATAGGAATATTTCTGTATTGAGCACTCTCATTGCTGCTTCAAAATCTTTTTATCTCCTGAAGTTCCAGTTTGTCAAGTTGGTTTTTCTTTTCCTGTGCGTTGCGAAGCAATTCCAGAGAGCTAGAGGGATAAGGGGTCTAAAGCTGGTGGCTTGGGACTTGATAAATATTTTCCCTCTGGAAGATTTAGTGTTTGCAGAAGGTATGTGATTGATTTTGCTGGTCACTTAATTGAAGTAAAATGAAAAGCGAATTTCCAATAAACTAAACCATTATTCATCCAAGATCACAAATCTGTACCCAGGGAGCCCTCAGCAACTCTCTCTCCCCATGTGCATTGGCAGTGCAAGGGACGAGAGGATCCCTCTTTTTCATTCATATGCACTGGAGGTGACGGCGAGCACTGGTGGTGCATCACAGAACGTAAGCGCTGTTAAGGATTTTCATTCAGCTTTGGCATGAATCGTGGTATGCTGTAAACAGTCAGGCATTGTAGTGACAGAAGATCAAATAAATATCTAGGTAGACGGATGGCTAGAGGGGGAAGCGGAGTTGGAGAATGCTCATTCTTCCCTCTCTTCCTTGACACCTTGGGGGAAGTTTTGCTTGAACCTGGTTGGAGTTTCACAATTAACTTCACCAGGGCTGGGGTTTAACTGCTGGGTTTCCAGCTCAGTGAAATGAGATGGAAAAAGAGAGAAGCACGCTGCTTAATTGCAGCTCCTCCTGGGACCAAACGTGTCAACCTTTAAACAGTGACACAAAACCCTACAACTCAGTAGTCTACACGGATGCAGCTGCGATGGGTGTTATGTGCAGGCAGAAGCTGGATTGCTTTTTATTTCCATTTGTGGTGAGGCTGGAGCTGGGGAAGGCAGCGGGCAGCGCAGCCTGTGTCTCTGCCAGGCACCGGGTGCCAAGTCTGCCTGGCCAGGACCCAGCACTGCTCCTTCTGAATTATACCATCAGAAAGGAGCTGATGATGAGAAAGGTTGACACGGGCTTGCCAGAAACGTGACAGGAGGTTTGTGCAGCCAGGTAAAATGTCACTGAAGGGCTAGTGTTAATAGAGGGGTATTTTCCCTGTGGGGAAATTTTAGACAGCAGAGGATGGGCTGTCTGTCTTCTTGTTGCGCTGCTGTGGTTTCGTGTCAAAGCCCAGCATATTCCTTTCAGAAGTCCTGCTGCATTGCATGAGTACAGGGTGGTAACTTGTTAGGAAAATGATAGGAGTTTGGGGACTAAAGTTTAATATATAATTCCTATAAAATATAATCAACATTGCCTCCACATGTGCAAGCCAACCCCCCACACATGGTTTGAATTAGTGCTGGTGTTGCGTGTAATGACCATCTTGGGGGAGCAGAGCACCTTCAGCACTGAAGTCATGTTGCCTGAGCTAAAGATGTGACCCCAGCAGCCCTAAAAAATGGGATATTCTTCTTGATGTAGCACAAGCATGAGTAAGAGATGTAATCCTAACTCCTGATGCTGGAATCACTGATGCAAAAGGGAAATCTTTGCATTGGATTGGGATCCCACAATTAAAAAAATGATCTGATTGCAGTGTATTAGTGGTCTCTCTTATTGAAGCAAATGAATTGTGCAAAGAAATCAAAGCAAAGCAAATGTAGAGCCTGAGTTGCTTACTCACAGAATAAAGGTTAGTCTTCAACATGGGACCAGATTTCTGAGACTGCCTTTTGTCATGCTTCTTTTGGCAACAGTCCCTGTTCCCCTTTCCCTCTTTCCCTGTCACATTTCAGGTCAGGCTGCCAGGACATCCCACCCCTGGTGAGCAGACTGCCTTGGCCAGACCTGCACCTTGCCAAGACCTTCTAACCAGAAGTTAGAGGAGCCCAAGAAGCCAAGGTGCCGCAGCTCGGGGATGAGCTCTCTGCAGCTAAAAGTCAGCTGTAACTAGGGGTGGTGTGGCGGCAGCAATGAGCAATTCTGGCTAATCCAATTAACTTCACTCTTTGGTGATCATGCTTATCAACTCTCCTCTATTATTATTGTAAAAACACACAATGGCAGGAGAACTTTTTTTGAGGGGGGATGGAAGGGATTGTTTCATTAAAATAAGTAGTCTCTGCAGTGAAAACATTTCTGCTCTGAGCTAGTTCTGGTTCCACAAGTTCATCCTGGCAGTTCCCGAGGCAGGTGACCTGCCTGAACACTTTGCCGTCTATGACACTGGGGGCTCTGTTCAGGGAACAACAGAGATTTCTCACCTTGCTTCAAAGAGATGCTCTTTTTTAGGGGGTTAGAAACGCAAGGGAGGAGCACGCACTCCCTGTGAGCACATGTGCAGGTGCATGCACAGGCAGAGCATCTCTGCCTGGTGCAGTCGGAGGGTACAGGCAGCGCTATGTTGTTGGTGTGTGTATTTTTGTGAATATATGTTTTGTGGCATCTATTAATGTTTGTGTGGTGACTTGCAGGTGGTTGTTTGAGATGAGCTCGGCTTGGAGGGGATACAGCCTTGCTGATGTGTGTTGTGGCTTGGAGTATTGGTGTCTTTGGCAGCATGTGCGCTTGGTGGGTGTGCACTTGGTGGGTGTGCTCTTGGCTGAAGAGGAGCCCAAGTCCCCCAGCCCAAACCTAGGCTGCCCCTAGGACAGAGCCTGTCCACTCACCTGGCTCTGCTCGGTTTTCTCCAGCAAGCCCAGAGCCTACTGAGGAAGGAAGGGAGTGAGTGATGGGAAAGTTAGTTATATTTTCCAGTGGCTTTCCCTCGGTGCCGCTACCATCGACCTTGGCTGAACTCACTGCACTCACAAAAATGAGAACCATTTCTCATCACACGCCTGGGCCCCTGGGCCTGTCATTTTTTTCAAGAGCAATGCTTAAATGCCTCCCAGCCTCCACGTGCCGAGAAGGGCTGGGGAGCAGGTCCAGCAAGGTCCAGCTGAGCTCCCGGGAACTTTAAGATGAAGCAGGAAAGGAGCTGTTGTATGGAGAGCTGCTACCCTCAGCATGGCTAAACACCTTGTCCTTGCCTCCAGAATTTGCTCCACTAGCCTTGCGGATTTTTCTGCCTTGCCCCAGCCAACTCTAGGTTACAGATAAGGAAACAAAAAGCATATATGTTTTTAACCTGGGCTGCTCGAGAGGGAGGCTCTGTGTGCAAGAAACGACCCAGGGATTAGAGAGTGCCAGCTACGTACTACACCATGTAACGACGCTGCTGCTCAGCTGCTGTGGCCGGGAGGCAGGAGCAGTGCCATGCAGGATCTCCTGAAGCACCATCAGCTGCAAAACCAGCAGCTTGCTTTCTTCCAGCCACGTTGGGTCTGACAGCGTGGCCCATGTCCTCCAAAATTCATCCAAACAAGTGGGGATACCCCCTATCGAAACAGCCTTGTTCTGCTCCTGGCGTGGCTTGTCTCACAGTTGTACAGAGAAGTTATAAAACCTGGGAGTGTTAGAGCAGCCTCCGGTTGTTGTGTTAGAGCAGGCTGGTAGTAGGAGGGCATAAAATCATATCAAAGCCACCTTTGCCTGTCCCCCACGATCCTGGTCCCAGCCTCTCAGAGCAGCAGCAATCTCTGAACTCCACGTAGTTCCCTGGAGTCCCATCAGAGCGAGGCAAGGCTTGTAGGGAACAGTAATGTAAGTCAATGCCAGGTATTTCTTCACTGCAAGGTTATTTTGTCCAACCTGACTGTTCCTGCTGAGGGCAATGGCGTTTCCTCTCTTTTCCCCCCTTGGAGAGTGTTTCAGAGTGTAATAGGTGCTATTCTGAGTGTATTTTCTGTAGATACCACTCAGGTTTCTCCCAGACATCCCACATGATAATCAGTTAATATCCTTCTTTAGAGTAATTTCATTCTCCTGTTTTCCACCTTTGCTGCTTATCTGAGCTGAGCTTTGTAGCTGAGCCCTATTGAACTCCACACACTCTTTTTTCCAGTCTGTAGAAAGCTGGATTAGCTTTTCAGTAGCCTGGGTCATCTTGGGAGAAAAAAGGTATGTTAGAGGGCAACCAATTTATTTGCTTAATATTCTGAGAGCAGCAGCCTTTTGGTTCCCCAGTTGCATGTGCCTGTGTATAATAACTCTTCTGGGAAGCAGGGGTGGATAGATCAGGAAGTATCTTTAAAACAAGCATGCACTCTATGTGGTGGATAGAGTCATTTGATTTGCTGTATGTACAGACTGCAACAGAGTGCACAGAAAATTGCTCTTGCAGATCAAGAGGTCTGAGTTGTTTGGCAGCAAGTGCTGCGGAGGGCAGAAAGTTGCCCTGCTCCCAGTGCTGCAGGTGGGAGGAAGCCTTCAAGGACGTTGCATCTCAATATTCAGCTGGTATCATATTGGCATCAACGTTTGCTGCGCAGTTTGGTATCACATCTAAGTCTCTTGAGACTCAGGTTGGGACCTGGACACCTGGAGCATTCTTCATCTTCAGCTAACAGGCAGAATTTGGTCTTTCCCTATGATTGGCATGACAGCATGTGATCCACAGTGTTCTGCAGACACCTTTTCCTGAAAAGCCAGTAGAGGCTTGTTTTTAGCCCAGCAGTTGCCACTGTCTGTAAAGTATACTACAAGTTCTTTAGCTTAATACCCAAAAGGATGTAGCCACACACCCCTTCAGTGGCACTAATAACATGATGTAAAATGAAATTAATCCATCTGCTAAACCTCAACATGTCATTAGATAATTGTCAGCAACATACAATCTCCTCCAAGGAAGATCTTATTCTATTAAAGAGAAATTGGCCTACACTTAGCTGCAAGAATGACAATGTACTCTTTATATGAGATTGCAAGTCTTGGAGTTAAAGCATGCGGTGATTTCTGATAAGCAGCTTTTTGGCTCGAAAACTCCAATGTTTATTTTTAAATAATATGATTATAATTATTTTCAATAATGATTATTTTGCAAACTTGCATCTGGCTTTTAGATGCTGTTTAGTCTTGCACTGTTAAGAGTCCTTTAGAGTTCAGGCCTTTCTACTCAGCACAGCTATCAGAGCTCATGGACTAACCACAGGGATGAGTGTCTGGGCTAAGTCTGCAATACCCCTAACAAGAGTTAATTTGCAGATCTCACCGGGTCTGAGTAAAGGCAACCATACCATACTCTCAGGGCATGTGAATCCAGAGGTTGCAGTGGGTTGGTAGGAAGGGCAGCATTGCCTAATGGATGAACATGGTCCTGGAGCAATCCCCTGTCTTGCTTGGAGATGTTGGAAAGATCCTCTTAGGCTTACTTTCCCCGTTTTTGGCAATGAGGATCATTTTACTGTCCCTCTCTCCCAAGCACCCCAACAGCCATCAGTTGGTGAGATCAAGTGCATGATATCAAGTTTACTGTATTTATTGGTGTACCCAACTGTACTCCTGGCAGCCAGTACTATCCTGTACTATTTGCCATGTGGGTCAACTTCAGCTCAGTTGCATTAAGAACCTTTAAATGAAATAAGCAGTCATTTTCCCTTTTTACCAGACTCTGTAGTGTTGTCATGTGAGACCCAGTAGAGGACTGAAGCTTTTCACATCCCTCTTCCAGCCCTGACCTGCCTCATTGAATTCTGTTTGTGTCCTTTGTGCTTTCATGCTTCAGGAACCAGCTCTAGAACCTTGTATTGCAGTGCCTGGGGTTTGGGATGTAAAAGGCACAAGAGACATTTTTGGAGTTATCACACAAGATGTTGCTACCAAACTGAGGATTTGATCCCACCTGATTTGGTTTCTGCTCTGGTGCAATCAATGTAAGCTTGTTTCATGTAGATAGCTGATGTTAAACAGCACTTTTCCCAGTGCTGTTGAGGGTGAGCCAGTTCTGCCACCAGCAAAAGCTCCTTTTCATGCATCACACTGAGACTTGACACAGGACCTTCACGGTCTGTCTTCTCCTTGGATGACAAGGCTTACCAACCTCAGCTGACCATCTGAAAGGCAGCTGAAATCTCACCCTCTCCTACTTCCCTGCAAAGCACAGATCAATTGGCCAGGTGTGATATGTTTTGGTTGAGCTGCTTTTTCCTAAAGTATCAGCATGAAGCCCTGCCAGAGGTGTGATGTCTGGCTGGAGGGACTCTTGGTCCACCCTGGCTCCCAGCATCTCCAGCCCCTCTGCCAGCAAAGTTCCCAGCGATTGCAGTGAATGGACCAGTGGCTGCTCTTTGCATGAAGAGCCACTAGGAAATCATCTCTATTTCGACTAGGACTGACAGGAGGGAAGGGGCTCCCAGATTTTCAGTTCACCTGAGTATTATGGAAGCAGGTGGCTGAGTACAGGAGAGAGAGTCAAATTGGTGCTGTCACTTAGGGCAAAGCTCTGTGTGAGTGCAACCACGTTACAGGACACCAGACAGACTGCATGACATGGGGCTAGCAGGAAAATGTGTGCTGAGTGAACGGCACAAGGAACCAGGCTTTATGAGCTAAGCTGCACACCAAGGTATTTGTTTAATATATGTGTGGCCAGCTGTTCATGCTTGGGAAGGCAGGGAGCGAGAAATTCCCCTTGCACGTGCAGCAGGAGGAGATGAGGTCTGCAAAGCCCTTGAATTAGTGTGAGAGTTTATGAATCCTTCTCCAGAGACTCAGGAGAGCTGATTTAAATAGTGGGTTTTTTTTTAAAAATGAAAGTTTTAAGTGTGGGGACCCCCGCTCTGTCCCAGCCCATGGGGTCTGGCCAGCTAGGGGAGCAATGCACGGACATCAACAGCAGCTGAATCTCTCTCTTGAAGGATGGGATGGGATGTTGCTTTTTCCTTTATTCTGGCTGGCAGGGGTGATTCCTCTGGGATTCCTACAGCTCTCGTCCTGCTGGGAACATGGCAATGCCCCTTCAAGTTGGGGCTGGTTTTACAGACAGAAAGCAGGTGGACTTGGAGGACATCGTTAGGAGGACTCACAGTTTAATGGATTCTGCCAAGCGATGGTAAAAGGAACAGAGTGAGAGCTGCAGTGCAAATCTCTCAAGCTGTGTCTCAGTTTCCCTATGCTGCATTTGGCAGTGGTGCTGCCTGCAATTCATGGAGGGGCTTGATCCGCTCATGATTCTGCTTCACTTTAGGAGCGTTTGAGCTGAGCAATACAGGGTATTGATTTGTGGTCTCTGCAGACAGCATAAGCAGAGCCTTTACTTTGAAATTGTAGCTCACAGGCAGCCAGAGCCCTCCAGTCATGGAGAGGAGCTCTGCCTGAGCTTACCTTTCCATGCCTGCAATGTGTGTCTCTCTTCCCATGGCTGCCATGCGCCCAGCATCTTGGTGCAACCTTGCAAGGGTTTTCGGGATGCCAAGGCTGAGGTCAGCTCTGATTGTGTGGAAGGGATGGTTGGGAAGGGAGACATTATGAGTGGGAGGTTCCTGGAGAATGGCTGTACTCATCCCATCATCCCTGCCCAGCTTGTAGCGCTTTCCATTTGGCTTCCACAAAACACCTATGGAAACCCACCAAACCACTGCAAACCTCTTGAAATCTCTGGGCCGTGTGACTCTGTTCCTGCAAAGCTTGGTGTCCATGACAAATGTGTTGCCAAGCATTAACCTTGCACTTATAGCTCGGCCCCGATAGGAAGCTTCCCCTGCTCTCCTCCTGAAAAGGGGGTCCCCTATGGCTGTCTGAAATGTCACCTAGAGCATGTGGTGTGGGACTGGGGGTGCAGGCAGGGTGGGCAGAGGAGGAAGCATGTCCTTTTCTCTTCAAGGCAGGCAGAACAGGAGCGCCAAATTGATTTGCGAAGGTCGCAGCGCGGCGGATCAGGCTCCTGCAGGCTTTCTGCCTGCCCCAGCGGGCCGTGCACTGCAGCTAATCCCTTTCTGCGGCACCACTCACCTCTCTGCTCTCCTCCTCCCCTCTGCCTTTCTGTCCAGTCACTGATTTTCCCCTCCTCCTCTCCTTTCCCCTCTGCAAATTTCACATCTTCTTTTAAGTTTGCCTGGTAATTTCTTCCACAATGGCAAATCTGTCCTGTAATTCTCCAGATTTGCAGGTGACCTGTGCTGGGGGGGATGAATCCTGCTCGGCCGCTTGTATTATACAACTGTGCATTGCACAAACGATGATCAGCAACCAACAGCTTCCAGATGGCAGCATGGATGGGGATAGACACCCCTTTGCCAGTCCCTGCAGTGTGCTAATGAGCACCGCGATGCTGTGAACTTTTTGGAGGAGGGGGCTTTATATTCATATACCGGGACGTCCGCAAATCACACAAAAAATGAGGCTTGAAGGGTCTCTGTTGGACCTCCAGTTCCAATCCCACAGAGTTTCTGATCTGAAAGAAGGTTTTTTTTCAGTGTAAGGAAAGCAACAACAGCCAACAGAAAGAAGCATCACACTTTCTCCTCCTCTTCTCCAAATAAAAGCATCATCTAAGGAGAGGGAGACACAAGTCCGCTATACGTTTGCTGGGTTTCCAACAGGACGTAGATGCCGGAGCAGAGAGTGGCCACTCTGAAGCATTTTCAGAACCTGCTTTTAGCCTTGGGCACATGCTGGCACCTTGTTTTCAAGCAGATCCATAACTTTCCAGTAGATTCTTTTTTGAAACAAAGCAACATGTTTCCATGTCAAAACTTTCTTATTGATTTTGATGCAGGGCTTTTGTGCTAAAGAAGAGAAAGGTAGCAACTGCTATGTTTTCAGTCAAGATCATGTAGTTTGACTTTCTAAATGGATTTTTGCCTTGCAAGGAGTGTTTTTTCTGCCGTGCTCATTTAAAAGAAAATCAAAGCAAAGCCCCCCTGCTGACACTAAACAAGCCTCCCAGTCTCACTTGCAGGAAATGTCTAAACGTGACATTTTATCCAGTTGATTAAACACAAGGAGAAGCCCAAATTTATGGGATTTGCTGTGAATCAGAATGCGGCGTCCCTCATAACTTTGATTTCCAACTGCAGAGCGCAGCAGCTCGGGGTTTCAGACCTAAACTTTCCTGCGACTCAGGTAGGAGCTGGGATTTCAGATTGGGTCCGTCCTTGATAGGGGAATTCTGAGTTCTCAGGCAGCAGCAAATCCAGTCCTGCTGGAGCCAGTTTGCCTTGAAACTTCAACCCTAGTCAGCAATATTTATTCTCTCGGATTTTCCAGCCTTTCTGCTCCTTTTAGGCTGCAAAAAAACTTAGAGGCCAGGCTTGAAGGCATACTGCGGGGAAGGATGTAGGTGTCTAAATCTGCTAATACATGAATGTGTGTTTTGGTGTCTGATCCAAAACCTCTCCTTGTGTTGGTAGAAGTCTTCCCATCGCCTTCAGTGGGTTTCTGCTCATGCATCTCATCAGGACTTTGCTAATTACTCTCCATTATTAACTGCTTGGTAACATTGCTGTATGTCGTTAAATGTGTGTATTTGTTAGTCCAATGATGCAGACAACTGGTGTGTCCTCCTGCCCTCCATGTTTCTCGCTGGCCCTGCTCTCCCAGGCAAAGCACAGGCAATAAAGGGACATGGCAATCTGCTTAATGGAAGCGGCACCGCTGGCCCCAGACCCTCTGGTCACCTCTGCAATTAAAATGTAATGAAGGCCAGTCCTGGCTGGGCAGAAGGTCAGGGCAGGTGCAGCAGTCGGAGTCATTTCAGGCCGGTGTTAAGTGCACTGACCTCCAAATTTGATGTTGCTGATGGTTTGCCGAGGTCTCCCACCCACACTGATGGCTGGATAGATGTCCTGGCCACCAGCCTGGCTCAGCTTTCCAGGCTACATCAGGGACAGAAAGTCCACCAGGCGCAAGCTCTGGCCCATGGCTGCCCCCACAGTTTATTTCCCAGCTCCCAGCTGATGAGCAGACATGGTTTGGGGTTGCTTGGCTGGAGTTCATCTACAGTCAGCAGTTTAGATGCAGCTCCTGTGCTGGTAGGAGTGCAGATATGAACTAGCATAGGGGCTAGGCAATAAACTCCGATCTGATTTATTTGCTTATCTACAGATGTAGCCACCCAGTCCTTGTGAAAACAGTGGCAGAAGGGTCTAGACCTGCCCTTCTCCCTGCCAGCAACTGCTTTTCAAAAAACTGCTGGGATCAGATGTAAAAAACACAGGGTTTGGCCATTCTTGTGCAGTTTTTTCACCATCTAGATGTCCCTCTCGTTAGTGTATGAAGTGTCCTCTCCCTACATCGTTGTCTGAGACTTAACTCAGACTTGGCCAGAGGTCTGTTGTATGAACATTTAAAATAAAGCTTGCTCTACTGAGCCTCTCATTTAAGCATCTATAATTATTTCAAAGAGCAATTTCAAAGAAACCTCAGAAGCCTTATGAAGCCTGGGAGGTCACTGAATTATCCAGGAAATAGTAGGTGTTTTCTATGGAAAATTTTGTCCTTTTATCCAAAGACTTAAGATGATTTGGGGGTTTGTTTTTTTTTTTTTTGTTTGCTTGTTTTACTGTCAGAAATCAGATATATGGGGGAAATTGGGCTTTTTGCAAATGGTTAATTCAAAACCCCTGTTCCCCATCCTAATAATGCTTGATGGGAAATTTTCAATTAGCCCTGATCATTATCAACATTTTGCAAATTAGGGAAACTCAGGCACAGAAGTGTAATCATTTGTTTATGGGCATTCTGCATGTCAGAAAGCAGATTATGGCTGTCCCATAGGCAATTCCTGATGGGCCTGGCCAGTTGCACTGGGGCCTCTGGGTTTGCTGGAGCTACTGAGCTCCATGCAGACTTATTCTGAATGTGAAGAGGCTGTTTGTTCAAGACAAGTTTTAATTTTTTTTTTTCCTCCAGGTCTGCCTGCTCTGGTCTCAAATCCAGGCAAGGTGGGAAGTGTAGGGTGTTTGGCTTCAGCTTCCCAATCAGACCTTCCTGCTATGGTCTAGGACCTGAATATAGTTTGGTCTCCTAAATTAGGCTTTGAAATTGGAAGAAAATGTATAGTTAGCCCTGCCAGCTCACTCGGTCAGACTGGGCACAGCAGATCTCTGGCCGCGTTGCTGTGTGCAGTCCTCTCTCGTTTGAGTGGCACTGGTTTTTTTAGCCACATCCTCACAGCTGACAAACCTGCCTTATGTCCCCAAATCTCTCTCTCTTGCAGTTGATGCACTTCCATCCATAAAGCTGTGTTTTGCTTTGAGTTTTGGGATTGGAAGGCATCACCCTTATTGCTGCTAATATGTTTTTGCAGGTGTGTGAGTGGAAGGGGATGTTGCCATTCCTCTGGATAGAACGGTTCTTCCTTGGGGCCTCAAGGCTTCCCCCTCTCCCTTTTTTGGGGGATCCCTTTGCCACAGGTACCTCTCTTGGCCCTGCAGTCCTGTAGTTTGGCTGATAAAGAAGACATCCTGGCACCGTTTCCTTGCATTTCTGTTGTTGTACCAGCTGTTGTGTGTGATGCAATGATGGGACTCATCCCATTTACACATCCACAACCAGCAGCTGATGCTGGTAAATTCTCCTGCACATTTCTGTTTGCTTCACATCATTGATATGTAAAAATAAGTGCTGATTACTTTGCATGTGCTGGTCACTGTGGATCTCCAAGTTTGCTGGGGGGAACTCCCTCCAGCCAAAGATTTAAGCCCTTCATTCTGTCAGACCGTCTCTCATTTATCCATCTCACCATTGCTTCCTTGCCCACTGCTTTCCTGACCATTTGCAGCACAATGTCTAAGCCAGTGACTGTTTCCAAAGCAGAGGAAAAAAACCCAAACCCTGTATCTCCTTCATGGCTCATGCAGAGCTTTGGAGCAGCTTTGACTTAAACCATAACATTTGGCAGGTGATCAGTCCATAAAATATCCTAATCACTGATAAGAGTTTTAAATTAAACATGTAGTGAGATCTTTTTTTCCTCCATATTTTTTTTTTTTTTTTTTTAGTGCATCAGGTGGGAAAGGAAAAATAAAGTACAAACAACTGGGTTGCAGTTACAGAGCTGGATACAGCATTGTTTAGTGCCTGCTCATGCTTTATTAATTGTGATAGCACTGCTACCCCTTATAGGTGTCGAGCTGGCTCCGAGTCCCTGGGGAACCTCATCTGTTTGTGTTTGCAAGGAAAGACATGGCAGGGTTGTTTGGACAGATCCTGAGATGCACTAATTAGAAGTTAAAGATCCACTTCCCGGCACGAGACGAGAATGCATTAGAGTGGGGAGCACTTTCTAATGCTTTGACTTTTTAAAAGCACACGCCGCATTAAAGCCCATGGTGTTTCTTTGATCCATGCCACCAAAATAATTCCAGGGACAAACACAAATGAGGGATAATAACTAATTTAACTGGAATTATTGGAGAGCAACACTGCAGAAGATTAGGATTTCCAGAGCAGACTGTAATTGCTGGGAGATTGGGGTCTGATGCCTGTTTATCTATTCTATTCATCTCTCCCTGCATCTGTCCTTCTACTCGATCAGCTGCCCATTAGCCATCATTTAGCTACTGTTCCTGTCTTTTCTGCCTTCAGTGTCTCACCCTTTCTATCTGCTTGTTAGCTAGAACAGATGTAAGAAAATTGTATTCTGCACAGAAGGTAAATGTCAGCTCTAATGGGCCAGATTTTGATTTTGTATGTTCTGGTGTAACTTTGCAGAAGTAAGAGAAACTCTTCTGGGTTTAGAGTAGCACCGTGGCAGCAAAATTGGGCCCTCACCACTGATACAGTGTTCACTACCTGTTTAAACCTTCTCTACAGTCCATTGGTAGATGAGTGAGATCCCAGGGCTAGGTTTTAAGACATCAGGATCATGGTTGGGATGGTGTCCATTTCTGGGGAAGCACCTTCACTCCTCTAGCTGTTTCTTTCCTTTTTTTCCAGCCTCTTCTTGCGAGCCTGATCTGATGTTCAAGTGCCCTTTGCAGGGGAGTGCCAAGGGATTAAGAGCCAGGGCAGGTCTAGGTTGCACATTGTGCAATTGCTGTCAATGTCCATTTTCAATCTGATGACCCATCCATCAATCATCCACCAAGCTGCTGTGTGCCTCTTTCTATTACTACATCTCCGGATGATCTCCCGTCCCTCTACCTGATATCTGCCTGCTCTTCTCATCTACCCTTGACTGTTCATTTAGACTCCATTTACCTATTCACTGTTGATTTTACATATTAAAATCTCTGCCCATCTTTGCTTAGCTAATGGGGCTATTCATTGGATCTCATTTTGTAATAGGACATTAATTAGACTTTTATAATAGGATCCCTTTGGAATCGCACGTTGCATCCACAAGAGGCCTTAATACTTACACTTTATTCCTGTGGAAACCAAAGGAATTAGACATGTTTTCACTCCAGTCTTGAAGACTGACCATCAGGCTCACAAAACACAAGGTACACCTAATGAGTGGGGCAGTGTATCTTCCTATCTGTCATAAAAACAACTCCCTCAAGTTAATCTAAGGGGAACATACATACTATACAGGAGGAATAATGAAATGAAATTAAGGAGATATATTGATGTGTCTGTGTAAACAGAAGAAAACATGGGCCCCAGGGACCTCTGGGAATCTTGCGCTTGAGTATTCTTTAAGCTTCCATGGATTTTTGTCTGCGTGTTGAAAGTATTGTTAACCCCTGAGGAAATTTAGTGCCCAGGATCAATGAACATAACACACAGATGCCTAATAATAGAAAATGGGATTGACGTGTTGCTCTGGTAAAATCACTCCAGCAGTTAATTCTGCTGCCACAACAAGCACGTCGATAAGGTTCCCTGCTGATTCATGGAAGGATTTGGGGATACAGCATGGCATCTGGGAAGACAGAAGAATTGGGTTTGCTTCAGCTGTGCAGTCCTGAGAGTGTTGGAAAAAGGTGGAAATTTAACTCCAGTAAGGAGTATGTGTTCTTCAGAATAGGTTTGAGCACTGAATCAGGGACAGCACATGGCAGCGCATCTCACTTCCAAACAGCTGCGAGATATTCCCCAAAGGCTCCACAGCCCCAACCTCTTGTCTCCCTCTCAGCTATTCCTGGCTGCTTTGGGGCATGTTGGTGGACTTTCTGATCACTTCTAGGTTGGAAGACAGAAAGTTTTCACTGGATTTCAGTTCCCTCTGGATCTGACCTTGCAACTGATTTTGGAGTATGAGCAAAGCAATCCAGGATTTCTTGTTTTTCAGGAATGATAGGCTCTGAGAAGCAATAAAAGGTGTTTTTCTTTGCCTGGCCCTTGTATGGTGGCACTGAGACCATGTATGAAAGGAAGAGAGATTAATTTTGTAGGAGGCAGCATTTGAGAGTCTCTCTGTTCTGCAGTAAAACATCCCAAATGATGGGACCTTTGGAAGGTGAGCTGGTGCCATTTCCAATCTCAGCAGATCATGACCATCTCATTCCTGCTTAGAGCTGATCAAGCTGCCTATGGGTTTCTTTTCAGGTGATGAAGTATTTCATACAGGTACATGCTACAGCACTGCAGATCTCCCCTGCTCCTCTGCCAGGCCCCAGCTGGTCAGTCTGAGCTGGGATTTGCCTCCTGGATGTGTCCAGCACACTGAGTTGTGAAGCAGGAGAGAGAGCAGGATTGCACTGGGCTTGCATAGCCCAACTTTGGGTCTTATGCTCAAGGGTTCCTTCTTCTCCATGCCACATGAGCAGGCAATGGGGTTGGGATTGTGTTTGGAGAGAAAACATTTGACAATCTTAACTTAAAGATGTTGGTCCTGTTTATCTTTCTGACTGCTCCATCAGTGACCTGTCCTTCCAGTTGCCTTGACTGAGCTCCATCCAGTTGGGCAGCATCATGTCTGATGATACTGTGGGATCTGGTGCAGGCAATCCCGTTGCCCACATGCTTGAGTAAAGTGATGTTGTTACCTCCCTGATGTTCACTGGGAAGTTTCTCTGAATGCCGAATGCTTGCAATGATTTCACGTGCTCTGGATTTTGCTGTGCATTCACTCGCAGAGAAAAGCTGACCCAATTCGGATCCACAGCAGGAAGCCTTACCTTTAACTTTGAGTAACCAACCCATGCAGGAGCCTCAGGGTTGGTAACTCAAAGCCAGAGGAGGGAGAACTGCTGGAGATTTCCAGGTGCTGCTCCTCTGACCAGGGAGATTTTGAGCTGCTACATTTCATAGAATCATAGAATGGTTTGGGTTGGAAGGGCCCTTTAGAGGTCATCTAATCCAACCCCCCTGCAATGAGCAGGGACATCTTCAACCAGATCAGGTTGCGCAAAGCCCTGTCCAACCTGACCCTGAATGTTTTCGGGATGGGGCACCTACCACCTCTCTGGGCAACCTGTTCCAGTGTTTCACCACCCTCATTGTAAAAACTTTGTTCCTTATATCTAGGTTTCTGAACTCTTCGGTGTTTGTTCAGTGGTTGTCCTTGTTTTGAAGTTGATCCTCTTTTTTCTTCCTTAAGCTTTGAGCTCATCAAGGCAGTCAGCTGTTAGTTGCTAGGTTGCAGCAAGCCCATCGTATGGGCACACGACGTGCTGATGGAGCTGGGCTGCATCTGAGAAATTTGGATCTACATCCAAATTTCAGATGCTCACAGATTTCAGGGCAGTCTGGGTCTGACTTTTCAGTTCTTCCCCTTCATGGGAGGTGAATCTCTAATCTCCTCTCTTCCTCAGCCCTTTCCAGACACGGGGATTTTGGGGTTGTGGATCAGACCCATCTCTGTGTCGCTAAATAACAATAAGGGGATTATCCTACTTGGGGGGGTGGGGAGTGGAGGGAGGAGTGGGCTCTGCAGGAGACTCTCTGGGACCCATATGTTGGGTAGATGGTTAATTTTTGCAGTTGGGCAAAGACCAGCAATCTGCCTTGTGCTGAGGCCGCTATGATGCCGTCTCGCTGGGTGCGCCAGATCCCGCCCTGCCCTCAGTTTATTAAGGATCAGGAAGGAAATTGCTGATGGTGCCTACTGCACTGAGGAGGGGGGAGAGATGGGGGGTGTCTGTGCAAGTCTATTACATCTGGGCTTCTTTCCAGCATGAATAAAAATGTTCTGTATGTCCGGAGTTATCAACATATTCTTTTTTATTCCTGTCAATTAATCTAATCTGAATGAGACGCTGCTGTTCTCAGAATAATAGCCTTGAATGTAAGGTCTTATTTCTCATCTGCTTTGTGGACTAGACTCTGATGTTGTTGGCCTGAGAATCGCACTGTTGATTTACTCTGAGCTGAATCAAGCCCTCTTTGACCAAAGCACTGACAGCCTTGGTGAAGTAGCTCACTTGTGAGAGCAGGCAGTGTGGTTCGGGACTAGGAGAGAGCCTCATAGCCCCGTCCTGGTTCAGAGGCCGGCTCTCCTGCCTGTGCCCCTGCCTCTAACCCCATCCTGGCTCTTGGCACCTCTCACCCTTCTCCCTGTACTGTTTATTTTTCCTTCCCGCAGATGAAAGGCAGAGAAGCAAACAGCACGAACACTATATTGTTCATGGCTTATTGAACAATTAGTTTCAGCTCAGGGTCTAATCTTCCGGCATTTCTTTTCTTTCCTTTGTATGCCATGCGTGTCTTGGAAACTTGTTGGCTGCAGAACTTGTGTGGCACTGATGGACGGCTCTGGACTTGGCTCAGAGGGATGCTGTGCCCAGAGAAAAGAGGGTGTGAACTGCTCTGGCTGCTCAGAAGAAGAGGATAATTGGGGACTCTAAACAAAACTAAAGAAAAAAGGCTACAAAAAACCATTGCACGGTAATGCCTCCTGCTCAGGGTTGGATAGGCCCTTCTGGCATTCCTCTTCCCAAGGTCTCTCCATCAGCTGGCTGTGGTTTTACACCTTTTAAACCCTTTTCAAGGCTCTCTATGGTTCCTTCAGCTGGTGTGCTGCGTTGGGAGCACAGGCAATCCACTGGTGTGTGGCTCCTTGTAAAGGTGGAAGGGTGCAGGGAGCCCGGCGGGCACCAGGACCCGTCTTTGTAGAGCAGGACAGTGCCAGCGCTCCCCTCCTGGCACCAGTGCAGGGCTGCACATGCTCTTTGCTGTCTCCCGAATGAGGTTTGCTGCTGCGTGCCGCGACCTGGCATGTGCATGTCAGGCAAGGGAAGCAGTTGCATGTCATCTCTGCACCATGTCCCAGCACCATTGCAGGGTTTGGGGCTGGCGGAGGTACTGGCTTTGCATGGGGTGATCCACAACTGTGAACCCTTGCTCACAGGGGCAGGAGAGCAGAGAAGCTTGCTCATTTGGTCTCTGCTTCTGTCTGACTCCAACCTGCCACGTTTCCCATCCCCAGGGCTTGTGACCCTGATGTTTGGGATTTTTCCAAGGGTTGTAGTAATTCTTGGCCTCTCCCTGTGCAGGTTTGCATATGGATATATCAGACCTTCTCACAGCCATTCATCCAGAGGTTTCACACCCCTGTACATTCACAACACAACATTTTGCATGTATTTTTTCTCCCACATTTGGGCTCCTCCTGCCCTCCCTACTTGAGTTCAGCTATCTTGATACTGTTCACTACTCCATACGGAGGGTTCAGTTCACGTGACCGCCCCATTAGCTGCTCTAACTAAAGCCTCAGGCAAATAGTCATTGAGGATTTATTTTTATTAAAAAAAAAAAAAAGTCGGATTAAGTATTCTGATGAACAAGAATAACATTAGCAGCTGTGCCTGCTCAGCCGACATGATCCCATCCCTCATATCATAAGCTGATTGCCTGTATGGGTCAGTAAGTTGTCGCAGCAGCCCCTCTCTGATAACGCTGTGCACATTGTTTTCATAGCACTGTTAGTTCATGAGGTGTCTGGGGAGGGCTGCCATACGTGGAGAGGCTTCACGGGTGCAGAAATCCCTTCTTCAGATACCTTTTGAGTGTCAAGTTGAAGACACCTTAGGGCTGCGATTGCAAGAGACTGCCTTGCAAAGGTTCCATGTGTGGCCCTTTTCTTGCAGCACAGAAGCACCCCCAGCCCTTGAAATCCCTGGACGGGTGATGGAGAGACTGGGGAACCTCAGCTCAGCCTTCACTGAGTGGAAAGAGTTGACCTGGGGTTTTGCGCTTGTTGAATGCGAAGCTCTCACCGGGGTGAGAGCTGGGCTGCACCCTCTGATGGCTGAAAGGGAGGCACAGGGAGGGGGTGGAGAGGAATGGGAGAAATCAAAGCTGCTGTCACACACTGGGGAGCAGGGGACAGGCGATGATCTGCCACCACCTGACACGAAGCCAAGCAGTTTACTTGGGTCACTCTCGTTGCAAGGTGCTCAGTTATTACCTGAAGTGGTGCCAGCCTCGGAAGCAAATCCCTTCTCCTGCCTCCAAAGCACCCAGAATTAGGGCCGCTCCTTGCACGGGTTTCTTTCCCCTGGTGAGCAGTCCCTGGGCCCACGCTCTCCCTGCCGGCTGGCAGCCGGCGTTTGTGTTCTAACGTTCATATTAATGATATCAACAGTCACCTTAAATCCCGCTAATGCTAAACCCTGAGCTGGCATCAGGCTGGTGACTAGCTTCTGCTTCACAGGGGCTTGCCAAAAGCTGTGGGATGCCCTTTGAAGATGGGGAAGCAAGTGCCATAAAATTATGCAGCCCTATTAGTGGTATTATTATTTGTTCTCCACAAAGATCTGAGACTCTTCTTCACCCGCCCACCCCCCGCAACTTGATAACGGTGACAGCTTTCATGAACCCACAATCAGAGGCACCATTCAGCGGACCCAAGCAGGTGAGCATCCCAGGGGATGCATCCTTGTCCCCTTCTAAAATGCATCTCTCCAGGAGGGCGATGTGTGCATCAGAAGCCGCTGTGCCAAGTAGCTCTACTGCCAAGAGATAAATCACAGTGTGGGCATGCAGGCTGGCAGAGAGGAGCATCCCGCTGGGATGCCAGCCCTTGGGAGCTGGTCGCTAGAGACAGAGGAGAAAGCCCAGTTTTCCAGGCCAACTGGAAAGCAGTCCGTACCCTGCAGGTCCTGCCCTGAAGTGTGGGAAGGTGGATGAGGCCTTGCTGGCTTGCTGTGGTCCTTCACTCTCTTATTTCTGTTATTTAAGGACTGGGTTTGCTGGGGAGGACACTTACCTGCTGGAAGCCACGGAGCCCGGTGCGGTGCAGCAGGAGCGCTGCTGAGCTGCACTTTCTTGCAAGGGGCTGGTGAAACTTCTCTGTTCTCTGTCCAAAAGACAGATCCCACATCAGCATCCATAGCTGCTGGCTGAGAATCTGGGGTTTTTTTTGGCTTCTGGAGGATTTTGTTAGTAATATTTTACAGTGTATAAAAACATTACTGTGACTTCTGTCCATCTGTCTGTCTGGGCCTTCCTTTGCAGCTTACCCCCAGGATACGTTGCATTATTTTAGGACTTCTGTTTCAGTGCTGTAGACTAGAGAAATTATATTTTTTCCCTCTGAAATCTCCTAACCATTTCTAGTGGACGCAGGATTTTCAGCTGCTTTGCCTTCACAAGGACACCGTCACAGGGATGAAGAGTGTATGTGTCTTCAGATGGTGATGGATGCAGTAGAAATTGCTGTGTGAAGGTGTTGCTCCCCCTGTTCTGCAGGGAGAATCCCTTTTCTTCTGAATGGAGAGGAGCAGCTGCTCTGTCCCAACAAAGCAGCACTTCTCTGGTGCTTCAGGGAGTTGTTCTTCCACAAACATCTCTTGGTCCTCTTGGTCACTTGCGAACAGGGCCCATGTAAGCATCGTAATCTGTGAGCCTAGAGTTGACTAGAATTTAACAGGCAAACAGAGTAAAGAGAGGCTCTACCAGCCTGGGGCAAGTATCCCATATCCAACATGGTCAGTAGGAGATGCTTACGGGAATGGGATAAGAGCAGAGAGTGGATCTGGTGCCTAGACCCTCAGCTTCCATCAAGAAGAAAATGAGGAATTCATGCAAGGAGTTGTGTTGGGACTGTCAGGTTGAATTGCTGTGGATGGTCTCCCACCCATGAATGAATTTGACCCCTTTCTGAATCCCTCCCGTTCTGTGCCCTCTGCACCCAAGCTGCACCAGGGCAATACCTGTGCCATATGCTAGTGCAGGAGAAAATTGGAAGGAAAAAAACGGGCAGAAAAAGGAGCAAAAGTCCCGCTTCTGACATGGGAGATTAAATAATTAGCAAATGTGGCAGGAAAGACGATGAAAAACAAGTGCAGTGATTCATGTTTTATGTCTCCTACTGTACAGAACACTTTAAAGTGTCAGACAGCACGACAGTCACTCTTTAAAGCCAATTAAAGTTTTATAATAAATAGAAGCTTTTTTTTTTTTAATCTCTCTCTCCATGTGGTGGTGATGTAGTTCTCTGTAGAGAGCCTGGCGATGCATTTGCTAGAAATCCACAAACAAATGGGTACAGAGGCCCGCTTTTCAAAAGCCTCTTTTATGCCAATTATTTACCTTCCTTAAATTCAGCTCCGGTGGGGAAAGTAGCTGTAATAATATCGTATTTTTTCATTGTGTTTTTCATTCAAGGAGATTACAGCCAATAACCTGGAGATGGTAGGAAGAGGTGCTCTCTTTTAATGGTTGGGCAGGGTGATTCAGGAGCTCGGAGATCGGCAGAGCAATACGTGAGCTGGGAGCAGATTTTGGGACCCCCATTGCCAGGGAATTCATTTGGAAAACGCAGGTTGCTCTAAGCTCTGCAGGTGAAGGTGGGCTTGGAGGTTGGATGGGGGTCCAATTAAGTGAAGCAGCATCGTTTTGGGGGCCAGGAGAGCACATGCTGCAGGATGCAAGAGAGAATGAGCTGGAATCTATTTTCTTTGTGCACCATCTCTGGGGGGAGAGTGAAGTTTATTGACCTCTTGGACTGGCAATACTGGAAGAAGCGGTAAATTAGGAGCGGCTATGGTGGAGGCTGTGCTGAGGGGGCAATGGGGACTATGCTTATTGTAGCCCTTTTTCCTTCACCTCTAAGTTTCCCCATAGGTAGCGCAGGCATGAGAAATGGAGCTGCTTACACAGGACTCATTTTACCAAACTCCTCTTTGGCTGCTTCACAGCTCGTTGCTGTTTTGTCTTTGTATTATAGTGGTTCTTGACAAAGAAAAGGGATTTCCCACTGCTCTAGACCCTGGGCTAAGATCAGGTTCACAGCTCTGAATAAAGAGATCTTGCTTTCCCCAAGCCCAGGGAAGAAGCCATGGATGTGGCTGCTCTTTCAGCCACCATGGCCTCTTCATCCTCCTCTTTTTCCATTTACTCTCCCATCAACGGTGCTCATATTTATGCATCTTTATCTCACACATGCAAAAATACACCTCCAACCAATTGAAATTTTAATCCAATTAACATTAAAAGAAAATGAAAGGACACTGAAATTGGAGGTCCCCCTTGCCGTAGCCAGCAAGTCCCCCTTGGCTGAAATATCTCTGTGAACCTTGTCAGACTGTAGCCCATGATTCCCTGTGCGGCATCGCTTTTATGTTTTGGAGTGGGCACCTCAGATGCAGAAAAACAGCTTCTTTGTCAGATATCTCCTCGGCTTTATTTGAGAGGGCGATAAAATTATTCCACAGCCTTCCTGCCAGAGGGGAGTTGGAGGAGCAGTGTTCCTGCTATTAGGCAAAGATCCTTTTAATTGGATGGGGTGAATATTCACTCTTTAATAGCAACGGGGCTCTAATCCTTCCTTATGTGGCTGCAGTCCCCTCCCGAATGGTTTTTAATGACCCGTTGTCTAGATCATTAATATCACAAGTGCTGACACTGGTAGGAAGTACAACAATCAAAGGGAGACCCTGAGAGGTCCGGGAGCAACAACAGTTTCCGTCTCCCCTTTGTTGTGGAAAATGCGGGCACGGGTGCCCTGCAAAACCAAATCCGCAGCAAGGTTTTGGCCTCCTGCGGTGGGCGAGGGGAGGGTTAACTCTGGCAAATTGCAGAAGCTCAATTAGTTCAATTAGGAGCTTGAAAACTAAAGCAGCTCTTCCTGAACGCCAGCCTAGGACCGTAGGCTCTGCCTGCAGGCTCAGAAGCACTCCCACACTGCTCTGTTCCCTGGGGCTTGCAGCTTTTGAGGGCAGCCTACCTTAAAGCGGGAAGGACAGATTCCCACCGTCTTTACTCCATGATGGGCTGGAGGCACTCTGTAGAAATCCATGACATTACTCCAGTGTATTGTTGGAGGAAGAATCGGGTCCAGAGAGTCCCAACTGGGAGAGATTTCATAAATGGATCAGAAGGAAAATGGTAAAACCCATTTTTTTCTTATTTTTATAGCATTCTTTTCAGTGCCTTCCCAATAGTGCATGAGCAATAAGCACCACTCACATCCATCCATCCATCCATCCATCCCCAGCTGTAATTTTTTTGCTGTGTGACAACACCTGCCTTTTGATAATCTCAAAAGGAGATGGGGTATTAACATAACAAAACTGCGGCTGTCTGGAGAGTACCATCTTGCTGGCATGTCACAGAACGTGCACATTGAGTACTACTAAGTTCCCATTGCTCTAAAACAACGCTATGTATTAAGACCTAATGAATTACTACATGACAAATTAACCGGCTGTTGCAAGGAGCCAGTGTTGACAATGCCTTCTCTCCCTCCTCCTGTAGCGTATTGCATTTTGCAGCTTTTAGCCTCATACTGTAGATCTTAGGAAATGCTTTGAGGTGACCATGTGTCGTGGGGCATGTAGTAGATGCTCTGCAGACCCCCTGCATTAAAGGTGTCTGTGGTGACAGGGAGCTGGGTGTGACTAACATGATCTTTTCTGAGGTTTTTAGGATTAAAATGAGAAATTTTGGGGGGGGTGGAGGGGGGGCTGTCCCTGGCTGAGTCTATACCTACAGCATCTCTGTGCTACCATGCTCTGATTTTCTGTGTGGTCCAAGCAGCATGAACAACTACAGAAAAAACTGACCCCAACCTCCCGGCCACTTGTTCTCACATCATTGCAACCCCCTTGTGCTGCTTGTTCAGCCAGGTCACCGACGTCTGTGAAAAAAAATGCAGCGACTGAAATAATACACGTATTTTTCACTAATTCAGTTTCCAGCTGGATTAAGTTTGCTGCATGGCACCGTGGGCACAGATTTGTGCTGACACAAGGGAAAGGTGGCAGGGGGACGGGGGGGGAACAAGCAAGGCTGGGAAAGGGCACCGGGGAGGGCTCTGGTCTCTCATACATTGCTACACCCAGGAGTGAAAAGCTGCTTTCCCTGCAACGGGGTAACAGCCCAGCAGTGCTCCGGGCAGCTGTGGATGGGAAGAAGAAGTGACTCATCTCTCTGGGTTACATTAGATGAGTGAAAAGTGTTTGCCTAAGTTAGAATTTAATGAGAAAATAGGGGTTAATAACCTCCAAGTCCTGGCTATTCTGGGAATATTAGCTTCAATTTTTCCATCCCTTCCCACCTAATTTATACCAAGGTGGGTACTGCTCACCAAGGTGCCCCAGCTGCAATCTCTCCCTGATGCAGCACAGGATTGGGCTCAGAGCTGTCATCTTCTTCCAGTGAGATACAGGATGCCGCTCTGGGGAAAAAATATGTTTCCTCCCAAGCTTTCTTTTTCTTTCTAAGCTTCCCGCCACCAAATGATTAACTTCCAAGTCCCCTTGCACTGCAGACAGTGTTTGTGCAGCTTTTATTACCTGAGCTGCTCTGGGAGAGGAAGTTCTGTACCATTGGTGAACCACATGTCTCTCCAGAACATCTCAAGTGGCTGCCTGTCTCTCTTTTTGTGCTCATCCAGTCTGCCTCCTCGAGCTGCTGCAGGAAGAGAGGCAGACTCCTCTTGCAAACCACAGAAAGAGGCCTTTCCCTCCCACCCCTATCAGTCCTTTTCAGATTCACACGGCTGGCACCACTGTGGTGCACGTTGACGCAACCCCTTTTGTTGGCCCGGCGTCCCGCACTGCTGGATTAGATGCCATCTGGAGGCAGTCTGCCTCAGCCTGACAACATGATGGATGGTGTCATAGGTGATGTGACGTTGACACCTGCTTATCTTTCTATGCCTGGTTGCCCCAACCTCGACACATTCATTAGATCGGCATCTGTTTGCAATAGCTTCTCGGCATCTGCTCTTGGTTACCATGGCATGCACTGAGGTGTGTAGACTGGCAGGGGTGGAGGAGCTGGGCTGTTAGAGGAGTTATGGGGTCTAAGCATGCTGCTGGATTGATTTATAATTACACCAGTCTCCTCCCACAGGCCCTCTAGCCTTGAAGGAGCTACTCATATTAATGCATTCATTTTCCTGGAAGGTGTGAACCTCCAGGCTGGAGTTTTCTTTGCCTTTGTAAAATCAGGGACACTTCAAGGTGGAATATGGTCCAGATAGCGGGTCCATGACACTGCCCAGGGATAGCTCAGTGCTCAGGCGTGTCTTCTTTCTAAGCTGCAGAAAACAGGCTATGCTGGATGGGTTATCATCTATTTTCAGGCTGCGTTTGTCCTTGCACACATTGTGTGAACATCATATTCTTGAAAACAAATACATGGGAATTCACACATACCTTATTGTGGAGCCCAGAATATCACACGGGATCTTCTCTGTGTGTAGCTCAATGGGCTGTTGAGCTGCAGCCTCTACCTACCCACTCTTTCCCAGGGCAGAAATATGTTAAGACATCTGCATATAACTTTCATATCCAGGGAGCACACGAAGGTGTGTTCTTTGCTATGTAGAGCTGGAGGCAGTCCTGCATTTATCTGTGGCTCCTGGATTCTGGCAGGCCTCTGCACCATGAAAGGCTTCGACTGTCTCTACTTTGCAGATGCCATACACTAACTGTCTGCAAGCACAGACTTCCCATCAAAGGCTGTTGTATGGCCAAGAAACCCAGATGTCCGCAGCGTATGCACATGGTGGCTGCCCGTGACAGCCACAGGGCATCAGATCTGTGTGTGTGCACAGGTTGCATGCATAACTCATAGCCGCACTATCCTAAGGGGTGACCTAGATCAGTCTAGAAAACGTGTATGCATTTTGGGGTCAAAACGGGAATCTAGAAGTCCCACTGGCTTGATAGATATGTTAATGCTGGCATGAGAGTTGGAAATCCTAAGAAATGCCACTATGGCTTGCTATAATGTCACAGCCCTTTTTGACCCTTGCCATCCAGAAGAGCCCCTGCCTGTGTAGCTGTGGCCTAAACACTCCCTCTCCTCCCAGCCCCCAGGCATGCAATGGAGAACACACGCAAGTCCATAAACTCACCAGCACGGTCTGTCTGGAACCCTGCTCCCCCAGCCACGAGCGGTGGGGTCTCCTTGGCAAAGGTGTCTCTCGCAAATGGTGCCTCTCTGGCAATAAGATGAAAGAAGAGAATGGGCCATGCCCTCTAAGAGCCTCTAGCAGAAAATCTGATCTTTGGGAGTAGTTATTGTAACTTTTTACAATACGTCAAGACTAATAAAAGACCCAACCACATGAAAAGGAACAGCTTTATAGGCCAGCAGAGACTATTTCTTGACTTATTTGCTTGATCTCCTGCAAGCCAGCCTCTCTTTTCTGCCTTTGATGGCACTTTAATACTCTCACCTTTTTTGCCAGGCCATGTTTAATCATAACCCATCAGTGACAGCATTTGAAAAGCTTGTCCTCAGTCCGTGATTCAGTGCTGAGCGTGGCAGCAATTTTCAAATGTGCTGGATGAAAGGGGTTCTGGGTGGTACCTGCTGGGCAAGGGTTAAATTGTGCTGATGGGAGGGTGTTAACAGGCCATCAAGAGCATGTCCTGTATCAGGAGCTGAGCACCTGGCCTGAAATATCTCCTTTGAGATACCGGTGCTTATGCTGTATAGATGAGACTGATGAAGCCCTGAGCACTGGCCCTAATAATTACTACAAACTAAACCCAACTTCCCAATCTTGATGCACTAGCTTTCCCCCCCTCAATGTATATGCTTTCTCCCAGCTCCCCCTGTTTAATCCACTTGATTATTTTTTTCTTGTCCTTCCCTCCCCTATATACTGTGTCCCATTTTCCCCATCCCCACCATCCTTCCCCTTTCCTTCCCTTTGCACTTGGACCCTGTAACATGTGGCCATCCCTTCTCTGACGTTCATCTCTCTTTGTCTTCTTCATTCATTCTTGTCTGTTCTATGATTCTTCCCTCCCTCCCATATCCTTCCCCCAATCTGTTCAGGGCTCTGTTCTTGTTGCAGACACTATCTCAGCTCTGGAACAGCACATGACACTCCTGGCAGTCATTTTGAGCTTGGCTGCTGTCCCCAAGTTGTCTAAGGCTCTTCTGAGAATGATGAGAAGCTGCTGTGTGCCTTCAAAGTCACAGCTAATTGCATTAGCTCCAGATCACGTAACTCCCGTAGATGACAGCTGCCAAATTTAGGAGCACTAGTGAGGTCTTATAGAAGATGATGGGGATGGTGTGCTGGATTCAGCATAAAGGAAATCCTGGGTGCTGTCAAAGGCATTGGTGGTTGGTTCTATTTTTTCAAGATGGTTATTCCCTCTTATTCTGTCTCTGGGGGGGGCTGTCTGTATTATCAGCCGATACTTGAGCCCAGCATTGCCCACCTTCCCCATTGAAAATGCAGGGTATGTAGGAGTATCAGTCTAAACAAAGTTTTCCAAAGCAGTGCACACTTAATACTTTTACATGGACCCAAGCTTGGTCTCTCCTGTAGATGGATGGAGCATGTCCCTCCACATGGTCTCAGCGTGCCACAGTGCAGGTGGCTCACGATGACTCCTAGAAGGGCTTCTTGGTGGCTGTCACAAGGGGTTGTAGAGTTCCTGGTGTCTCTGTGCGTAAATACAGTGCCCTTGAGCTAAAAACACCAGGGCAGTGCGACAGCATGCGAGCTACATAGTTTGCATTGCTTAATGCCATTCTCAAACCTGCTTCACCTCACAGTGCAGATGTATCTCATTGTTTCTGTTGTTCTTCTCCCTGTTTTTCTAGTGGTCTTTGAAAACAAATTGCAGTTTCCAAACTATGTCAAAACCCAAAACACTTGCATCGGAGGCAGCCTGGTGTTAAATACTGACTCTGAGAGCTTGCTTCGCTCACCTCTGTCACAGTGCTTTTATATTCCTGAATTTGCAGAACTTAGGGGAAACAGGGTGAAATTCATCCACCTCCACTAAAACCTTGAGGTATTTTGGACTAATACCATTTCCCTCTCTCTCCCTGTGTCCTTGGCACCGAAGCCATACCTGAGAGCTTTTTTTTCTGTAGTCAGTCTCACAAAATCAGCTGCTGTGTTTTCCTCCGCTGATGGAGGATATTAATAATGTCTGAACCTGAGAACATAGTGTTCTCTGGGGAGGTCACACAGTAAGGTTCACGTAAGGTGGTATCCTTTTTATTCAAGATCATTGATGATTCTTCTGTCTGGAGCATTCCTCTAACATGAGAGCAAAACAAGTATCCACAATGCAACAGGAGATCTAAACTCAGTTCATGCAGTGCTGAAATAAAGTCTATGATCACCCAGTCCCTGTAGCTAAAGGGCAAAAATGTCACAGTTGGAGTGATCAGGAATAAGGCAGAATTTTATCTCATAAGATCTCATACAGCTCTGTTTCACTTTATCTCCATACCAGATACGAATTCACACCCAAGTATTTCAAAATCCTGTGGTTTAATTTGGGCACAGAAGAGACATGAATATTAAGAGGCAAGAATTAAATATAGCTCTTGGCCATCTGATTGCATGGCTTCTATTCTTCCCTAGACTCATATTGCTCCCTTTGGAGGAGCCCAGAAGAGATCTCATAGCTCGTTTAGCTCTGGCCCCATGGGAGGACCCAGGCGATCTAGGAAGTCTAGTCCACTTCCAGATCACCTGAGATAGCCAGGTCCTGCAAAGCAGCATGATTGGTGTGAATGTGTGTGACGGAATGTGTTGCTGAGGAGTTTACACCTCATTTCTCTTTGCCCTGTTTAGAGACTATCACAAAAGATTTTTTTTCTGTAGGACGCAGCAATCCTACAGAGGATTTTTTTCAGATACCACAGTTCATGTTCATTTTTACCACAAGACTGGCCTCTGAAAGGTCTGTTAATCTGGTCAGACAGAGAAATTATAAGATGGGGACCATGCATTCAGTCAAAAGAACTTGGAGTTCATTAATTATTGCTGTGTGTATAGCAGTTGCATCTGCTGGATGGTTGCATCTGCAACCCAGGGAGATTATGGTTGAGATATTCGAAGCCACCTAACAGATTGAAGAGAAACAGAAAAAAACCCCAAGCAAACCCCTCCTGCTAGTTTGAAGGAAAATTATTTTAAATCCCCTAATCGGCTCTGAGATGCACCCCTAAGCAACATGTTCAAGGTCATGTGAGGAGCCTGTCACAAGGCAGGGGGTGCTAATCTAGATCTGTGAGGCCCCAACAACACAGCATCCTCTATTCACCTGGCTTAGGGAACAGGTAATCCCTCTGAGCGGTTCTCTCCCCAGCTGGGGAGGGACCATAGCCACCCTCCTTCTAGCAGTCTGCAGGGCCACCACCACCGTGGAAATCATCATCCACTTGTGGTCCAGCTGAGAACCAAAAAAATTTGCTTAGCTCTCCACGTAGAAGGTAGGAAGAAAGGCAACGACTGCCCTGTCTGGACAGAACTCCAATGAACAGTTCATTGCTGTGAATACCTCTATCATGCCTCCCACGCTTTCCAGCCAGACGGCTCAAGTCCGTGTTAATCTCCCGTCCATGCATAAGCCTTTCCAAATCCCTCGGTTCACAGTCCCCGGGTGGTGAGCGATCACCCTTGTTAGAGAAGGAAGAACCGAGGTGCAGATCTCGCAGGGCGCAGATGAAAACTCTTGATGGTATTTCCCTGGTTTTGCCGCTGAGAAACCACATGTAGAGCTCTCTGACTAATAATCGTAGGCACAGTTGCTACTGCAAGGTATAAGTTACCAATTTTGTTTATGCAGAGAGGACCAGGGATATAAATAGCCCAGTGGATACAGTTGTGGAAACCAAGCTCTGGCTATGGACTGTGTTTACATTCAGGGCAGGGGACGGGGATGCTTGGAGGGAGGCATTTCGAAGGTGACTCCCAGTTCTCCTGATGACTAATAACTGCAGACTGATACAGCAGATTCTTTCCAGCATGAAGCAGACTGAGGGATGTCAGCGATGCTCGGAGATGATGTGAGGGCATTTCATGCCAAGGGGTTTTCAATCAGTGCCTACTGTACTGTCACATGGAGACAGAGCTGTTTAGCATCTATATCAGGTGCTGGGAGGTGAAGCTTGTGCACTAGATGCTGCCATGGTCTCTTGGTATGTGGGGAAGGTCAGTTAGTGTAGCTTATACTGCATTAATTCTCTGGAGACATCAGGGACTCTGTTTACTGTATCCCTTTTTCTCAAGGGTGCTCATGAATGTTTGAAAAGTGCCATGAGATCCTTTTGTATGGACCGAATCCTCTCAAGCTGGCTCTGCCAGATGAACTGTAAACAGGGAGAACAGAAAATTTAGTTTACAAGGGAGAGATTTGAACACAGCTTTAGGGAGGGGAGCTATGTTGTAGGTTTGAGCTGCAATGGGCAAATCTCAGAGGGTTCATTAAGTGTTCAAGACTTAGCTCTTCTCTGGCGACACACAAACCTTTGGGATATTTGCTGGTGAACTGAATGTACCCAGTTTGCCTCTGAGATTTTTGGGTCCCCCACTGAGCCAGATTTCACATCTGAAAAGTCTTTCTCATGCGCTCAGATGTCTCAACTTCTGGCTGAGATGGAGCTGTGAAGAAACTGTGAAAGGAAAAGCAAGATAATGGATCAGTTTAGAAACAGTCTCGCAAAGCAGAGGCAGTGTTGTGGGGAGGGAAAGCTCAGTTTGCTTTTCAGGTCAGCTCTGATTTTATTTGTCATCGTCTGGGCTTGGGCAGCCTCTGTAAAGACACCACTGTCTTAGCCTGGATGTGACTTGTTGATGTCTTGTGTCTTCCAGTGCCATCTGGACCACGCTTAGCTGAATACCTCCAGGGGTTTGCAGCAAGCTAGAGATTGTTTGGGCAAAGCTTCAGGAAAATCACATCTTGGTCTTTGACGAGCTGTGCTCAGAAAGGAAATCCCACAGCTTGCCAAACCCTGATACCTTTTGAGAGTGCTGCAGTCATGTCATGTGGACAAGCTGGCAGAGCTGACTAGTATGCCTTGAATCTGCCCAGCCAACCTCGCTGGGTATGTGGAGCATCTTACATTGACAGAGGAGGAGGGACATTTAAAAAGGGATAGACCAAACAAATCTGAATGCTGCTGAGTGGGAGGTATGAAGCCTGGACCAGGAATGGGTCAGGATTATATGTCTCCTATTGTGAGATGAACTCCAGTTTAGACTTGCATGAACTTTGGAGAAGTGATAAGCAAAATGTAGAGCCTTGCCTAAGCTCCAAGCCTGCCCTTTCTGTCTGTAGAAGCTGCATCCAGGCTGGAGCAGATCTAATATTTATCTGACAGCCCTGAAGTCTAGGGTTGACTCGATCGTTAAATTAAGACTATACCTAAAGAGGTAATATATAGATCCAGGTTTATGCTTCCCATGTCTAATTCCTTAGTGTAGGAAAGACCCAAGCTTTGGAGAGACAACATAGTCTGAATCCTGAATTTCACCATCCACCCTCTGTCCTTTTTTTGAGTCTTTGCTTCTTTTTCAATCTGGGATCCCTCCCCTCCTGCTTCATTGCAGACAGAGGCACAGAGATTTCCTGGGCACAGTGGCTGTTTCACAGTAAAAAAAAAAAAAAAATCTCTCTCACTTCACTGCTATTGCAGAACTGAAGCTCAGGAGAGCCTGGGTTAGACTGGGCTCACATCTGAAATAGGAGCCAGGCTGGAGGGAATACCATCCTTTTCTTGGACCCACATGCTTCTGTGCTGGCCTGGACCTGACTCTTCTCTCCCTCCTGGTCTTTTGCTAATTGCCCTTTTCTCTCTTACTATGAGAGATTTAAGGACAAATCTTTAACATGCAGCATCACTGGCTGTTGGCTTCCTTACAGTCTGGGAAGGTGGTTAGAACAGTGAATCTTCCTTAATTTCTCATGTGCATCCCTCGCACAGACTGGCCATCTATTCCTGCAGGACCTGCCATGTCTGCAGTCCTGTCTTTGGCTTGCAGTCAGGATTGGCTGTTGTCCAAAGACTCACACCAGGTCCAGCATCACTGGGACAAACTGCCAGAAACAATCCTCAGATCTCTCTGGTCTTAAGTTAATTCAGTGCTCTCAATGGATTAATTTCAGGGCTAAAGACAGATACGGAGAGCTGTAATTACCTCTCTCCCACATGTATCTGTTCCCTGAGCCTGCACATGATTTTTGCATTGCAGAAAGTTTCTCAGTGGCTAAACTCCTGCTGTGCTGCCTAATGAATTAAAATTTTTAAAAAATAGCAAAAAAAAAAAAAAAAAAAGAAGAAAAGAAACAAAGGAAAAAAGAAGAAAAGGAGAAAAGCAAAAAGAAAAAAGCAAAAAGAAAAAAAAGAAAAAACAGAAAGAAAGGTTCAGTGTATCACTGTACACAGGCAAGAAGTGAATCAAAAAGGGGACACAACCCACACCTAGACAGTTAGCTCCAGCTGGAAATCGCACCATAAAACCCCCTTCCAGTTTGCTTATTTGTTTGCCTGGGCCCTCTGTAACAAGCGGTTAATCTGGAATATCCAGACATAATCTGGGTGCCCCAGCATGAGGCTTGAAGCATGGAGAGAAACTCAAGGAGACTTAATGGTATGAAGAGCTCCCGGGGAGGAGGGGCCAAGGAGACTGCCAGCTCAGCTGCTTCACCTTCAGCTTGCCCTCTGGGAAAACACCCTGCATTGCTTTGCTGAATGCCCCGGGGTCTGAATTCCTCGGGTTGGGTTGGGTTGGGTACCAACCTCCCTGCTCCTTGCAGAATTGCGGCACATCCCCTGGTGCGCGGCCAGGTGGCCCCACCGACCTGACCCCAGAGCTCTTGGAGGGCGAGGTGCTGTTGCAAGGGACTCTCCTTCCAGGCACACATGCAGGCGGCTGTTTTTAGAAGCAAGCCGATGATGTGCTAATTAGAAACAGGGCAGGAGCCATCCGGGTTGGTTTCAAGTGTCGCTCCTTTCATCAGGACTGGGGTGGTAAGGGAGCTCCCTGGCTGGGGAACAGAGCGTCTCCCTTTGTTGGGAGGAACAAAAGCAGACAGAGCTGGGAAAAGAGCACTGGGTCTGGAGGCAAATAAAGGCCACATCAGTTTTATCAACTCTGTGGGAGGAGGAGGAGAAAGCTGCAGTTAAGACTTTGGGGCTGGTGGTGTAACCCCGTGGGTAGTCAGAGTGCCAGGCTGCACCATTGGACTTGATCCTTTACATCAGGGCAGGAAAACTGCTGCCCTGGGACCAGAGAGCTGGATGATTTCATTTCATAGCACATGGTTTAGTGGTGGGCTTGGTAGTGTTAGGCTAATAGCTAGACTCGATGATCTGAAAGGTCTTTTCCAACCTAAATGTTTCTGTGATTCTATTCTATGATTCTGTGATTCATAGGACCCAGCACTGCTCACATCAGTATCACGTCATCCACCATTAGTGGATGGTGCTGGGGTGTACGTGAATGTGAGGTTTGCCAAAGCTGTATTCCATCCTCAGGAGGGGAAAGGCTTCCTGTGTCTGTTTTACATCTCAGTTTTGGCTGTTGAGTTTGACTCTGGCCTCCTGAATTGCTGATGCTACCCAAAGGCAAGCATAGAATAAGTCAGGGGAGGGAAGGGGAGGAAAGACTTACCCTAAATTTTAAGCCTGGGTCCGGTTAGTGGCTCCAGACTCACCTCTACTTTTCTTTATGTGCTCCATGGATAAACTGCAAGTTTTCTTTCGAACACGTTATCCTGGTGCCTCCCGTAAGAACTAAATCGTATCATGTAGGAACAGCCCATCTGGGGAATCCCTGCGTATCACAAAAGGGGGAGAAAAGGTTTACTTCAATTCCTGCAATTTTCAGTTGGCTGTCAGTGCAGGGAAGCGAAGAACACTTCAGTGGGCTTTTTCTGCAGCCCTTTGAAGTCAGTGGGAAACTCCTGATACTTTGGGAGGCTCCAGGCAATATGCAGAGTAATTTTCTTGCAGCAACATTGGGTGAGTTTTATTTCGATCCTGGAAAGCATCCCCTCCTCCTGCGAAGGCCAGCATCCACCTACCGCTCCCTCCTTCTCCCGCGGTGCCTTTCGCTCTCTCTTTCATATTGGCCATGTGAGTCCTATTAAAGTCTCAAATTTCCCCCAATAGTACCTGCAGGGGGCTTTCCAAACACACAATTTTAAGCCTTGTTGTTGATAAGAAATTTGTTGGCAGACCCCACAGAGTAAAACGGTGAGAAAGAAATTCAGCCCTTACACACAAGTCTTCTCGGTGAAAGGTTCGGCACCTGGATGAGGAGAGGATGGTGGTTCCCACGGGCAGATCTGGCAAGAAGGGAAGAGGAACAGAAAGTCACCAGGGATTAAACAGGGTTGTGCCCCTTCATAGTGCAAAATCACGCAGAGGCCCTTGATTTATCATGTGCCTGATTAAAAAGGCAATTACATTTCCATGATGGACTCAGGTAGATGAATGTTGAGGGGGTAGAGCCACTTCCCCTTTGCAGCCCAGACCCTCCCGCCGGTACCTTTCAAAAGCCCTCAGTTCACTTTGCCCTGAACCATGGAGTGGCACAAAATCCATCTGGCCCCCTTCAGACGGGTCACTTGCTCCATCCCCGTCCTCTCCCCAGTGAGCTGTACAAACCCTTTTGCCTCCTTGCTTTAAACAAGTCCCTGTGGCTGTTTGGGGTAATTACATTTCTCTCACTCTGGCAGCTGGGAGGTTTCTTGATGGAGAGGATAATAAGTATGTCTGCACTTTCAAAAAAAAAAAAACCAAACCACCACAAAACCAACCCAACCAAAACTGAAAACACCCAAAGGAGATAAAAAAGAAATCTGCATTGGAGAAAAGTGAACTAAAGTTTCCCATGCAGAGCAGCAAGCAGCTCTGCAGCTTTCTCTCTGCCAGTGTAATCAGAAAAGCATTTATTTTTTTGTAAGAGAGTGCATATCAGCACTTAAAAAAGGAAAATAAATTATGAGGAGTGGAGCTGGAGGCAGGAATCATCTTCTAGCAAAGGGGAATGAAGCCTGCAGCTCCATTTAGTTAATGTGTTTTCACGAAGCGGGTGTGCTTCAGCGTTTTATATGAGCTCCTAAGCTGGCTGACACTTTGCAGGGAGTTGCTAGAGGTGGTACCACAGACAGTAAGTCACTTGGAGAGCAGGTGTTATTTCTAAAACAAAGATTATGGTTTATGGTGTTGCAATTACAGAGTTCTTTCCAGCAATGTTATTACTACTGCTGTTGGCTTCTGCATTCAGGCAATGTTTGGGTTTCATTTCGAAGGAGAAATTGATGATGCAGTTATTATCCCTTTGATGAAATCCTACTCTTGTATAAAGGATGCATAAAGTTCTGTTCCTTGAATATATCTGGTGATCAAACAACAGGAGTAAACTTGTTTGTGGTTCCTTTTTCTAGTTAGCACTTTGCCTAAAAACTTTCCCTCCACCCTTCCAGCTGTCTGTGGGGACCCCAGCCTGATTTCTTGATGTTTGTCTCTGGTGCTTCATCAAATCCCCAGCATCTGAATCCATGTGCCTTGCAATAAGGCTCCTATTCCTGACTGGCTCTGCACATGGACTTAGTTTTGGGCATTGCCTTCTACTGCTTCTTCTCTTTTCCTCCCCTGCCTGGGTACTGAGCAAAGAGCAGTGCTCAGACTTGCCAAATTTAATGAGGTTTCACTCAAGCCTCAGTGCATTATTATTTATAGAGGCTTCCAGGAGGCAAACTCATAACTGATGTTCACCACAGCAGATGTTCTTTAGAGAGGGTCATTGTATGCAGAGAGCATCTAAAATATCTGTTACTTTGAGGGAGATTTTAGGGCAGATGATGTTTCTTATGGACCCAATCCCGCTGTATCCTCTTTTGTCAGAGTAGCTTCATGCCTGCCGGTCAGCTTGCAGTCTGGGGAGGGGAGGAAAACGCAGTCACATTTTGGTGTTTCCAAACTGCAGCCATTTGGAGAAAACAGAACTGATTCTTAGTGATTCAGAGTTTTTAGCCCACATTTGTGCAATTGCATCCCACTGGGGTTTCAAAATGCATGGCCCAGGGGGATGGGAGTGGAAGGACAGGAGAGGTAGGTGATAGCCCTGGCACTGCTGCTTGCTGAGAGCTTTGAGAAAAGAGCATTTAGTTGGGTCCCCGTCTAGCTTGCTTGAAAAATCAAGTTACTAGAACTGGAGCTTAAAGTGTGCTGTAAATACTTAGGGAAGGACTGCTCTCGCCTGGCTGTGCCAGCACTGTAGGAGCTCTGTTGCCAGCAGTCAAGTCCCCACAGCTTCCAGGAGTTTTGCCAGCTGTAGTCTGCTCTTGCTTAATAGAGACCTGAAGGTGCCTGAGAAATCATAAGCAAAGCCTGGTTCCTAATGGTTGATCATATTAGAAACACAGTTCCAGTTCAGCGGCACCAAACCCTTTACGACTGATAAAGGAGCTTCCTGATGCATTCGACTGGAAAAGTAGAAACCAGATTGAAATAAAGATGCTACCTGCCTCTGCCAGGCTTGGTGAGTTGGTTCACTGCATTATGCACAGGGGCACACAGCCTATCTGGAATGCATCTGGCCTCTGCTGCTGTTGTTACTTCATCGGAGCATGTCTGGCCAGAGATTAAATAGCTGGATACTGGGCTAATGCATTATGCTGGCTTCTACTCCTATAGCTGCTGATCTGTTTCTGAGTCTTAAGCAGGTCAAAAGGAAAGAAAAGTTAATTTTTTTGTGTATGTTCTTAACCCAAAGTTAAGAAGTTTGGCCACACCATATAACCAGCCTGACTACTTGATTTGACCTCAGTGGAATCAAGTGTGCGAGAGAAAGCTGAGACCGTCCATGTATGTGAATACACAAGCAGAGTCTGGGTCCTTCCTCGAGGTTTTGATAAGAGCCAGTCAAGCATTATCTGTCCAAAATGGCTTCGTTCATTATTATTATTGTTTTTAGCACAAAGCCAGCTTTTTTACTGAATGGTTTTTATTTTCAAAAGAATGTGGACTATGCAGAGGTTTCTGGTATTTCTATCAAAAGTAAAAAAGAAAGGAAGAAAAAAAGGAGGAGAAGAATACTGAAAAAGAAAAGATACCAGCTAATAATGATGATTGCTGTGGTTTGGTTGTGTGTCCTCCTTTCCTCCAGGAACAACAACCCCCAATAAGCTCTTTCTGCATTTGCCAGAGAATGACGTGATGCAGTATTTCCTACCACTCGCTGTGATGTTATCACGAGGGACAGTGTTCATCTGAAGACCTTAGGCTGCACAGGGGCATGGCAACTCAGAATGTCTAAAACTGCATCTTTAAATGTTTTAAGAACATGCCTGGGTAACAGAGAAACTTTTTGTTTGGGGGATTTCTCTGGACATTCGCCTCCCTACCATGTCCCTAGCATCTTTCAGCTTGCCCTAGCTGAAATCTGTTCTTGCTGTGTGTTTTTCAGCAAATCCTTTTGCCTCCCTCTGCTTTCTGTAACCCCCTTGTAAAAATTGCAATGACCTGGGAGAGGTCCCATGAAGCCTAGATTGTCTCTAAAAGCCTTGAGATGTCTCCATAGACTGCAGTCAGCCCACACCTTTCCAGTCCATGGAGAGGAATGGGAATTTCTGAACAGCAATAAATCTCATCCCAGTGTTGGCATCTAAGAGCTCAGGTGGATGGTGCCCAGAAATTGCCCATTTCTCTGTTGCCTGTTGAGGGAGCTGAGTGACCGGCTCAGATGAAGAAATGCACAGTGGAGTCTGAGTTTAGTGTTGCTAGACATAGCTAAGAGGTTTGATGGGGTCACTGAGGGCTTTTGGACCAGCATACCTACTTTAACACCCACTTGCTCTTAGGCAAACCACCAGCAAGAACTGAGAACAAACAAGCCTTACACTTTCCTGCTGGTGACCCAAGGCCAAGGGACCGTTTCCATTGTCTCACCTGGAAGCTCCACTTCCATTTCTGTTTCTGGCTCCATGGTCTCAAGCTGACCTGCTGTCCTAAATTTCAGAGCCCCTGAGACATGCAGAGGTTTTGAACATAGAAACAAGGCAGACCCTGACATTGTCAAGGCTTTAGTGCTGGGTTGAGATTTTTTTCTCTGATTGCCTGCGGTCTGCATTCAGCCCTTCTGCCAGCCTAAAAAGACTTATATCCTCCATGCCCCGGTGACCTGGCCTCAGCACCTTTGCTGCAAAAAGCATCCCAAGTATTGATCGGGAACATGATGAGGACACTTTCCTGCCTGTCTGTTCGTGCGCACGACACGTACATGCACACACATTGACATGCAAGATTTCCATTTCTGGTCTTAACCTAGGCATTTACAATTCCTCTCGCGCTCCTTGTGCTTTCTTCTTAAAGAAGGCAAATAAAAGTGTGAATAATCAATTTCCTAACTGGAATTAAAAACGGCTCCAGTTAAAATAAGGGAAAGCGTGAACCAGCATGTAAAGTAGGATAGAGAGGCTATCTGAGCTCCGATTAGTATCCTGCTCATGTAGGAGAACAATTAACGTGTGCATGAGAACGATTAAGCAGAAGGTAAATTACATGAAATGCACCCATTCAACAAAGCAGGCTGCCTCATGGACAGGGCTGGTGTGATAGTTTTTATGGCTCAGTTGAAACAGGATAACGACTGCCAGAAAGAATGTGGTTTCTCAGTTTGCTCAGAGCTACGGGCCAAAATAGGTGATAAAGATCCAGTCTCATCCTGGGCTTTTATCAGAGGTGGAGCTGTTCAGTCTGAATAAAGGAAGAATTGGGAATGGGTTTAGTGAGCTCTTTAAAGGGAGGCTGTAAGTCCTTTTGCTTCACATGAGCTCATGTGGAGCATGAGGTAGCTGCTAGACCAGGAGCTGGGAATGGGGTTTTGTGGCTTGCGTGACTTAACTGATGGATTCCTTTCCTGGGTAGAGCAATGAGGATAATGGCTCCTTTTCAGCTTGGGATGCTCTTTGAAATATTCCTGTAAAAACTACTAGACAAATGGGAAACATTATGGCAGCTGTGGCCAACCAGCTTGCCTTGGGAACCTGAGGGATGCAGGAGGCTGGGTGTCCCCAAATCCTGTGCACAGCTGCTGCTGCGGTGGGGAGCAAGCCCTGGGCTGGTAACACAGGTCATGAGAGCTGTGGGCTGCAAAGTGGCCGATTTGAGGAAGGATAAGTCCAACGGTAAAAGAGAAAACAGTGCAACAGGAGGTGTTTGGCTGCTTCTCAATGTGGAAGATTTCCAAGATCTCTCTAGTGAGAGTAGGTAATGGATTTTGAAGGTGATCTCAAATATAAGAATGACTCTGCTCATTAAAGTCTCCATAGCCAGTATAGAAAATCACAGCAGACGCCTTCCAGGAGTTTTGACAACAGATATCAACCATCAACAAGGATAAAATAAGGACAAGTCAAAGGCTAGTATTGATTGTAGGAGCCTTCAAATTAAATCCTTGTTGGCCCACTCAGCATGTGGAGCTCAGGCCAGTTTCAGAATGCACGTTCTTTGTGACTGTAAGGCTCAGTGACATATATCCATTTAAAAAAAAAAGAAGAAAAAAAGAAAAAAATAGATTGACTCTTGCTGTAATCAATAAACAGAGAATGGGCAATAGAAACAAAGGGGTAATAGGAGAAGTGTATGTGTAGGGGGAGCCACTCCACTGATACTTGTCATGAAAGAGGGTTATAAACGAAGAATAAAGAGATCGGGTTTAGTAAAGAAATATTAGGAAGCAATAATAAGCAAGAGCCTAATTCTTAAGTGTAAAAGTTCTCCTAATGACGGCTTTATGTGCAGTAAAAATATTATCTCAGTGCTGTCAGATAGTTTTAAGGTAAAGACCCACTTTGGTATGATTTAAAGAAAAGGCATGATTTTATAAAGTCTCTCAAGTCTTCCCCACCCTTTTTTTTTTTTCTTATTTGGAATTAAAACGTTCCTCTGCAGGTCTGGGAAACTCTCACAGTAGTACAGCTCAGATCTACCAGAATAAGACCCTGCAACTAGCTGAAATCAGCCAGCCTTGTCTTACTGTCCCTGCAGAACAAAGTGCAGAAAGTAACTCTATTCCAGCACTGCAGATAGGGTAAATTCAGATGCAAAACTTGCAATTTCACAGCCTGATTGTTTGGAACTTTCTTGTCATTTATGGCTCATTAGAGTGTGATTCAGAGAGTGCCTTGTCCAGGTGATGTCTTCATCCACAGGTTTAACATGAGCTGTGTGTTCCTAGTCTCTGGAAGTGAAATGTACCCTTTTATTCTTCCCAGGAATTGGTATATCTCCTTTTCTTTGCTGCATTTGAGGTCTGTATTCAGACTTTGCTCATATTCTGTTGTGGGGGGTTGCTATATGATTGGTCTCACATGGAAGGCTTTTATAATAATTTTATATGGGGTCAAATGGCAATGAGGAAGGCTGTGGGCCATCAAACTCACAGGCCTTATGTAGTGACCTCTGTAATAAAACTCTACCATTTCCCTTCCGAGAATCCCAGGGGAAGAGGAGGAAGAAATGAAGAAAGAAAAAAACCCAGAAACCAGAAAGACCTCTTTCAAAATTCATGAAAGAGGAAAGTGAGGTTTTGTTGACATTCATGTTTGATGAAGAGCAAGCATGCAGGCAGGACGAGTTACTCCGTAAGCAAACACTGCTCTAGGCTGTATTCCACTCTTCCTGCTCAAATCAAGTGATATAATTAGCTCCTGGAAGCTTCAAAGTGTGGGGTGCAACAGCAGGGGTATGAGATGTGAGATTCCTATTTACCAGATGGGCAGCATTAGGCTTTGGGGAGAAATCTTAGATGGCAGTGGAACAATAGTGTCTTGGGGTAGCACTTTGCTTTGTGGGTGGGAGAGGAGGGGGGTAATGTAAGGTCTGCACGACCTGCTGCAGAATCAGACAGCGGAAAGGAGTTGATTTCATCCCTTGCTGTTCCTGTATGAAGAATGAAAGGGCAGGGGATGTTAAGTAGAGTCCATTGAATTAGATTAAGGGAGATTAGCTCTTACGCTGTTGCTAGACTGGGAGATCAGTTGACCAGTTTTAGTGATTTTCCCTCTTGGGGTTCAGCATTATCTGAGATTGATCGAAACCCTTAGAGCATTGTATCTGGAAGGCAACTGCCTCCCAGGCCTCAGATCTAACCAATGCAATTCTGAGTCTTGATGAGTTGCATCTTGCTCAACGCCCCTTTGGTTACAAAGCTTGTGTTCACTTGACACGGCTTGAAAGGTACTCATTGAAAAAGACTTTCTTACTTCCAGACATATTTTGAAACCAGAGCAAAGTCTGAATGAGTTGTTTTAGCAGGTTGATGGGTGAAGCTGTGGGCTTGGGATACCCTATTGTGTCTATTGATCTAGGAAATGGAAAAAGGGATTTTCAAGTTATCTGTCTGATAAGATTTTTTTTTTTAAATTAGGGGAATAACAAATAGAATACAAAATAGAAATCTTTAATCGTTTTGCTTAGCTGTTGACACATGAAAAGTTCTTCCACAGTATATCAGAGTGTGAATTTAAAGGGAGTGAGTTTTTCCAGAAGACAAGTCCTTAGGGAAACAATGTTTCCACTGTTTTAATATAAGAGGATGAGCCCCTGGTTAATGCTTTGGGCTGCAATTTAGGAGATCAAGGTGCAATTCCCAGCTCTGATGTAAAATATCCATAGCTTTTGATATGTCCCCAAAGGTCCTATCTGTTGCTTACCAGGACCATTTACAGAAGCGCAGTGTGGGTGTAAACTAGCTCAAACCAGAGGGTTTCTGTTTTGCAATCATTATTGCAGGAGCAGTAGGAGTGCATTGGGCTTTCACTCTTGACACCGTTGTCCCCTACCTGTGACATGAGATAGGCCTTCCCTATCTGCACCTTTGCCCACTTAGTATCTTCAAAACACTAAGAGCTATATGGCAGCCACAGTTGCTTGTTGAGGCTGTGGTTCTGCTTTTGGAAATTACCGAAGAAGAGTGTTTAATGCTGTTGTTTTCTGCACCAGCTGGGTTCCCCTTCCTGCAGTTGTATGGAGCTGTGCAGTGATGGAGGCGGTGGTTTCCTCCAGGGCAGGAGGGAGGCTCAGGAGCAAGTTGGCCTTGCTACTGAAGGAGGCACGAGGGAAAACACACCTTGTCTTTCCAGTGGAGACCTGCTCCCTGCACAAGCCTCCAGACCTTGTTGCAAAGTGACACTGAAAGCAGGAAAGCAAGAGCTTCTGAGACCTCTGCCAAAGACCTCTTTGCACTTAACTCTTCTCTGCCTCAACTTCCCCACCTTCACGCTCAGGACAGGGTCTTGCTGGCTTTATAGGGGAAGTTGAAGTTCCCTCAGGTTTGTCAGATGCTTTGTGGTTGGAGTAGATGGGGCACAGCTGGGTGCTCCGGATTTCTCGCCTTCCTTCGCAGCCTAAACCAACTTGCTTGAGTATTTCCTTTGTGCCCACATTCATCAACCTGATCTGAATGACTGCACGCTAACCCCCCCTCAACACACAGTCTGGGCTCTGGGTGGGCTTCTTTTCCATGTAGCAATCTGTCCTGGTCTGTAAGCAGTGAAGGGGGCTGTTTTGTCATTGACTGGGATGACTGGTCAATACAGATCCAGGAAGTCCTGCCAGTTAATCCTGGTCATCTCTGACTGTGAGATCCTATATTTGGAAGCCTGCAGCCACAGACAGAAATTGCTAAATCGATGCTCAGCAGGGCACTACAGATCCATTATGTCTTGTTTAACTGCCCCCTATGTTCTCTCTTCTGCAGCAACAACCTGACTATGCCTTCTGGAAATGCATGGAGAAATAGCATAGGGCAGGAAATGTTGCAAATAAAATCAGAAGTTGGCTGGACTAAGCTTTACAACCAGAACAAAGAATTTGCTTTGGTGCTGCATCAGCTCAAGAATTGCCTCTTGATGAACTGCTCTTAGGAATGTACAATTTAATGGTCTGCCTCTTTAAAAAACAAGCAAACAAAAAACCAAAAAGCCCCAATGCTCTCGAGTGGAGCTATTGCAGAGAATGTTTCTCTACACTGAAATGCATCCCATTTCAGGAATATTTCTTTCTTAAAGATCTGGTGGCTGATGCTGTGTGACAGAGGATCACCCTTGGAACTATAAGTGAAGTCCACTTATAGAATTGTATGTGACAACAAAAATGAATTCATCAGGACCAGTGATCCTAATGAACGTGATATCCCTATCCTAATGAAAACCTTAAGGAGTTCTGCAGGGAATAGAACTGGAGTGGTTTACAAAAACAGATACCTTTGAAAAATAAAAAATAATTTAAAAAACCCAACCAAAGTACACAAATTAATAATTTGCAAAATCTTGATTTTTTTTTTTATTTTAATTTCTTTGTTACTTCCAACAAAGAAAAGTGAGTGTTGACTGTATTCTCCCCTTCACCCCTGCTCCTTCATGGCTGTATGCATGTATCTCTGATTTGGGCTGACTGGATCATTAATTGAATATAGTTAGGTCTTTTCAGATCTTGGAAAAGGGGGGAAAAAAAAAGGAAGCATTTTCTATTGCTGTTTCTATTCCCCCATCCAAGGCTTGACAATCCACTCCGTCTGTTCCAGAGGGCCCAGACCACCTGAGTTTAAGTTTAGATCATATCCTGCTACATTAAACTCCACACATAATACGTTGGCCACATGGGAAAATTTAAGGAAAATGAGATTTTATTAAAACCAGGAGACCGCCTGACTGCAGAGGGATATAATAACAGTGTTATGAGGTTCTTATCTCACATGAAAGTTTCACATTTCCCTGGTTTCCTTTCCTTTATGCTACTGTGGCTTCCCCCTCCCCCAATTCCATATGGGTGTCTGGTTATTTAATGCAACGGCAAAAAAGGCAACACAATTAATAACAAGATCATCCAAAATATTGTATTGTTTAATGAAGGCCCCATAGACTTTTTAAGTTAGCGCAGTGGCATCAAAGATTCCCATCAACATCCCAAGCACCTGATGGGTCATGCAATCCACCTTCTAAGACGGAAGAAGGGGCCATGTGGGAGAGCAAAGCGGTTTTGTGCGTCAAGAACGGCTGATCTTGTATGTTGTGGCGGAATTCCTTCTGCTTTCACATTTTCACATCTTTGAAGACGTAGCTCAGTAAGACATTTGCAAGTTTTGGAACCAGTGGGTACCTGGGCTTCAGGGTCAACCAGTCTTGCTGTGCCGCTCGGCTGGTTTGCTCTGAAAGCACAACAGGTACCTTGCTGGTAGGCTGAGCACACCTCATCATGCAGGTCTGCTGGAGCCGAAGGGGTCGAACTGCTCATGGTGAGAGCTTTAGATTTCCACTCTTTCACATCTCCCATACAGTCAGACGTTCGTGTTCACAGCTGAGCATCCTGTTCTGTGCTGGCCAAACTGCCTGCGCACATCTTGAGACAACGTTCCTTGCAGGAAGTTGCTAGGAGGTCAAGTGGCCTCTGACAGCCTTGACTCTACTCAAAAAGTTGCTCTTATTGGACTCCAGCAGATTTTCTTTAGCTGATAGCGCGGTGGAACACATCAGAAAGGGGGACAAATCCAGTGTGGCACTGACCCTGTCAAAAGTTGCAGATGTAAGTGAAAAACCTGCATAATTCATATTCCCAACAGCACGATACAAACTTCCCTGGTGAATTTCCTTCCTGAAGCCTGAGGGGTTTTCTGTCTTATATTTCTCCCCCCACTCAATTTTATCTCCTTCACTTGTATAATTACGGAAGTCACCAAGATTCAGTGAAAACCATGCACTTGATCACCTCAGTCTTTGGAGACCCTCCTCACCCTTCCCCAGAGGACACCCCTCCAGCACTTCTCATAGGCGGTCTGATCCATGCGTCACTGCCCTGAGACTGTTGCTTTAATTATACTCCTGAGAGCCACGTGTTAGCGAGGAGCTGTGCAAAGACTCTCTGGAGACAGAGGCAGGGGAAACCCCGGGCATTCCCAGAGAGCATTCCAGACAGGTGAAGGCTGCAAGAGGATTTGCTAATAAATATTTTTCTCTATTTCTTCTAGCAAGGAATGATTTTGTAGTGTTACTGGGCTACATCTATGCTGCTTCTTAGACCATTCCCAGGGCTTTGCCATGGACAGATTAGATACTAGATTTGGCATTCTGAAGAAATTCTATGAAAACTAAATGCTTTTGATGAGCTTTATGTTCAAAGAGATGCATTCAGGGCAGGGAACGTGCATTGGCTATACACTTTGCAAAGTTATTCCTTTTTATCAGTCCAAGTCACTTATCACTTAAACTATTTCTTCTTTCCTTCTCTGGGCTACTCCACTACTGGCATTTTGCATGGCCTGTTGAGATGATGTCTCAGGGACAGAAATACAACTGTTAGGGCTTCACTGGTCTCACCTTGAAGTTGGGGAGACTTTTTCTGGGTAGCCCATCTGGGGAGTCACGGGTTGCCTTCTCTGGGGATCGCCTGTTTACAGAGTAAGCAAGGTATTTAATTATGTTTCTTGCACCCTGGTGGTTTGCTGGGAATTGTAATCAAAGAGGAGGCTTAGTGGAAAGCATAATACAGCCTGTGCAGCTGATTTTTGCCTGAGGGGAAGATGAGAGTTGAAAGGAGCAGCAGTGGTCAGAAAAACAAACATACAACTGAAAGTAATGAGACAGTTGCCTCTTCCTATGCTAGAGCTCCTGTAGAGACCTCAGTGCTCCCTTGCATGGTCCATAAGACTTTATTTGGTTGTAAGGTCATTTCCTTTTCCTTTCTAACAAACTTCCTAACAGACCAGAGGTGAAAAGGTGGGGACAATATATCATCATGCTTTCAGTGGATCTGTACTATTCTGAGCACACCTCCCATGCCCCAGTCTCCTGTGCTGTTATCCCATGGCCCTTCTGTCCCTAAGAAAACACAAATGGATGGTGATGGACTCTTGGCGTTAGAGATGGATGCTGTGTTCTTGTGTGTTTTCTTGTTTGCATCCCTTTCCCTGTGGAGCTTGGCTGGGTCTTCTTCAAAATGTGACCAACTGAGGACAGGTTGGAAGAACCTGGGCTCCTCAGAGATGTCCAGGGGTGAGACAGCAGACCATCCCTGTGCACATCAGCAGGAGCTGCATGGAGGAAGGGAGTCATCTACTCTCTGTGCCCGCTTTGGGTGGGATGAGAAATCAGAGAATCAAATTGCAGCAAAGGGGTACTTCAAGCAGGCGGAAAAAAACCTGGGGTGGCAGCAGCGGATGGATGATGAGCTGCAGAGAGGCTCATAGAAAGGCAGGTGAAGAGTTTCACATGATTTGGCCTGGCAATGGGAGTTTGGCAGGTTTTGGCCACCAGCATACTGAACAGCTGCGAATGTCAGAGGGCTTTTTGCAAAGCAGGGCTCCCCGATGTGTCTTCTCTTTGTTCCACGTGCTTGTTTTGGAGCATAAATATATAACAACCAAAATGCTAATGAATTCCTCCTACTGATGTCCCTCCCTCCACATACGCGCATTCAAACAATTCACAACCCACATGCAGACGTATTGCCCAGGCGTTATGCGAACCCAGCTCTGTCTAGGAGGGAAAAATCCCTGCATCGTAATCCAAATTTTGATCCCTCCAGTCCTTCCAGTTCCAAGCCTGACAAGCACATGGACCCCAATGACACACAGTATTGCCATGTGCAAGCTGTGGGCCTGCTGCAAGCACTGTGGGGTAGGCTTTGGGCAGGATAATCCATGTGCTGGATCGCTAACAGAAGTATAAACCCAAGGACACCACCTCGCTTTGTATGTGGCAGTGGTGGCTGCTATTTCAGACCTTGGATCGCGTGAAAACAAACAGGTCAGAAGCTTGTGGTTCTGCTGCTGGGCACTGATGGATCATGAGGGGGTTGTGTCAGTGGAGGATACAAGCCTGGGCAGGTGGTATGATGGGCTGTGAATAGTCTTCTGCACTGGGCCACTCTGTCCACTCTGTGGCCTGCAAGCGCAGTGGTCACTGATGGAAGGTGTGCATGTTTGGGGAAATACAGACTCTTATTCTGCTACTGTGGCATTTAGCTTTGCATTTATGGTTACTCATGTTCCTGAAATAGGAAACCCAGACTCAGGAAGGCGGACCTGCGGATAGGCAGATACTTGGGTGTGTAAGAAGGTCCTCCCCTTTAGATTTTAGCATTCAATTTGTCATTCAAAGTTTAGACAAGAGGTGGATGTACTTATGGGCCATGTATCTCTCGAATTAGGATTGCTGGATGTCTAGGAGACACAAGATAGCTACTACATATCTTGAGAGGGGAGCTCTGGATGCAGGAGAGAGGAGAGATGACAGCAGCCATGGGAGAAAGGGGTTGGGGTGAAAGATCACCCTCATCATCCTGTGTGTCTCATCAGTGACTCTTGTCCCAGCACAGCCTTGCTACCAGGGCAGGGACACCTACTCAAATGGCAGATGAGTTCCAATGAGTTAATGTGTTATTGGTTGGACACCTTGGTTTTGAGAAGCCAATGTCTCATGAGGACCTACCGTGCCACCCATCACCAGGCACTACAGGGAGCAAAGAGAGGGCTTTTGAAAGCAGAAATCTTCCCCTGTTTGGGTTTTTTTTAGGGTTAGGGCTAAACACTTTCAAAATTCCCACCATTACACAGCACGCACATTGATTTCTGAAGGTTTAATAAAAGAAAGTGGGTGTGACGGTCCCTACTTTGCAGGTAGAGATGTATGTGGAGAAAGATGCTGTGACCTGTCCAACACGTGGTAGCAGAGCTGGGAATGCAAGTGGACTCGTGCACCTGTACTTCTTCCATACACACCAGGCAGTCTGTGGTCAAAGCTTCATATTCTGCAGAAATTGCTTCAGTCTCCCACAGCAGATGCTGTTCTACCGCCAATAAATGCAGCTTCAGGGCTGCTTAGAGGCAGAATATCCCTGTACCCTCTGTAAGCAGATAAAGTTTGCACTGGTCGCCACAACAGCCTGGCTGCGATGTGTTGGGGGAAGGGAGGAAAGTCAGCTCAGTAATTTCTTGTTATTGGAAATACTGCTTTTGCAATCCAGCATTTGTTTTTCATTTGGTGGCTGTGCTCAGTTCATTTCTGCTGGCGCTTCACTTCTGATCCAATTGAGTTATCGATGCAGGCGAGGAGAAGGAAGCAAACAAGATTGTTGTCAATTTTTTTTGTGGCTTTTTTTTCCCTACCTCCCTCTTGCTTCTTTACTTTCAAAGATCAAAAGAGAACAAAATAAAACTTAATATATAATGAAACACAGGCAGAGGGAAAAATGGCAGCACACAAAATTCTTTTCAGTCTTCTTTTAAGGTTGCTGTTGGTATCTTTGATTTAGGCACCACAGCTTTAATCAGAGTGTTGGAGATGACACAAAAATTATTAATCTAACCAAGTTTCCCTCTCACTCTCTTTCTCTCTGTTTTTCTGTCTCTCTTTTTTTATTAATGTGGGTTTAAAAAAGGTTCTCAAAATACAGTGCTGGCTCAATTTTGTTTTCCCAGCTAATAACCCAAAGCAGGATCAGCTATTTTGCAGCTGACAGATCTGTCTCTAAACTAGATTGTCTTTCCTGCTGAAGTCATCCATCATGCATGAAAAAAAAAAAAAAAAAAAAAGAATAAAAATATATTTATTTTCCATGGGCTCATCACTCCCTACAGTAGCAGTGACCTGATCTCATCCATGTCACGACAAGCCCACTGCCAGCATGGCATAACCAGGACACCACTGCAATAGCACACACTTTTTGGGGTTGCTTTCATGCTTGGCTGCTGCAGCCAGGACAGAGTGAGGGCTCAATGGGGCAGTCTGTTTGTTGCAGGATATCTTCTAAGACATCTCCATGGGGCAAATGGTCTTGCTTATGCCTCTGAGTGAGAACTGGAGCAAACGTGGGCAGCACTCTCAGTGTGCGCTCCCCAAGTGCCTTGTGCTATTGCTCTGCACCTTTCTTAGCAATTGCACCTTGTTCTGAAGGCGCCAAAACACATTGCTGTTGAGCAGCTGATGTGCATAAACTGCACCACATACTATGGTCCCTGGAGCAGCATGCTGGCTGGAGCTGGAGGTGCACATGGAAAACAGCATGTGCTGAGTAATCCTTGTCCTGAATATCCTCCAATCTTCCAGCAGATAGCGGTGTAGGGACTTCCCGAGGTGAAGGTGACATCCTGAATGGTGTTTTATAGCCCTTAATGGACCCATCCTCCTTCAAGTCATCTGATTTTAAATTTTTTTTTACTTCATGCATATTTTTTGGCCTGCCTGACATCCTGCCCCAACCAGTTCTCTAATTTAATTATACACTGCATGAAAAAGTACTTCCCTTCTTTTGTCTTCAACCTGCTGCCTGCTAATGCTGCTGCCCGATCTCTCACTCCTGTGTGCTGGGAAGGGAACAGCTGTTTCCTCTCCCTCTTCTCTGATCTGTGATTTTATAGACTGGAGATAGAGAGGATACATACCTGTTTGTGTTAGACCTTCCCTTGTGCTGAGTGTAGCACATCAATTATGAATGGTAACAACCTGGAGCTATCTGATGCGTGTTTTCTCCTATAAGGGACAGGGATTATCCCGGCAGATATGAGTAGAAAGAAGGGGAGAAAATGAACGAAAAGAATTTTGAAGAATCATATCAAATATGCAGGCAGCAGGGTCTGTTAGAGGGGAGAACATCATTCCTTGCGGGGTGGTAGGAGTTTGGTCACAGTCTTTAACCCAAGTTTGTCAGATCTCTGCAGTCCTTGCTGTGCAGGTTGATGCCAAGAAAGCAGTGAGGTGGGTTGATTTCTTCTTCTCTCTTAGGACCTGACCTACTTTTTCCCTTGGTTCATTTCTTGGGTAACTTTTTTTTTTTTTTTTCCCCTGTAATCTCTGCCTCTTGCCTTCCTTATATCAGAAATAGAGTGGGCAGCAGGACTAAGGAAGAGATCGTCCCCCTGTACTTGGCACTGGTGAGGCCGGACCTTGAATACTGTGTTTATTTTTGGGCCCCTCACTACAAGAAAGACATTGAGGTGCTGGAGCGTGTTCAGAGAAGGGCAACGAAGCTGATGATGGGTCTGGAGCACAGGGCTGATGGGGAGCGGCTGAGGGAACTGGGGTTGTTTAGTCTGGAGAAGAGGAGACTGAGGGGAGACCTTATCGCTCTCTGCAACTACCTGACAGGAGCGGGTAGCGAGGTGGGTGTTGGTCTCTTCTCCCAAGTAACAAGTGACAGGACAAGAGGAAACAGCCTCAAGTTGCGCCAGAGGAGGTTTAGATTGGATATCAGGAAAAATTTCTTCACTGAAAGCATTGTCAAGCATTGGAACAGGCTGCCCAGGAAAGTGGTGGAGTCCCCATCCCTGGAGGTATTTAAAAGACGTGTAGACGTGGTGCTTAGGGACATGGTTTAGTGGTGGACTTGGCATTGTTAGGTTAATGGTTGGACTTGATGATCTTAAAGGTCTTTTCCAACCTAAGTGATTCTATGATAAAAGACAGTCTGGACAGGACAAGAGAAAGCCATTTTTGGAAAATCAGTGAGGAATTGCATAACGGAGAGGAAACCCTCTTAATTTGGTAGTAGACGTGCATTGTGAGGGGAAACGGGGACATGATATCTTTAACTGCAGGCCCCCAAAGGGAATATATTTGTTAAACATTATAATTACCCTTCAGTGCTGAACTCTATAGCAATTGAATCCACGGTGATGCACATTATCATTTCTGAAATGATGCTTTCATTTAGATAAGGCATGCAATTATACATCTTGATTAGGCCACTGTTCCCAGGAGCTTTGGGATATTTATGATGAGTTGCCCCTTCTTGTAAATTATGTGGTGGGATAGAGACATATTTACGCCCTCTTCTTCCTTACCCACAGACCCTTTTTCTCCTCTTGTTCTTCCCTCATTACATACCTTTGTGCAGGCAAGATCAAAAATCCAGTAATCACAGAGAGAAAGAAAGTCAGGTATATAATGGAGGCATTGCCATGAGAAGTCAGGCCTGGGAGGTCCGCTCATCCCTTGGTTTCTTTGCAGGACCTGCTGACTTTCATAGTGGTGGTATTAAGGCTGGGATTCCAATCCCCATATTTCAGACCTCTAAAAACTGTCATTTTTTGCACAGCAGTAACCTCAGCTTTCTCCGTGATCAATGGCACTTCCTGAGGGTGATGTACAATACCTTGTCTTAAACAGTGGCCTGAAGACATGGTTTCCAGCTAGGCCCATAAGCTGTTGGTTCCCCAGTGCTCTAATAACTACATTGGCAACAGACCTCATGTAGGAATCCCCTTCCCTCCTCACCCCTCCTGGGGGACATTTTTATTGAGCTACTGGTGAAATACTCACAGTTTCCATGAGACAAATGGAAGTGAAGTCTGCTCCTGTTGCTTAACTGGGTACCATGTGAAGTGTTGATCGAAGCAAGAAGAGCAGATGTGAAAGCTCCTGGGAAAAGGAAGTGATGGGAAAAGGACCAAAGTGACAGGAGGAAGATGATAGTCTGGACTGCTTCCGGAGCAAGTCTGAAGAGTTCTTCCATGCTGGAAACTGAAGTTGTCTTTTTCTTTTGCAGGCAGTCCTAGGAAATCCAAGTTTAAGAAGAGAGGACTGAGGAAGCGTAGTCAGGATGCAGCAAATCTGCTTCTATTATATCATTTTGAAGAATAAGGATCCTATCCCAGAGATTTTAATTTTGATCATTGCCAGTACCCAAATGAAGGAAATCCAGAGCGTATTGGTTAAATAGCCATAGGAATGAGAAGTGTGGGTTCAGAAAGGTTCAGGTTCAGAAAATACCAAGCAGGACTTGTGTAGTCCTGAGAGGTAAGATGTTGCCAAGGATAATCCTACATGGTAGGGGGAGAGATGGGGCTGTGTTAGTGACAGGATTTTAAACATCTCTCAGTTGTCTTAACTGTTTCCATCTGCCACCTTCAAAACATGCCTTGGGGCCAAAATGGAAGTCTTACGAAAGACCTGTCCCAGATGAGCCAAAGGGTCTTTTCTAACTCTGCGTCCTCTGCATCTGCAGCTCCTCAAAGGATACAGCACATCATAAGCAGATTAATGTAACCTTGGCCTTCCTCTCTTGCAGATGTCTGACCTTTTCTCTTCCTTTGTGCATCACAGCAGCTCGTGATCACCTTGTCTGGGGCATCACAAAGGTGTTTTTCACTTGGTGCAATTGGGCAGCCCGCTCTACCATCTCAATGCATGGAAGCAAAAATGGGGAGAGGAGAGGTACTGATACGTTAAATGGGACAGTGTTTCCCATCTGCAAATATTTATATGCAATAATTATCCCTTTTTGAGATTAAAAGAGCTATCCACATGTGAAAAGCAAACTGTCTTATCTCTCTTTTTAAATAATATGTTTAGAAAGTTTGACCGAGCATGAAAGTTCATCTTTCAATATTGCTACTTGTAATCCAATAAGAAATATTTACTGTGTTATAATTGGTATCATTAAGCTTAGGTGACATTATTAATATTACTAATTAAACTGCTGTAAACCTAGTTTACAGTTACATAAACACATCATCTCCTGAATTGCCTGCCTACACGTTTTGGCATCGGGGGGTGGATAAAAGCAAATTCAAATGCAAATGATATGAACATACTTTAATCAGAGGATCAGAGAAATCAGACACAGAGAAGGCTTATTAGGTCTGTTCTGTTCTCCAGAGGCGGCGGCGAGATTGTCTCCCCATAGAGACTCCCAGGAGCTTTGGCCAGTCTAAATGCCTCAAGCCTTCTCCTATGTCCTGGGAGAGACCTGCCCACAGACTAACAGAAACGTGTCTCGATATTCAGCCTGTATTTTCTTGCTAAGGCAGAAGTCAGCTGCTGCAAAATAGTCTTGAGAAAGGTCTTGAGATCATATCCAAGGGTAGAGGAGGAGACAAATGCATTTGCAAGGCATCTCTAAAGCTGTCTGTTAGTGCAGCAGGACTGGAAAATCATCTCCCTCCTCTTGGTTTAGCTTTCTGGCAGGACTGGACCAGTCCTGGCACAGCTGGCAATAACTAGCTGTATGCAACAGCAGAACACTGGAGGAAGTTTAGTGCAGCTAAGCATCCAAAAGTTCAAATGTTTGACCTAGTTTCTCTACAGCTGGAAAATCCATCTTCTGTCTAGAATTTCCCTGACTTCGGCTACTTCAGAAACATCATGAGGACAGCATTTTCCCTGATCCATCGGTATTTGGGTCCCATCTGGAGCCAGAGAGTGCAGAATCACGTGAGGCATTTAAAATAGCAATGCCCCAAGGAGCCAGGTCCTGCTTGCTTCAAGTTGTGTGCTTTCTCTTCCTATTTCAGTCACCTGTTTCTCACTGGGTCGAATGGGTGTGGGACCATCAAGGGCTGAGACCAGAGGCAGAGCAGCCCTTTCATGATGGTGTGTTTCCAAAAGGGCCCGTGCCAGAGTGCACTTATTGCAGACACTGTTTTAAAGCATTTCAGGTCCATTCGTTGGCCTGTCTGTGGCTCATCTGCAGAGCTGCACTTGTCACTGAAAACTCTTAAACCTCCCAAACAGGCTTTTCTCAGTCCAAACTGAAGGAAAAAGAGATTCCTACAACCACTAAGAAATAACTCCCCAAAGCAAGGTCACAGTTTCCATGATATCTATATTACAAAGACCACTTTGTTGGTTGCAGGCAAGGTAAATGAATATGGGAGATTTGCTCAGAGACACCTTTAGGTCTCAGTTCACAAATATGACTCTCAACCAGCAAAGCCACCTTTACTCCTGACATTCAGCAGCACTTTGGTGTTCCCAGCTTTGTTTCTCTTTCTCCTGGCTATGCTCCCTCAGGGGGTGCACAGTGAAGTCATGTGGGCTTTTCTAATGGATATGGTTAAAGCCAAGCATGAAGATTGGGATCTCAGTATAATCAAAGTTTTTGTCCAGCTCCAGCTACTCTGATGTAGCTGTTGCTGGCCACTGAGTCATTCCTGCATGGCAGGTAGGTCCCACACACTTCAAATTGGGCTGAGTGAGTGTCAGAGAGCCAGGACTGCATGGATACGCTGTGCCCCTGAGGTCACTTGCAAGGGATGTGGCAGCAGAGCAAGAACAAAAGGTTTGTGGCTGCTTGGAAGCCATGGAGCATTGCTGGGGCATGTTGCCACCCTGAATCCATCAACCCTATTTGGCCTGTCTGAGCTTCCTAGATACATCTTGAAGTAATCCCAAAACTATCAGGAAAGTTTGTTTTATCGGATGAAAAATATCACCATCTTGGGCAGCTAAACGTTTGTGCTAATAGGATGCAGCTGCAGAGCTGTGACATATCAAATCTCACAAACACACACACGTTCTCATGTAGCGCATACATGCCATGCATGAACACATGCACTCATATGTGGAAAGTGCCACACCAAAATTTCTGCTAAAATCTACTTTTCAAAAATATTAATCCCCACCTGGGAGCATCCTTTAAAATTTCTTCCAAGAGTAGCACCAAACTCCTTCCTTTTCTCAACATTCTCCAAATGATGACCACGTGTGTCTGGTGAATACAGGACTGGGCAAGTTCAGAAGGGAAGGTTTGCATAGCATCCTCCAAAACTTAAGAAGCTGTGGGTTGGGAGAGGAAAGACTTTGTAGCTTTTCTTAGGAGCTCCATGACCTTGGAAGAAGAAGGGACCTTGAAGCATCTTCTCAGGAAAACCATAAGCTTGGCTCAACTTAGACTTAAACCGCTTTCCACTTGCAGGAGTTATATTATGAGACCCCCATCCCTGACACAGTCAGATGTGAAGTGGATGGTGGTGTAAGAAAAGGGCTATATTTGTATGACAAAGTTGTCTCAAGATACTATAGGGTGCAGACAAGCTCATAACATCAACTACCAGTGTACAAAGCAGTCTTTTGCATGGCAGAAGGTTTCTCTGTGTCTCTGGGGCTTCAGAAGAGATGCCTTTTGGTAGAGCCGTATTCCTGGAAGCCAGACATGGTCCATTAGGTGCCAAATAAGGGATGTCTCTTAAGGTGCAGGATGAAAGATCACTCAATCTCTGCCTTTATTAAACCCAAGGTGCAGCGTGTCCCACTCCATATTTGAGTGGTTTTAATTTTCTCCTTCTCAAGCTTCTGTATCTCACATGGGGTGGGTAGTATTGGAGAAACACACACACACAAAAGAAAATCACCAGTTCCTGTAATAGCTCTGATTCTTCAGTGGAGAATGACTTGGGGACTGATGAGCACAAACCCCATCATCTTGCACTGCATCTCATGAAACGAGTGCAAGACTTGTCTGTGCGCATCTCAGGATTGGTCTCAGTTTCTCGGGGAAAGGAGGGATTGCATGTGGCCATGCCACAGAGTGAGCTGAGAGAGCCCCTGACCTCCAAGCTCCTGAGAGCCTCCCGTGTCTAATCAGGGGAGGCGTGAAAAAACCCAGGTCATAGGAGTGCTTCCTGACTCACATTTCCAGCACGGGAGGAGCAGCGGGGTTATGTTTTCATTATTGCCTGTGGCTCTGATGCTCTCAGCTCTTTGGAGGTTAAGTCAAGGTCTTGGCTTTGAGATTTTGTTTTTGTAACCTTTCATGGGCAAATACTTCATATGAAGTCTAGCAGGCAGCTTGTGTCCAACAAAATGCCATTTTTGCCTGAGCTGCAAGTGAACCAGAGCTCTGGCCATGGCACCAAGGCTTTGGCTAACAAGTGGCAGCGAGTGTGTTATGTTTTGGCAGCCAGCTTGCTTATCAGATTGATATAGGAGGCTATAAGCAATTGCATCTGGATTTGAATGGGTTACCCAGCCTGCTCGGCTGCTTGGGATTCACGCCAAGGGAAAGCAGAGGAGTTGTGAGGAGAATACCCAATTTCCCCCTGTGAGGACTGATTTTAGTTTAATGCAGCCTCCTTGCCCTTAAATCCAATTAAAGGCCTATATTATGTCAGTGGAAATTTATGCCAATCCTAATATAGTCTAATAAGCCTTAAAATAGCACTTTGCTAGTGAAAAGCCCTGTGGTTTAATTTGACTCTGAGCCTAATAACAGGCTTAATATGAGGGAATTGGCCCCTTTTTATTTTCTAACGGGGCTCCACATGCTTGCTCCCTTTTTAAGAAGGAAAAGGTTTTCTCCAAAGCACGGACAGGAGATGGCTCACCTCAGCAGGTTGCCTCTTTCCAGTTGCTTCATTTCTTGGCCGTGGAAAGTCTCTCTAAAGAGATCCCAGGCTGGGATCTGTAATGCAAAACAGTGAACACCAGCCTGCAAAGTGCCTGGTTTCTCTTTCAGGTTTTCTGCGCCTGACATTCCCTAGTCAATGTGGACAACAGCATCGCCTTGACTATCACTGAGTCGCAGTGCAGGATATGACCTTCTCCTATAGTTGCAGATACAAGCCAGCTTTTTTGCAGACACCTTCCACTGACAGTTTCAGAGATGCAGCCTTTCCTAGCTATCCACACACCTAAAACTTGATTTCCCTGCTCTCATTCTCTGTATCTCAATTACTCCACCATCCCCTTCATGGTCCCTGAAGGCTGCAACTTCGTGTTGCTCATGCATGGCTGCCCCGGGCTGTTGCCTCTCTCTGTCCATGGCTCTAGCTTCATGCTTCCCCTGTCCAATCCTCTTTCATGGGTTCCATCACGGAACCTCACTGTGCCCTGCCTCTATTCCAGCATTGCAATCCTGGTGAGCAGCCCATGGTGCCCTCTTCCATTGCTTGCTTGGAAGATCTTAATGATTTCCCATACATTTAGAATGTTTTCAAAAACATCTTTCAAACAACTGCATTATTGTCCCACAAATTGTTCTTTGAACTTCAGCTACTGGGATAACTATAAAAATCCCTAAGTCCTTTAGCCTTTCTAGACCACAGTCTCCTGCTCCTCCAGCATTAACACTTCCTTTCCTCGCATGGTGGTGTCAGTATATAAAGACTGTTATGCTTAGGCACTGGTTAGCCTAGAAATGCTTTGGAAAGGCTGGTTTGCGTAGGAATCTGATCTTCTCCAAGACATGAGGTGTGCAGGCAGCACATGGCCATGTGGGAAGGATGTGCTGCTGCCTGAGCCCATGAGGAAGGCTTGTGGTGGGCAGCAGCCAGGGTCTTCAGGACCAGCTGAGTAAGGGCATTCCCTCAAAGCCCAGGAGAAAAGCATGGGCTCAGCCTGTAGTCGCAGAAACATTTTTCCAAGACATTAAATGCTTGGGCATGCTTCTTGCTGCTAAACTATTTGCTCAACCCATATGCTATGAGGTAGCATCCTGATTTGAAGGGGGGCTGTCAGCTTCAGCCGCATACCCTGCTCTCCTTCACTCACCGTCCTGAACTGCTGCTCAGCTTTATCGCACACTGTTAAACAGCTGCTGCTCTGCAGTCCAGAGATGACTGAATTTCGGTGGTGGGTGGAGTGATTTTGGTATAGCACTTACTAAAATGCATTGAGATAAAAGCCTCAGCAGAAACATAAAAGGCCCTTTGTACTTGCAAGTTGTTGCCGTTATTTTTTTCATTAAGAACAATAGTAAACAGAGGTCCTCAAAGCTGCCTTCAGAAAAAAAAAAAAAAGACCGAGTCAACCTTAAAATCAGAGAGAGCACTTTTTTTTTGAGTGCCTAATAGATTTAGGTGCCTAAGTCCTTTTGAGTCACGCAGTCTGACACCCCAGCTGGCACAGCTCCGCTCTGTTGCCTGAACTGAAGGCAATAAACCCTCCCCACCAGGTCCGATTCATCCTTGGGTTACTCTTTTGGCATCAAATGGATTTACGCTGGCAGAAAATTTGGCCCAGAGCCCTGACGAGCAACGCCATGGCTCTACGGTCCCAGGCGGCAGTTTGTGTCTCCGGGACTTATTTGTGCCGCTTTTTTGTAAGGAGGGGCGGGGGGAAGGCGACTTCATGCTGCCACTTCTTTATCCTCCTCGCTTCCCACCCCAGTGCGGTCCCCCCTCTACCTAGGGGCAGGCTGATCGGTTAAGGGAGCTTTGTTAATGCCGTAATCCTCACGTGTGCTCAGCCTCACAAAGCTGCCACTTTCTCGCCCCGGCCGCGCTCGCAGATCCGTAATGTCCCGTGTCCAATCGATTGCTGTGCTCGCTCCGGCTGCCAGCTTTCAGCAGTTTCTCCAGCAAGGGCCAGATTGCTCTGGCAAGCTCATCCATCCTTCGGGGACGGGGGGCAGAAGGCAAAGGGGTGGGGGATGGATGCCTGAGATTGGGCATTTGGGAATGGGGGGGAGGGAGAGGTGGCAGGCAGCAAGGAAAGAAAAGGCTGGAGAAGTGTAAGAGCGGCTGTGAGCTGGTGAAGGGCACGCAGTTGGCATCTTCTTCACTCCAAAGCCAAATGCTCTTCGCCGTTGCTGGTAACACCAAGCTAGGTCTCAAGGAGCACATGGCATTGAATGCTCAGCTGACCCTTTCTTACTCATTAATCCCCCTGAATTCATTCTGACACCCCAAACTCTTGTGGATCCTCAGCGGCCAAGTACAAAGAAAAACAAAATCAATCTGCCAAAGGTAGTACTTCCCCTCTCTGCCCCTAAGTTTGCAGTTTCCATTCTCATGCTAATCCTTCCCATAGGTCAGGACAGGCAGGTTTCCAAATTTTCTTGGGCCTAAAAATATCTTTAGATCCAGGGACACAAGGAGATGGGAAAGTGGAAGTTCTCTGATCCAAGGGACAGGCTCTGTGTTAGGACGTGTCATATTTATTTCTAATCCTGGAAGCACCTAAATGATAGATATAAAATTGCAGCTTTTTATGCACAGTGAAGCTGTTCAGGGTTCTTCCCAAGGTTTTTATGGCTCCTTCTATGCTCTGCATGTTTAAGTCCAGGGTGACTCAGTCATCTGGTTTCATAGAGGACAAGAATATTAGTCCCAATAAATTGCCTTACAAACTTCCTGAAAGGTTTCTAAAGTTTCTTAAATAGCTCTGGCTTACAGAGGCAAGACAGATGTATGAGAGAAGAGAGGGGGAAATGGTTTGATTTCCAAAGCAGCGCACCGAGAGCCTTACGTGTTAGGAAAATGCATTCTCATCCTCATGTTGTTAAAGCTTTGTGTAGCACCGCTACTCATGTGCATGCGTGTGTGTGTGCACTTTGCCTGCGCTGCTCTGTTCCAGGCATGGGCTTGAGGTTACTCTTTCTTGAGGAAAGGCGATATGCATCGGGGCATGATTTGGGGTCTTTCCATTCCACTTTACCCTGCCTTCCCCCAGTTCTGATGCTGGGCATCTCCTCCATCCCTCATTTCCCTGTCTTCCCCCAAGGCCCATGAATGCAGCCCAGGAGCAAAAGGGTGACCTGCCTGTGAAACACACTGCAGTGCGAGCACTGTGATCACACTTTTAAACAGAACATTTCCTGGTATAACCAAACCTTTAGCTGATATAAATCAGAAATAACCACATTGAAGTCAATGCATTGTTTTATACCAGCAAAGGGTCAAGGTCTTCCAATTTGGGGAGACTAATCTCATAAGGAAACGTCTCATTTGCTACCTGTGGATAGCAATGCTTTTCAGAAATGGGTGTTCACGTTGAATCCACCCTGGCTGGTGGTACTCTGAGCACAGTCTCGGCTGGTGTGTGGCAGCATCCATTTCCCCCCCAAAATAGCTCTGTTCCTACAGCACTCATTGCATACTACCACTCTCATTTAAAGCCAGTCCTTCCCTTAGAGGCTTTTGAAATGGAAACCGTTTTCCCTCTGTTGTTTGTTCTCCTGCGGAGTCAGGGCAAACCTCCCTAGACTGAGGGAAGCTTGTCAGGAAGGCTTCTCAGGCAGACCCCATGGCTGACAGACACCAGCGGGGTTACTCGTTGGTCTCTGGAAATTGCCTTTAAAACCAAACACCACTTCATCGTCTCCTCTTCCTGGGGCATTTTATAACAGACACTGTCTGGCAAGGCAGAGTTGAGTCTAAGGCTGAGACTTGATATGGATCTGATCACCCTAAGCATCCTGGAAACACTGCCTGGGTCACCTGCTTTTGTGCATTTTTGTGATTTTGGGGCTGAATCATGATCTAAATGTAGAAATACTCATGCATTTGGGGGCAGGGGCTTTGGATCTGTCCTGGTTTCAGCTGGGATAGAGTTAATTTTCTTCCTAGTAGCTGGCATAGCGCTGTGTTTTGGATTTAGGATTAGAAGAATGTTGATAACACGCTGATGTTTCAGTTGTTGCTAAGTACTGCTTATGCTAGGCAAGGACTTTTCAGCTTCCCATGTTCTGTCAGGGGCACAAGAAACTGGGAGGGGGCACAGCCAGGATAGTTGATCCCAACTGCCCAAAGGGCTATTCCATACCATATGGCGTCATGCTCAGTATAGAAACTGGGGGGGTTGGCCAGGGAGCAGCGATCGCTGCTCAGGGACTGTCTGGGTATCGGTCGGGGGGTGGTGAGCAATTGCATTGTGCATCACTGGCTTTGTATATTATTATTGTTATTATCATTATTATATTGTTATTATTATCATTACTATTTTACTTTATTTTGATTATTAAACTGTTCTTATCTCAACCCAGGAGTGTTTCTCACTCTTACTCCTCCGATTCTCTCCCCCATCCCATCGGGGCAGGGGGAGTGAGCGAGCGGCTGCGTGGTGCTGAGTTGCTGGCTGGGGCTAAACCACGACAGGATCTAATTAGGATTTGGATTTAATTAGGCGAATAACAAATTCCTAACTTCATATCTATGGTGTGCCCTTTAACCTCCAACAAGATTTTAAGTGTAATGCTCTATCTGTTAAAAATTGGTTTCCCCATAGACTTTGTATTTAACTGACCCATGGCATTTGTAAAATGAGAGGAATTAGGTACTTTTAGCAAATAGCACTTGCTGGTAGAGTGGTCTCACAAGTAGATGATTTATTTTAAAGAAAAGATTCTTTTGTCGTGATCGGAGAGAAAAAAAGTTGGTTTTTTTTCTTGGTGACTTAGAAACAATTTTCTGGTTGATAAGAGGGAAGCTATACCAAGTGATGGTTGCCTCTATAAACATTTCATGGATCGATAAAGCAGCACGGAAAGCCAGTGGCTGTCTGGGGTCATCTGCTGTGAAAACCCTCAGGTTCTGAAATCATGAATCAGGCATAAAAAATCAGCAAATTTAAAAAATATAAATTTTGACTTTTTTGATTGTCTTACGGTTTCTCAGTGTTTGTGCCTGATTTCCAGCCTCTCTCCTTTATCTTGGTTTCTCCTTGTATTCTGAAACCTCTGAGCCAGTGTTTTCTGTATTTGGTAGCATATATAAAATGTGTGGCTGTTTCAAGACTGTCCCTCCTCATTTTGAAGTATGTGAGGTCATATTTTCAGGCTTTCCCTCACCCACCCAAGGACTCAGAACTTCCTTTTACACAAATAAGCAACATTGGGATTCCAGGTTAATCACTTGAATCCAGAAGCTGGAGATTTCTGAATAAACTCTAAGCTACTGTGAAAATCTCCCTGAAATCAGGGGTGTAGACAGGCAATAGTGCATGCAATACAGTGCCTTGGACAATGCCAAACTTGCTTGAAGGCTCCAGGTCAATCCTTGCTCTAGTGATGGTTTAGTTACCATAGAGACAACCAGGTCTCACTTCATCCTCCAGCACTTGCGCTATTTACCGGCGACCCCTCCGGATTAAAGTTGGAGGGTTTGGGATCATTCTCTTTATTTTTATCAGTGGTGTAGCACACCGTCTAATCCTAGTTGTACCTCTCATGAAGGAAAAAAAAAAGACAAAAAAGCCAACCTCCTTCCCCCTCATTTGTTGTGTAGGCCAATTATCCAAAGTGGTGACAAGTAGAAAAATGAATTAACCATAACTTTGTAATGTCAGCGTTATTTATCTTGTATAAGCTTTGCCCAGCTCAGCTGTGGATCAGCAAAGGAGTGCTTTTATTCTTCCCTCCTCTCTTTGATGTTGTTTTTTTTCTTGCCTTCCTTCCTTCTCTTGGTATAGGTCCTTTGCTCCGCCACACCATCGTTACAAAATCTTTTTCTTCTGCTCTAAACCAGGAGGGTTTTCCAGATCAGATGAGGGGCCGTTGAGGAGATGCCCTGCAGGAGGCAAAGGAGGGGGTCTCCCAGCTCTCATCGTCCCCATCCTTACCCTCTACCCCTGTGATAACGAAACCACTCTGTTGGGTTTATTTTTTCTGATCTCTAACGCACACAAAAAGCAGGTGCTGAGACTGGAAACGGCCCCTGTTACTTTTTTTTCCCCGCCTTTTCCCATGCATAGTTTGCTGAGTCTCTACCCTCTTTCACCTGCTGCAGTAGAGACTTTCAAAAGAAAAAAACGGCACTTGCTGGCAGGAGGCAGGAAAGCAAGGGGCACTAAACTAGGATCCAGCCTGAAAGCAATGCGCTGGCAAGAAGCCCACAAACACTTCAGATTTGAAGCACCAAGTCACAGAGCAAAGAGGCAAAAAACGCGTCTTTGTAAAGCAATAGTGAAGCTGCACCTGCTCAAAACTACTCTAGCCAGTACACTTCAAAGCTGCCAGGGAATCAGATACTGGAATAAGATACCCCTCACAGGGTGTAAAACTAGCCAAACCTTGCACTGAGGCAGCTGGAGCACTGACTGATGTGGGGAGCAAGCCTGAAGGATAATACGTGTATATCCCAATGCCAGCTGATGGGAGAAGAAATGAATTATCTTGCAGTGTGTTTGTCCCTGTATGAGTGTTGCTGGCTTCCCTGGCTGGATTTTGAGAGCATCTTCACTGCGTGAATGTTGCCTTTCAATGGCTGCAGCCTACAGAGGTACGAGGTCCTACAAATGCATTAATAAATAAACCAGGCTTTTGGTTCCAGAGGTGGTAGTTGGGGTGGTGGTTCAGCGGGGCAAGTTTTCTCTGTTGTAAATACAATTATTTTACCTCACTGAAGGTATCTTGGTGATGTAGGCTAGCCCAGCTCAGCCAGCATGTCAGGAGTTCTGGAGAAGCGGGGAGCTGTACCAGTGTGGCATGCAGACTGTCAACTGGCAGTAAATCTGTTTCAAGCTCTTTTGTTTTTCCGAGTGATTGCTGAATAACTTCTCTGAATTACTTCCAGTTGATATCTCTTATATGAAAAGCTCACAAAAAGCTTATTATGTTCAAAATTCGGAAGATACGGATTCTCACATGCTAAACATCCATTAGCAGCTGGATAAAGGCAACTCTCAGGATCAAGTTTCTATAGGGCTAGCTTTTTGCAGACATGCAGGTGAAGTTAGCTTTGTGTGAGTCATCTCTGATGCATCCTTAAAATAAGTGAAAATAAATTCTTGTTAATAAGATCTGGTAGCTGATGCCAGACATGAGATGGGCATGACTAAGACAAAGCCAAACCGCTATCAATGTTGTTAAATAATTTGGAGTCGTTTGTAGGTGATTTTTAGCTCCACACATCTAGGGTTAATTTTGGAGAGATCAGATCTTTGTATGGTGAGAAGAATAGCTCTATCCTCTCTGCCTTGACACGCTCACAGTGCACTCCTTGCTGTAAGACTGCTGAGCGGGCATTTCAGTGGATTTTTGTTTTAAATGTGATGCTGTTGTTAATATGCTAGGTAAAATGTCACAGCAGCACTTTCAAAGGTGGCTAGCACAGGGCTGCCTCTATATAATTAGTGATACAGGGATACTGCGGAAGGCTGCATAGATGACCTCTCTAAGTCTACTTACAACATGACCTGTTCGAAAGCAGCATTGAACAGCTGCCCACGAACGGTTTCTCACTTCAGAAGGAACAAGAAATTGTACAGCTGGATCCCATGAAGGTGAAATTATTCACCTTTGCCCAGCTGCTAGAAATGCTTCAAAAATAACCAGTTAAGTCAATGCACCAATTACTCTGTGGTTACAACCTCCAGAAGGTAATTCATATCTGAATTGCTCTGTGAAGGTGCCTGTCTTTTTTCTGTTGACTAGATGGGAAGCCTAAGATGACTTAATTCCTAACTCAGCACCACAGTAACTGTATAAATCTCAGTGAGGTGAAAGCAAAGCAACAACTCTGTTTTTTCCCCCAAGATAAAAATGTGACTTTGTTTTTCTATGTTAGGATCATTTCTTGTTAAAGAGTTGATCAAATCTCAAAAAGAGAAAAAGGTGAAGTGTAGAAAAGTAAAGAATTCAAAACTTATGCAGTCTTTCAGGGTCCCCTGTCAGAACCAGCTTGTGTTTGAATGAAAGATCTGTGTTGGTTTTGATATTACCTGCGATGATTCAAACCAGAGCCCCAAAATCTCCAGTCCTTCAGTTCTGAGGAGTTTTCAGCCATGAACTAGACCGTTTGTCCAGCCACTGCAGAGGTGATGTCCTACACGAAAAGCCATCATCCAAACTGCCACCAATCTGCTGGTGTCTGTGACTTGAATGTCCAAGTTTTAGTCCCTGCTATTATTGATTTCTTTTGAGTAGCCAGCCCTCGAGAGAGCTTCAGGCATATTCACACCTGAAGGTGTGATCGTTGCCATGAAAGGTTGAATTTAGCTACAGTGAAGGGAGAGAGCAGCAGAGACCTCTGCCTGGACTGGTGGCTGGCATACGTGTGCAGGGACTCCACAGGGTCTGCGCCCTGGAGGTCCACCCAGGCTGGTTGACCCATTGCTTTGACCTGCTCCAGCTAGATGAAGCTTGCATCTTTGCCATCTTTTGCAGACACCTCTGGCCTCACTCTGTTCATGCTCCAGGCCAGCTGCACATCAACCTGCTACAAACTGGAAGCCACGGAGTGGTGATGGCTTCATTCTCTTCATGTGGCCATCCATGCCACCATGAGCCCAAAGCATGGATGGTGGTGGCAGAGACGAAGTGCTCAGCAGGGATTGGGAAGGGATTTCACCCTTCCCTTTGAGGAGGCTGGTGTGATATCCTAAATCAATTGGCCAGCCTCTGTGTGTGTTTATACACTCCTGTGTTAATTCATCTGGGGTGGCAAGCTTAACTGAACTTACATTAACTCCTCAGCCAGCTGTCACAGATAACGTCTGGGCAGGAGGCACCTGCGCTACTGCTGGCCACAACCTTGTGCGCTATCGATTTGGCTGCATTGGCAGAGAGATGGCAGTGGGAAGAGGCAGCAAAAGAACCAGCAGGGAAAGAAATGAGTGGTGATTCAGGCCAGTAACGTTTGGTATAGTCCAGGCTTTTTGCCGGTGGGGATTTACCAAGGGCTGATCTTACCTCTGCATTCAGCAGCTCAAGCGATTCAGCCAGCAAAATGTCCAAAATCTCAGCATCACCTGATGGACACATTTTTATCCATCTCACTTCCTACATCTTCCCAGTCTCCAGTCCTTTCGTCCTCCTTGGTGCTGGCAGAAGCGGGTGTGCGGAGTGCCACACGGGCAGCAATTTCATGTCCAGGGGAATAAAAGGGATCTCTGAATACAGGATGCTCCCTGGCGCTTGTAGCCTCGACTCCCCACTGTTTGAGCCGGACGGTACCATACCTTGCAGGCAAAGGATCAAAAAACATTGTTGCCCTTGTCAGTGAGCCGTCACCAGGGTCCTGGGTGCAGCTGAGCATATGGGCAGGATGCTATTTATTTACTCATTGCCGAGGATTCATTATCTTCAGAGCCCATTCAGATGGTAGTTTCCAGGTCCCGGGGGAATCCAGTTCAGCACAGCAGATGACATGATGCCCTGGGCAGGAGGTGGATGGCAGCATCCCCGGCTGCGCATCGCACGCAGCAGGGAGGGAGAGCGAAGGGACAGGGGCTGGGCGTGCACGTGGATGAAGGAGCCAAAAGCATCAGCAGCGGTAGGGCTGGGAATGCAAATTGCTCCAGTTTTCACAGCAAATATGCAGGTGAGGGTCGGAGTTCCTTGCCCAAAGTATTTATTATTATAAATGCCTGTATTTATCATTGTCGGGACGACTTATTGTCCAGCCGGGCTCTTTTGAGAGAGGGAGGCTGGCCCGTCCCTGCTTTTCAGTTACCACCACCTCCAGAGAGCAGGGCTGCCCGAGCCCCGCAGGGAGGGCCGTGCTCCAGTGCTTATCGGATAGCAGCTCCCCCGTTTCATCTGCTGCATGTGCGTGCCACTGATGCCCCTAAAATTGCCCTTTCCCAAGACTTGTCTGTTTGCATCCTCAGGCTGGAGAAGGGCCAAGCATTTGGCACCTGCTCGAGTTCAGGAGAAAGGGATCTCACATCCATTATTTAGATCTTCCCTTCCCCGGGCATGCGGGAGTGTGTTTAACATGTGTTATTTACTTGATGCATGTTTAAATACACCTGTTCTTCTTGACCCAGACGTATCTTTGGTGGTGTTTCTGCAGTTGTAGTAGACTCAGTATGAAGACGTAGCTTTATTTGCATACTTACTTTCCCTGTGTTCACTGCTCATTTAGGCACCCTGGCAACATCTGTGAGAATTTCAGATGCTGAATAAACTTTCGGTTGCTGTCGTGTCTCATCCCAGAACTAGGTGCATTTCTTCAGTGGATTAAGTGATTTTCTATTATTTCTTATTTATAGCAATCTTGATATTCTCAGATATGTGCTTGGTTCTCCCCTCACTTAACACTGTCATAAATGGGGTGTCAACTTGGTATGCAAGAGGAATTGTCCTTGCATCCACTGAACTTTCCTGTCTACCTGTCTCTGTACAGTGCTCCAACAGAAGAAACCGGTCTGATTATGCTGTTTAAAATTATAATGTACCCGCCTGAAGTATAAACTCGGCATACTGGTTGATTTCTAGCATTGTATGTACGTTGGCTGTAGGTCCACTGGAGGCACTTGGGATGAAAGTTACTTTAAAAAAAAAAAAAAATCTGTGCTATGTTAAGTTTAGTGTGTAAACAGATGCAAAACAATTGGCTTTCTAGAAATAAACTTGGAGAGAGCAGTTTTGAGTGTGTTGTATATTAGGGCAGCATGGTGTAAAGGAAATGTAAGCCTAGAGCCTCAAGGAGTTAAATGAATACTTTGGAGCTTAAGAACCTCCTGATGCTTCATGGGAAAATGGAAAAATATTCTATTTAGAGACCGTACTGCTCACACATCAGATGTTTTCTCCAGTTCTCCCTCTCTGTAATTTTTTTTTTTTTTAAATTATCATCGGGGGCAATTTGCATGAAAGGGATCTTTGTATCTGAAGTGCCCATCTGCTGTGCAGCTTACCCTGACGACATAGCCATCTGCTTTTGACATCACAACTGTCCTCGCCGCAGTGCCACGCGGGGCTGCGGGCGAAGGAGCCGGTGACGCTTTTATTAACACCTTGCCTTGATGTCGTCCTGCTACTTGAAAGGATTCCCAGGCGCTTTCCCGCTGCGAGCGATTAGCTTGCACGCTCTAGATGGGGATGAGCTGGCTCGGGATGGCAACATGGCCACGTCTGGGGTGTGCGTGGGAGGTGGTGGCGACACTACGTGGCATGAAGCAGACTACCAGAGCCGTAAGCGGTTTTCAACAGGGACTGTGATTTTTGATTTGCCTTTGTATGACACCTCATGTGAAGGAGGAGCCCTGCTGTCTCTGCCACCTGGGAATGGAATAATAATAATTATGAGGCTGATGATAACACTTACGAAGCGGTGTTTGATTAGCTTCACTTGCATCTGCTCAAGATGCTTCTAATTACGTAGCAGTGTCCTGGTGTCATTCATTCTCCAAACTAAACATGATTTGCCCTTCATAGCTCATCCCACCCCAACCAGATAGCAATGCTTAAAACAAAACTCGGGAAGGAGAATGTCCACTAGAGACCTCGCTCTTTCCATCTGATTGATTTACCTGGTCAGGGCTTAGATACTACATGGGTAAGCACAACAGATCCAAAAAAGTGTTTCCAACAGCCCAGATGGTGATGGCTCAGTGAAAACAGTGCCGCCTTCCGAAACGCCAGCTCTCCTCTCGCCGTGTGTCAGCCGGTGGGTAACAGCACGAGCTGTCACAATTGCTGCACACATGATGGCGTGTCATGAATTCAGAGATGCCTTCAGGTTAGGGCTATGATGCATCTGGGCTTCTGGGCATATATTTTTATTTTCCTACCTGGAAACATTGTCCGGGTGGTATTTGAGGTTTGGGGTTTTCCTGTGTGGTTTCTTCTTTTTTTTTCCTCTGTATAAATCTGCCGTGGGTTTCTCTCCTTTGGGAGTGAGCAGAACCACTGCAGGGCATCTTTGGTCTGGCTGCCATCCACCCAGAAACCCTGGGCACCTCCCAGGCACATGTACGGATCAGCTGTGCAGCAATGCACTGGAAATCCAAGTCATCCGGGAAGGGCTGTGCTTTGCACAGCCCCCTGCAGAGCGGGTCGGGAGATCCCACTTCATTTCATGGAGTGTGGAAGTGCTGCTGCAAGCTCTTTTGCCTCGTTATTTTAGTCACCAAAAAATGCAGGGTGATCCTAACTGAAAAACCTGTGTTAAATTCAGGGCAATTTTTTTCAATTAAAACAATCTGCAGGCAAGACATGGGTAGGAATTTGGAAAATGTTTTGCATTTAGGTTTTTGAAATGAAGCTTCTGAATTACTCCTCTTAAAACCAAGCTTACCTTCAAAATTCACTAAAATCAACCAACCAACAGTAATATTATTGAATAAAATCAACAAGGTAGTGACATTGTTTTTGATGATAATAATAAAAGACCAATGCAAAGGGGGGAAAAAAAAAGATGTTTTGTTTCAGGTCAAGCAAATTGTTTTGTTTTACCTGACCCGTTTCCCTTCACAAATCTTTCATTTCTGTAAGGAAAGTACAGGAAACAAGTGGCGAGGATTAGCCCTGGCCAAAATTAAGAGCAACAAAGGACGTTTTGCTTGGCTTGCAACCAGGATGTTTGAGCCTGGGAACGACCATGGCATTCACGTACATACATGTGCACAGATGCACTCCTCACCACACTCGATCAAGGGAGGGGAGTTAAATACTGGACTTAATTGCTTCTGAGCAGGTACCCGGCTTGTCCAGCTTCTCCTGCTTTGCATGGGAAATACCGATGCATGGCCCTAAATTCCTCTTGAATTAAGACCTATTCTTCCCCCCACCCCCGCCACAGCAGGGGGAATTGAAAGAAGCAGCAGGGCAAATCGTTCCCCAAAGTTTTCCTTGCCAGTCAGCAGGTTCATTAATCTCATTGCAGAGCTGCTGCTGCACCAGGTGCACAGATTATTATAATATTGCCTACCATCCCGGCCAGGAGAGACGGCAGAGGGAGGCTCGTGTTGGATGATAACGGTCATATAATCCACTTACTGGAGGTAGTTTTTCGGTTTAGTTTGAATACAATTTCTTCCTCTGATCATGTCTCCGTCAGTGCAGGCACCACTCTGAGTGACTGGAAACTCTTAATCCTTTGCAAGCATCTGTCAAATTGTTTTCCCATCTGGGACCCCTCTTTTCATGAGCTGGGAAGCCTGCATTGGATTCAGGGGGAGATGAAAGCAAGCAGCACCTTGCGGGATCAAACATATACTTATGGACTAGATGAGAGGTACGCGGATGCTTTGAAGGGTGTGGTGCTCGCTCCCCTTCTTGGTCCGGGGGGGAGCAGGAAGCAAATCTTTTTCTTCCAAAATCTGGCTTGGAGGGCATCATGATGGTGAGACAAATCCATGAGCAATCAAATGCTGAGGCATGGCTTAAGGCAAGCAGGACCCCAGCAGCGACATGGCAAACTGGAACGGCGGGCATGCCGATACTGGTGGGAGCTGGCAGGATGCCGGGGTCTGTGCACAAGGCTGGGAGGCTGGTGCCATGTGGGAGCCGGGCAGACTGGGAGCAGCTGTTGGGAAGTCAGAGGGGGTGGGTTTGTTTGCAAAGGGGGGCGTGAGGGTGGGAGGCCGGGGAGACCACGTGGGGAAGCAGACAGTCTCCCATCTCCCCCGCCCAGGATGACGTTGCGTGGGGCTTTTCTTCTTAGCCTAAGAGTTTTTTTCTCTGCCCTGTGAAATAGGTAAATGATGGAGTTTTCCAGGTCTATTGAAAGCAGCGCACAAAAGCTTCTCCAGGCTACAGACAAGCAACGCAGCTTCACTTAGTGGTGCAGGACACTACCCAACGGGCTGGGGGTTTGGGGCCATTTCTAGCTTTATGCTGGGTTTTTTCTCTACCCGTCCTTGTTAGTGACCCGTCCTTTTCCATACCAGGGTGGCCCTAGCATCATTTTTCTAGTTGGCCATATTAAATTGACTCTGTTTTATAGCTCTCTTAAACAACTGGTTATTGAAGGCTTTTGGTTAGCCTTAATGCCTTGATCTATTACTGGGCTCGTAATGTTTAAAACAGAAAACGTTTCAGTTATCCCTTTCTTCTCCTTGGGAAGTCCAATGAAGTGAAGCTTCCCAGATTGTGGATGTCACAAAACATCATACATTTGTTTTCCCCTTTTCTAGCAGTTTAACACATTTTGCTTTTGCAGAGGTTCAAAAGTTCGCTCAGCAACAGTTGGTTCTCTGAGCTTGTTGCAAAGGCCTGTGGGTAAACTAAAAAAAACCCCAACCAACACTATTATATGGCTGCAGGACATAACAGTTAACAAGCCACATTTAATGCCCTTAATATTACTAAAATTTTGCAAGCATGCAAACACAAAACTCTAGCATATACGTGTTTTCTGTTTCCTTACCATATGTCAATATGTTCTGTGAGTAGTTAGAAGTAAAACCTGACCTTTACGTTCGCCGCTTTCTGGGTTTCTTTTAATTTGACCCAGCAGCTGGGATCAAAGCACTGGTACATTGAGACAGGCTAAAAATGTAAAAAATCCTGTTTGTCCTTCAACACACTTTATTATGCAGTTGGAAGAGAGCTTTGCGGAACGGCTGGGTGAAGGGCTGGATTAGCAGATGTTGCCCACATCACGTTGACAGCCCCGCGTTTATGATCAGTGCCACTTTCAGATCTGAAAGCCAAGTGTTGCACACCGCTCTCTTAAATGCTTGCAGACGTTTTAAGCAGTGGTCTGACATATGGAAACCAAAATTGTGTGGAATGCACTCAAACAGCAAAGTCACTGAGCAGAGACTGCTGCTGAGGACGGACATGGCCTGATGGATCGTGTAGGTGGTTCACAGGTCAGCTGGAGGCTGTAGAGAAAGGGGGGGGTCCTCTTCTGACAGAATAGGTGGACAATGTCATGGGACCACCTCTGAGGCTATGGGAGGTTAACTCATTGCAAAACCTTGGCTGTTTAGTGGCTATACCTGTGGTGAAGGACGGCGAGCCAAGGCTTCTCTTCAAGAGATGCTTCAGAGAAATCATGAATGTATGCACTGCCTGGCAGGGGAGCTGGGCTGAATCAAGTGCTCCCCGAGGAGAGGTTCTGCCTTCTGGTTTGATGTTGGGAGAGCACCCAGCATGGAGGGGCCTAGGCTCTTCTTGGGGCTCCACAGGGCGAGTATAATGCCTCAAAAGCACAATCATTATGACGGATCTGATGAACAGCCCTGAGTTCATTGACGTTGCCAAGAGCAGGGTTTGACCCGGATACCAGAGTGCACATGCATTTATCCATGGATTGTTGCATGTAGCAGTCCCTGGGTCTTCCGTCATCTCTTGTCCCAGGGCCGGTGGAGTTTTTCCCATGGGTCCCCTCTGTAGCTGCAGAGGAGGTCTCCAGAGCATCCCAGGATGCTGACACAGGGGCCGAGCTGCTCACTCGACACGGAGTTCATGCTGTGTATCACCAGACCTGTCAGCAGCCTGCAGGAGCTTTTTGCGCATAATGAAGGGAGGTGGCAGACTGTCAAAGTTTCATCTGTGCTTTATTGACTCCTCAGCCAGCTTCCAGAGAGGGTCTGCAGCATCTTCTGGGCTGTCGGCCATATGAGAGAGCTGGAAGTCTTGAGTATGTTTCTTGGCATTGCCTCTGGCTGCCATGTCTCCTCCATCTCTGTTGCTGGAGCCAGGATGCCGTGCGCTGCTGCAAGAGTTTGCAGGTTATGTCTATGGCAGGATGCTAAATACCATCGCTGGCCCCTGAGTGACCACATTGTTTCATTTCCAACGCATTTGCCAATGTGGTTTCAGCCTGAGCCAATTTGTCATGTCTCAAGATTAAGCCCAGACCTGCTTCAAGGGTTAACATCTACCAAGAACCATCCTCAGTAAAGCGAGTTGAGGCAGTCACCCTGGTTTGGTAGCAGGAGTGTATATAAGCATAAAACCAAGCTATGCCATGTCATTTGGTGGCAGCAGAAGTGTCTGCTGCTCATTTTATATGCTAGTTGAGAGGTAACAGAAAAGCCAGGATTTGCAGGTCCCAGTCTGACTTATTGCTCGATAGCGTAGCAGTGCTCCTGCACTCCCATGCCTCTGTACAGCACAGATCCCACCGAGCATCTGCCCTCAAACAAGAAAACCAGCAACAACCCCCGCCAAGTGGATTTATGAGGCAGGAGGGCTGACAACACAGTGCTTGGTCCCGCAAGGCGCGAGCATGGCCCCAGCCCTTATTTCTTTCACGGTGGAGGGTCCCCTTAATGGTGATAAATGCTGCGCGGCATCGAACTTCAAAGGCTGTCGGAGCAGAATTCTCCAGTCTGGGGCAACGCACTGCGTGAGACACACGTCTGGGGCCACATGGTGAGGAGGGACCGGGGCTCGTGTGACAGATGCACGCACAGATGCACAGTCATGGGACAGACGTGCCCCTCGGCAAGGGGCAGGGTAGCAGGAGAGGAGACGCAGACCCTGACTGTTGCTTGCCTCCCCCTGCCCCTGCCTTTAGGGTCACCCTGTATTTTGCAGGAATTTTATTGCGGCTGCAATTTAGTGGCCCTGAGCGAAGGCTGACCAATGCCTGCTGTTGGTTGGAGCCTATTTGGTGTGTTCCCGTCTTCTGGTTGGGTTTTGCCTGATAGGGATTCAGCTCACATGCGCCGTGGTGTGACCTGAAGTGCAGCACATGGAGACAACTGGGGGATGTTGCTGCAGGTACATCTCCAGGCCCCCACCTTCAGTCCTCAGGATGGCACAGAAACAAAAGGATTAAGATGGTGTGAAATAAATGCCATTAATTTCCTTTTAAATGGAGCTTTCTTTTGCTGCCTGAACCCTCTCGCAGCACTTCCTCTGCAGAGGCACACGTGCACACGCTTACGTGCCCACACACACTGCTCCCTCCTGGGGTGTACTGTGACCTGCTAATACCACCTTGGAGGTGTTAAGCTGCATCTGCACTAGGTGCTAAAAGGTGTTTCATCATGTTAACTGCGTGGAATAAAAGAAAACATCCAAACAAAAAGCACTTATTTCTCCTGTCTTGCCAAGGTCTGTGCACTCTGCGTGGCTGGGCCACCTCCCTTGCTCTCCCTTGCTGCTCTTGGTGTTTTCAAGTCTTGTCATGCTGGAAAACGTTGGAGCAGTTTAACGATGTTCACTATAAACTTATATGGAATATGTAGATGTAACATTTATAATTCCCCAACTGTAGCTGCATTTCAGTTTAATTGTCATTTCAGTCAATGCTGTCTCATTTGGAAAATTACCAGTGCATTTACATTTGGTCAATTGGTATGGCTCCTCTTGATTAGATCTGTACATCAATCATCACCTTGGCTCACCCCATCTGACCCCTGTGTCTGGCCTTGCTAGCAGCAAAAAAACTTTCTTACTGTAAAACTTTTGTACTGTAAGGGTGATTGAACACTGGAACAGGTTGACCAGAGTGTTTGTGGATTCTCCATGATCTGAGATGTTCAAACCTGACTGCACAATGTCCTGAGCAACCTGCTCTAGTCGACCTAGCTGTGGGCAAGGAGTTGGACTAGATGATCTCCAAAGGTGCCTCCAACCTCAACTACTCTGATCCTGTGGTATGGGGAGATCTCTACCCAGATAACATGCAGGCTCCGGATGGTGACTTCCAGGGAATGAACACTCACTGACTTGCTTTATTTGTGTTATGAACCCCATCAGATCACATATCTGGATCAGATCAGGATAGCTTGAAAAGAAACCAGGCATGAAAGGCTCTTTTGCACTGGTGCACACCCACAACAAAGAGGTTGCAATTAGGTTGTGCTACTGTAGCATCAAGGGGAGGTGAAGGGAAAGGCACAGCCCCTTAGAGAAGCAGCTGATTTCACACTCTACCACCGAGGTGATCCACTGCACAGCTAACCATGGCAGAGAAGAAACCACTGTGGGCCTGAAGGCCTGGAATCTCACATGTGAAATCAAGCACCTTTGGATATATTTTGGGCTGTTTCTGTGCATGTGTCTGCTTGTGGACAGACTGAAGTAGATATCATCTGTGCTTTACCTGTGTGGGTAGTGCTGCCTTGGGTTTCATTGGGCAAGGTAAGTAAAACACTTATGTGCTATGGTGGACAGGAGTGGCTGGAGAGAGATAAAACTTGAGATGTTTATATACCTGCATATCTGTAATTCAAATTAGATGTAATTACGCATGCTAGTGGTTGTAGGGAGCTGTCCTGGTTTCAGCTGGGATAGAGTTAATTTTCTTCCTAGTAGCAGGCATAGTGCTGTGATTTGGATTTAGCAGGAGAAGAATGTTGATAACACACTGATGGTTTAGTTGTTGCTGAGTACTGCTCATGCTAGTCAAGGACTTTTCAGCTTCCCATGCTCTGCCAGGTGCACAAGAAACTGGGAGGGGGCACAGCCAGAATAGTTGATCCAAACTGCCCAAAGGGCTATTCCATACCATATGGCGTCATGCTCTGTACATAAGCTGCAAGGAGTTGGCTGGGGGGAGCAATTGCTGCTCGGGAGCTGTCTGGGTATTGGTCAGCGGGTGGTGAGCAATTGCATTGGGCATCACTTGCTTTGTATATTATTATTACTATTATTGTTATATTGTTATTATTATCATTACTATTTTAGTTTATTTCAATTTTTAAACTGTTCTTAACTCAACCCAGGAGTGTTTCTCACTCCTACTCCTCCGATTCTCTCCCCCATCCCACTGGGGCAGGGGGAGTGAGCGAGTGGCTGCGTGGTGCTGAGTTGCTGGCTGGGGCTAAACTATGACAGGAGTCTATAAAAACACATTATATGTGTGCATATAAGTGTGGAGTGCGCGCTATGTCCACCTTTGCATATGAGAGGTTAGAAGAAGCAGGATGCTAAGTGCAGTTGTGTGTGTGTGTGTGTGTAGCATATTCTATTGCCATTCTTAATGTGTAAGTGTGCATGGACACGAGGTGTAAATCTGTACCCTTGAGTTTGCAGAGGGCTGCATTCAGTCTTGTGCATTTGTAAGCAGGAGTTTGTATGTATGTATAGGCACGAGCTCTCCCATGCCCCGACCTGTGGCTGCGCACAGCAGTGAATCTTTTGGTCCAGGCTGGGAATAAGCTTTATTCTCCCTGTGCAGTCTCTTGTGTGTTTTCCTTATTTTGCCGTTTAACTGAAAACCCCGGTGGAGCTGTGGGGACCTGACAGGAACGCTAATGCCGTGTGGCCTGCGGCCACGCTGCTGCAGCTTTTCCATTGCATATTATCCAGCGTTGCAATGTTGTGACTGCTGTGAGTTCTTATTAGAGTATAAAAGTGGAGGGCAAGAGGCAGCTTTTCTTGCTGTATTCTCCGTGGTTACCTCCCAGGTGTGGGTAAGCCAGTCACCACAGTCATGAGCAGGTGTTCACCACCTTCCCTGGCTGCAGATTGACTCACTGCCTTCCTGGCTTGTTCTTGGACTGGGAGACCTGCTGCCTTCACTCCTCGACCAAAGATCAGGCTGCCCAGGGCACATCCTTGGAGTGATCCTAGGCAGAGCTGCTTCGGTCTTGGCAAATTTGAACAGGTCCAGAAGCAGCTCCTGCTGCTATATTCCAACCTGTAAACACCCAGGGAGGCAAATAACTATCATTCACAAGAAAACAAAGCCATTAGCATTCTCCTTTGTACTGCTAATGAAGTTAATTAAGCTGCATGCAAAGTAACGGAGGTTGAACTGGTAGGGAGGCATGGAGAGCAGAAGATGATTTTGCCAGAACGTGATTTTCCTGGTTTCCTTCATTATCCAGGGCCTTTGATCCTTAAACAGGCTTCCGGAAGGGGCTGACAGGGGATAGCAGAGCTCATCCAGGGTGCTGCGGGATGTACTACAGCTGCAACAGGTTGGAGAGAGGGCTTTTAATGGAGGGTGTGCACAGGGCTGTTTGTCCTCTCTGGAAGGAGTTTTGTCCAGTATCAGTGGAGCTGAGTTTTTCTTTACTGTTGGTGGTCTCCTCCTGCCCTGACCCAGCTGGTAGGGAAATCTTACCTGTCCTTCCACTGGGACAGCAGCTTGCAGTTCCCACCAGCTCTGGCTCTGCATCTGGAAGCCCAGGGAGAGCACTGTGTCCTGTCTGGGTTCTGTCCTGACCACCACTCTCTGGTCCCACTCAGGGTTTCCCCAAGCCTGGGATGGTGTTGGAGCCCTGGGAGGGAAGGCTGGAGTCTCCAAGCCCAGTTTTACTGGAACCTCAACCACATGACATCGTGAACCAATCTTCCCTTCACCACCCCCTCCAATACCTCCCTGGTGCCCCAGGATGCCATAGGATCCTGTATCCCAAGGAGGTGGTTTGGGCTGTGCTATGGTCTGAGGTGTAAGGTGTGTTCAGGCACAGGAAAGGTGGAGATACCTTTGCAGACTGGCACTGTTATGAGCTGAAAGCCCAGCCCCTCTGTCCGTCCACACCCTTGAAATGTGTGTTGCACCCTTGGAAGAGGGTCCTTGCGCTTCTGTCAAGCGCGATGGCTAAACCACCCTTTGGCTGGCCTCCAGGTTTGCTCTGCCTGAAGTACAGTTGCAATCCTCTGGTCTCTTTGCAGCTGCACAGGAAAAGGGAGATGTGACTTTTTTACCACAATGCAGTCTCGCCTCCCCTCAGACAAAACAAAACAAACCAAACCCCCAAACCACCAGCCAAAGAGCCAGCAAATAAATCAGCCTCCTATTGCAATGGTGGCTGAGGGCGATGACTTGTATGCTGTGCCTCTCCTTCTGTGCAGGCGGAGGATGCTCAGAGATTCCCTGCCTGAGAGGCGCTTCGCCTCCCACAGGGTCCTCAGAAGCTCCCCCAGTAGTTGTGGGAGGAAGAGGAGGCAATTACTTTCAAGACAAGATGTGCCAGTAGATCCTAGTTAGCAGAGGTGTCTGGCACCTGAGAGCGGTGTCTATGAATGAACCGAGTTGGTAAAGCTGCTGTCACACACTACAGATGAAGCGACTGCACTTGTTTTAATGCACCTCTCACCCGAACTTGAGGATTTCTGTCCCGAATACGCAGGGCTGTGAAAGCGGAGCCGCTGCACAATGCGGCTGCTGCGGTCTCACCTCATTGTGGATTCCCAGGGAGTGCAGGATTGGGAGGGGGAGCAGGTGCACTGCTTCGGAGGAGGTGGGACCAGCTATTATCAGCCTGAGCATTAATTGTCGAATTAACATCACACTGTGTAACATGAGTAAATAAGAGCCGGCAGTTTGGGGTTTTTTGCAGAAACCTCCTATTCCAAGGGCTTTGTGTCTGCTCTGATCTCTCTTCCACCTCACGTTGCAGAGCCTGGCAGGAGTGGCTAGTGGTGTCTAAAATAGCGTGGATGTTTTTTCCCTCTCTTGCACTGCTCCCACCATGCAAAGCAAGAGGCAACGTGGGATGAACATGCAGAGCTGTCCCGGACATAGTTTCTGCAAAAGTGCTTATATTAACGCAGTGCATTGTCCTGGCTGCAGATTGGGTGGGGGTGGCTCTCCATCCTTTTGGTAATTTCTGTGGGTTTTCTGCTGGTCAAAGTTATCAGAAGCTGTTAAAAATCTGCTATACATTCCACGCTAAGAGGCAGCTGCATTTCAGGAGTGAAGTGATTCTTATAGCCGAACCACCCTTTTCTCCAGGCATCTTCATCTATGAAGTACTGCAGGTCCTTTGGGATGATTATAAGGTATTTATAGTTGAGGAGATGGATGACTTAGTCCTAACCATATGAATGATATCGCAGCAATGGCAGCCTTAAACACAGACAGCTAGAGGTCACATTTGATTACATAAAGACTGGATTTCAGCCAAAGCAGCTGGGAGAGACGTTCCTCCCTCCTTGAGAAATGACAAGTGCAAAAACATCCTTCCTGACTTGGGTTTCTGAGGCAGCCAAGAGCAGAGTGCCACTGCATCTGAAACGGGTTAAGGTGCCAGGGGCTCTGTTATCCTTGGCAGGGGGAAGCAACTTGTTAGTGGTGGCAGCCCAGCCCAGCTGGCAGGGTTGAGAGGCCATGGCAAGCAGAGTGTCCCCAGCATTCATCTTCCCGTCCCCTTCCAGTGAACGCATTAGGGCGTATCTCATTCTGCGCTGATTGCTCTCCTGCGCTATTAATTTGTGGCCCTATAAACTCCTGCTGCTATTATACAGTTAGGTGATGCAGAACAAAGCTGCTTATTAACACGTGGAGGAGCGCTGGATGCTCATGGGGCAGCTCCTATCACCACATGTGGGAAGAGACTCAGCTCCTACCACCGCCAGCTGGGCAAGGGCTTGGCCAGTCCCTCCAGAAGAAAACCTCAAGGCTCAGGCATCCCCCAAGCCTGGGGGTGGTGGGGTGAGTTATGGAGGTTGGCACCTTGCCCCCCACACGTCAGAATGAAAATGATGTGGGTCAGGTCTCCTGCCCTAAATGAACGTGTTGGCATCTTCTCTGTTGTCAACCCTTCTTGCAACCTGCCAAAAGGCACAGCATCTGTATGGCTGGAACAAGTTGGGGAAGACCTGCTTATGTGTCCTTCCCATGGTGGTGAGGGGCAGGAATGAAACAGGGAAAAGGACAGAATGGGGGTAAGTGGGAAGAGAGACCTTGAGCTGAAAGACTGAAATGTGAGGGGAACAGAGCAGAGCAGGTTAGAGCAAGGTGTGAAGTCCACCTCTGGGACTGGCTCTGAGCTGTTGAGGTTTGCTAGCTTGGTTCCCTTATTGCAGAGAGGACATAGAGCTGAGGAGATGCATCACCAGTCTGTTAGCTTGATGCTGCTCAGAAGTACAGCTATCAGAACTGGCTGAAAAATCAGTGACCAAACCCTAACCAAGAAGAAGTCAAGACTGGAGCTGGGAGGGACCAGCTCCTCGTGGGACATGAGACCAGGAGCCACATGGACTGCAGCTACTGTGGTCCACTGGCTTTGCTATATGGTTGGAGGCAGAGGGAGGGTGACCAATGAGGAAAACCCAAAGGAGGTGAGGCTGCATCCAGGTGGAGAGGAGGGGTGGAGATGCTTCCAGCCAGGAGGGCGAAGGCAGATGTGATGGTCTCTTGCTTATCACCTTGTGGTTCCTTTCCCTGTCAGAGTCTTTCTCATTCTCACCACCTAACTCCTGCAGCCCCAGCCACATCTTAGCTTCTCCGTCTCCAACCCTCCAGCCATCGGTGTGATGCTCAGCCAGGCTTGGCTTTTCAAGGCAGCATGACAAAGCTGCCTTTCCAGACCCCTTCCAGGTCAGCTGCAGCAGGACTTCCCACAGCCTTGGTGTCTGTGAGAAAGCGTGAGATAAAATGTGTGTGTGGGGAGGGCTGTAAGTCCTGCGCTCATGACAGAGCTGAACAAAGGTGGGGAAGGGATGTCAGACCTGGCCGTGCAGGCAGAGCAAAGGCACTGCTGTCCGCTGCCTGGTTGGTGGGCAGGAAAGAACGTGTCGGCAGCAGCTCTTTTATGTCTTACTGCCCTCGAGCTGGAGGGGCAATGGCAGGCATGAAATTTCACTGCCACTCCTGTCAGCTTGATGGACAGAGTAGCCCCTTGCCTGCTCCTGAGGGTGTGGAGAGGCCAAGCAGAATGGAAACGAGTCATACCCAGAGGGGAGAAGCAGCTTTGTGTCTGGGGTCCCTTCTGCAGCTGGGGCTGGGTTTATCTTACAAAGTTATATCACCGGTGTTGGACACAACTTCAGTTCTTTGGGTTACAAGGTTCAACGAATGTGAGTGCTTGCATTTCATATATGCCCTATGGATAAGGAACCTAGAGGGCAGCTACTCCAGGTTCATCATCGCCTTTCTAACAGTCACCATTGGTCTGTGAAAGCTGTACCTCTTTTTCTACATCATCAGCAAATCAGTTTGAGTTCCTGTCATGAGCACAACCAAAGTCTCTGAGGTTTGGGAGAAACAAACAAAACCCACTTAGAATGAGACCAGATGTGGTATGGTGGTCATATGCTGCACGTTTATGCAAATCTTGCTGTCACCTGTAATAATACTTGATACTGTGAAGTATGAGGTTTTCATCATGTGACATGAGTGACCTGGGGCTTACCATCTGTACAATTATCCAGCCCTCCAGCAGCAGTATTTGACCTGTCAGAGACAGGGAGACATGTAGATATTGTAGTCAGGGTGCAATGCATCTATTATTTCCAAGCTATCATTCAGTTTAGGGTTATATCACAGAGCTGGTCCTCCACATGTGGAAAAGTATGTATCATGTATCTTGATGAAGGCCCAGGTGGTCCTGAGCTGATTGCCTCCCACTTTATGTATTAAACTGGAAACCCTGGTGCATGAATGCAGGAGCCACTGCATTTCACAAGCTGACAGTCTCGACAGTGGGCACCTGCATCCCACTGGGAAAGGAGTGACATATTCAAAGGTACCGAGAGTTGCCAGCTTGGAGAAGCTGATGTCAAAGGAGTGGCCCCAGAGATAAAGTCCTATGTTAACTGATAACGTGACAGGCAGCAATGTCCCAAGGTAGGACCCAAGAAATGAACCCCAGGGTCTGGTTATTCTTTGGGATGCATTTTGACTGCCAGTGGTGCTGGATACCCAGTGATGCTGGATAAGTGCTTCTGGCCTAAATCTCCGGCTGATGTTTACATTCACTTCCTGCGGACCTGGTGTCCAGTCAAGCTCCTGGCACTTGATCTCTCATCTGAAGTGCCGACTCTTGAGCTACGTGGTGTTGTTGCTTTGAGAAACCATTCGCAACATAGCACTCTCAAATTGATCCTGCCAAGATGTTCTGACTTTCTCTGTTAACCAGCAGGAGAGTTCAGACTGTGCTTCAGAATAATTATGCGCAAGGCACAGAGTCAGGACAAAGGTGGAAGTTCCTAAAACATGCACAGATGTGCTCTACTGTTCCTATCTGTTTCCTTGAGACATTTCAGTACCTTCCAGAAAAAGAAGTATCAGGTGCCAAATGCTGGCTGCAGTCCCCTTCTCTCCTCCGTGCTGTTTCTCATGAGACTTAGGCAGCTATCTGGCTGGGAGGAGAACAGGGGTTATTCAAGGCTATTTGCTGTGGGATGTTGGGGTGATGTTGCATCAGACTGTGGCACTGGAGCCTCAGGACAGACCCTAATGGGGTCAGTGCCAACCTGTTCCTGCAGGAAGACCATAGGCTCTCACACCTGTGCAGTGGCCATGAACACTGACCAAGAGGATACAAGGTTCTTGCAGTCTGCCCAGGTGTGCTGCAGGTTCCTCATGTCTCAGAGCCCCAAAGTCCCTCTCAATCTGCAGTAGCAGGGAGCTCTGCTTTTGAAGGTGAGCCATTGTGTCCTTGAAACTCTGGCTCCAAGACCATTTGGGGTGTGAAGTCAGGTGACAACCACAGATCTTTGGGTCACCCATACATCAGCTTTTTCTTCCTTTGCCTTTCTTCCTATCCTTTTATTGTCTTTATTGTACGTAGGACCTTTCTGAATGGGGAGGTACACGCATGAGGCTGTTATATGGCAACTTGCTCATGGCTGATCCATGCCAAGGAAGACCAGCCGTTTTCTCCAGTAATCCCTGGGCTCCTTCTTAGTTGCACTGCCACCTGGATGCCTTTGGGAAATGCAGTTCCTTTAGTTGTAGCAGAAATCCTGAGTCAGGCTTACCCACCTACAAGATACCTGCCAGTGGGTAAATGAGAGACTGGTACAGAAGTTTTGGAAATGCAATAATTCTGGAAATATCATGAGGAAGAATAAGACCTTTCCCTGTTGGCCAGCAAGCTCCAAATAGAGTAGCCTTTTAGATTTTAAAAAAATACCATTTGTTATAAGAAACCTGGGCACAGGCTGACAATATGCAACGTTAGGTAACATCAGCAAGAGTTTGTTTCTGCTGCATGCTATACAGTCAGCCTGAAATACGGGGAGTTTCTGATGGGACATGACATGCCAGAGTAACCAGCTTTCATGCCTGTGATTATGACATCCCAGATTTACCATGCACATCTCCTTGCCAAGATAGCTCATGCCCATTTGTTCTTATACAGCTGACCTTGTGCTACATCTTTACTTAACCTCTTTTCTTTTATGTTCAAGAGCTGGTTCAGGGCAGGCCTTGGTAGGAGAGCTCCCCCAAAGCCTGGGCTACCAAGCCTGCCAACTGGTAGCATCTCCCTGGAGTGAGTTTAGTGCCCCTTCCAGCCCAACTTCTGCTCCTTCCCTGTTATCACTCAGAGGAGAGTCTTAGGACAAGGCAAGGATATCACCCCAAACATTTTCCAGACCATCCTGACATCAAGCAGTGACAAAGGAATGAGCAGAGCTGTTTCTCTGGAGAGCACCCTGCAGGGAAGGGATTTGGCTCTCCATCATGCTCTCATGATCCAAGCCAGCGGCAGGGGTTGGTGGTCGCTGGGAGCTGCAAGCTGAGAGTGAATGATGTAAGTAGTGGTACCACATTGTGTTCGAAGCACTGCAGCCTAAGCCTAAATTTTCAGCATTGTGGCAGGCAGGGCTGTGTCCCACTGGCACTGCTTCCCTGGGTGAGTCCCTCTTCCCCTTCTGCTGATGGGGCCAGTACAAGACATGCAGCAGCTGAGCCAGAAGCTCCTCCAGCAGTGTTCTTCCTTGGGGCTGTAGGGGTTTAACTCTCAGGCCTCGCAATTCTCCAAGCTCAGGCTGTAACTACACTGAGCAAGCAGTCAGTGAAGATTCTTTTTAGGCTACTTATAGATACAAACACAAAGTATCTCAGTAATTGGTGTCTTGTCACTGGCCAAGACTCTTTGGATGCTGAAAGCATCCTGGACTGGCTGAGTCACTGGGATACTAGGCATAGGTTTAAGCCATACATCAGCCAGGTGATCTATATAGGAGACCACCATGTACTAGCAGATATCTGCACCAGAGACCCATTTCAGTCCAGCCTATTCCCCAAGCCCTTGGTGACACACTCTTGGGTCTTTGGAGGGGATTTTGGATGCTGCAGCAGGGACCATCTGGGATCAGGTAGGGGTCAGTTCACTGTGCTCCGTGCCCTGCGCAGGGTGCCTCCCTGCTCTCAGGCTTTCCAGCAGCCTGTTGTTCTGCGCTGATGTCAGGGAGGCGGCTTTGCCAGGGAAATCACAGAGGCAGCCACAAGTGGAACTTAAAATAGCTCTTCATGCAAGGCAGAGGGAGGGGGGGAGCGGTGGGGAGAGGGCTCCGCCTGCCACATTGACAACTTTCAGAGGGAGGCTGAACTCTCGCCTGTCAGTACTCTGCCTCTTCCCCAGCTGAAAATCCCAGAGGGGAAGAGGGATCTGGTGCCCCTTGGATGCTGCAAACCTTCCTGTCTAGCAGGAGATTTCCAGTTGGCTGGGAGAAGCGAACAAAATCCAAGCAGCATCGTGGGGGAGGAAGAGGGGTCAGCCCCTCCCCGGCTGGTGGCTGGGTTCGTGCTGGAGCCAAGTCCCCCTTCCCACATTCCCCCTCCTCCTGAAGCATCCTGTGGCATTGACTGAGATGGCAAAGGCACCGGCTCCATGGTGCTTGGCTGGTCCAGCCAAGTTCCTGCAGGCACCAAGGTTGGAGGCTATGGGGATGTACGAGGTGGCTGTTCAAGCACGGAAAGTGGCCACCACACGGAGGGCTCTGTGGCTGTGCAGTTGGGAGGCTTCGTGCTTCCACATGCTAGGAATTACCTGGAGGCAGCATGGGCTGTAGCTATGCTGGCTTTCTTGTGAGAGACTGGGCAAAGGAGTGAAGTCATCACAGCTATGCAAGCCACATCCCACTCCAAACAATTTGGAGGCAGGGTTTAAAGCCCCTGCTCTGCCCCATGGGATGTCCCTAGTCGCCTGCAAATCAGAGTGGATCACAGTTGGTTTCCTAGAAGGATGCAGCACTTCTCCAAGGAGCTCTGTGGGGCAATTTTCTAACCCAACAGGTGACACCAGAGCTCTCCCATCCCGTCATCTCTACCAGGGTGCTTCAAATCCAGTCCATTTTTCCCTCCCACAGCAAGCATCAGTGGTGATGAAAAGCTCTGGGTTGAGGCTGAGTTGGTTGGCTGGACTCCTTTTTTAGTCTGCAGGTGGTTCATCCTGTTCAAAAGTAGGCGTACAGAGCTGATGGGACAAAACACCTTCAAGAGCTGCCTATCTCCATTGCACCGTATGAGAGCCTAGAGAAGGCACTTTGTTAACACTAATTTTGAGATGCATGAAGTTAAACGCCAGCACATCTCCCCTTGTGTCTGAGTTGAGGAGACATCCTTTGGAGGGCTGCCAGCCTGGGGCCCCTCCTAACGCACACAGCTGTGGTAGCAAGGAGCAGTTTATGGCTCATACGTGTACCACTAGCTGCATGCCTTTTTAGGAACAGCCAGCAGATAAATGGCCTTGCAGCTGCCTGGCTCTGATTGTCTCCTGCTCTCTGCAGGCTGGCAAATCCAGGAGTGATATTCTGCCCCTCCTCCAACCCCTTTTTTTATTTCCTTTTCTTTTGCCAAGTTGCAACCTGTGTCTTGTAGGTGTGCTGATCCTTGTCTTACACTCATAAATATTCAGTGTCTGCTGCAGGAGCCTTTGGGCTGAGGCATGTCACATAGCAAGAATCCTGACTTTGCTGTGCACAGAGCGTTACAGGAGCTTCCTTGACCCACCTCCCAGAGGGATAATGCTGCCGTACTGTACGCTTGTGTCCTTAAAATCGAACGCTTCAGCCAGATAAACCTTTGACAGATCAGGACTGAGATGGTTTGCATTGGTGGCTGGCTGCATGGGAAGGGCAGGCTTTGAAAAACACTTCTGATGTAGAGACATGATGAAGCACCTTACCTTTATCTGCTCTGAGATATGGCATCTACTGTCTGACTCCATCAATGCACCTTCTCCTTCTCTACCCCACCGCTGTCCCAGACCCAAAGATGCTCTCCGTTTGCACCATCTGGTTCATGTCTCTCGCACTCCCAGCGATGCCAAACTTGCCCCGGCTCTGCTAACCTGTTCCAGCCTTGCTGCTGGATGCTCTTCTTTGGCAAAGTGGTTGAACACATGACTGAACGTTACTCATTGCAATGGGACATGTGTGCATGCTTAACTCAAACATGCTGTTCCAGTCTTTGGCCTATTTGGGGCCCTAATTTGGAGATTCCACATGCATCTGTTATTACCCCACAACTCTAAGCTCATGCTATGCTGCAGCCAACTTTCTGCTTTGGATTAAATTTACCAGGGGTTAAATAAGATCACTACTGTTCTCCATCCTGTGATCCAGCTGGGATTTGGACATACAGAGCAGCATAACGCTTAGGCTGTCTTGTCCTACCTGTTCAGCTTCCCTGACCTCTAGTCTAGGGACTACCTTGTGAATCACACTCACCCCTCAAGTTTCCCATAAAATAGCGCACTTTGGGGAAAGAGTTGGGAAGGAACTTTTATAATATGTGTCTATATATGTGTACGCTCAGATCTCACCCTAGGAGGGTGGCAGGTATTACTGCAAATGCCTCTTGGCTCTTGTTCCACCTCTGGGTAGCTACAGTCTCTTGCAATTTATCATGAATTAAGTATCCCCGCCCCTGTGCTTTCCTTCACCCTCCACTTGCTTTTCAGAGGAATGCACCGGTCTTGTGCCTCCAGGCTGCAACTTAACTGCAACTCATGCTGCATCTGCAGATAGATACTCAGCACTGTGAAATACAGCATTGTTTTTTCTTCTCTGAATGGCCCTGGGCAGAGAAGCTGTAGTGTAACTCAATGCCTCTGTGCAAGGTGCATGTCCTCCAGCTCTGTGTTGGAGCGATGGATGAGGCTGACCCCTTGACATCTGGCTGTACAGGGCTTGGGGGATACAGAATAGCACAGAGTTGCTGCTGCTGCTGCTGCAAAGGCAAGTCATCGATATGAGATAAGTTGTGGGGGGCGTTTCATGGGGAATAATGGGTTCAGCATTCAGGAACTGTTTTGCTCCTGATGCTGCCACAGTCTGCTGTGGCTTAGTCTGAGCAAGAGCCTATTAAATGCTTAAGCATCTCTTGCAAAGTGCCATGTGCCCTCAACTACTGGCAGGATCAGACTGTGTCCACACTCATGCTGTTAATGTTCAAGGTTACTAATATAATCTTCTCCATTTCTCAGTCAGGATTGCCAATAACCAAGGAAGATTGGTCCTAATTTCCTATCATGCCCTCATTTCTTTTTCCTTGCCTATGCCAGGAGCATGTGGAACAGCAGTCCTATTGTCAGCCTGCAGAAGCAAGCCATTTCCCATTTTAGTTACAAATCCCCTTGCAGACAGGAACTCAGGAATGGCCATAGTGGTTAAACACAAGGTCCATCATCTATGCTTGTGTCCTGTCTCTAAAAGCAGCCATCAGCAGATGTGGATAGAGTGTATGAACAGAGCAAGCACAGAGGCATCTTCACTTGCATCACTCATCCAGCTGCAGGAATTTGTGTCTTCTTGAGCCAGTGAAACCAGTTGAAACTCCAGCGTGTCCTGGATGCATTTATTTGCACTTACTGAAGTTATTTATTTTGCATGTGACATCTTTGTTTTCTAGAAAGAGGGTACATGTCAGCTGAGATTCATGATGCACTGAATACATCAATTTTGTACGTAATAAGGTGTGTGGCTCATTCATCTGAACATGTTCTCCTTTGTGTGCTGAGGGAGAGAAACTGCACAAGGATGGGCGCTGGTTTTGATACTTGTACAACAACCAGAAGGAAATATCTACGAGGAAGAAAATAACTATCAAAGACAACCAGTGCAAATGGTGCAGGAATGGTGTATTGCAGGACTGATCTGTTCAGGGTGGTTGCAGGCAGGTACAAGCTTGGCCATTCAGCATGACTCGTATCATAGGAAGAACAGCTGATTTGTTGCTTGTTTGGGACAAACCCATGGTGCTTTGTTACATGTCAGCTATTCCTCATACCCACCTAGAGTCAGGCCAGCTGGGTCCAACACCCAGGCGTTGGGGATCAAAATGTATTTTCCTGGTGCTGCTCCTTGGTTCTTCCATCTACAGAAGAGCTGAGATTCCTTCAGTGGGCAAAGAAGCTGCCTCCGGAATGCAAAACTTTCTTCCCTTCTCCCAGCTGAGGGAAAAGGGCCTGTGTGGGAAGATGCTCTGAGGATCAGGGCCCACTTCCCTTCCTTCTTGCTTTGGTGTCCTCCTTGGATGGTTGTCGAGGTGTTTGTTAACCGCATGGCATGGGGAACAACCTCCAAGTCCTCCAAGTCCTCGGTAGGGCTTGTGGCCAGTGCCTAGAGAGGGTAGGACGTGCTGGGACATGGGCTTGTTGCACAGCAAGGTGAGCTCATGGCATGATTTGGAGTATGATCTTCACTTTTTTGAAGTTTTGGAGCTCAGGCCTGCTCCCTCTGGGATGGGAGTTCAGGGTAAACTAGTCTTATTTCTGTTTTTCTGACTATCCAAAGGGAATAGGCTGAGAATGTCTGCTTATTTCTGACATGCATCATCTGTGTCTGTAGTATTTAAAATGGTTAGTGTTCATCACCCCTTCCACACCCCCCTGCTCACCTGTGAGAGGGATTTATTCTGGCTGGTTTATCGTCTGTAAATCTCCTTGGTTGACTCCATTTTGCATTTTAACAAGAAACAAGCACTTTATAATAACTGCAGAGATTAAACTCTGACGGACTCTGAAACCATTAACCTGAAGGAAATGTAACAATAAATTAAACATATTAATGAAGCTGTACTACAAGCTCTGAATTTGTTAGGTAAATTGTGCAGTTATTAACAATGAACCCAACTTAACATAATCCATCATCAGCATGGTTTGGGAGGTGTGGGATGGGGATGGATTCCTGCAGCCCTTCTCCATCCCTGTGTCAGGATGGAGTTATGTTGACGTTCTTGTACAGCTAACCAGGGTAGTCATCCTTAGATCAAGCATCTGAAGTGAAATTTTACTCAGATAGATTTACCCTGTCTTCAGCCTGACCTAGGAGGACTTTTGTGTGGCTGCCATGTGTTGTTTGGGGAGCAGGAGATGTTGAACCGTTTGCAGGGTGTTGTTGCACAGTTCCTGTAAAAGAAGCATGTGGTGGCAGGGCAGATATCTCAAAAAGGGTGTTTTTGCAGGTGGTGTTACCTTTTCCATGGATTGTGCTGCCCTGGTCCTTGCTGGGAAAAGGGTCTGGTGGTAGTATTTGTGATGGACTCCAGGAACTGGTTTCCATTGCCTCACGTTCTCCACCTATTTCACATCCCCTGTCACATACGAAGATCCTTTGGTGTGTTGCTGCTATCTAGTCATGCCAGGTAGGCTGCAGATGGACAAGGATGAAGCAGAAACTTGTGACACCAAGCCCAAACCTGTGACAACACGACACCACATTATCCCTCCAAAACCTTGCCACATTTCTCCCCCATGTGCACAGGAAAGCACAGCCATCATGCCCCATGGTGCCTGAGGAAAGAAGCAGCGCATGCTTCATTTTGCTGTGGCACTAAGGACAACGCCTGGGTGCGCGCCTGCAGCAATGGGATGTAGCACTGTGTGTCAGGGAGTGCAGCACGTGGGTACACGCACTCATGAGTGCTGTGTCTCCCTGGCAGTGCAGGTGGCTGCTAATTTGACCAGTATCCACTATCTGAATGAAGCCAGCAGGGGTGAGGAACAGGGATTTGTTATTTCTAGGAGGCAGCTTTGGGTCCTTGCCAGCTCGGCGGGGTTGGGAGCAGCTCCACTCCTCCAAAGCAGCAGCTGCAGAGCCAGTCCCAGCCAGAACCTCCCCTCTGCATGGGGGAGCTCACAGTAAACGGTGGAAAATAAGGTTGGGAGAAACCTGAGAGCTTTTCTAGTCCATCCTCCTGAAGGCAGGATCAATTCTACCTGTATCCCTCCTGACAGAAGCTTCTCCAGTCTGTTCATCAGACTGCCAGGCTCTCCAGGCAAGCTATCCCATGGCTCCTTTACCCTTTCTCCAACACCTAAAGGCAGCCTCCCTACTGTTATCCACAGACTACCTACACCAGACACGGAGAAAGGTTTGTTCTCTTCTTTTATTCTCCTCCGCATTTGAAGATGATCACCCTGCTTCCCCTCCACCTTCGCTAAACAGCCCCAGTTCCTCCTGCCTTACCGTGTAAGTTCAAGCTCCCCAGGTCCCTCATGAGCCTTGTCCTCTTCAGCTGGCGTCCTGAAGTGCCCCACTCATGGCCTCAGCAGTACCATCAGGGCAGCTGGACTGTGCCCCGTGCTCACAAGCACACACGCCTGTTGTGCCTCGCAGCAGAGGAGCTGTATCTCCTGCAGCAACCCGGCGCTGTTGACTTAAGCACATGGTGTACGCTACCCCCCTTGCCTCAGTCCTGTAACACTGCTGAGTCCGTGCTCCCCTTGTCTGCCTCTGTACACTCAATTATTGTCACCCAAGACTATTTGCCCTCCCTGAGTTCAATCCCATTCCTTTTTCTGAACCAGTTCTTCCATTCATCCAGACCATTTTGTGTTCCAAGCTCTGCTCTCCAGCATGCTCACAGCCTTTCCTGATTTAACAAGCTGCTCCCTTTATCCTGGTCATTCAGGGAAATATCAACTAATGCTAGCCAAAGGGCTTGCACAGGTCTTCCCCCAGCTCCCAGTAGCTTGATGCACCCTACAAAAGCTCAGGGTGCCTCAGGTTGCTCTGGAGTAACTCTGGACCTAGTGCTCTGAAAATTATGCACTGAATTCCCAGGGGTAGCAGATGGGTGATATCTCTTGGAGATTGCCCACCTATGTATACTTTCCCCTTCATCTCTTTATGGGAAGGACTCCTCTCACTGCCAGCATCCTGTGGTATACTATGGCATCCAGGACTCTGTCCTGAGCAGAGAGCATCCCCCATGAGCAGGATCTGCCAAGCATTGGACAAACGCAGCAGGATGGTTTTGAAGCAGGCAAGTGGATCTGGGTCAGGGAATTCTCCTGTATGCTTGATCCTGTAAAGCAATGGAGAGTTTTCCTCAGCAAGGTGCCAAACACCCTTTGAAGTGTCAATCACATCATTTGGTATTGATTTTTCTTTCAAGGTCTCCCCACTGCTCCTCTCCCAAGAGCCAGGCTTTCCGCCGACAGGCAGTCTTGTGTGGGAATTTTGAGGCTGTGTGATGCAAAGTGCTGTAGAGACCTGCGCTGGACTTGGGTTTCTGCAAATGGGGTGATCTCTGCTCCCCATATAAGAGTGTTGCCATACGCTGCTGCTGCACTGGCTATGAACTGTGCATTGTACCAGCACAGGCTTGGGTGAGTGGTCCTGGGGGCATTTCTTGGAAGCGGATGGAGTTTAGCAGATGATTTTGCCATCAGTGCTGTGGGATGGGCTGAGCAAAGCTTTCACATGGCACAACAGTAGGATTTTCCCCATGTCCTTGGATGATTTCGGTTTCAATATTTTTTTCTTTTTGTGTCTAAGGTTTGCTGGACTTACCAGCAAGCCTTTATACCACTGTCCTTGCCAAGATATATTTAAATTGCTCTCTTCATATCCTGTAACAGGGATTCTACTTTTACTTAAGTGGTAGATGCCTCTGCATTTAAATCATGATGTTTTTTTCTGGGACTGACAGCTGGGAAGTGCTAGGTGGCTTCAGATTTATAATTACCTCTGTCTGTCTTGTCTGTGTGTTCATGCACACACACACGTGCAGTTGTGCGCCAAGCTGAAGAGGAAGCAGTGAATGCAAGCAGCAGCTGGATCCAGTATGTGACAAGTCAGGAGGAATTGTTTTTCTTTAAACATCTTTTTATGTACATCTCAGTGCTGCTTTTCCCGGCTGCAGCATCACAAGAATGAATAACCCCAGAAATCCTTGGCCTATTTGGGAAAAATGGAGATTTGCTAAATATTGGTTCTGCCTGTATGCACTTGTCTCCTGCCTGGGGATCACATCTCATGGCAGAGTTCCCCAGGGGCTGGGCTGATGGAACTCATGGAGGATGCCTTCAAGTTAATCTTTACGGCAAGCAAGGAACAGAACAGCTCTTGGAGATGGCTGGGACTAGGGGCTGAACCAGAAATATGTTTGTTTCAGCAATCCTCTGCTTGCCACCGTCCCTTGTACCGCTGTATTCCTTGCACTTCTTGCTCCATCCCAGCTGTATTTCCTGATTTTGAACCAAAAATGTCCAAGGAGCCTTCTGTCACAACGACACTTCAATTTTCCATCTTCAGGCATGTGTCCAGCATAGAGATGTCTGCTGGTCAGGGAGACTTGATCCCTGTGCCTGTCTGGGCAGGCACAAGCTGGGGAGAGGAGGGGTGAGATTTTGCGAATGAGGGCTTTCACCATCAACCTGAGATTCCAGGAAAGAGCTGCGGTGGAGCGAGGTTTGGAGAGGCCTCAGCTCATAGTCTGTTTCCTTTTCCTTTTAATGTGTTTGCTCTCTAATGTGTGTTGACACAGTAAATACACATGTTTGTACAAACATCCCAGCAGAGGGTTGCTTTGAAAGCCCCTTGCAGGGGATGGGAAATGTGCACAGCAGATGTCTGGAGGCGACCCACTGCCTGGTACACGCTGCTGCTGCCAGTGATGTTGGAAGTGGTCCCCATCAGGAGGAACTTGATGGGACAGCATGAGGCAGAGGATGCTTTGCTTGGATTTTTTGGACTGCTGCAGAGACACAGGGGAGCTCAGTGCTGGTCAGGTGCAGAAGGGTGTCCCTTACCTATTGCTAAGTGTTGCACTGGGGATCCAAACTCTTATTGAGCACATGCTGATGGTGAGAAAAGCATTGACAAGTGTGGGGAGAAAGGTCCCCAAGGGGAACCAGACAGAGCTCCCCTCAGTAAGGCACTTGCATATAGCTGAAGCAGAGACGCGTGGGAAATGATGGACAGACCCAGTGCTTTTTAAGAGGCACTGCCAAAAATACCTTCTAACCAAGCACAGTACAGCACTTGGTGTTGAACGGGGCAGCAAGGAACTTGGCCATAACCGGGTTCTTCCAGGTTCCTTCATGGCTGATTAATGTGATTTGCACCTAAAGCTATGCTTACAGTTGCCTGTGGCATCTTATTTCCAACCATAAAGTGCAGGAACCAGGGTCAGGTGGGCCTGCAAATGGGTTTAAGTTTTAAAACTGACCCCGTTGGGATTCAAAGACTCATGAGCTACAGATGAGCCTGTAGGGTTTCACAGACCAATTTCCAACACTATAGAGCTGGCTACATCCTTCATCATACATGAATAAGATGCCTTAGTACTGGCCACAGGCTGCTTAGGGTTGAAGCTTAACACAAACAAGGTGGAGGTGATTTTAGAGAGTACAGAGTATATGACACACCTGCTCTGGTTAAAAGCATACGCTCAACATAGGTTTGTCTGAGTAGTGTCTCAGCACTCTTACCAGTCCCAATTGATTAACACACTATTTTTACTCTTGATATACTGTGAATTGACCACCCTGCTATACGGCAGCAGTGTGACATAACTGGGAAACCATGAATTCATGGGAAGCTCCAGCTCAGACAAGGCATCTATGCATGTAACAAGGATGGTGGTTGCAAATCCTTTGTTTCCTACTGTCAGCTCTGCACTAATGGCAAGCTCTGTTAGTTCTTAAAAGCTGCTCAGTGGCCTGCTTTCTGCTCATCTAAAAGAAGAGACAGCTCTATATCTGCAGCTCTTCTAGCTCAACAGGAGTTGGTTCATAGTTGTGTAATAACATAGCAGCCCAAGATAGACAAAGATCGAAGTACAGTTCTCCAACCCTCTTCTTGTAATATGACATGTTGAGCAAACAAACACTGGCCTCAAAATTAAGCATTTCTGTAATAAATCATCCACACACCTTTTCCCACATGGACAGCAAGGAACGGGTGGATCGCCCATCTGTGAGAGATGCCAGACAGTCACTCAGGCTGAAATTTGTCTCACCTAATGCCAGTCATCAGCACTGAATCGAAATGAGTTGCCGTTTATAGATAATGGAGAGAAACTGGCATCTCCAGAAAGCAATTCACTCCATCTGCCTGAGACACCTATTTAGGATAGCACAAATCGCCCCGTGGTGAAACCTGTCTCTTTCCATTGACTAGAGGGGAAGCCTGCCTGACTCATTAGGCGAGATGTCTAATTTTCGGGAAGACCATGTTAAACAAGATGAATCTCACATTTAGTGTATGCCTGGAAGGCACACAGGTAGCTGGTGACAACAAGACGTCTCTGGAGCCAGACAGAGTGGGGCTGCTCAGTCTTCATCCATTTGTTTTCAGGTTGGTTTAGTTTGCCCCTCCCCAGCCTTTGCATCAGAAATATCCTGCTTTGAGCTGGGTTACTAGAAGTGGCATCTCATTTTGTCATGGTCTAGGGAGTAGATGGGAACGCCTGTAAGAAACATGGGATCTGAAAGGTTTCTGCCACGTTGCTCCATCCTCACTGCAACTCTTTCCCTGCACTGCTCAGACTATCCAAGGGAGGGAGATTTCACTGTTCCCATTTTACAGATGGGACACTCAAGGCACAAAATGGGATGAGCGACAGCAAAGTGCACTTGTGGGACTGGCACAGCACTCAGCCCCCTGTGCCTCCTGGCACTCCTCTCAGACACAAGGGATTATGGCTGGCTGTGCCCATGGACTCAAGGCTTCTCACTGCTGCTTTCCTCCCCAGGTGAAGCTGGAAATCCAGAGGGGAGTTTTTAACTCATGGGTGGGATGTGGCAAAGCTCTTTGTTGCTGGTCAGGAACACCCAACTAACGCACTAATGAGGCCGTAAAGGTGGTGCTTGGGGTCTGAATTGGCTGTCCCCAACCCCACTGAAGTCCCCTTCCTTGTATTTCCTAGGAGTTGGCTTCAGACCTTCAGAGACACAAGAATTTGGAAATTTAGAACATCTTGTTGTCACCCCTGTCACCTTTGGTGTTATTTCCTCTCCCAGACCCCCAGCTGCCCTTCAAAGTCCTCCTGTGCCAGGACATGCCACCAGCTCATGGATCATTTTGGATCATTTCTCCACTGGGGAAGAACTGACATCTCCTGTTTTAAAATCCCTAAATTCCTGTGCCAGAGAGCTGGGGGCTTGGAGTAAATCCTGGACAGCAGCCTGTGGGACAAGGCTCTCCTTTGCTCATTGGAAACTCTGGTGGGGGGACAGGGCAGGATGAGACCCAGCCCAAAGCATTGCTCCAGCGCTGGGGTGTCTCAGGGAGTTGGGATTCCTATAGGGGACCCACTCCATATAGCTGCTGACACCCTGTGGCTGTCAGGAAGAAATGCAGTGACTTTCGCAGAAGGGTTGGGCAAATTTGGGTTTGAAAAATGTGCTTCCAGGAAAAAGAAAAAAGCGACTGTTCTCAGAAGGAAAAAAAAAAAAAAAAAAAAAAAGAAACAAATCCCCCAGACGCTTCCCAGCTGTACTTTTTAGTGCTACCACAGGGACAAAGGTGGCAGCTGGCTGGCTGGCAGCCTGCTTGTGGCTGTCTCTGCTCTGCTCCCAAGGCCATGGGCTGAGGGCAAGAAGCTTTGAAGAGCTCCCAGTTTGGGGGAGGGCAACTGCAAGCAAAGATATAGGACACAGCCACCTTCTCACCAAAAAAATTTCAACTCTTTTCCCTTCCTACTCCGCATCCCTCCTCTTGTACCTTGTTTGCCACCAGCTACCAAGATGCTTCCACACAGAACAATATCTTCCCCTCTGTATTTTCTTTCCCAGCTGCCAAGAGATCTGTGTACAAACACAAGTTTCTCCCTTTCATAAACAACCATCTAGTCCTCCTCCAAGAGAGCATAACAAAAGCAGAGAAAGAAAAAAATAAGAAAAAGGAGAAGCATGATCATCTCTGCTCTACTTCTCAACACAAAGGGGTGGGGGGGAGTTGCTGGCCCAGGACAAAATTGGCAGTGTAATAAGTTTTAGCTTTAGCCTTTGAAGATGAGAGAAGAAGCAGTCGATTGTCATAAAGGGAGCAGGCCTGTCCCTTTAAACCACAAAGCCTGCAAAGATAGTCTGGAGTCCCAAAAATAAAGGCTTCACACTGCCTTCCTCTGTCACTCCCAGACAGAAATAGTAGTCCAGTGGGAACCATTAGAGCTGTGATGAGAAGCGCCAGTCTGCTCCGATGAATGCAGCTGGGCCCAGAAGGGTGCAGGCAGCAGGAGGAAGTTGGCTCCTGGCTCCTGGGGCAGCTGGTCGGGCTCTGGTCTCCATCACCTGGACTGGCATTGCCTGCGGAGGCGAGCCCTGCACCGGGGACGTGGCTCTTCCCTCCTGGTATGGAAATTAAGCACCTGAGCCAATGCAGGATTATTCTCCATGGCCCATTTTGTTGCCTCTCCTTTGTCTCGCCCCATTTTAAATGTCCCAAGGAGGGCTGGAAGGCTCAGGCTGAGTTCACGGCTGTGAATGATGCCAGTGTCCCAGGAGGCAGCAATGCGGGATTTTACGGCAGATCCATCTCTGCGTAACGGAGCTGTGCCTCCTGCACGCCCTTGCCGACATGTGCCCCCTCTTTGGGACAGCTGGTGGCTCGCTTTCATCACTGTAGACTGCTCTGAGAGTGCTAAAATCCAGTGCTGGGGGCTGTATGATGCAGGACCCAGCCAAAAAAGGGCAGGATGAGACCCCCAGCTAGTGAGGGATGCCCTTTCAGGTGGCCCTGGGGCTGGCGTGGGGACAGTGGGTGGCAGTGGGACAGCTACTGCAGCTGCGCCATCTGCTGCACACATACAGAAGCTTCGGCCAAAAAGGAGCATTTTGGGCTAGAAGTGACCAAAAATAATTCACAGCCCATCCCCAACCCCTTCTCCTTCCCCCTTCTTTTGCGCTGGACACATAGGCATTGCCACTCGCCTCCTCTACTTTTTTCACCATCTCCCATGGACCAAGAAAACCTTGGATGCAACTTGATAAGGGTTGGTTACGTAACTATTAAAAAGCCTTTTTTTTCTCACCTTCTGTCTTATGAGGGGGATCTGTAGAGAAAGGATAAAACAAGTGAGCTCCAGGCATTTGTAAATCTGTTTTCCTGAGGGCTCTGTGAAGCATCCTCAAGGGAGTGTGAAGATCTCCAAACCAGAGTTTATTGTGTTTTGTTTCAGTTTCATGAAACTGATCTAATTTCACCACAACAAACCCTCGGAAACACAGAAGGCTTTCCCTCAAAAGGCGATCTTTGGGAAAAACTGGGCAAATGGTAATTCCAGTAAGGGGGTCTGTTTTCAAGCAAATCTTCAATATTGCAGATGTTTCAAGCTGTTGTTTGGATGAAGATCAGTGTGTACCTCAAAATGCACGGGCTTTTGCATATTATATCTCCCAGACTTGGAATTTCACTAAATAACACCCACAAAACTTTGGAAATATGAAACACCAGCACTAACGCACTCTGGCAGGACTTGAAGGAAAAGGAGTTGCTCCTACTTTGGGGCTTGAGGTCCTGTTTCTTTTCGTGCAGCCACCAGTCCACATTAGTTCCTCTGGAGTCCCTGCTGCTACTAGTGTGTAAATCTGGAGTAACCTCATTGAATTACTCCCGCACAAAGCTGGGGGTGATCACAGAAATAACTGGTTGCTCTTAGGGGTGATTCTGCTGAAGCCTGAGCCGTTTCTTCAGTCAAAGTGGAGGTTAAGCTCTTGCATTCCTCATCATTCAACTACTGTACCACCATCTGTGCTGAGCGGCTGTGGAGGGCTGCCTTGGCTAGGACCCTGCTCGGAGGCAACCTGTGCAAGGACAAAGCCAGGAGAGCCGTGTGAACCGAGGGGAAGAGCAGCACAGATGAAAGGGGGAGTAATTATGCATCTCAATACCCAACCTCCCAAGCAGCGCTTGGCAGGTATATCTGATCCCTGAGTCTTTTGTGTCATGACTGGCACTTGCTGTATTGATGCTGAACTCCTGACCTTGCTTTGTCTCGCACCACGACCTTATGTCAAAATGGCTTTGGGTAGAGTTTCATTGCCCAGGTTACCTTGAGGTCCCAGAGGAAAGTGATCCCTCGTCTCCCGTGAGTGACACGCTCTTGCTGTCTCTCCCCCGCCCATGGGAGATAGATGAGGGCTATGGAGATGTGAGAAGATCATGCCCAGGCTATTCTTCCATCATCTTCCCATCACCAAAGGTTCAGTTGTCTTTGCTGCATGCTCCCCACTTTGCTTGACATGTTCAACATAACGGTGAGAGATCCTGTTTGGGCACCCCAGGGACCTGAAACACGGCAGTGTTTCAGTGAGCATCTCTGGGAAGCAGTCCCGGGCTTTTCCACAAATTCTGCTACCGAGGCACGCAAGTGCAGCAGTAGTGTTTGGGGTACGGTTTCGACTCTGCTAGCGACCACCCCAGGAATGCTTGCACTTTGTCCCCAGAAGTTTTCAGGCAGGACCTGTTTATTGGTCTCCACTGATATGTGGCCAGGTATGAGCCACTTGTGCAGAGGTAATGAGCTGTGTAGGTAAAGAGCAAGCCACAGACCTTTAGAAGATGGAGGACTCCTGCAGCTCCTTATGGGATGCTACTTTTAGAGCTCAGACACCTCAATCTCTTACATTAGAAGAAAAGTAACAAGCTGTCTTGCATCAGACAGGCCATTGCTCTGGTACTTACAAAAGTAAATAAAGGGTCTGGGGGAAGATATGGGGCACTAGGTGAGTTGCAGACCTGCAAGTTAGGCCTGTTGGAAGGACAGTGCCTCTTCTTAACTCTGCTCTGACTTCCCTGCTGGGCTGTGGTCCTTGTGCATCATTGGCCCAACCAAAGCATCCCTAGAGATGGTCCATCAGGGCCTCCTCTGCGCTCAGCTTTTCTAGGCTCTCTGATGTCCCTACATTTCATATTTCACCTCCGCTTCCATCGGGTGAGATCTTTTTGGGCTGGTTCAATGCTACAAGATCATGTTAGACTCATGAAAGCTGTTCTAATTCCTTTGATGGGGCAACTTAAACTCCCCGACAGCTTGATTTAGGATCTGATTCCCAGCTCAGCAGGCAGGCCCCAACCTGAATGGTTTAGGCATCATTTCTCCTCTCCCAGGAGTGCCCTGCCTCTGTCTAAGTGGAATAATATGTCAGCACTCGCCTGCTAAATCCCTCTGGCTCTCTTAATTCTGTCTTGATTGTGCCTTGTGCCTTGCCCTCTGTGCTGTGCAGCTCCTTCAGGACAGCTCCCAGAAGACCTCCTAATCCTTTTAAGTGCACACAGAGGGCTCTGTTTCCTCTGTGGGGTGGTCAGCTTCATTCTCATAGACCTGGGTTGATGCTCTGCAGATGCCGGGGTGTGCTTGGCTGGGAGGAAAACACTTCCTGCCGTCCTCGACCATTGCATTTCCACCTCATGTCTCCTTGTACACAGAGACTTTACACTGATGGTCCTGGCTGGTGATTTACTGGCATTAAAAATGTGCTTACTATGCCATTATTTTTAAATTCATTTGAATTACTTTTAGATAATTCAATCAAGGGCTTTGAATACACATTTGGCTAATTCTGATTGATGTACAAGGAATCCCTGTGATTAAGGGTCTGGAGATACGTGTTATTCTTACGCTGTTGGAGGTAATAATTACTTCACTTCCTCAATACTTTTCACTTGAAGATTTCCGATACCAATCAATTCCTACTCTCCCCAGCCCTCTCTGGAGGTGCCCCTAATAAAGATCTGAGCGCCATGGGCATGTGATCACACAATATACTGGTTTCCCCTGTGTCACTCTCTGAGCTGAGGGATGCACAGTGATGCATGCTACTTTGGTGGTATTTTTTGAGTCTATACTTCACATCTCAAGAACCTCCATTTAACCTTTCCTGCAGCTGTCCCCTAAAATTCATCCAATCCACAGGTGTTTCAGTGAAAACTGTGGAGACTGAAGCACTGACAGGGTAGGTGATGCCTCTAAAGTCATATGGCCAGTTCATAGCTCAGCTAAGCTTTAAGATTCTGATTTTTCTAAGTCCCTCGCTCTAACCCTGGAGCCAAATAAGAGGATGAAGGAGAACAGAGAGCATTTGGTGTTACCAGCTCAGGTTGGAGTAAGAGGCTGTGCAAAGGAGGTTGCTGGGAAGGAGGACAGTGGATATTCACTGCTTCACTGCTCTGTATCCAGTGACCTCTGATGTAATTCACCACACTGGACCTGACCCCATGTTTTCACCATGTTTTCACCATAGGGGAGCAGGGTTTTTCTCTCTCAGCTTGGGACCATTTTTCTTCTCTCTCATTGCATGTCCCCTCTATATCTTAGTGCCTATTCATCCTCCTGCCCCAGAGCTGAGAGCCCCTATGCCCTCCTCTCTCTACTCTCTCAGCTGAGATGGAGTGAGGGCCATGGCTGCTAATGCTTTCCTCCTGCCATTCACGTTTGCCCATGCGGCATCTTCAGAAGTGGCTGCATTCCTGTGAGGGCACAGCAATGGCTCTCAGCACAGGTGACTGGATGTTTTGGGGAGCCTAGGGGGACAGACTTGATGAAGCCAAGAGGCTGCATAGAGTGCATAGGGCCATTTGGAAGCTGCTGCAAGCTGAGGTTGTTGTTGGTCCTTTCAGGAAGGACTGAGGAGATGGAGAGGAAGGAACTGAGCACGGATGTGTTTGGTGTGGTCCTTTCTGCAGGAGTTTGGAGGGGTGGCTGTCTCTCCATTTGGTAGTGACTAGGAACGTCTTGTGGCTCAGTGCTGGAGACTGCAGGTGAATCCAGCCAAGTGATGTTGGAGAGGACCAATAAATTGCTGGCCTTGGAAGAAAAAAGCATGAGAGATGACTTTGGGTCACTAATGAGGGACCAGCTGATGGGAGATGAGAGGAAGCCTTGGGAAGGCGGAGTCCTCAGTGAGACACAGCTGAGCAGAGATGTCTGCTGAGGGATTTGGTCTTGATGAAGGTTGGCTGATGGAAGAGGTGGCACTTGCTGGGACCACTGCTGCTCATTTGGGACTGACTGGTGAGAAAGGTGGTCTGTGCTGAGGCTGGCCTGCAGAGAGACACGTCCCTTGGTCAGACATCACAAACAAAAGCAGAGGAACTGTTGGTGGATCGGCAGATGAGAACAGCCTTCAATGGAGGATCAGTCTATGGGAGGTGGATGGAAGAGGCCTCATCCACTGTTTCAGTGCTGGATCAGTTTTCTGGCTGCTTGCATGAAAAGGGAGAAAGGGCAAATGTGGAGCTTTGTCCCCAGATGGTACTTCCCTTTTATCTGAGGCAATATTGAAAGATAAGCATTCACTCTTTCTCTCTCCTTTTTTTTTTTTCCTTCTTTTTTTTTCCTGTGGATAAACATAGATTATGAAGGTTAGAAAGGCTTCATGGGATGTTTTTTTTATCTGATATTAAGTTCTTAATAGGTCACCCTGGCATTGAGAAGCCCAGGAGCTGAAAGAGTCAGCAATTGAATTACAATAACCTTTGCAGAGCACAGCCCTGTCAGTGGGGCTGGGGCCCAGAGATACGTGGGACCTCATTATCTCGACCTTAGCCCCAGGGATGTCAACTGACAAAAAGGACTGGACAGAGAGTCTGGTGTGGCTGATTTCTTTGGAGAGCTTCTCTTTCAGGTTCCCCTTTCCCCTGGCCTTGGAGATAATGTGTCCCCACATTGCTGACAGGAATTGTTCCCAAGCCACGAACTCTATCCACCTGTCCAGCCCATAGCTCTTAGCAAGGGTGGGAGCAAAGAGCTCTGGCCCCCAGATTTCTCTGTTGTCAGTTATGCACTCACAGCCCATCACTCTCTGCATCTCTCTGTAGTCATTTAGCACCAGTACCTGACACAAATATTAGTGCAAGAACAGAGACTCTTACTTGACCAGCGATATAATCTCTGGGATACAATTTTTGATGTTTTGTTTAGAGGAAATAGTGAAAGTGCCCAAATCCTCAGCAAAGCAGGAGCTTTAGTCCGCCTCTGATACGCTGCAAAGGGAAATTGCAAATGCGTCTGTATGTCTCCAAGATTGAATGTGACAGGCTATGATTGAGCTTGTTGCCCTCGCTGATGCCGGGAGCTGCACAGGGCACCGGGCCACCCGAGGTGTGTGTAAATGCCCGTATTCAGATCAGATTCCCTGCGTTGTCTGCTACAGTGAGCAGGTCCTTTTGCGGGGATGCCTGTGCTGTCTATGTGTGCTGCCATCCCAGACTTTGCTGGGTGCGAATACACACTCGGTGCATGCATGTGCTCATCTTTAAATCACCGCGAGTCCCCTTGCTTGTGACCAAGACCCCATGGCGCATTGGTGAGCGCATCCTCGGCCCAGGCAGATGAGCCTTGGTGTGCAGGCTGTTTGCACACATGCATGTGTGTGTTGCTGGGTGCCTCCACACCCCTGCCTGTTCAAATATTTCCACCTTGTTGCATGCCACTGTGTTGATGTGGGCTCTGCTACCCATGCTCATCTGTGTGGTCCTGCATGCTCTCCTGCCCATGTGTCCATGCGGGTGCCTGGGTCTCCGCACGCGTGCCTGCCTCCCTTTGTCAAAGGGCAGCTGGCTTCCTCTCAAGTGACACTGTGTCATGAGGATCCGTGGGTGTCTCAAAGCTCACTCCGTCTGGCCGCAGTCAAAGGACCCTTTGTGGTGCTGCTCTGCACCCCCCACCGCAGGGCTCCCAGCCCTCCGGGTCACCGCGTTCCCGGCACGGCGGGATGAGCTCATCTCTGGGAGGAATCTGGTCCCTCAGCTCCACAAACAGACACTTATAAAGGACTTGTATTCACGATCCAGCCCATGTTGCAATCCATCTGTCCTCATACCATCACATATTACTCTCTATCTGCCTCAATTTCTGACCGATTCCATGTAGGGCTTTCTACTCTAGGCCAACTATATTGATATCTTTGTCTCCGGTCAGTCCCATTTGCACACATGTTGTGCTTCTGGGTATTTCTGAATCAAAAGCGTGCACAGCTTTGAGCCTTTCTGGTAGTGATACTTGTCTGAATTGTTTTGATCTATGGTTTGACCCCTGCTTAAGGGCTGGCCAGAGTCAGGCAAGCATTTTGGGTTGTGCACCTCATGAGCTGCCACACATGCTCTTGTGTGTAAAAGTTTAACTTTCATCCTTTTTTTTTTTTTTTTTTTTTGTGTTGTTGTTCTCTTAATCTCAATCAAAACCCACTCTGACTGAAAGCATCTATTTACATTCTCTTTATGAAGAACCAGGACTGGTGGCAGCAACAGGGCAAATATTTAAAAAATAGATGTCCCCTCCCCAAAATGTTGTCCATGTAAATGAAATTCCACCAGTCTGGGAGAAAAAAAAGTGCCTGGAGGTCTGTACCTTTCCTGCCATGGCCAGTGGCTTTATATACATCTGAACTCCTGCACCCTGGAAAATTGGAACTCCATGACGTATCAGAAGACCTACAGAGCTAATAGGTCCAGGAGATTCCCTTTCAGCTCATGCAATAAGGGTGCTATGAGGAGCAGGAGATGACTTTATTGCTGTAGAGTAGCCATACGTGTGCTGCAGAGAGGCAGCTGCAGGATCCGAAAGCCTCATCATAGTGCACATGAACAGAGTGGCACTAGGATGACCTTTGAGGGTCTGGGATCATAAATATGAGCATGTGGTGGGTTGACCCTGGCTGGATGCCAAGTGCCCACCAAAGCTGCTCTATCGCTCCCCTTTACAACTGGACAGGGGAGAGAAAAGATAACAAAAAGCTTGTGGGTCAAGATAAGGGAGATCACTCAGATATTACCATCACAGGCAAAACAGACTCGACTTGGGGAAAATCAGTTTAATTTATCACCAATCAAAACTGAGTAGGGTATTGAGAAATAAAACCAAATCTTAAAACACCTTCCCCCCACCCCTCCCTTCTTCCCGGGCTCAACTTCACTCCCAATTTTCTCTACCTCCTACCCCCCCGAGCAGCGCAGGGGGACGGGGAATGGGGGTTGTGGTCAGTTCATCACACGTTGTCTCTGCCGCTCCTTCCTCCTCAGGGGAGGACTCCTCACACTCTTCCTCTGCTCCAGTGCGGGGTCCCTCCTACAGCAGGCAGTCCTCCATGAACTGCTCCAGCGTGGGTCCTTCCCACGAGCTGCAGCTCTTCACGAACTGCTCCAGCGTGGGTCCCCTCCATGGGTGCAGCCCCTCAGGAGCAGACTGCTCCAGCGTGGGTCCCCCACGGGGTCCCCAGCCCTGCCAGCAAACCTGCTCCAGCCTGGGCTCCTCTCCATGGGGCCACAGCTCCTGCCAGGAGCCTGCTTCAGCGTGGGCTTCCCCCGGGGTCACAGCCTCCTTGGGGCACATCCCCCTGCTCCGGTGTGGGCTCCTCCCCGGGTGCAGGGGGATCTCTGCTCCCCCGGGGGCCCCCATGGGTGCCGGGCACAGCTGCCTCACCATGGGCTGCACCAGGGCTGCAGGGGAATCTCTGCTCCGTGCCTGGAGCACCTCCTGCCCTCCTTCCTCACTGACCTTGGTGTCTGCAGAGTTGTTCCTCTCACATGTTCTCACTCCTCGCTCCAGCTGCAGTTTGTGCCCCGGGTTGTTTTTTTCCCCCCTCTTCTTAAGCACGTTATCCCAGAGGTGCTACCACTGTTGCTGATTGTCTTGGCCTTGGCCAGCGGTGGGTCTGTCTTGGAGCCGGCTGGCATTGGCTCTGTTCGACATAGGGGAAGCTTCTAGCAGCTTCCCACAGAAGCCACCCCTGTAACCTCCTGCTTCCAAAACCTTGCCATGGAAACCCAATACAGAGCATCCAGCAACCGGATCCTCTCTGTGAGCACTGAACTTTGCCTCTGGGAAGGTCAAATGGAGAATGCTTATTCTCCATGGAGGACCTGGAGTTGTTCTATAGAGCACCTGGGGTAGGATATATGCCTGGTAAAGCAACCCATGGATGAAGAGACTGCTCTGTTGCCAGCAGGACTGAAATCCCGTGGAACTCGGGAAGCAGACACAGAAGCTGTACAGGGTCTTTGGGGAAGGAGCAGAGTCATCCTATGCTCCTGACCTCCCTTTGCTCTGGCTGAAAGGTCAATGGTGGCAAGCCTTTCCCTGATGCAGGTTCATTCTCCCAAAATAATCACTCAGCTGGGCAACGCCTGTAAGAGCCCGAAGCCAAAAGTTTGGATGTAAAATCTGGTGGCTAGAGTGTTCAAATGGCCTCTTCAGATGGCCAAACACATGCCTGATGCAGACATCAGCTCTTAAAGATGCCACTGCTGTCAGCATGAAGTTTCCTAGGACTGAGTGCCCTGCTTCATTTTCCACTGATAGAGGGCAAAACACAATTTTTCAGTCTCAAATGACTTTCATTTTAGGTTGCAGGGTTGGGGTAAGTGAAGAACAAGTGTTCATGGGCAGCGAGAGCACCTGTACCCCAGATATCTGGCACCAAGGTGGCCACTGTCAGCAGAGTCTGGGCAAGGGCCAGGGGCTCTGATGCCATGTGGAGAGGAAGAAGGAGGAAGAGCAGGTTTGGGGCTCTGGCTCTTGCACTGAACGGCACAGCCCCATCCTTGGTGGGGACTGGACAGCAAAGGCCTCAGCCCTGTGCCATAGGTGAGTGCCAGCAGCCTGTTAATAGATGGCCTGGCAGGGCTTGTTGCTGAACACTGATCACTTGGCAGGCCATTACCTTGAAAAATGAGCTCTGCCGAGCTTGCCTTGTGTTGTTACAAACTAATGATTTGCATTGATTAGCACGTGGCTCATGAGTGTCTAATTTATCAATCAGGGAGCGCCAGGGGAATGTGTGTAAACCGTGCTTTCAAAAATGATGTCATCTGTCAATTGGCTCATGAATGTGAAAGCTGCATCCACCTGACATGCTCTCGCTGGTGAGGGAGAGGAAGGACCTGGTCATCTCCTTCCCTTTCCCTCTGTTTCCAGCTCTGTGGCTGTTTCAGTTTGGGGTGAGCCCTGCAGTCCAGGTACAGCCTGGCTGGCCACACCTCAAGCTGTAATTATTATTATTATAGTACTGGGAGCAGTGGTCATAAACCCACTGTGCTAGGTGCTGTCCAAGCCCAGAATGAAAGACCAGTCTTTTATTTATGTCTAATTTAGATCGTAAATCCATTGCAGCCGGGAAGTATCTCTTGCTATAAAAGGTGGTGGGGAACCACAGTAGTATGGCACAGTATTCATGTACTGAGAACTATGAAAGAAAGGGGACCTCTGTCAGCTAGGAGGTCGTCTCCTGGCTTGCAGGACCCTCAGGCTCAAAGCAGAAGGTTCCTTGCAGCATATCCCAGATCACTGCACGCTTGATCTGCTGTGACACCAACCCACCATGAAACCAAAACACCTATGCCATGAACCGAAAACAGATGGCCATCAACATCTTGTCCCATCTTTCTCCTGGCCCTACTGAAGTAAGAGGAATCCTCCTCTGCCTCAGTGTGCTGCACATGCCCTGCAAGGGAGATCTCCTATCCAGCAGCCAGGCATGTCTCTGACCTAATTTTGCATCCTGGCTGGATTACACGAGAGGTCAGTGGGTGACTCCTCTGCAGGGATTAGATCCCATGGCCCTGCCTGGTGCAGCCACCCGTGCTCCCTGCCAGAGCCCAGCTGAGGGCGTGCGGAGGGAAGATAACAGTGCAATGCCTGCAGATGACAGGGATTAGCCGGCAGTAGTCTAGGGAAGCTGTTTTCTTGAAAAACATATTTTTGTTTTTTGGAAAAAAGGCCTTGGGAACTGTATGGATGGAGAAAGGGGGATGAACCATTCTCCTTGGCTGTTGCAATGCTGTAGCAACGAAGTCTTGCTTGCTTGCTAACCACAAGATTTAGATCTCCCGGACAAAAGAAATGTAAACCAGGAACCTAAAGGGATTGCAGGACCAACTTGCTTTGCTGTCCCTCCTGTTGTGTGGAGCAGATATGTGCACTCGGGTGTACATACGCATTCTGTGGAGTGAGCATGCTGTGCCTGTAGGTGCCTTCTGCAGGGGTATTTTTGCGTGTACAACTTTGGGTCTGTGGATATAATTACAAGAGTGATCACACAGATGCTGATGATCTTGGGACAGAGTTTTAGAGGTGAGCCCTGCCAGGGTAAATGCTGGAGGGCACTTGCAACTTTAAGATGTGGGTCTCCCTTGGAAGCAAAAGGCTGGGGTTTACTCTCCTCTCCCGATCAGCTAGCATCACTCATCACCTCTGGTGACAGTGGCTGCATCGATGACACATTGGGGTCTGGATAGAATTGAAAGCATGAGTGTTGAGAAGACTAAACACCTGGTTTTCCAGAATCCTGCTCTCCCTATGGCTGAAGGTACTCTGCAATCTGTATTTGGATGGGCTGGCATCGTCCATGCAAGCAGCACCTTAAAACATATGTACAAGAGAGAGGGCTGCTGGCTGCTGACTATTAGGCAAGAGAAAGACATACCTCACCCCTTGCTTTTTCAATTAGTGTTTCTAAATGCCTTTTGGATTGGTAGATAGACAGGGCTATTGAAACGCCATGTTTTATTAGAAATTGATCTCCTGTTAATAGGCCTTAGGCAAATTAGAATGGATTACTCCACTGGAAAACACATGCCAAAATGGAGGGAAATAGGAGGAGCATGGAATGTCACCAGCCCCTTTCCCGTCTTTGCCGAGATCAATAGAGCTACATCATGTCACCCAAATCAATGGAAAAGCAGAAATAGATGATCATCATAACGGCCTGGCATTAGATCATACGCTGTCTGCTGTGTTTTTACCCCCTCGCCATGCCAGGAACAGCAGCCAGCAGTCCCAGCATCCGCTGGGGAACATTAGGTTCATAAAACAGGGAGGAACTGATATTGGAAAAGCAATGAAGTATTAGAGGCCCCTGTGCAGTTGTAAGGCTGTGGCTAGGCACTGCTCAGAGCAGCCTGGATTGATGCACTGGGCTCCAGGGCTGCTTGGATCTCCTGGAAATGAGGTTTGCAGATCCTTAATCCAATAGTGAGAAATAATGATGGTGATTTCAGTGAGAAGCCCTGGGAGAAGGAGAGGCAGGGAGGACAAAAGAGGGATGCCTCGGGATACAGATAGGACAGAGATTTTTCTGCCAGGTCTGGCTTTTCCTGCCCCAAAATATTTCTCCTCCTTTCAGAGGCAGTGCCACAGCCGTGTTCACTCCCTTGCACCCAGGAGGAGACAACAGAGATGGATTCTGTGACCTGAGGGTCTTTGCCTTTGAAATACACCCTTGCAATCTTCTTGGCAGCCACTTACTCACTTCCCCTGGGAACTGGGGCAATTTCATGGCCAAAATAAACCACCAGCATGACTTGAGCGGGAGCTGCTGGAGTGCCGGCTGGAAGCGTTGAGGCTGGCGATGATGAATTCCCTTTAACTTCATCAGCCCGGGGGCTGCTGATGCTGCACAAAAGCAGAGTGGCAGGGAGGGATGGGTTGGCTGAGTGAGCCATGGTTCACCAGTTCCTCTTCCACTTAGTTATTCATTTGATTATTTGTAATTACTATCATCCAACCAGCGTCTGCTCCTGCTGTCTGCCTGGCCAGCCATCATGATCCTGCTCCTGACCACACTTTCATGAGTCCTGGATGCGTTTCAAGTGCTTTATACAAAGGAGTTAACAGAGGGGGTCTCATTTTGACTCTGTTGGGCCAGGAGTGATGCTCTGGGCAGGAGGTGATGATTTTAGAAGAGTGGGAAACAGATGAGCTCAATTGCCACAGTGGAAACGATCCATTCTTCTGCTGCCAGTAACCAGTCCAAGCTGTTGGGACAATAAAATAGAGGTGAGGTGGTAGCAGGAGTCCTGGTTCAGGAGTGTGCTTTTGAAGAGAGTCTGAAGACAATTTTGAAGACAGTTGCCCGTGCTTAATCTGTTGTGATTCATATAGCAGAGCTGTCTTAGAATCATAGAATCGTTTAGGTTGGAAAAGACCTTTAAGATCATCCAGTCCAACCATTAACCTAACATTACCAAGTCCACCACTAAACCAGTTAAGGGTAGAGTAGCAACCCCACGCCTCCTGGCTTGGTGGCTGGATCATAAAGTGTATGAAATGGGTTTTTGGATATTTTTTTGGATAAACCAAAACTGGATGATGTTAACGTGCTCCAAACACTGATTCAGTCTATGGGATCAGGCTTTGACAGGTCTGAAGTAAAGCTCCTGAGGCGCATCTAGTATGGATGCTGGGTTTTAGCAGAAACAGTGTCCCTTTACAGATAACTCCTTTTACACTATGCTATTTGCTAATGTAGACATACAGTTTGGGAGAGCTTTTCCCAGTTCTGCTGCTGGCATGCTCGGTCACTTCACCTCCTTCTCACCTAGCCTCCACATCTGCACAATGAGGCTTTCCAAAAGAGGCCGTCCCCATCCAGCTTAGTGGAAGAATAACAAGCTAACAGAGGTACGTGGTCCTCTCAGACCACGGGACAGGATTGATGCTCCAGTCTGGAAGGCAGGTGTTTCTGTTGCTCCGGTGAGCTTAAAGATACTTGCTTTTTGCCATGATCATGTTTTATCTTCCAGCAATGGGACTAAGTTCTTGCTAGCACCAATTCCTTCTATGTCCTCAAACTCCACTGTTTTTCTTTGACCCTTTTGACTTCATACCCATGATTTGGAGGGGTTTATTGTGTCCCTTTCTTCAATAACCGTATGATCCCAACCTCTAAAACCCATCTTCCTCTTAGAAGTGTGATTGAGGCACCTGCCACCAGCTTGCCTGGGAGACTGTGCTTCAAGCATCACCCTCCTGTGGACCCCACAGCAGCTGGGGAGACCCAGATAGCACTGAAAAGCACCAGTCCAGTGATGGAAGGTATCTTTTACCTTCTTTCATCTACCAGACCCGTGGGATCCTTGCCAGGATGCCTGTAGGGCTAGCCATGGCCAGGGTGGGAGCTCAGGGAGGGCCAGAGCCTGTGTCTTTAAAGATTAATGGTGGTGTTTGCTCATTAAGGAGATCGTTTTGAAGCCAGCGCTAGCCAGAACATTTGAGTACAAGCATCTGTTTGCTACTGGGAAAGGATATTTATTGTCTGATACTTCAATGGATGTAAATAAACAGCCAGACCTAGATAATGTTCAGACAAACAAACAAACAGCTGCCAGAAGAGGTCCCCTGGTACCTGACCTTCGGGAAGCATCATGCTGATGTTTTAATAGCAGCCGGCTTTGCAGAACGAAGCCCAGTGAATACAGCCTTCCAGGAAGCCGGATTAATGTGCAGCCTGAGCGCATTGGTCCCCAGCAGCTCTGCACATGTGTGGGGGGTTAAAGGAGGGCAAGGGCGCTTGGGGTGCTGAGTAGAGCGTCTTGTGGTCCAAGGAGTGTGTGCCTGTCCAGGACAGATGTGTAGGCAGTCAGAACAGGTATTCCTGTGGTGGAAGTGATGAGCATGTTTGTGGAGGAGTGTGCACACATCTGGTAGTGGTGGTTGTGGTGGACTGAGCATTTTGAGACTCATTTATGGTCCTGGAGCCCTCTCTATCACTTCTTGCTCCCCTGTTGACTTGCAGAAGTGCTCATGGTTCACAGGCAGTTTCCAGGTGAAATCCCCACCAGACTGTCAGTCAGGCTCTAATTCTACAGCATAATAAGAACATCTTGAATATAAGAATACCCATACTTCAGTCAGAAGACAACTCTATCAATCCCAGTACCCCAGCTTTACATGGGGCTTGTGGTTGATGCCAGCAAAGAAGAGCAGGAACAGAGCAAACTGCTGGTGTGTGCTTCGAATTTCCTGCAATTGGCAACTTGGGGAGCTTTCTGAGCAGAGATTGTATCTGTGTCCCTGATTTTAGTGGTGATTATTTGCATGCTTTGATGGCAATCTTCTCATTTCCCCTTCACAGGCTCTACTTTTGATTTTTTTGCTAACCCAAATGCCCTGGTTCTAGTGGGTGCCTGGGAACCAGAAATAAATCTCTCCCTAAGAGAAATTGTTATTGTGTTTTTTGATGCTCACAACTGAGAAGAATGTGCAGGAAAGGTGGAGGTCCTCTGGGCTCCATGCCTGGGGTCGAACATAAAGCCAGAGGTTAAGACAGGTAAAGGGATGGCTTGAGTTAATGGCCAGACTTCTGGATGCAAGCTGTGATAATCACCTCTGCTTGCGCAGGGCTTACGTAGTCTGTGCAGTGTGGGTGAATGTCTGCCAGACTTTCTGGCCTTCTTCTCAATTTTCTTTTAACTTAGCTACTAGCTTTAATGAGAGAGAGATGTTTCTGCACTTATAGTTGTTGGGTTGCGTGTGCACAAGTGCATGTGTGTATGTTTGCACATGTACGGTGGAATGACACTTGTTTCTCCCTCCCTCCCCCTCTGCAAAATAATGGTTTTGCAGGCAATTAGGTTAGCAATAGCTGTTAAATCACTTCTGAGTATCTCTGTTTTCCTGGTGTGAAACCTCTGCAATCTTTTACCTGCACCAAATGCATAGGGGAGATCCCTGGGGGCTGTGTCTCCTGTTTGCACGGTTTGTTAACTCCAGCCGACTATTTCTCCAGCCGGCCTCTTCCATCTCGGAGCTCCTTCTCCTCTAATGGGGCCTGGCAAAGGCTGAGGACAGTGACTGAGCCCTGGGGTGATAATTGGTTGCTTACATATCTAGTGGCCTACAGATCTGACCCTGACAATGCTGAAAAATAAAGGTCAAAGCAGCAAAGACGTAAGGTTTGTTTAACAGTGATCAGCAGAGAGAGTGAGGATCTTCTGCAGCTCTCTGACAGGGACGAGCAGCCACAAGGGACTGGGGAGGGAGGCAGAGCTGGAACAGCAGGCAAAGCTCAGCGACCACTCCCTGAGAGTGAGAACTTGGTGCAGGAAAGTCCCCATGGGAAATAGGAAAGGCTCCTGCAGTGGGGACATTCGAGCTGCCCTGGGCAGGGCCCCAGCAGGGAGACTCTGGTGTTTCTCAACCTGCAACCCTTTCTGTCTCCTTCCTTTCTCCTGACTGTCCTAAGGGGAATGACTCATCCTGAGCCTGTTGGCCTCTTTGCCCTTGACCTCATGGGTGAACCACATCAGTGTCCACTTTCAAGAAGAGAGACTCCGAGGAGCTGAATTCACCCATTATGGACCATGGACAAGAGCGAGCCCTTTCTTCCCAGGCAGTCAGAGCCAGTGGGAGGCATGGATGCTCGTGGCTGGGCTTCAGGCTCTGACCTCTGTGTGTCGATGTGGAGTGTGTTGCTGTCATCACCAGATCCATCAAGATGACAAACTAACTGCGAACCCTCTGGTGTCCTTTGACTAACCCAACAGCCAATGCCTGCACATACACCCACTTCTGCAGAGGCTGAAGGATAACATGAAGGAACTGAGCATCCCTGAGGACCCTCCACACCCTTTGCTGTCACAGGGAGCCCCGCTAACTCCTTTCTGCTTCATTTTCCCTATCTTTCCTGGGGGAATAAGATTTTTTTGTTGTCATACAGCAGGCGGGAAGATAGAGGAAAGCCAAAGATAAGAATCTGTATATCATTGCTGGCCTTTGCTCACACAGGCTTTCCAGACCCTTTGTCATTCCCTCTCTTCCTTTCTCTTTGCCTTTCTAATATAGAAGATGATTCAGGCTCAGTTTCTTGGCTGAAAGGATGATACAGAAGGAACAAGCTCATGGACTGTGCCAGGGAACAGTGGGAATGGGTCTCGATACCATAAGTTCTCCACGGATTGTTATTTCCTTTGGGTGGGAAGGGTGCTTTTTGCTCAGCTATCAAACTGCACAAGTGCAAACCAGGGACTGGGAGCCTTTGGTCAGGAAGGTATGGAGATCATGATGTAGAGCATGAAGCAGATACACTACAACTTTGTTTCTTCTAGGGAAGGGTACTGTAATGTGTGTGTAGGGTGTTGCTGCAGGATAGATTTTCTGAAAGTGAAAGGCAACACATTGAAAACATAGCAAGGGAGATAAGGAATGGGGATGCATCTCTGAAACACATGGCCATGGGGTTTGCTGAAGTACAGAGCCTCACAAGATCCAGAAGGACCTGACACTCCTGTGGATACCTAGATTATCCTGAATTGCGATTACAGTATTGAAAGGGATTACAAACCTTCTCCAGCTGCTTTTGAGCCCAATCTCTAGAAATTGGTTTTAGACAGGTAAAGAAAACTCTGGTGTTTTGTGCATTTTCTTCTGTATTGCTGGGTCACTGTCAGGGATAGACTGGGACTGTGCATCTGGTTCCTTCTCATAATTCCAGTTATTGATGTTCCTAAGTGACACCCTGTTATGAGATGTGGCTGGAATCATAAGGTGCCATATTTGTGCAGGACTGATTTCAATATCTGATATATGTAATCAACAAGAGAAATAGTCTGTGTTGTATTGTACACTCTGCAATAATATATTGTCCCATGGAACATTAGCAGTAAGAACAATAATATTGCCTAGCATTTGAGTGAGTCAGTCCTGCAGACTCTTGTGTGTTTTTTTTATCTTTTGCTCATCATCACCACAAATTCTTCCCTTTGTGCCATCATTTTCAGCTCGGCAGATTTGTCCAGGCAATGACAGTAACACAGTGATAGCGCCAGATAAAAGTGAGCAGGCTCTGGATTGTTCTTCTGCAGTGCTCTTGTAGCAGAAGCAATTCAATCTGCTTTATCCTTTAAGTGAGGAGGCAGGGGAAAAGTTCACTTTGCGATGACAGTGGTTGTTGTCCAAAATACCTGGACCACAATGCATTTCTCCAATGATTATTTTACAGTCTCCATGGAAGGAGGAAAAATGCTCATGTTCTCTCCCTGCTTTTGTTTTTGCTCTGCAGATCCGTGTGGATGGCACCACCAAGAATACACTGGAGTATGAGATTGTGCAGGTGGTGGATACTGGCCCCATATTACGGGATATGGCCTTCTCAGTGGATCACGAACACCTCTACATCATGTCTGAGAAGCAGGTAAAAAATCCCATTAGTCCATGGTGCTTTGAAAGCTTTTAGCTTGATCATGCTATGGACACCAGAATTGCACATTGAACTCTTAATAGTGAACACAGTTACTACAAAGATGTGCTCTGTTGTTGATCTCATGATTTTTTGTGCTTAGAAACCATTGCATTTATACACTGATGCGCCAGGGGCAGAGAACTAAGGGAGCAGAAACCAACTGCAGCATTGCCTTGTGCAGTACACATCCTACTGGCTACATGACAAGGAGTTGCTACTGCATCTGCTGCATATCACATTGCTCTCCACCCCCATTCAAACTGTGGCTACATCTGCCACAGATATGGATAAGTGTAACACTGAATCATTTGGCTCCAACCGGAGTATTTGGAGAAGCTGGAGCCTCTTTGAGACACAGTGATCAAGAGTGTAGGACACTGCCTGCCAGGGTGCAGGCCAAGTTTAGTGTGACATTCCTGTTGTGTTATTAGTATTATTATTGAAAATACTACCAGCTAGATTCCAGGGAAGGACCAATCTGGGTGTTCAACATGGAACTCTGGCTGATTTCAGCAGAGTGCTCGGCCTTAGAAAGTTTGCTGCTTGGGGTGGGAGGAGGAAATAGTTTTGCATGAAGAAATTCATTGTACATAATTAGTCTTGTGGACATGCAGGGGCTTGAAATACCGTAACTGGCTGATTCATGAGGGCTTGTGAGGAGCTTTAGAACCACAGACAAAAGGGAGAAATGAGGGATTTTGGTAGGGTGATGGCAGGTGCCCTACAGTGCAGATTCGGTTCAACTGGAGGCCACCAGTCCAAGTGTGACGTGTTCACCCATACATTAAGGTTCAATGATTCATTGAGCAAGTATTACCCGCCTGACCTTGGATCATGTAAGTGGCACCAAACATAAAACACCCACTTGATATGCTTCTTATTGCCTTCATGAATTGCCTGGAGGATGTCTTGCTTGGGAGCGCACGTTCCTGTATCACTTTCAGAGCAATGTGGTGGTTTCCTCCCAGTATCTCCCAGTTCCCTCACACCAAGATCTCCCCTGCATGTGGTGTGTTGTGCTCTGACCCTCTGACAGCACTGCCCTGCAGTGGTCAACAGTCAGCAGTCTCCAGGATGGAGATGGGCTGCAATGTCCTCTCCTCTCACCCACCCTCATGGCAGATTTACCACCCACTAATTCCTGCCTTAAGAAAAGCAACAGTAAATAATCTTTCCCTCTTCACCTGCCATGATTTTACAGACCCTCCTCATATCCTCTTCAGGTGGCTGTTTTCCAGGCTGTGGCTAACACTGAAATTATTAGCCTTTACCTAAGACAGGAGAAGTTTTCTCCTGGCCCATAAGGCAGGGATACATGCGGGTTTTGGAGGGAGGTGTTCAGCAGGGTTGCTGTCATCCAGGACCTCAGATGTGTCAGGCTGGCTATTCTTCTCCCCATGCAAAGTCAGGGGGTTATAGTTTCCAATCTAAGACTGTCATTTCTTCTGCTTGAATAATTTTATTTTAAATGTTTTTTGTCTCTGCGATGTCTCCGGCCCTCTCCCTGAGCTATGGATATTTATGCCTCAAATTCAGACTGGGGAGGGGAGCAACTGTACTTTCGCCTTTAATAAAGAAGCTGCAAGATGATAACAAATCAGGAGAAAGGATGTGATGACAGGGCTGGGATTGCTTTCTCATCTGCTCCATGCTAGGCAAGAATGGGACATCACTTCCAGTGCTGAGGTGAAAACAGTCCCAGTCTTCTGTTGGGATGGGGTGGGAAGCTGGAGGCAGGTGATGCTTGTGCGCTCCTGTGAGACTTTGGTCAAGGCACCATTCCTCTTTCTCATCCTTTTACTCTGTGGGTCCTTTCTTTCCTTTGAGCAGAACAGGGATCCCTGCATGGTCAAAGCCCTTAAGCGTAATAATATGCCAATAATCAATCCACTGATTCCAGATTTGCTCAGAGTCCTTTTTGTGCAGGTCCATTTGGCAACAGGTCACCTCAGATACCACCACTGGCTTTGTACGGCCCTTCAGATTTACAGAGACAATACATCTGGCTCCTTTGGGCTGGTTGGTCTCGTAACACACCCAGGAAGTGACTTGATCCTCTCTAGGAGAGGACAATGGGACAGCACTGTTCACTCACTCACTTCCTTAAAAAATGAGATCTGGAACAAGAGGAGGACTTGTTTGTCCTCCAGAAACTTCCAAGAACATATTGTTGCTGGTATGTTGACCACCTGCACTTCCCTGACCATTACAACATGAGCAGCTCCTTTTGTGGTTGGCTATTCTGAAGCACAAGCTTAAGCAGGCTTTTTAGCACCACAGTTTGTTGGTGGAGCCCCGTAGAGAACCCAGGAGCCGAGTCCCCTGTGATTTATTCAATCATCTCCCCCCACCCTTCTTTGAAGGCCAAGAGTGTCTGTATGAGAGAGGTTAGTGAAAAAGGTATGAACTATTATTATTTAAAATCTGATTTGATTTCGTGGAACTCTCAACACTACAGAAGCCTTTGCCCGTCTGATTTTATCTGCAAAGTAGCAAGCGACGTGAATGACAGCACCGCTGTCACGGCAATACAGTCGCTATCTGTGTGCTCATGATATTACACACTTCAAGTGCTCGAATAAATTAACATTTGTAGGGCCTTGGTAGCTGAGAGTGGGCGCAGGGGGTTGCCTTCGCTGGAGGCAGGACTGTGAACTGTGGAGGAGTGCAGGCTGGCCTTGGGGAGGATATATTCTATCCGCTGTACGAGCCATGTCGTACAGTTCTTTTCATAAATGGATGACTTCTCAGAGGTTTTCACTGCCCACAGAAATCCCCTCGTATTGTGAGGTCTGTGGAGATGAGGGACAGGAGGGTGATGGCTTGACCTGACCTTTTCAAAGCCAAGCAGGCACCAGGGCTGGTCCTATCCCCGGGGAAGGAGGAAGTTTCTCCTCCCTCCGTCTGCTGGGCTGAACGCTGGCTGTGCCCCGGACGTAAGAGCGGTTCTCTTGGGTGTGTATCTGGTCCATTAAAAGCAGTTTTGCCAGGCTCAGCTTCATCACTCACCAGTCCTGAACAGGGATGGAAGTCCCAATAATAAAGCCAGTTTCCCCAGCTTGTCCCAGTCCTATCATGACTCTGGCAGTCCCAGCAAGTATTGCTTTTGCCATGCCCCAAACTATTGTGCAATGAGGTGTTAGGACTCAGCTCAGCAAGGCATCCTTTAACTTGAAACACTTTCAAAGAGCTGTCGCAATAAACCTGGCTACAAGAAGAGGCTTTCTCATGCTGCCAAAAAAACATATACCCTGGCCTTTTTAAGGTCAGCTTCTGCATGGGAGCACTTTCCTCAGCGCAGTGGGGCATCCTTGGGTTGTACATAGAGCTTTTCATCTGGAGCTGAACTCCCTGGGCTCCAAGGGGAACTGGAAGCCCAGCTCAGCCCTGTGGTCTGTGGCTGAAACGGGTCCTCCCTTGCAGCTCCTGTGAATGTCAAGAAGTGACAAGCAGCACTTGGCGCTATCAGACGTGCCGTGCTCTCAGGAGCAGGATGCAGCAGCTTTGCACCATCAGAAGAGTTCCATTATGTATAAATACATATTTTATAGGGAGGTTGATTGAATGAGAGAGAGGGAAAGATTTGTCACCAAAACCCAGAGACACGGTATACAGAGGTCCCATTATTTCACAGAGGCGCGGGTGTATGCGTGTTTCAAGTGTGAACATGTGTTTCAAGTCCCTGTCAACAGAGCAGGGAAGGATTGGTGCATGCATGGGATCTGTCATGCTTTATTAGGAGATCTGCCATTTAGTCCTCTTCAGAAAGGCTCCAAGTGAGTTGGAAGCTGGACGGTGTTTCCCAGTGAACAGAGGGTCTTGTGTGGTGGACGCAGGGAGGGGGCTGCTCCAAGGTGTAATTTCCTTACTTATCTGGCTGAATGACACTTGTTCCTGGATAGAGAAATTCCCTGGGGGTCATGGGGATATCGGTACATTGGAGGCTTGGGCTGTTTCTTTTTCCTTCTTTGTTTCTGGTGCGCAGACACCGGAGAGTCTTCCGCCTCAAATGATGATCTGAGGGGTGAGAAGCAGATGGGAAATGCTGCTGGAGAAGCAGGGGAAGGAGGCCTGCAGTGTCTCTGCATCTCCTCTGTTCCCCATCACACACTCACATGCCTCCTCAGGTCCCTCTTCCTCCTCTAACCCTCTCTCTCAATCTCTTCCTCCTCCCAAATGAGAAGCCTGAACCTACAAGCTCCCTGGACCTCTCTGCAGGGGCTAAAATGCTTCGTTCACCCCTTCCTCACTATCCCTGCCTATCTCTCTGATCCCATTCCTCTTTGTGGCCCTGACCTCTCATTTATGGACTTGCACTTGCTTTTCTGTCACTCCTCCAGTTCCTTTGCTCTCTCCTCTTCCAGCTGCCAACACGCTGCTGGCTGGCCGTGCCTCCTTGCCTCCTTGATGCTTAGCTGTTGTCAGGAGGTGCAGGATGCTCATTTTCCTGTTGTGGCTTTGCACTAGTATTTGGAAGGTCACCTCCATCACCCCCTAAATATCTCTGTTTCAGCATGTTGGACTCCTGGGTCTCTTCCAGTGCTAGGTGTGTTTTGCAAAGCTGACACAGCACCTGGAAGCAACTCCAAGACATAAGAATCACAGCTCTTCCCTTTGATACAGAGGGATCAAAGGGAAGAGCTAGAGAAAATGAACTTAAAGGCTCAAAAACCAGAAGGCAAACAGCAAGAGGCCCCAACTTCGTATTATTAAAATCCCAAGGCTTTGAGCTGCCTCCTACTTTTGGTTTACTAATGGCTAGGAAAGACTCTGTTCTGCAAACACTTTATGAGTAACCCTGCATTTGACTCAAAGAAGGAGATTTGCTGTCCCTCTCTGTGCAGGCAGGTTTGTTTCGTGCAGGTGAGTCAGCTTTACGCTCCTGCGAAAAGTTGTGCTTCTTCCTTATAAATTAGCAGAAAGTCATCCATGACCTGAGAATAAATCACATCTGTGCAGTGCTACCATTCCCTACAAGCATTACAGTATGTTGAAGGTGAGACTGGTAGGGTCATGTGTAGCAGAAGCAGATAGGTATTTTGGGGGCTCTTTTAAACTTTGCCAAGGAAATATCAAATAAATATGTACTTCAACTAAAGTATGGCAGAAACCACATTTGGTAAAAATTAAGTAACAGTATCACAAATCATGTTGACAGGGTCTTTTTGGACTTTCTGTGTCTGTTTCTCATTAAAATGGGGAAGGCTTATACCTATTTGTCTCCTGAGATTTATTCTTCACTTTGCCGCTGAGTCACTATCAGCAACAGAATTATTGTGTGCAAATTAGCTGCAAAGAAAGAGGTGGTGGCTGGTTAGTTTACTTCTGATTTCATGACCAGTGATTAAAATCTTGCCTGCTGCTTATGTTATCATATCAATTAGTTAAAGCAATCATTAATAACTTTACTTAATTATAGCTTAATTTCTTCAAATATGGTCTTTGCATAAGATTTCAATTAGCATTAACGCCTAGGTTTGGAGTGGCTGTTTCCAGGGGATTGTCAGTTTGAGTCTGTCCCCAGAAACACTGGCTCAAGATCACAAGTTTTAAAAATAACTCAAGAGTTTTTCCTTTTAATTTGCATTTGTTTGTTTATGAGCCATCAGGTTGCATGCGGACTATGTTTTTCATCATTGTTCCAGAACCAGAAAAGACATGAATTATCTTGTTTGAAAATGGAAAGCTGAGATTGTCTAATAAGTATGACTTTTTGACCTGGGGATTTAAAAGCAGCAGAGACACCCATAAACTGTACATTTTGGCACTGCTGTTGCAGATTTCTGTCGTTCGACTCTGTTGTCTTGTAGGTTCTTGAAGTATTGACTGTCATCTTGTAGAAGGGGCTACTGTGCATAGTGTGAAAGATGACCACGCTGTGCACATCCGCTCTTTGGAGATGGTCAGGTCTTCTGCAGGACTCCACTGTTCAACTTCTGAAAGCCAGGAAGGAAGGATGAGTGTTGACAGTATAGCCTCTTCCTTGGAGTAGTTGGTTGCTCCGAGAGCAGACTGACATTCTAGGTAAGATCAGGGTCATCAGAGCCTCTAAAGGGTCTAAGTCAAGCACTGAAATGTACACTCTCTTTGGGAAGAAGTGTCATGTTAGGCTTTCTCTAAATCCTCAAAAGAAGAGGCCTGCAAACTGCCCACTTCATTGCCCAGCTACCCTGCTCTTGGGCAGTCCTGCACAAAGCACGGCAGAACAGTTCCTAGAGTTCAGTCGATCTCTAGGAAGCAATGAGTGTAATCCCAGTTGGCAGCAAAGGCAACTTTTGTTCTCTTTGCTCTTTCCTGCCCCTAAAATAGCACTCATCACCCTCAGCAATATCAGAGGCTGAACTCCACTCTCCCTTGCATTTGCTTTCACCTAATTAAGGGCCTGTTAAATAAGGTCAGATGCCTTCTGAGAAATTACTGCATGGGTGGAAAATCCTGCATGGATGCTCAGCTAAGGATGGAAAAGACACTGTGTGAGTGCCTGTGTTTCTCAGCCAAGAATGATAAAAGTGATTTGGACCACCAGCAAAACTGCAGCACATTGTGCTGCTGACTCTTTTGAAATAATCCTTTATCAGCAAAAGGCACATTATTGCAAAAAGTCATAGTTTAGCTTGATTTTAACTCATTTGCTGCTGGCACATGGGTATCCTAGGAGTAAGTAGTTGTGGGATAATTAAGGGAGTGGGGAGTCCCTTAACCTCCTGCTGGGTTGGTTGCGTGCTCCAGCGGGGATGTAAATAACTCAGAAAACTGGGGTGAATGGGTGAGGAACCAATTCAAGGTCTTGGAGGTGTCCCAAATGTGCCATTTATGGCAAGTGAAGAAATCCTGCTGGGGGCTGTCTCCATCCCATGGGCATCTGGAATTTCATCTCCTACTGTCCCTCAGCCTTGGGCTTTTCACACTTGAATTAAGCTCTTTTTATGCTTTGGAAATGTTTTTGTAGGCCAGTTTGATGCTGTATTAAAGTGCCCCATTTTGCCCTAAAACAAGTACTATGCTAATTGCACTGGAAAGGAGAAAAGCTTTGCGGTTAAGAGACAGTCCAGGATTTGGGAGACCTAGAGTCATACCCTGCCTTGCTCACAGAGTCCTTGTACAGCTGTGGGCAAACCACTGTAACTCCATGTGTCCTGAAGGTACAGAAGATATTTCCAAGATCAAGACCTCTTTTGGAGCTCTCTGCAATTCCTGCCACTGGCTATTGAAAACTCCCATCTCCTCCTGACACCTGAGGCTGGTGTGCATGTCCTGATGAGAGCTGGAAAGCTTTGCTGGATCCCAAAGTTCAGAGGGACTTTTGCTATGTTACCATCAGGTATCTAGTCTGAGCTCTGCTGTGTGTATTTGAGAGGGAAACGTTTCTTGAGAGAATAATTGTTCTCCTCTTTGTAGCCAACCTGTAGATGACACATCTACCTGAAAGGAGGTTGTAGTGAGGTGGGTGTTGGTCTCTTCTCCCAAGTAGCTAGCGATAGGACAAGAGGAAATGGGCTTAAGCTGCGCCAGGGGAGGTTTAGACTGGAAATTAGGAAAAATTTCTTTACGGAAAGGGTGGTCAGGCATTGGAACAGGCTGCCCAGAGAGGTGGTGGAGTCCCCATCCCTGGAGGCGTTTAAAAAACGGGTAGATGTGGCACTTCGGGACATGGTTTAGTCTAGTCTACCCTTGATTAGTCTAGAGTGGGCTTGGTAGTGTAGGTTAATGGTTGGACTGGATGATCTTAAAGGTCTTTTCCAACCTAGATGATTCTATGATTCTATGATTCTATGACACTAAGTTATAGCTTTCTTGATCCCATCTAGAGGAACATTGCCAAACCCAAGCTGTGTGGAGGAGTTTGACAGTCTTTCACTGGAAGGAAGGATTTAATACAAAACACAGGTCGCTATCCCTTTGCTTCATACTTGGCCTTGCTTCTCCGTGCCAGAACCCTGTGTCGTACAGACCTGCCCCATCCCAGAGAAATGACTTCTCTACAAGCACATTGCATTAATCACTGGGATCCAGCTGGGAGGGAGTGTATCAGTGCAACTGCTCAAGTACTTTGAATACAGGTGTCTTAGCCATGGACAGAGTCTAAACTCTGCTTGCTGACAAGACATGAATTCATGTAACTGCCCTCTGGGTCGGAGCACTGCTGATAAAGTTCTACAGCTGATGAGCAGAGAGGGCTGAGTGACATGTCCTTGGTCATGCCACGTGCTTGTGACAGAGTAGTGCATCAAAGCTGAGTCTCCCTATCACCCCTGGGCCAGCGTTTGGGGTGCACTTATGTCCATACAGATACATTAACAGATATGGTCTTTCTCATTAAAAGACCTGTGTTCAGTCACAGTGGTGGCATATTTGTGCCTGAACTCTACAGTCATGTCCTCTTCTACATGTCCAATGTTTGAGGGTAGAACTAGAGCTTTCACACTGCCATCTGTGGATCTGCATTTGGCTTGAACTTCAGCAATGCCTAATGTCAGCATTCATCTCTTAGCTTGCCAAAGAGTCATCCCCATGCCAGGATGCTTTCTCCACAGGCTGCTCAAAGAAGCAGAGCAGGAGCTGCTACCCCCTGCCTTGCACAGAGGACAAAAGATGAGTAAGACTGAAGGAAAGAGTGAGCAATACCCATAAATGAAAAAGCATTTGTAGAGTCATTCCCTGGGTGAGAAGTGGCAGGGACTATCGATCCTCAGGAGCGGATGATGGGTGGGAAGCCGTGCAGACATGTCCCCTGGGGCACAGTGCCACCCGGCACACGGTGTGTGGGTCATCTGGCACTATTGATTGCGGTGTTGTTCCTCTGCGGAGTGGCCTCTCTGAGTCAAACACAGACTGCTCAGCAGAGCTACCACGCTCTCTGGGAAAGAGGATGTGGATCCGTCGAGTTAAATGCATCGCTCCTCTTATTGTCAACAAAAACCCACTCCCGTCTCCCTGCGTCCCAGCGGACTGGTAGGTTGTGGTTTCAGCTGGGAATAGGTCAGAGTATTAAGGGCAGCTCAAGGAATTTAGCTGGAAATCTGAAAATCTCCATCCTTCCCTCCCCCAGACCCTGACCCTGTAATAGACACAAGAAGAAGGGGAGAAGAAAGAGGAAACCTAAGAAGCTGGTGATTACATGTGAAGCCTGGCAGATCTGTAATCCTGGACTCCATTAAACATCTGTCTCCTGCAATCTCACTGACAGCCAGGTCTCCTCCTCTCCTCTGCCTCACACAGACCTTACATTTGCAGGTTACTTGAAAACACCAGTTGTTAATCACCCCCCTGCTTTGGTCTTCCACTCCAGCTCAGCCTGGGCATCAGTGCTCCCAGGGAGGGAGGATTTGGGCAAGACAGAGACCCTGGCTTAGAGGTATAGGCACTTCCATACCTCTTGGGTTTAAGCTTTTAAGTTTAACACATGCTTGAGTGCTTTCCTGGATCAGTGCATGGTGGCTGCCAGGGAACATTCTCTCAATCATTGCATTTTTAATATGCTTCAAAAGTTGCTTCCATTGCAGGCTCATGTATCTTATTACTTTCTTTGAAGCAAGTATTTGCTCTCTTGGGGCATTTCCTTACACCATAAGTGCACAGACTTATCATTTTCTGATGCCTTTTCTATTTTTCATGTGATACCTCTGAACTCCTAAGCATGCTCCTCGTTAGTGGGAATTAATAGGCATTTTGTTCTCAGACTGAGGGATAACTTTTCTAAGTGCCCCAGAATTTGCTGTGTCTTCTGTGCTCTTGGCTTATTCTGCTAAATATCTCTCATCACTTTATATTACTTGATATAGTCATTATCATCATAGATGTGTGTAGTAGGAACAGGAAAATTAAATCCATTCCAGAACCTGCCCTTGAAAGGCAAACTGGGTTTTATGTTCATTTCCAATAAAAAATAGCTTTAACATCATACCGTGATGTTAAAGTTTTTTCCAAGTTTTTTCAGGGTTTTTTTTTTGTTTTGTTTTGTTTTTTATTTTCCAGTTTATGGAAATTTTTCAGTTTGTGATTGGAGACAAGTGTACTCAAGTACCCTGAAAATTATTTTCTTGTTTTATCTCCTAACTGGATGAGAAAGTTATGGGAAGCCCTGAGACTAAATTTGGTTTGTCTTGCTTTACTTTTTTCCTTTAGAAAGACATTTTGGACCAGTAAACTGAGTACTTGGTCAATACTCTGAGGTACAGGGTATATCTGTGGTTTTCTTTATAGGCTTGGCCTGCTTAGCCACCTGTGTAGATGGACAGTGCAGCCCAGGAAGACAGCCAGTGCTGACCACACAACTGTGGTTTTGTCTATATGATAAATGTAGCAAGGCCAGGGTTTTCAGGTGGTTGGGAAGATCTGAGGGGACAGAAAAATCAATGCAGAAAGCTGTGGGGATAGATCAGTAGGTGTTTGCCTGCCCATTCAGTGGATGTTGTACATGGACAGGACAATTTCTCTGCCAAATGCCACATGTGTCATTGCCTGAATAAGAGTCAGATTAAGGTTGGGACTTTTTGAAATAATGGTCCTTAAACTCTTAGTTCTGCTGTGTCATCCCAATCCCAGCACTATTCACATCACACTGACTCCCTAAAGATCCTTTCCTTTAATTCACCTGATGAATTCACTTCTTTTCCTCTAGTCCTGAACTCCTACATAAATACTCCTACATAAAAACTCCGACATAAATACCTGCTCTTGTGTCCCTCCTCTGAGAGCTTGGATCCATGGATGCCTTTGTGATGTATTTATGAACTTGTAAAGCCCTTTGGATTTCTTGAGGATGAAAGACAGTGTTTGTACAAGATCCTTGCTCCCATGACATCATTTGGGAAGCTTTCTCTGGAAGGAACCTTCCAAGCACTTTTGAAGTTCATGTGTCAGTAGTTTCTGCCCCAAAGAGCAAAGGTAACCCATGTATTTCCTCCAACCATCACATCAGGAATGTGTTTTGATGGAGTATCAACTCCAGGATGATTCACATAATTAATGTTGGATTCCCAGAGCACTGGCACAAAGGGGAAAGGCAGATGTTTGCACTGACCTAGCCTCCATCAGGACAAGGTATCCTTTTTTCCCAGCAGCTATACAAATAAATGCAATAAACCAGGGAACATTCTCTGGCACTGAGACCAAATGGCATGGTGTGGCCTGTGCCTGTAGATCTCAGCTCTCTTACTCTCCCAAAAGAGGGTAGCTCCATCCAGAGTGTGTAGGGAATAAACCCAAGCCATTCCTGGACATTGTTTGAAAGAGTGCAATTTGGACAGCCATGCGGGAGACCATGAAGAATTTGACAGTGTGGACTCTCAGGGCTTTGCACCACCTCTCCAGCTGTGGCAGGATCCATGGGAGTCTTTCCTTCTCACCACTGGTCATCCTGAAGCCTTTAACCCTGGGAAGGGAAGCCTGTGTATAGAGAGTTTTCAGGGCCAGCAGTTAGAGGGATCCTCTTTTGGCTTCTTCATGATATAAACTCATCTGCCAGCCGTTGGATGGGGAAGAGGTACGTAACTCCCTGATTGCTATTTTTGTGTTCCCTATAATTGTTTTTGAAAACAGTGTTGACATTTAGGCAAGGCTCTTCAGGCAGCTGCTACTGCAAACTGAGCACTTTGAGCCTCTCCATGTGCTCTGGTTGGGCTGAAGTGGTTCATGCTTTGCTACAGCCGGCTCTGAGCGAAGTGCTGGTAAGGGACAGGACGTGTTTCACCCACAGAATGCAGTGTCGAAATGAGCCGAGAGAGAGTTGAAAACCCTTTCGTCTTCAAAACAGATGGGTAGATGTTTTTCTTTTCCTTCTGAAGGGAGCGTTGTGCTCTGCTTTTCATGAACAGCACTCGCAGGCTCTCCTTGGCTTGCAGTCCTCTTACAATGACCGTGACCATCGCTAGGCAAAGAGGGGTGAAGCGGCAGGTAGCAGACCTCATGGCACATTTTTTAACAACTTGTGGGATATGGCGTATCGGTCCTTACCCCTGAGCATCTTTGCTTTCATTGTGGCCTCAGCTGACACCATTGAAACCAAAGGGCATTTGGCAACTGGGTCAGACCCAGAAACTGGTGCAAAGTAAGACTCTTGCTCTCTGTGAGCTGCTTCATGTGTAAAGGAAACCCTTCTCCTTCCACACCAAGACACCAAGAAAGGGTTGGGGGTTCATGTGTCTGTGCTATAATCACCTCCAAAGTGGCCTTTTTATTTGCTGGTTCAGTTTTTTTTCCTCTCTGTCTACAAGAGCATTTTCTATTCCCGAGACTTTCACCTCAGGCCATTAACTGGCAGGTTGGTCATTACAAACCATTTGGCAGTGACTGATTGTGGGGGTCTCTTTTGCTACAGAAAATGTGGAACTGATTGTCTGGGTGACCCCATTTGACCTCGGGAATTCTGCGTTTAACCTGGCTTTGGACATAATAAACTCCAGTAATTAGCAGAGAAATTCAGCAGCGACGTGTCTAATTGATTGGAAATGCCAGTCCCCAATGAGACACGAAGCTGTGTTGAGGGGAGCCCCCTGACAGGCGGGAGCGTGGGCTGCGAGGGGAACGTCGGGATGCTGTCAGGAGGCAGGAAAATGCAGGGAAGGAATGTGAAGCATGTTGTAGGTTTGCTTTTCTTTCCAGCTGAGAATGCTGCAGGTTTGCTTTTCTTTCCAGCTAATGGACTTGGTGAACATGCTATCCATCACTAATTACTTATCCCTATACTCAGCACTTTCCCAAGGTTGAGCTTGCACCTTTGGGAAAATCCACCTAATCTCTGCACAGTCCACCTTAACCATGTGTTTGCAAAGAGAAAAACACCTTCTGTGATCCTCATCCGAAAATCCAGCAGTTTGTGCCCCATGAAGGAGGCAAGTATGAGCCCTGTTCGGGAGAATGTCTTTTTCAGGTTGTGGGTTGATGATACCTTATCTCCTGTGTCAATACAGATCTGTGATATCCCTTCCCAGGTCTCGCATTTGTGCTTCTAGAATAATGACAGTTGAAAAAAAATTAAAAATTAATTTCTTGTTTTGGTTTGTGCTTAAAGCTGGCCAATTTACTGCCCTGGTTCATGGCAGGACCTCAGGATCATTTGTGTGCACACCTTGGAGGATGGTACTCTGTGTCATGGGACCAGGAATCGCCTGGGAGTGTAGGAGGGATTACCTGTTACCTTCATCTGCTGTTGCAGATCATGGCTTTGCTCTCTCCTGCAAGCAGTGAACTGGTAGCTACATGGACTTCAGGTTACATCTGTACCAGTACTAGGGAGCATGAGCAGGCACTGGAGGTGAATTGTCTTGTCCATTAAATTGGTGTGATGGCACTTGGCGCGTCCTCACTGTGGGACCAGCGAGCTGTCTCCCAGACAGTCTTGGACATGGTTCAGGGATGACCATGGCCAGTGACTGTTTCTGAGAGGCAGTTTGGTTACAGCTGCTCCATTTGCAGGCTAAGAGAGTTTAATGATGTGTACATCTGCTATTCTATACTCACTGGCCTTAGGACCAGAGAGTAATGCCGGGCACATTAAATTTACCAGTGCAGATACAACTTTACAGAGTAGTATAAGCACAGTGTTATGTGATTTGTGTAGGTAGGTTCAAAGTCTCCGTACCACTCCACAGGACAGGAGCTATTGCAAGCTGTCAGCTTGAGCATTTAGTGTTTTTAGCTTGTACTCCTAATTAAACATTTGAAATATTAAGAGCTGATGTCTACCTTATAAACAGGGGCAGCAGAGGAGAAGAGTGGGTACGTGTTTGGGGAAAACCCACACAGCCCACTGGAGCAGACTTGCTGTGTGCGGTGGGGTTGCTGAGCTGGCAGCATCCTCTGGTTAAGGCTGTCTACGGATGCACTGGCATCCCTGGAGGTGTCTGCCTGTTCTTCAGGGATAGCTGCTTGTTATCCATCTCGAGCACACGCCTGACCACAAGGACCTCATATTTGCATGATGCAAGACAAGTGTCTGCGGTAAGAGGTCTAGGAGGGGCTGGGAAGGTCAGCTGTGATGTTCTCACGACCTGGCAGTGGTGCTGCCCAAACAGCAGTTGGACACAGGAGGAGGCTCTCCTTCGCTCACCTCCATGTGCTGATCTCCTGGACTATGCTGAAATCACCAGGTAAACAGGGCCAGCACAGGCTCAAACACCGAACACCACCACCAGCACCATGTAATTACCAGCATGGCTCCTGCCCTGGGTTACCCTGTGCCAGGCAGCGCTCCTCCAGGCAGTGCCGAGGCAAGGCTCAGGGGAATACCATGGGCAGGACTGGTCCCTGGGGCAACAGGGACACATCAACCACATCTTCAGGAAAAAAAGGAAGAAAAGAAAGTTTAAGGATGGAGGCAATCTGCCATTTGCCAGCAAGGCTTTCGAAGGGTCCTTGGCCTGTTTTATTTGGTAACGTGGACGCAGCTTCAGAGGATAACAACCTGTTGCAGCTATCATGCCATGAAGGCTCTCCATTTGCTAATGCAGTGGAAATCAGCATGTAGATGCGGGGTCCCTGGGTTTCACAACCCGCTGGTGTCTCCTGCTGCTCTTTAGGTACCAGAAGTTCACCCACCTCTGTGCATCCAAGCTCCTTCAGGACTGGCTTGCTTGAGGTGCACCACCTCCTCCCAGCAAAGGGAGCCTCTGAAATCCAAGCCAGGGCTTCAGGGACACTTTTATATTCTGGATCAGTAAATTAAAAATGAAAAAGAAATACAGTGACAACACCATATGCACTGAAGCATCCTGCAGAGATTGCAGAGTCTCAAAACAAACATTAGATGTGTAAACAATGTATCAGCATTCCTTCGTGAGGGTAGCTGCAGACCCATTTATTGCCTTCTGATCATTTATTTTCATTAATTTTCATAGCTAAACAGATAAAAGTGCTATTGGCAAATATGGTAGGTTCTCCCTGCTCCCACACAAGCCAAACAGCCCCCCTTTCTCTTTCCTAGACTTTCTTTTTGAACTGACAATCAATCCACATGCTACTAATTGTGGCACAAAGTTTACACAACCAACAACTTGCACTGACTCCTTGCCCCTGTCTTCAGTGCTCAGACAGCTTTGGGGTGTTAATCTTTCTACTTAGAGGAACAGCAGCAACGGTTCAGCAGTGGTGCAAAAAGGTCTTTTAAATACTGAAGTATTTGTATTTGATATATGTGTTTGAGTTTGTGTGTGTCTTTTCTTCCTCATGCAACTGTTTAGGAGAAGGAAGGAGAATTCACATGTGATAAAGAACTGCAGTTTTGAATCATTTTTTCTTGAAGCAGAGGGACTATTTGTAGGTTTTAGCATCAACAGTTTTGCCCTAGGGTCCTAGAAAAATAGCAAGCTTCTTTACTGGGCAGATGAAATTTTCTTGCTCAGCTTGGGCAGGTCCCTGGAAATATCCTGTGCATTTCAATGGGACAATTTTATTCTTTTTTATGCTTGCATTTGTTTGGGTTTGGGGTTTTTTTCTGTCATCCTGCCTCTCCAAGATATTAACTTTTTTTTTTTTTTATTTTGCCAAGTGAAAAGTCACCCTGAATTTAGTGCTCCATTTGTGGAAAAAAAATATTTGTTCTGGCTCTGTGATTTGCTATTAGCCTGGGATGCTGCTCTTTCTCCTGTTGGCCGTGAGAATGGTCACGTGCAACACAGACCTGATGTAGTTATTTACTGGCTTCTTAGTGATTTTTTAAAAGCTTTCATAAAAGGCTACAGCTTTTTCCTAACTAACTTCCCTCTCTTTTGGTCTGGACTGGGAGCAGGCTGTAGGTGAATGAGTTGCTCTATTGGCAGGAGCCCCATTGCATCTTTCCCCCATCATGCAACAGGTTTGTGGTGAGACGATGTGGATGACTGGAAGGATGATGCATGAGTTCATCATATATAGGACACTGTCCTGGTTTTGGCTGGGATAGAGTTAATTTTCTTCCTAGTAGCAGGCATAGTGCTGGGTTTTGGATTTAAGATGAGAAGAATGTTGATAACACGCTGATGTTTTAGTTGTTGCTGAGTACTGCTTATGCCAGTCAAGGACTTTTCGGCTTCCCATGCTCTGCCAGGTGCACAAGAAACTGGGAGGGGGCACAGCCAGGATAGTTGATCCAAACTGTCCAAAGGGCCATTCCATACCATATGACGTCATGGGCAGTATAGAAACTGGGGGGGGTTGGCCGGGGAGCCGCGATCGCTGCTCAGGGACTGTCTGGGTATCGGTCAGCAGGTGGTGAGCAGTTGCATTGTGCATAACTTGCTTTGTATATTGTTATTATTCTTATCATTATTATATTGTTATTATTATCGTTACTATTTTACTTTATTTCAGTTATTAAACTGTTCTTATCTCAACCCAGGAGCATTTCTCACTCTTACTCCTCTGATTCTCTCCCCCATCCCTTTGAGGTAGGGGGAGTGAGCGAGCGGCTGCGTGGTGCTGAGTTGCTGGCTGGGGCTAAACCACGACAGACACATAGAAAACTTGGACCTACGGCACAAACGTGGATCTGCTGTAATATTCATGCCAGGTCATAGGGCACGAGGAAAGCCATGTCATACAGACATTACCTGGCACTCCTTTGAGTTACGTCCCTCCTCCTCCAGCTTAAAAGAAGAGGCAACATTGCACTAACATAAGAAAGTCACCACCTGCATGGGTTAGACAGATTTCTGCAAGCCTCAAAGTATAGAAGACAGAAAGCAGGGAATCAGGCTTATTTTTGTCTTGCTGTAAGCATTCACAAATGATAAAGCGTATAGCATAACTGTCATATGATGTACCAACATGCGGTATTTTGTAAATATATATCCATGCTTATGTAGGACCTCAGAGGGTGTTACAAAAAACGAGCCTTATTCTGTAACCCCACTGTGTGCTCAAAATCTTCTGAAGTTGCTTTGGATGCTCCGGTATATACTTTTATACATATATATATACACACACAAAAAAACCCGTAAGAATCACCTTATCTGCCTGGGGAGCACATCTGGGATGGAAGGCAGCATGTGTTTGGCAGTGCACAGCACCATTACACTAATGCATCTGCAAATGCACCGGGAGGCTGGCGAGGGGCTATTTGGATAATGGAGTGGCTGGGCTAATAGAATTAGCCTCGCATTCACAGCCTGAGTGGGGAGGAGGGAAACTGTCCCTTTCAGTCTTCCCAAGCATCTCCTGACATCTTATTCCCCCATGACAGCCCAGGAAGGGAAGCAGAAAATGGGGAGTCTTAAACAGACTGAAAATGTGCTTACTGCACTAACACAGTGCTGGTGCTTTCTGTCCCAGTGAACAAGAAGGGGGAAACCAAATCACTGGGCTGTGGTGCCTTCACCTCGGTGAGATGTGTGAACATAGACTCCAGGAGCCCTGAGCCACTGTCATGCTTCGCAAACCACCCTTCCCTCACAAGGGGCAAGGTTGGAAATGCATTTGTCACTTGAGCTCCAGACAGCAAATGACACTGATTTAATTAACCCAGTGAGCCCTGCTGGCCTTGTCTATGAAAGCTCAGGACATCACGATGTGTGGATGAGTGGAGGCAGGGTGCAGAGTGAGAGGGGAAGAGGGCAAAGACACGTGACCATTGGACCGTCAGAACCCATCTCAAAGCATTTTGCTTCTCACAACCAAAAGCCCTTTACAATTAGTCTTGATGTGATTTACATTTACTTTAAGGCATCTGCATAATGGGATATAATGCACAGGAAATGCAGTCACAAGCTTCTAAAAGCTTTTAGGAACTGACAATTCCCACGGAGCACGAAATCTCCCTTTTACTGTAACTGGAAGTGAGTTCAGCCTTTACGGAGCGTGTGTTCATGGCCTAAATTGCCAGAAATCTACCTACCAACCTCTCTGACCTGTCAGCTGTGTTTATGAAATACCCATCATCATGGTCTCTGGGCTTGCCCTTTCTTTTCCTCCTTTGGTTTGGATTTATTGGGACCTTGGACTTGCTACACCTCCCCCAGGCAGGAGGATTTTCATCTCTAGCAGAGCAAAAGACAGATGAATGTTGCTTTGCTGTCAGTCGGGGAAAGACCAAGGGTTGCTGAAAGCTGGACCACCTCTGCCCACGCATGGCAGGCTTGGTGGGCAGCTTTACTGTGAGAGAGATCAGTCCTACTTGTAGAAAGTCACCTTGGCCAAGGGCCTGTGAAATTTTAATGCTCCCCACCAAATATTGACTCTCTGAGGGCATCTGAGTAAGCCTTTTGTGGAGAAGTCGATATTTGTCTGGTGTTTCAGTGGATAATGTTGCTTTTCTCTGAATTTCCATTGGACTCTGCTGGCCTCTGCCAAACTCATTGGACGGTATCAGAAGCAAGATAAAAGCATGCGATTAGAATGAAGTGTTCCCTTTGGAGGGTCGTTAAGTGTTGTCTACTTCTCCCTGCCTTAACGAGACTTTCTGCTGCGTGCACCCACCTCAAATCAGCAGCGCATCTGAGCCCTGTACCTGAGCCTGGGTGTAATCACTTTTAGCGCAGGGCAATCCTTTTCCATTTGGCTTTCCATGACTCTGCGAAGGAATATGTACAGCCAAAACTTAGGTGCTCAGATACCACCAGTGACGAATGCAGCAGAAACATCGCAATAAATGCTAACACATCAGCAATTTTGCACGACAAGTGTTGATCTTCTTCCCATGGGAGATTATGACAGAAGAATCTTGTCACTCTATCATGAGCTGACTTGAGTGGGTCTGGTCTGTCCTGCTAGGTAAAAAGCTCCAGGTTAGATTTTAGGTAGGGCTGTAGCCATATATTGTTAATAGAAGACACGAGTGTAGGTGCCTTGCTGTACTCAAGCTAACCAGTTAAATCCTGCAGCAAAGACTCCGTTCTGCCCCCGTAGTATGATAATTCTGCTGTCTTGGGCAATTTAGCATGTCCTGTACAGGTCTGAGATGCAGAAGGGTCCCGACGGGCTGAGAGTAAATATATTACCTTTCAGGTAGCAAAAACACTGCTGCAGGTTAGATTTTGCCAGTTTACCATCCATTTGGGACTCAGTCTAAGTTGACTGTGTCTTCTAAATAGAATAATCCTGTAAACAATGTAGCACTAATACACTGAACAATTAAAGCATTTGTTTCTGATTGAAGTTGAAATTCATTATATTTCCATTTGCAAGGCAAGCCGGACAGATTTCAAAATAAGTGATAGAAAGAGCTAATTTATATTTCTGTTTGTGCTTGTATGACTTAGAAAATAAATCCAGGTGCACAGGAAGAGGTAGAAGCCTTTAATTTCAATGGCAGCTTGGGCGTCTGATAACTGTAAGAGTCTGGACTTAAAAAAAATATGCAAAGGAATTGTTTTCAGGAGTAAAAGGCACAGTACTTGTGGGTGCACCTGCATTGCTGTTTTAAATTTATTCAGATCAGGAGTGAAGTAACAAATCGCCTGGTTGTCCCTACTTACTCTCTTTTCTTTTCATCTCACAATGGCTCAGACTGCATGACCCAAACTCTTTTTGAACAGATTAAACCAGCAGATATACTCCAGGACCACAGCCAATGCTAATACATGTTCAGTCCAGGGGACAAAGCTGGGTATAACTTGAAGTAACCCTCCTGAAACATATGCAATGTGTGCATTGGAAGCATATGGAGTGTGCACACTGGGTCCCCAGCTGCTTTATATCTACAGATCTGCTGCTGCTCCACCTTGCTGTGCACATACGTGCACATGGTCTTACACCCCTCACTTTCTGTTCTTAGTCTAGTGCTAACAGTTGATACCACGGGCTGTTTGAGGTGTGCTCTTTGGACACATCTTGCGGATCCTCAGTCCTCGGTGCTGATCTCATCCCACCCACCTGCTTAGACTGCTGGTTGATGCCTTCCTAGATCTGTGGCATGCCAGAAAGACATCCGTGTCTGGGATTGAGACTTTTGTGGTGGTCACCTCGGCAGTGGATACCCACCACCCAAGCAGGGCAGAATAGGACAGCCTGGTCCGGCAGCAGGTCTGTTCAATATTTATATGGCCAAGAAAGAGAGCGAGTGATGCTCGTATGAGCAGTGTCATATTTAAAAGATATCTCCACTTAACTGGAGGTCATAGTGTATACTCTGCTTGAGTGGTGGCATCATTTCATAAAAAAGCTTTTTCATTAATTAAAATCCCTTAACCTTGCATCGTGCTCAGGGTTTGGTATAGAAGCTTCATTTTTCTGATCAATATATATTACCATATTTCCTAGAAAGAAGCTTTCTCCCCTTCAATTAGCAGATAAAAATAATTGTGTGCATTTGAAAGCATTTTGTGCCTCTAATATCCATTAACTGGATCAGAGTTGCAATTTTCCTGTTCTTATGGACTTTTGTCCATATCAGTTACCCAAAGCAACATAAAGCATTGTTTGGTCTCATTCAAATGACATTTCAATAAATGCCAGGGGAAAATGATGATTCTGTACTGCCTTTCTTTTTTTTTAAGGTTGAGAGAAAGGGGGATAAACTAATGAAATGCCCGAGCCCATGAATCAGGAGTTTCAGCGTTGAGATTTCTACATGGTCTCTGTGTGATTCTGCATAAGTCACTAACAGCCACATACAGCTCCTTGCAGCAGGGTCTGGCACTTATTTTTTTATGTAGCACCCTGGGCCACTGATTTTGATGAGGTTTCCAGGCAGGAACATGGTTATTAATTTATCCACAATATTAATGGAATTGGACAGGAGGGGGGAACTGTTTTATCTCGAAAACCTTCCCTCCTTTCCAACTTTCAACACTTTGGGAGGCCTTTAGGCATCGTGGGCACTCAGCATCCGGGGGCAGAGCCCTGCAGGTGGACTCACACACCAGCAAAACTTCCTTCTTTCCTCCCGCTGGGCTGGAATTAATATTCTTGTTTCAATCCCTTTGTACTGACAACCTAAAAATTAATTGCCTGTGCACATGAGAGGTGAATGACCAGATGCCAGGAAAGCACAACAGAATTATTGAGTGATTCTCCTTTAATTAAGTGCATCAGAGAACTGGGATTGGTGGGGCCCTGTGCTTGATGCCAGTAACATCATTGAGAGGACGTGAAGGGATGACTGCTCCCAAAGGATGCCGGAAGGTACTCAAGGAATATAGAAAGCTATTTTAATGCTGGCTTCCTTTGAGAAAGCTAGAGCAATAGCCAATAACCATAAAACTACTGGGGCAAAGCTGCAAACACACCAGGGGCATCCCTCAAGCACTTAGCTCTCTGAGAAGGTCTCTGAGAAAGGCCACCTCTTATCAATGAGAGGGGAGCACAACAGACCAACCAGCAGCTGTGAATTCCCTGCCAAAAGGGCAGCAGGCAGCGTTTTCAACCTCTGCCTAAAGTTGTCACCATCCAAACCACCCAAGAGGGAGGCAGTTGGGGAGGTCCACTCTTCTGAGTCCGACTCCCTGCTGAGCCACTCATGTTTTAAGACAAGTTGGGTAAAGCAATTACCCTGCATGCCCTGGCTCCCAAGCTGTGAAAGGTGTGCCAAACTAACTTCCCGCAATAACCGTGTTAAACAACGTGCCTTAGTTCGTGGACTGCAGTAGTGGCTACTGAAGGTTTCTTGCACAATCTTCTGCACGCTGTGTCATGGTGGTTCCTGTCCTCAGTGGAGCACAGGCCACCAGGGTCATGCTCACTAAGTTAATCTCTGTGTGTTATATGTATATTACAAGGGACCTGTTCGCTGTAAAATGTCCGTGTAACGCCCTGATTTCCAAGGTCCTCTTTGGTTCTCACCTTATCTCCCTTGGAAGAAAGGAAGCTCCATGGCCTAAGAAGTTTAGGACCCCAGAGCTTTTCTCTGTAAAGAGCTTCAAGCCACATTAATGGAAGATACTATCCATGAGGAAAGGTTTCCTCTTTCTCCTTGCTTGTCCTTCCCACCACTGGCTGGAAAGAGGCCTGAATGCAGTGCAGCCATCACTGCTGGCACCCAGCTGACAGAGGAGCTGGGGCACCGTGACTTCCTGGTAATTCATCCATCCTTCTGAAATGGGGGGCTTGTCTGCTGATGACCTGTGGGTAGAGAAGTGTCCTGGTTTCAGCTGGGATAGAGTTAATTTTCTTCCTAGTGGCAGGCATAGTGCTGTGGTTTGGATTTAGTAGAAGAATGTTGATAACACACTGATGGTTTAGTTGTTGCTGAGTACTGCTTATGCCAGTCAAGGACTTTTCGGCTTCCCATGCTCTGTCAGGGGCACAAGAAACTGAGAGGGGGCACAGCCAGAATAGTTGATCCCAACTGCCCAAAGGGCCATTCCATACCATATGACGTCATGCTCAGTATAGAAACTGGGGGGGGTTGGCCGGGGAGCAGCGATTGCTGCTCGGGAACTGTCTGGGTACCGGTCAGCGGGTGGTGAGCAATTGCATTGTGCATCACTTGCTTAGTTGATGGCTGGGGCTAAACCACGGCAAGCAGACTCATTTAGGCAGAAGTGGTGGTATTCATCTTAACTTACTGTAGCATGTTTGTCTGCATCTAGGTAAAGCATCCAGACACCTGCTCTTGGTGGGAGAGAGAAATTGGCCTTTTCAGGGTGAAATACACTTGGCTTCCTGCAGGTTCAACTTTAGGATAGCACGAACTACCCTCAGCAGTAGCTATGTCACTGCAGTGCTTATAAAGGGAGTCCAAGGAGCTCATTTGTAGGGAGGTATTCACATTGTCTGTGAACGAAGATGATTCTTAATTTCGGTGTCCTCTATACCACAGCTAAGGGATCTTGGCTTGTGTCAAGTGTCCATGCTCTTTTTTGCTCAGGACATCCCTGTGATCCTTACAGAGATTCTTGGGACTCTGGGTGCTCTGCCACCAAGGAGCATCCTCAGATGTTTGTCCAAGACTCCCACCCAAAGAAGAGACCAGCTTGTTGTCAATTGTTCCAGTCATTCTGGCACAGTGTCAGCATGTGGCTTGCCTCTGCTGGGCAATAAATACATTTTCCCCAAGGAAATAGTTCTTATCCCTTTGGGAGGGTGCAGCAGTTTCCACTGCCCTTCATTTCTCTCTGTCCCCAGCCTTCTTGCCTAGGTCATTGCTCTGTGCATCCAAGTTGGGCTGAACAGAGATCATTTTGCGGACTGCTATCCAAAGAATGACTAGAAATGGATTCTAAGAAGTCACATAATAATTTATTATCACTTCTTCAGCTTTAAGTCTTACGGCTCGGACTGAATACTCTAGTAAACTCATGCTGTGCTTTGCTTATAGCCATTGAGATTTTCTTGTCACCCAATTCTATTCTGGCTACACAAGAGCTCCCAGCCTCTCCATAAAGGAGGTGAATGAGAGACCACACAGCTTCCAGGGACACAGATCCCAGACTATGAGGTGGCCCACCTGGAGTTAGTAGCACAGTTCAGACATCAAGGAATGTCAGGATGACTACTGCTAATCCTCCAGTAATTAAAGCTAGCTACAGTATTTTAGCCCTCACTTCAGAGTCTCCAAAAACCAAACCCACATCACTGCTGTAGAAAATGAGGCTGGGGATCCCACAGGCAAAAGTGCTGGTGAAGAGCTCCAGAGGAATTAGGAAAATCAGTGATCCATGGCAAAATCCTTCAAGGACATTTGTGGGGCTATTTCTCAGAGCGCATCAAGCACATAGAGATACAATGACTTTGTGGAAATGGCTCCCTGGATGAACTGAGGCATGGAAGCTCCTTGGTTTGGTTCTTATGGACAAATAGAAGAGATCAGGACACTCTTCCAAAAGTTTCTTTCATCTCCTGGGCTATTTACATTCTCCTCTAACTTTCTGGGCAGTGTGACTGCACATGATTCAGCAGCTGTTGTTCACCTGGGACAGGTCTGTGCTCTCCACCATAGATATGTCTGTGTTGTCATGATAGAAAATGCATGGTGTAATATCTAAAAGCCCAGTGACTATTTTTGTGCTGAATTTTGGGACAGCCAGAAAAATGTCTGATACTAGGAAAGGGTTTGGAAAGAACTGACTGTGCTCTAAGAGAACCTCTGCTGATCCTTAGATGTCAGAGGCTGATCTGTTGAACCCTGGAGTTGTACATCAATATGTAAAGTTGTTCTTCTATGTAGCATGAAGATCAACTTAATACAGAGACCCAGATTTAGGGGCTAAGGATTTAGAAGCACTGGAGGATGGAATTCAAGTTCGATTATTGGCTGCAGAAAAAAAAAATGCAGATTATCTATCTAGATGTATCATCATGACTGAAACCTCAAAGGTGCTGTCAAGTCTTAGTAGAGGTACAATGGAAAGGCTGGACATAGCCTATGGGTGGAATAACAAAGAACTGCAAGAGAGCAGCAAAAAATGAAAAATAACAAAATGGTGGAGATATTGGCATATCCACTGTGGTGTTGCTACCAATCAGCATGGGACCGCTAGAAGCCTTTGGGCAGTATTAGGAACGTGGCCACACAGGAAACTGCAGTAAAAATTTAAGAGCATCTAGGGGTCTTCACTGAAGCTGAGTGCATAGAAACCTTGCAGGACAGCCCTAATCAGAATGTATATGCATTTGCTGTGGCAGTCCAGGGCAGTGGCCCAAGTCTAGCACGGTATCTCAGTGCCTGAAGGCATAGAAGTGATCATCTGGCAAAGATCAGCTCCAGCCTAGTTAAGCGGAAAGTGAACAGCCATCTATAGTATCTAAAGCAAACTATACCTCTGTCTTTTTATGCGCCCACAAAGATACTGGATTTCTGCACTGTTCCTTTAATTTTGATGGCATTCTGCTTATTTCTGTGGTGCGCATAAACTTGCAGTCTGTTCATAAAAATATAAGATCACAGCATGGTCTGCTTTATATCTGTATATATACGCAGACACACAATGTTTCTCCCAGCATGCAGAATGAATAAATTCTGGAGTAATTTTTCATTGTTGCCTTTATGAGCTTCAAGGAAAAAACCCCTAAAAACTAATAAATAATTTATTCCAATGAAATTGCTGTTTACTACACCGCATGCTGGACCTTAGCTAGCCCAGTCAGCACGTGGGATCCTGGACATGTTCTCTATATTGTTTCTCATTATTTCTGTAATTTTTTCAGGGAATCCATGAAGTCTCTGTGCGTGTAGATGCATATATGTGAGAGCATGTGTGCATGAAGACAAGAAACAGGATAAAAGAGACACGGTTTCTTTCTGTCTGTACATGCTTTCTGCATGTGTGTAAAAAAAAGATCTCACCCTCTGTTTTAGATGTGCAGGCTCCCTTTATAAGGCAACACAAATGATGGATTCATGACACCTCTCCTCAGAATAGGCCTGGCTACTGGTGGTCAGTAGAGTTCCTGGGGAACTTTTCATCTTAAAAAGGCATTTAAAATATGCCAGATGAACTGTGTCCTCTTTGTAGATACGTACGCATACAGTGTAAACATGTGTGGTTTTTATGTAGTTGACCGTAATAATATGGTTTTATGTGTTTGTATAATCAACACATTACAGTTTTGCTTACTGTGCACATATAGGTGAGTATTCGGGGCGGGGGGGGCCTGTATGTATACGTACATGTCTAACCACAAGACACATGACTATACTGACGTTATGTTACACAAAGTAATAAGGCACTAGGAAAAAAAACAGAAGGAAAGGAAAAAAGAATGAATCTATGATCTCTCTTGAGGGTGTGTCTTAGAAGTACCCAAAAAGCGTCATTCAGGGTTATCTTCCCAGCTTGTTGAAATTGTTGAGCAGCTAAGGTTACCTGTGTGCTAACATCTTGCTCCATGTTACATGGTTTAAGCTGCAAGGCTCTGATCCACATCGCCATAGCAAAAGGTGACTTTTTTGCTCATCATGAAGCCCTATTCAAGTCAGTGCTGATAAGGCTGTTGCAATATTGGTATTTGCATCCTGGTGAAGTTCCTGCCTGATGTCGGGACTTGGAACATGCAAATGGTCCTGTGGTCCTCAGTGGGATGACTCACAGGTGTATGATTTACACACAGGAGCAGGAGATGCAGTGCAAGCACAAATTCATTAGCAACCAGGGTGCTGGCCTAGGCTTTAAGAAACAGGGCTTTGCTGCTGACCCCCAAGGTAAATAAATTCTGTTTTTTCTCTTTGTTATTCTGATCTCTAGGAGATCGATGAATTTCATCTCCAATGCCTTGAATCTCCTTTCTCCCTGCATTTTCTGCTGCTCTTGTCCATTTAGACTTGGACCAAAATGTCTTTTACTACTTGTCTGCAGCAGGGCACAACGCAGCGGGATTCTTCTCTCAGCAGGGGACTCTTGCCATATAAATAAAATAGTACAGATAAATGATTACTTTGCCACTGGGCTTGTTCAATGGCTGATGCTTAAATGAAACAACCCACAAATTCACGCAGAGGCGCATGTAAAACAGTGAGTTGGGAAGACCAGTGCCTGAGCTCTTCCCTTGCTAATTCCAGCAGCTGGTTTGCATTGGTAAAGACAAAAACCTGAGAAAGGAGCCTGGGATTTGACATCCCTGCAAGATCAGGTCTTAGGGAGATGAGACTACAGCTAGAGGAAAAAAAAAAAGGAGAACAAACAGGGCTCTGGGTTGCTGTTGCTCTAGATTATTGCTGCCAGTTGCTCAGGCACGCTCTATATGATTATCATTTCCAAGAGCACCCGGATCTGTATTTCCCTTAATGTGCCACGACTGCTTCTCCTGACCTCTTTCACGCTGCCTATTACCTCAGCTCCGCTTCCCCTCCTTTCTGATCGAATTACTAAAGCACACAGTGGAGTCTCTTGGCTCAACAAAATTTAATGACAGTGACAACAGAGGAGGATAATAAAGATAAATCAGCTGCTCCCAGGAAGGAAAGATGAAGTAACAACAGAGTGAGTTAGAAGGCTACACCATGAAGTGACCCTGGCAAGTGCATGGTCCTCATCATCCCTTTCATCTCAACGTGTGCATTTCTTCTGCTTTTCAGGGAATTTGACAGGGAAGAGTAGAGAGAAGAGGGGACCAAGGCACTAGACATTTCTGCCTTAGGCACGTGCTTTCTGGGGATATTGGGCACATCACTCCACCTCTTTAGCATCTCCTCCCCGAGGCTGTAGGTGGAGAACAGACCAGGAGAAGTCTTTCATTAAGTAGACTGTAAAGAACATGTCAGCTGTGGGGTCTTCATCTCCTCTACAGCCCTGTATACTAATGTGATCCACACAGCAAAGGGAAATGGTGTTTGTAAAGGAGCTCCAGTAAGAGCAGCTTCTTTCTCAATGCCTATAAATTCCTGGGCACACCAAATCATATTAATCCAGCTTTTTCTGATGAACTGTTCAAATGGACTGCCAATGGAAGCAGGCTCATATCTTTAGCAAGGAAACCATGCTTGGCAGGAGTGCTGTGAGAGGCTGGGGCTCATGTCTAGCCTTGCCCACCAGCTAAGGTCAGATGAAGGATCTAGGGCTTCAGCGAATGGCATTCAGAGTGTGATGGACACAGAGGTCATCTCATCTCACAGGTACAGTGGGAGGGAAGAGGCAGTAATCAAACCGGATCTGACCTCCTCAAATGGGAAAACAGCTCCTGGGATGGCAATAACTGTACCTACCACCTCTGCTTCCCTCCTAAAGACAAGCAGGAACAGAGCCTGGAATGACTGTCACTATCGCAATTGCTTTTCTGACATTCACCATGTTTCCAGTTGCAGAGCATTTGCTGTTTAATGATAACTCCTGAAAAAAACCCACCCTTCTAATTGCAATCACATTCCTCACCTCTCCCCTCCCACCAGGTTGTTAAATTGTTAATTGTTTGCTGCGTTGATCTAAACAGCTGAGCACGAAACAGTGAGCTGTAGTTGAGACCTCCTGCAAGCTCAATAAACTTAATGGACATCCTCAAGAACTTTAACTGGGAAGATTTAGTTCCCAAAGAAGAAGGAAAAAAATACCCAGAGCAGCTTTGTCTGCCTGTTGTCCCTCATTTTGCCAGAAACAGCTGTTCATGCTGGGATTAGCTCAGAGGTTTGTACTGAGCAGAGGCTGACTCACAAGAACAAAATCAGGAGATCATTACATCTCAGTGCAGGCTCCAACTGCTTCAAGCGGCACAGGGAGAAAGAAAATTAACTGGAGTAGGAGCCTATTCTGCAGAAGTGCTGCACAACTTTTGTGTGTGACAGACGAGAGGGAGAAGGAAGCACTCCTGCTCTGCAGGACAAGTGCTGCGGGTCTCGGGATGGAGCTCCAGCCTGGGGGATGGAGGAGATGGCTGCTAAGAAGACAGAGGTGACTTGTCATACTGATTGTCTTGCTCTTGTGCCTTCCCTTAATGGAGCCTGTTTGTTCAGGATTCATGTAAGAAAAATGCTCAGGACAGGAGGAATGAAATTGATTATTTTACAAAGACCATAATTACTCAGAATTTTCACATCCCTCCAGACACTGAGCGCAGCATTTCTGGTATGGGGAACAAACTATCTCCCCATTTTATTGAGGGAGGTGGCAAAGTCTTCACCCTCACATGCATTTCCCTTCTAAGGGTAATCTCTGAGTTCGGTTAGGGGCATTGCCTTGGTTGGTAAAATGGGTGGTGTGGGTTGGGAAGTCATCTTAGACTAATTATAAGAGCTGGTGAAACCTGCAAGTGGAGAGCATCTGCAGAAACACAGGACAGCACCAGATGAGCGCCTTCCATCCTCAGCTGATTGTTGCCATAAATAAGGAAGGACTATCCCTCTACCCAACAGGACAATTTAATATGATATGGATTATCAGAAGCATTATAGCAAGAGAGCAGCTACTGGTTTAGCAACAATATGTGGCTTTGTAACAACTTATTTTCTAACAATGAGGAAAGCTGTGGAGGGGAGGAGAGGAGAGGAGGAGGTTAAAAGGTTGATTGGACAGTGTTTCACAGTAAAGCTGTGTTTGTAACTCAGGGCCTCTCTCTACTCTTCCTGGTCAGAGGATAGCTTGTGGTTGGAAACAGCTCTGCAGACTGTTCTTAAGTCCTGAGTAGCCCACAGGGCTTCAGCAGACAGACTCTCACCCCCAGTTTAATGCTGACATGAACTCAGGGTCACCTTTCTCTGTGTTTCTGTCTTTCAGGCTAGGACTTCCTCCCCCCTTCAGCCCTGTAACATAATAAACAATGACCCGAAATGATCAGTAAGCCCATTCCTCCATGGGTAAGTCATCATTGCCTGAAACAGACCAGTCTGCACTTTCATCATCTACTGATGGCTGCTGCTTTTTTTTTTTTTTTTCCTTTCCCCACTGCTCATAAAATAACTCACTAGCGTCATGGCCCAATAACTAAACCACAGAGCACCAAAGACCATAGGAAATCCCCACTGGCAACAAGACCTAGACTTGCTGCCTCAGGGTTTAGGTAACTCTGCCTGAAGATGGTATTTATAAGCCACCCAAACTGACCTTGTGCCTTTTGCCAACGTGCGACCACAATGGATGCAATTGAGATGGCAGACAGGTTAAAATGCAGTCACCCCCAAGGAGGCTTGTTCACAGCAGCAACATGTGTGGGGCAGCCAGCTGAAGGATGCAGAACCCAGCTGAAATGGCAGGAGCAGGTTCAGCAGGGTGCAATGATGTTGCACCTTGGTTTACTATGATTAATGCTCCTGAAGTCCAGTATACCCTTCCATGTTGGCCAATGGCCTGGAGTTGGGTTTTACTACTCAGCCTCACCAGTTCTGCCTTGCAGGAATGGTATATGCATACTGGTATATATGTGCTGGCACCGTCTCTTTCTTCTCCAATGAGGAAACAGATGAAAGTTCATGTTCTGCCTGTATTGGGTCACAAAGTGTTATTTTGGGCACCTTCCAGAACTAATTCTTTACTTGTCATCTTGCAGAGTGACGACAATGTAAGGCTCTGCCACATGCCGTATTGATCCCTTGACTTGATTAGTCAGTGTATTGAATACCCCTGCTTTTCTAATCTAATTAATGCAAGATAAATACTCCATGTTGGGGCCTGGAGTCACATTCTAAAAGTAATCAGGGAGTGGGACTGATTAAAACCAGAAGGCTTCAGGGATAATTTATGGACTACTTGACACTCCTGGCAGGTTGGGGTATTTTGGAGGGCTCCGTGTGGTCTCTGTCTCGAAAACACCTATTTGTTGGGCTCCACATCCAAATTCCTCCTCATTTCTCAATATGATAACTTCAGGTTTCAAGAGTTTTAATCTCTGGGGTGCGATACCACTGTGGGGGTCAGGACATCTGGTTTCACATCCCACCAGCAGTGGGACACAATACCAGCATGGCAGAAAAGACACTTTCTTTATGACCTTGAGAAAAACACCAAATGGCATGGTTTGATAAAATTATACAGTGCTGGGCACATGAGGGCTTTACTGTTGTTTAGAAATCTATAAACAAATAGAAATAAATGGTTGAGGTGTAGCTTAACTCCAGATTGTCCCTGTTTCAGTCCGGGTCTTGGTGTTTCAAGACAAGTGTATGCTCTGGATCGACAGGTATAACTGGACTAGGGAAGGTGATAGTATTAATTCATGTCACATGCATGAATTAATTAACTCATCCCCACTATGAGGTAAGTAACACTCACAATTACCATTGTGGCGAAGAGGGAAAAGAGGCAGGGGGAGTTTTCATGGCCAACTAAGGGGATTGTGTGCTGCAGATGTGGGGAACTCCTGGGGATGAGCTTAGTCCCAGTCACCTCCTAAGGTAGATCCTTTCTCTTATGGGAGGAAGTCTGGCTGGGTGAATTCTCATAAGGGATTCATCTTCCCCTGCTTTGTCTTGTCCTCCATCAATGGGGGCTCTTACGACACCCTGGCCAGATGATGTTCATCCTGCCACACCTTGATGAACATCTGGGTGCGGGATCACCTCCTGCAGCCTCTCTCTGAGCCTGGGAACACATTACAACAGAGAACAGACAGCCTATGGAGGAGAAGTGAGGCGTGGAAGGGTGGAAATCCAGTGCAGTCTATGGAGAAACTGGTCCTGAATGTCTCTGGGGTCCACCAAAGGGTGGGACAAGAATCTGCTGTGAGATGAGGAAAGGTGCAGTGGGCAGTGAGAGCTGGGCCAAGGTCTGTCTCCCCTGATTGCAATCACACCATGCTTGGGATGGCGTGAAAATATTTTCAGGGAATAGGGAGCAGGGGCACAGGGTCACTGATGGCAATGGCAGGGCCATTTATTCCAATTTCTTTCTTTTGCATATGAGTTTTCCCAGGTGAGAGCACAACATACACAGCCAGGGGAAGGCAAGGGCAAGTTCAGCAGCCAGATGTAATTGCATTTTCCTCCACAATTGCCCCCGGGGCTAAGCCAAGGCCCTTCTGCGCCTGTCTCTCTCCTCACAATGCATCATAGAGAATTGGTGTAAAATCCAGTTAAAAGGCCACTCTCAGGTCTCAGCTGCTGTGGCATAAATTGCGGATGAATTTTTCCTCTCCCGTATACGCCTGATGGGTTTTGTCATCCAGCCCCATATGGCTGGGTTACATTTCTTCTCTCAGCTTGGTCATTGGTCTCTCATCACAGCCCCGCTAGCTGCTCGTGAGCTCTTTCCGAACAGGGCTGTACTTCAGGCTCCATGTTTTACAGCAATGTCATTACAGAAAGATATCTCTTCCTATGCGTGTAAAAGGGAGCCCAAGATTGATGGCGTGTTGGAGTAGGTAATCACAAATCCAGCTGCCCCAAGGTAGCTGAGAACAGAGATGGTGCAGGGCAGGGGGGAAAGGGTAGTGGGGCCTGAGGGAGCTTTGTAGGGCACATTCATCACACTCTTGGCAGAGAGTTGCAATTTATATGGATGGAGCATAAATCCTGTTCAAGTTGCACAAGACTCCATATGGGCTGCTGAGCACCTTGGTCTGCTGTGATGCTGGAAGCTGGGGCCTGAGACGGTGCTGCTGTGGTCATCCTGCCAACTCTCTGGCTCTTCCCTTTGCCTTTTTTTGCCCTGTGTCTTCCCTTTCACCTTTTGGTAACCCCCAACCTCTGCCCACCTATGAGCCAGCCCCTCTCCCAGGCTTGTGCAGCAGTGCCTGCTCTGTCGTGGAGGGTGCAGGTGAATGAGAAGGTCATTTCCCTGGGCTCTGCTCACCATGAGACATCTCTGCTGGAGTTACTGAGTCCACTGGAAAACCTCTTCTTTCTCCTCACCAAGCTATTCACCCGGAGCAGGCTGTGCTCTCAAAAGACTTCATGGTTGCCAAGATGTCGCAACAGGCAGTGTTAATAGCATGCTCCAGCAGAGACCTTGCGAATGATCTCGTTTTGCTTATCCCCAGACCATGGAGGGCATCTCTTATCTCCTTGGCTGTCCCAGTGACAACCCTTCCATGCCACTCAACACAGCGGTGGGTGCACACGCGCACCCTCCTTCTGCTTCATCAGTGCTGGCCGCAGGTCCACCTGCACTCAGCCTTTCACACAGGGAGGAAGTAATTGCATCTTCCAAGCCTGGCAGGCATCCCCGTGCTTGCGTCGCAAGCACACGGGGTCCTGTGGGCTGGTGGTTGCACATGCACCCGCACAGGTTTCCACCCTGCCCTGCCCCACGTGCCCCCAAAGTCATCACGCTGATGTTTTCTGGGCACAACGGTTGCTTTCAGGGATGCTCAGGCCCTTCTGGATTAGGGTACAGCTGTTGTAAAGCATCGTACTGCCTGCCCGGGGATGGATTTACTGGGGATAAGGATACTGTCACATTGGTTCTTGCTGGTTTACGTGCTGTACCTCCATACCCTTCCTGATAATCTACAGCGCATATCCCCCCTATATCTGTTAATTTTCCTCCTAGCATCCGATGGGAAGGCTTGTCTACTTTTTCATAATCCTGAAAAAACTCTTTTCCTTTTGGTCTTATATTTTGGAACATGGAATAGTAAATTCTCTGTTATTTTGTCCCTGTCATTGCACAGTCACCCTTCTCTGGATTTAGGCCATCCTTTGTGCATCCCAGTTTCCACTTCCAATTTACAACTGCGGAATTGCTATTTGGTGAGAGCCTGCAGACGCACACATGGAGTGGGCCTAAGAACTTGGAATAAGCCTTGGAAATTAAATAATAAATAAATACACTACTCCTTTCCAAACACATGCTAGGTGTTGCTTCAGCAAATGTTGAATGAATCACTGAGCTATGTGGTAATAAATCTTTCATGAGATTAGGACCATCTGAACTTTGGCGATTGTGTGGGGAATGTATAAATTTCACATGCAGATATAATGTAAAAAAAAATCTTTAGATTAGTTATTAACTTTGGAAACAGTTGATGAGTTTTGATTCATTAAGTGTTTCACAGTCTTGTTAATTTAATAAGTACCGATGAGGCTGTAATGTAAGACAACAATCAGTAATTTGGAGGGGGGAAATAATAAAGTAGTCATTACACAGCAGAATGTTTAATCAAAGAATGTGGAAACTTACAGTTTCACACTAATTTGAAAAGGTTGGAGATTTAAAATTAATATTAGCTCTGACACAAGGAGGCTTTCTCTACAAGCAGATAGGGCTTATATAATTGCTTACAACAGAATTAAAATGCCTGTAATTTTAATGGCTTCACCTCTTTAACTGGATCCCCAGGCTCCATAGGTAGAATAGAAATAGAGCTAAAATGGTCTTGGTCCTTCAAATACCTGAGTAAAACTCATCTGTGGAGATGTGGCTACCTGTAGCATTAGGGTGAGAAATCACAATGCAATTAGGTTCCTGTTGAGAAGAACAGTTAAGCACCTGCTTAAATGTAAACAGGTACTGAAGTACCACCCTGAATGGGAAAATCTGTAGGGAGGAGGTTAAGTACTTTATTAAAGTTTGGACTTCCAAACATATTGACAATTCACAGCCTCAGCAGGACTAAATGGGATGTTCAGGGGAAACTTGGGCATTGATTAAAGCTCAGCGCTCCTGAGTCTTGCCCTGGTTCTAGTTCTACCCAGCCTTATCTTAGGGTTACCTTGTGTCTCGTGCTGCATCACTGCTTTCCATCAGCTGTCTCTTGCCTTCTGGTTGGTCTATACCTTATTTTGGGTTAAATCTGTCAGTTGTAAGCAAGAGAAACTAAGAAAGAAAGCAAAGTTTCTGCATGACTCTTCCTGCTGATCCCTCAGTAATTTTGGGACTCATTCACAAATTTCAGTGAAATAAGGCACAGCCTTATGTGTGTTGTGATGACCGATGATGGACAGTGTTCTCTGCTTGGGAAAAGATTAAAAAAATCTCACCCTAGGAGCAATATGGAGAATATACACAGGCAAGGTACGTTGGAAACTTGCCTGCAGAACAACTTGCAAATGGCATGTTTGCTCAGTGTATAGCAAAGCCCCAATACCCAGCAGAAATCATCAAATATTTGGCATTGTTCCATAACTGGGTGTAATTACGAAAGGCCATGTGCAGGTAGAGCTGACAGAAATAGATGGGAAGAACTAATCTGTCAGTCTTCATAGCTTTGTTCTTTCCTGATCTCAGTCTACTAATTTTGTAGGATTAAGATGGTATTGCAGAAGCCATGATGACACGCTCAGTGGGCAAGTGTGGGCTTACATGAAACATTGTGATGGAGTTCCAGAAACCATAGGTGTGTGTGGATGTCAAGTGTTGTTCTGACAGTGTGGTGACTGCGTATCTAAGGTGATGTTCTGGGATATCTCTTCCAGAGTCGTACTCAAGGCTTAACAACAAAGAAATGACCGGTCATTCATCAACCCAGCCCACATTTTGCTCAGAGCCTGGAGGTATTGTTCAGAGCCTGGAGCTGTGTAAGAAATTTGGGAATTTTGGCAGTGATCGGCAAATTTCAGACTTGCCTTTGGTATTCTTCTAGTGCCCTGCGCTCAAATGGAGAGAGCTCCCAGGAAACTGAGGTGTAGCAAGCCACATTCAACTCACCTATGTCTACCACAGAGACATCTCCATCTGACTTGTCACCTGAGACTCCACTGACAGTCAGTGGAGAGATAGTAATTCTTACACTGTGATCCATCTCTCTTATGTAGGTGTATATACTAGGATCAGGCAAATCCTTCCCCAGAAGTTCCTGAGTCTCTCCACTGTCCAAGGAGGGAGCCTGGACAGCTTGCTTACACGTAGCCATCAGCACTTCACCCATTGAATTTTATCCATGACTGCGTGTCCATGTTTGTGTCTGTCTGTGCCTATAGGTGTGTGTTTGTAGCATGGAGAAGGAAAGGTCCAGGTGGACATTGCTGCTGAGTGCTCTGATACAACAAAACCAAGTCATTGCATAAGTATTTCTGAAGCGAGGGCAGCTGGATGCGTTCTTCTTAGAGCTGCTGATGCTTCACCTTTTCCTAGCAAGCCCCATTATTCTATGACTGTTTATTTTCACATTTCTCCTTATCCCAATGGGGTACAGTCTACCCATAACTCTTAATTTGGTGCGGTTCTATGGCGGACAGGGTAACATTGCCCGGCTATGGAGAGTGGGAATGATGGTCTGACAAGCAGCAGGAACAGATAAATGTGATCTAATTTGTCCTCTGTCTGTACTCAACTTTGGTAACCAGGACGAATATGTCCAGTAACAGTTTGTCACTTCTTTACGTGAGCTGTCCAGACTTTCTCCCAACTGACGGCAGCGAGAGCAGAGACAGCGGTTACCTCAGGAAGCTTAGCTGCTGCGAAAGCCAGCTTGTGATTCAGCTTGGAGAGCACCATTAGCAGGCTGAAAAGGTGGACTAATTAGATGGATTTCAGGCCTGCGTGGGCTCAGTGTTTGCTTTGCTGCTGCTGCACATTGCCCTCGGGACTCCCAAATATGGAAAAGAGCTAACTTTGACAAATCAAGGGCAGAAATCCTGTCCAGTTTGGAATACTCTTTCATTCTGCTTCCAGCATGCAAATCATCAGCTCTAGTCTTTGGGTGAAGAAAGATTTTTCCCTCTGAGGAAACTCTACCTTTTTCTTCTCTCCCTGGGAAGAAGTGAAGATCTTCATTGTATTCTGGAAAGAGAAAATCCCAGCCAAAACAAAGGTGGTCTCTTTAAAGGAGTCTCTTTGTCAGTTTGGTAAGGAAGTGTGTATCTTTTTGTGGATTTCAACCACTTTGGGGAACAAACACCCTTTAAAGTCAGCCAAGAGACCAGTTAAGGGGGAATGCACAGACTTAATATTCTTGCAGACTTCGATCACATTTCCATTTTCTACTCCACCAGGCACATATGTGGATGATTGTGACGAGGAAAATGTGTGCTGTGGCCTCTTTCAGTGGACATAACTGCATGGGCTTAGCATGAGGTGTTGGTTCGAGTCTCCTTAGTCTGCTCAAAGACTTCAGACCCATTGTCCTGTATCTTGGATGTGTATTTTATCTTGCAAGCTGTTGGGTAAAGGGCTTCTCTCTTTTCCCTCTGTTATGCAGCTCTTCATTTCAGGAGACTAAAATGAAATAATGTTTTTTTCTCTACAGAACACTTGAACTATGTTCAATGTTTGTTTTAATATCATTTTGGTAAGGGGAGGAAAAAAACAACAGAAATATCTGAATTTCAGTTTGATCGCAATTGATGGGCATATTCCTTTATTGAGGACTGGCAGGTATAACAAGGGAAAAATTTCTTACTATCAGCTTTTCTCTAACTTCTACTCCTGCACAGCTGCAACCTTCTCCCATTTTTTTACATTATTTCCTGTGCCCCCTGAACACTTTTGCTCTAATTTGAATCCAGTTTTCATTGGTTGTACCCTTAGATTGATAGGTCATACTTTTAAATGATCCACATTCTTCCAAATAAACTTCTCACTAAGATTTTTTTATGGTTATTTTTATTATGTACTTTCATCGCACCAGGATATGCGTAACGATAAGGAAGCAAAGGCACCCCATATTTATAAGACTGTTGCAAACTACCGTGTATCCTCAGGTGGTTATACACTCAGCAAAGAGACTTATTTCGGGGTGAATAGTAGTTTCCTAATATATCTGTGTGGATGGATCGATCATTTGTAAGTTCTATCTATTTTCCCACAAAAAAGAAAAGTAGATTTTCCAGCAAGAACTGAATGTCTGATTATTACAATGGTCCCTTGATGTAGCGATGCATTTTGTTCTTCCTGTGACAACTGTATTAATTTCATGCAATGTCCGGGCAAACTGGAGGGCAGGCAGCATTCAGTGCTGACCTGCAGCATCACACGCTGCTCTGGTCCTGCCAGCTCCGCCAGATTATGTACCAGTGGATACGGAGGAAAAAGGAGGTCATCTTGGAGAGGGATGAGATGAATTGCAATAAAATTTGTCTCTTTTCTTTGGCAAAAGTTGTGAGATCTTCTATGACAATGGAGTGGGAATGAAAGGACTGGCTTTGAAAAGGAAACTAGAGGTAGTGAAAAGGTACAAAAGCCTGTAATGATCCAGTAATGATCATGGAAACAGGGAAAAAGGTTGATGTACATGAGGAAAGATGAAACTGATGATGGCTGAAGTATGTTCGATCAGAAGACTGGCACAGAAAGAGACCTGGAGGGGATAGGATAGGCATTTGGGTATCTGTGTGCATAGACATGTTTGGGTGTTGGCATGTGTGAACAGACACCTGGTTAAGCAGCAAATTGTTACAACAGGTATTTTGAGGTAGAAATTGATCATTTTGTTTCTTATGCTTTTTTATTTTATTTTGGGGAAAAAAAAAAAAAAAAAAAAAGGCAGCATAATCTGCAACCTAAACTCTAACCACAGCGTTTTCTCTGATCTGAAATTGAATTCTTAGAGCCCTGTCTGTATAGCCAAATGGTCAGATCTAGACAGGGAAAGCCCCAGATTTGAGAAACTGAGTCAAATTAAAGGAAAGAAGAGACGAAGGGTCTTGCAATTTTTAGCAATGCTACTTTGTCCACTTGCAAGCTTGGAGTGCTATTTTTTTTTTTCTTTGAACCTTTTTAAAAAATTACAAAAGTTCTTGTTGAGACAGAAAAGATGAGCATAGCTAAAAAAAATAATTACAGAAGTGCAAAACATTTTTCCCATTTACATCTCTCCGTAAATTCATCAGTGCAAATCCATTTGTAAAGATGAATGATGGTGTGCATGGACAGATTTTTCAGTAGCAGATATCAGATTATATCAGAGGGTGAAGCTAAGACTTCCTGGTTGTTTTGGAATGCTGTAGGGCCCAGTTCTGAGCCTGCTTTAACCTAACCTCTTCAGCTGTCCTGTGTGATGTGCGAGTGAGTACTGTCCTCACCCTAAGACTATTTCAGGACGAAATCTCATTCTTCTAGCCAAACTGTTTGGGCCCCCGACCAGTTTTGGTCATCACTGTGAAGGTGAAAGAACAGTCAGTGTCCCATTTCCATCTACCAGAATGCTTTATTCTGTTCATGGAGGGATGGACAGTGATGAAGTTGTGTAGAGCTGTATCTTATACCTATAGAAAACACTTCAGAAAGGAGGAGAAGCTCTGATCTTCTCAGCGAAAAGGTGGAGGAAGGAGTCCTCAGGTGAGAGCTGGTAACTTTCAGAGTGATGGGGAGTTTCCCAGGGCCTGTCTTCACTGACTGTCATGGTTGCTTAGTCCATGTTGTGGTTCAGGGAGTCTTCACATAGTGCTGAAAGTAGAATCATAGAATAGAATCCTAGAATTGTTTAGGTTGGAAAAGACCTTTAAGATCATCCAGTCCAACCATTAACCTACACTACCAAGTCTACTCTAAGCCAATCAAGGGTAGACTAGACTAAACCATGTCCCAAAGTGCCACCTCTGCCCGTTTTTTGAACACTTCCAGGGATGGTGACTCCACCACCTCTCTGGGCAGCCTGTTCCAATGCTTGACTACCCTTTCCGTGAAGAAATTTTTCCTAATATCCAACCTAAACGTCCCCTGGCGCAGCTTGAGCCCATTTCCTCTCGTCCTATCACTAACTACTTGGGAGAAGTAAGTGGTACAAGGGTGGAAGGAGAGGGCTGGAAGCACCTGTATGTGGCTGGGTGGTAGATCTACAGGGGAGTCCTGCATCTTGTCTAAAGGAAGGATGCTCCAGCCTCAGAGTGCTGAGAGATTCATGCAGCACACAAAGTACCAGGCATAGCCAAGTGCTATAAACAGCCAGGAGCTTTCAAATCAAACATTTCCTTACCAACTTTCCAGGAGTGGAAGCCCAGGCCATTTTTGGTTTCAGGCACTCTGAGTGCAGGAGCAGGGCTGAGTTTCTCTCACACACCACACGGGCTCAGCTCTTTGACCTTTCAGGAAGCAGCCGTGAGCCAGTGGGGATGGAGGACAAGGACATTCTTGGTGCACTGTGCTTGGCCATGCCATGGAGTAATCGGATGCTGCGATGAGTCAGTGCGTGGCAGCAGTGCTACTGATCTGGGCGGCTGTTCCTGAGAGTATTTGCAAAGCAGACGCTGGCCTGGAATTAACTCCATCTGTTTCAGGAGCAGGGAATGTGCCGCCTGTGTTGTATAATGCCAGAGATTTCACACCGAGCTGAGCAGTCCTGGTTCACTTTCCAACAAACTCTGTCTTCCATAAGTCATTGCAGGACAGCTGTCCCAGAGAGAGCAGTCTGCTGTGTGCTGGACAGACGCATGGACCTGTCCAGGCTGGCAGACGGTTTTCTTGAACAAACCCTGCAGGAATTTCTCAAATCCCTCTGTAGCCCCAAACTATATTCGACATACCAACTGCGGTAACTTTAAGGGGACAGTAAACAATCCAGCCTGCTGCTCTTCAGCACTGCCAGACCCTGGCTGTCTCTACAACCAGCAGAGAAATGTAAGAATTCTCTTTGAACCACTGACTATATACACATGGTGAATATGTATTTCATGACTGTTTCTCTCCATTCACTGTACAGAGAGCCAAAGTCTGGTATTCCTGGGTAACAGGCCATCTGAATGAGTCATCACTCCCATTGAGCTGGATGTTAGGTGTCTAGCTGTGGCTCAGGCACCACGGTTGTGCTGATAACCTACAGTTGCTCCATCGCTCTCTAAGATGGTACAGAGATACCATAGACCATAAGATGAACTTACATCATTGTCGTGGTTTCGCCCCAGCCAGCAAATCAGCACCACGCAGCCACTCACTCACTCCCCCTGCCCCGATGGGGTGGGGGAGAGAATCGGAGGAGTAAGAGTGAGAAACACTCCTGGGTTGAGATAAGAACAGTTTAATAATTGAAATAAAGTAAAATAGTAATGATAATAGTAATAATGATAACAATAATAATAATATACCAAGCAAGTGATGCACAATGAAATTGCTCACCACCCGCCGACCGATACCCAGACAGTTCCCGAGCAGCGATTGCTGCTCCCTGGCCACCCCCCCCCCCAGTTTATATACTGAGCATGACGTCACATGGTATGGAATAGCCCTTTGGGCAGTCTGGATCAACTATCCTGGCTGTGCCCCCTCCCCCGCAGTTTCTTGTGCACCTGGCAGAGCATGGGAAGCTGAAAAGTCCTTGACTAGCATAAGCAGTACTTAGCAACAACTAAAACATCAGTGTGTTATCAGCATTCTTCTCCTACTAAATCCAAACCACAACACTATGCCAGCTACTAGGAAGAAAATTAACTCTGTCCCAGCAGAAACCAGGACAAGAATGGACCGTAAGATGCCGTTAAGACCATAAGATGATCTTATTTTACTGAATGAAGTACCATCCATAGCATACCTGGTGAGATCCATGACTTAACTTCCCTGGCTGCATTGTCGCCATTTACCAGACAAGGTGTATGAAACAATCCTCAGTTCTTGGTCATCATTTTCGACCTTCCTCTATGTTTTCCCTCTTCTGGGAATCTGCTGGAACACAGGGATGTGCGGTGACAGACCCTACGGAAGAGACCTCTGCTCTTGCCCAGTAGCTTTTAAATATTCCAGACGTCATCTGCTGACAAGCCTCAGCATTTTCCTATGGGTCACCACAGCCCTGCATGATGTGACTTTCAAGCGGAGAGGTGCTACACTGTTGTGGGACAGCTGTAGGTCATCTTGCAGAGCACTGATAGTCTGTGAACCATAGGTTTAGAGCCATGGCTCTATACTAGCCCAAAGCATATCATCCACAAACATTATAAACAAGTAGTGGGTGAACCAACATGTTCCTATATAGGTGTCCTGGTTTTGGCTGGGATAGAGGTAATTTTCTTCCTAGTAGCAGGCATAGCGCTGTGTTTTGGATTTAGTAGGTGAAGAATGTTGATAACACGCTGATGTTTTTAGTTGTTGCTGAGTACTGCTTATGCCAGTCAAGGACTTTTCAGCTTCCCATGCTCTGCCAGGTGCACAAGAAACTGGGAGGGGGCACAGCCAGAATAGTTGATCCCAACTGCCCAAAGGGCCATTCCATACCATATGACATCATGCTCAGTATATAAACTGGGGGGGTTGGCCGGGGAGCAGCGATCGCTGCTCGGGAACTGTCTGAGTATCGGTTGGGGGGTGGTGAGCAATTGCATCGTGCATCACTTGCTTTAGATATTACTGTTGTTGTTATCATTATTATATTATTATCATTACTATTTTACTTTATTTCAATTATTAAACTGTTCTTATCTCAGCCCAGGAGTGTTTCTCACTCTTACTTCTCCGATTCTCTCCCCCATCCCATTGGGGCAGGGGAAGTGAGCGAGCGGCTGCGTGGTGCTGAGTTGCTGGCTGGGGCTAAACCACAACAATAGGCTACTTCATTTCTGATTTGTCTTCATCCTGGTACCAATATGTTGCCTGGAGCCACAGCCTTTACCGTGCATACCACCATGATGGGCTGCAGAAAGAGGTACGGCAGGTTTCTGTAAGGCACAAGGCTGAAGCATTGGTAGTTGGTGGCATCAGCAGAGGAAAAGAGACATGTGCCACATGCCCTCAACAGATCTTGTCAGGCTCAAAGAGGGGCAAAGAAACTGCTGATCTGACACAATACAGTGGTCTTACGTCTGTTGATGCTGCACTTATGAAAGAGTTTTAATTCTGCTATTTATGGACAAGCCCATCCCAGCAGCACATGCTAAAGTGCAATGCAGCATGTGTTTACAGTCAATAATAATTAAGCAAAATGGAAAACGTAGCCTGTGTACCACAGGAAAGTGTGTGGGAATTTTTCTGTATCTGCAAGTCAGCTAATGTGTTTAGAGAAAATGAGGTAAATAAAAGTATCACCCTGTAGTAGATCTAATAATCAGCTAATATGCCTGGGAAAGACAGGAATGCGGGAAAGACAGGAATGCATTTAGAAATGGAAACACTCTGGATATTTACGTCTGACCCCAAACTGTCCCTCATTTATTCAATTTTGAGTTGATTTAATAAAAGGTGGCAATTTGATCCATCCTGTTCTATTCTGTTAACGTTTATACACAAAGACACAGATATAGAGGGGCAAGAAATGGGTCGGAACTGGTTCGTGGGCTCATCGTTGAGATGGGAGCTGGACCTACACAGTATGAGTTTCCACTGGGGTCCAGAACACTGCAGTCTGTGCTGAAAAAGCTGGTACCTGTTTCTAACAGTAGAGCATTGATCCTTCAGTCACTCTAGGAAAAGACACTCAGGAGGTGAAAGATGAGATGGAAGTGAAGCAACCTACATTGCCAGGGTAGGGTGATCACCCAGCTGCTCTGATCATGTTCCCAGCTGTATCTTTTGTTAAAAGGGGAACCATGGTTTAATTATATTTTTTCTATTTTTCTTTTGTTCATATAACAACGTTAGAGGTTGTAGATGCCCCATCCCTGGAAACATTCAAGGTCAGGTTGGATGGGGCTCTGAGCAACCTGATCTAGTTGAAGATGTCCCTGCTCATTGCAGGTGTGGTGGACTAGGTGATCTTTAAAGGTCCCTTCCAACCTGAACTAATCTATGATACTATGGTTCTATGATAACTTCCTCTTTTACCCATTTGTTCTTTGTCTTCCTCCCCCCACATTGCTCATAACATTTTTTGGAGTGAGATGATGAGTGAAGACTCAGTGAGTTTCATGCATGCAGAGCTTTCCAGACTGCTGCTTTTGCCATCCACATCCTGGAGATTTGATGCAAGATGGATCTTCCTTTGACTTGTCTGACAAACTTAATGTGCAGCTACATAAATTATTTTCCCTCCAGGTAGCGGCAATGTCATGCTGTGTCTCTGCTGGTGACATGGGCATGTTTACATAAGGTATTTCTTACCAGACAGCAGTTTAGGGGACTCTCTCCTATCAAGTACCCCTGTATCCTCCCACATTGGACCCTGCATGGGATCGGAAGCACACTGTGCACACATGCGTGGCACAGTGTGTGATGCACAGCACTATTTGTAGTGTGCGTAATGAACATTAATATTACAAAATTCATGTGATCTGGATCACCTTGATCTAGATTACAAATAGAGGGTGAGTGCATGACACTGGGCACATGTTCATAAAATACGCAGTTCATAAGCTTCACAAAACATGTAGCACATGCAGGATTGCATAATACAGTAGGTGCAATACAAGCATAATGTTGATAGAGCTATGTCTCACCAGGCATCACAAGGAGAGTGTGCACCTCATTTCTGCCTCTCGTGATCGGCGTGTGAATGCATGCATACATGGTCCGCAGATGCACACCAACATCCTGTCTTCAAACGCATCCATGCACAAGTGGCTGAACAGAAATGTGACTTGTCATAAATATGACACTTGTTTGTATACACATAAATGTACCATGTGCTTCATTACGTGATGGGAGAGACACATTACACGTGTACATCAAACGTCCATAATGCGTGTCTCACGCACTCGTATAGCATGTACATTTAGAAAGCTATATCCATAACATATTTTTATGGCAGGCGCACAAACAGATGCCCAGTACATATGGATATATAACACAAGCACAACACACGTACAGAATGGGCACGTTAGGCTGGGCATAAGGAAAGCGCTGGCTCTTTTCCCCTATCTGCAGAGGAAGTTCCTTCTCAGCGTCAGCTTGGTTTTCTTTTATTACTTTTCTGGGAAAGGCCATGCATTACAGATGTCAGCTCATGTTGTATGGCATGTTCCTTGCCTTTTCTTAAATAACTACCCCTAAAACTAATTTGTCTTGAAAGTGGTTTTATGCAGAACTGGAGATTATAAGCCTGAAGGGGAACCCATAAAAATAAATCATAGGGCAAATGATGAATCATGCATGAAAATACACTGGAAGTTGGGGTTTTTATTTTAATAGTATGGGACTACATGCACATGCCGGTGCTTCCAGTATGGCCAGAGATGCCTGACTTGTCCAAAGAATCATTGTTTTGCTTGTCTCTTCTGATGCCCAGTCCTTTCCTTTAAGCATAAAAGAACTGGCTTCCTCTGCTGATGCCCCAATACCCATCTGAAAAGAGCCTAATCACATACTGTAGTGGTGAGCTTGGGCTCCCAGCTCCTTCTCTCCATTGATTGCACAGGGAACCAGTGTCAGGCAGCTCTGGCTCAGAGTTAACTTGAGTCTTCCATTGTTTTCTCAAGAGAAAGTAGAGTAAGAGATGTTCAAATCATTCCTAGGTGCCATGCTAAAATCTAGACATCCCCAGACACTTACACTGATTTGTTCCAGGGTTCATTTTTAAACTGATGTGTTTAGATCTGCTCAGCATTTTATGTGTATGCTGTTACACCTATTTAATCATAGCTTCTGTATCCATTTAGTTGCTGTTGGGTGATCCAGAGTACTTGTTTAGCTAAAAAAAAAAAAAAAAGTTTTAAACTGAAATAAAAGTCAACAACCAAAATGCTCTGGTTTAACTACGCTAGTTTAATTCTAATTCATATAACTCTCATGTGTAAAGAAATCCAAAGTATTACAACCTAGCTGCTTCTGCAGACACATAAGGTGGGCTCATCAGTGGTTTGTGCATGAGCATTGCGTCACTGAACTCATAATGACTTATGCTGCTAAAATTTTGTCCCTTTTTGTGTAAACGCTAGTGATGAATGTCACATTTCTACGGTGTTGTAAGAGGATAAACCAATGAAAATAGAGGTTTGAGATTTAGTGCATAGAACACAATTTTCCTTTGTTTTTACTGTTTTATTATATTTTTGCTAAACAGAATGAATAAATAGAAGGTAGAGGAAAGAAAGGCAAACAAAGTTTGTCCTAGGAGGGGGGTTGGGATCACTTCTGCAAACAGCATTTGCAAAAGCAGTCCTTCATGCTTTATATCTTGTCACCAACACCTAGAGTATATCAGCATTTTGGAGTTAGCTGTCACACGTGCCTTGGAGAATAAACACAAGGTTACAGCTAAACCGGGGATCTATATATAACGCCAACGAAGGAACGCACGACCTGTAACTTGTCAGGTATTTTCTCTAATGAAGGTTGATCTCTGAGAAGTTAGCACCAGGGAGGTCTGCAGACCAGATGCTCTGGCACATAGTCCAGGGCTGGGATTTTTAACTCTGTAGTCCACCCAGTATCAGCTCTGTGTTTCCCTTTGTGGCACAGACACGTCGGGTGAAGTTCTCTGCAGCCTCCCACCACCGTGGATCTGCAGTTGTCCCAGTCCAGGACTTGACTGCACTTGACTAACGATTTGCTGACGTAGGTCTGGCCGCTTCTCCACATCTGATCGCCATTCTAGCTTTGTGGTCAGCTTAGGTTCAGGTCAAATCAATCATATTGGAAACTGGCTCCCATGAGCAAGATCAGATTTGCTTCTCCTAGAGATCATTAAGAGACAGCTTTTTGTGGGGGAAGGGCTGTTTAATAATCAGTGAGCTCTGGAAATCAGCAATAGGTGGAAGACAGTTAAAAACCCTCTCTTTTCTCCCATGGGAGAAGGAAGCCTTGAGCTTTACTTAGCACAGAAAAAATACACCACAAAATCAAAACTGCAAAAAAACCCTACTGTCAGTGAACGAGACACGGCCCAATTTCCCAATGTGCTGAGCAACCTTGGTGGAAACGCAGAAAATCAGGTCAATAGTTAATTTGCATCCTTGGACCTCACTACCTGCGACCTCCACATTGACCTCCTGGTCTTCAGGCCTTGCTATTACTGTCTTGAGCTGTTAACCCTCATCTGATGCTGATCTTTTTTCTTTCCCTCTGCCTGCAGTGTCCCTTCTTCCCTTCCTCATTGTGCCACTGTTCCTGGCTCTGGCACCTGAAGGCTACCTGTATAACCCACATATGGCTCAGCATGAGCAATCCACTAAGCTTGGTCCTCTTGAGTTGTGGGATAGGATCAGCTGCACAGAAATGGATACTGGAGAAGCTGGTTTCCAGATGTCTTTTCTAAGTAGCATGTTGTAAGGGCCTATTCCTTGTCTCTCCAGCTGGCTTTGAGTAATTCCTTTCATTTGTGCACTCATGTCTCTAAGTTAAGCTTTTTCTTGCTGGCCTGATGGCAGATTAGTTCCTCCTGATCCTTGTGGCTTTAGGTTTTTTTCTTTTTCAAGCAGACGAGGCATTTTCTGGCTAAGTGCTGGAGCACTTGTTGCTTGGTATTTAGTGTAATTGCCTTTATAACCTAGGCAGTTACCCATTACAGTATTAGCAAACTGTAAAAATAATCAGTGATGAATAACTGATATACAGCTAACCGGGGATCAGTTAATCATGTAATACACTGACTAATGTCTAGGACTCTTGGAGTTCTTGCTGAGTTTGCCTCTGTGCTGAGACAGACCAATTCATGCCACCAATGGGATCCCTTCCTGGCATGAAACTGTTTAATATAGCAGGATCAGGATTATGAACCATAAGGTGCTCTCCATTTCATTGACTTTCTCTGCTGTCTTACGAGCTGTTCCTTGGTGCACCCGTATTTGTCTTCCAGGCTTTATTATTTAACCAGCAGATATAGATCAGGCAGGTGGTGGGTTAAGATCTAGGTATCAAAATGAAAAAATGCATATCAATTAATTAAAAGAAGACCTAGGACTTTCTTTGGCAAGCAATTCTCCTTCACTTAACTAAATTTGAACTGCAATCTCTGCCAGCTTATTTATGCAAAGTTGTGTGAATATCTGGGCAGCATTTGCCCTCCTTGGAAAATTACATTTGTTCGTATTTGCTATGCTTTTTCAGAAGCCCTCCAAAGGTTTGTTTGGGAATAAGAGCTGGGTCCAGATGAGCATGCTGAATAGATAAGGTTATACCAGGCAGCTGGGGTCCAGGAGTTTTACTCATTGTCCTCGGCTTCTGACCCCACTGTCACCACCTAGTACATGGAAATTGTGGTTATTTTCCATTCAAGGCAACTGGGAGAGTATTCAGGAGGGTGTTCATCTACAAAACATGCAGGCTCCTGCGTTACGTTGCCTGCCTACAGTCTCCATTCTCCATCTGCTGCACAGCCTCCCATTATGTAAATGAAGGAAGCTTGCTTAAAGTTTATTTCTTAATTTAATAAATGTAATTTAATAAATCTTAATGTAATACATTTCTGGTGAATGAAAGGATAGCTCACTGCATAAAATAGCATCAGCTGTCAGACAGCCTGCTTGTTCACCAGGATCTCAGACTGCTTGAGGGATTGTTTTTTAAGAAGACAGGCATTGCTTTGCCAAATCAGATCTGTTGCCCAGCTATGCCTGCGTCTTGCTTTTGATCATGGCCATAAGTAAAAATATACTGACCTGTCACTAAAATGAAGCCAGGATAAAGACGAGATGGCCGTAGTGCCATGCAAGTGAGAGGGAGTTACGTGCAATGCGACACTAGATGTGGTTTTCTGGTTAGGACCGCGGTGTCACATCTTGTTGATCTTCCCTCTCTGTCCCTAAACAACAGATTTCATTTCAGTTGTTTTTCCCCTGCTTGTCAGTAAAAGCAGAAGCGAGTGGGCATTACATTTATCCACTTCTGCAGAATTAATTTCCTAGTGCATCCCACCAAGATTTGAATGTGCAATACACCAGAGAAAGTTGCTTGAAAGGACCTTCTTTTTGGACATAAGTTGAGACAGCTTAGCCTGGTGATCCTTATTTCCCAAGAAGATTTACAGAATCTGATGAGACTTCAGTACTGCAAGGTGAGAGTGGATTGTCGTAATCACCTAATCACTTTGTCTGATCTCCTGCAAAGAAAAGCACAAATTAAACCAGGGACTTCCCTGAATTAACTCCTCTTTGAAACAGAGCAAAGGGTAAGAGACTCTCAGATCTTTTTAATGACAGCAAAGTGTGTCTCCACCAAGGTGACAAATTAAGCTGTCCATTCTGGACTAGAAAACACCTGCCTGAGCACTGAAGGCCAGCACAATTCTTGCCTTGATAGCCAGCTCTTGGAGTGAGGCTTAAACTCTGAATTCAAAGGCATCCTGGAGAGGATGGTCAGCATTTCAGAGACCATGACATCTTACATCAAGGAACCCTAAAGGAGTTTTAAGGCTTCTGCGGAGGGGGCTTTACTGACACTGCCATGCATCGTGCCTGTTCAGACATGGGTTTGGCCTGTGGGTAGTAAAACACAGTCACCATTCTGGCAATTAGAACAAGGGCTAAAAATGGTTAAAATGTACCACCCATAAGTAAAGTTTCCTTAGCAAATAGCTAGGATATATCCTTCAACTGAAGCCGGAAATCAAAATGGAAACTGAACTACTGAAACTTTGGCAAAAGCAAAGAGGAAAGAAGCAATTAATTGGACTCTCATTATTTGGACTCCATTCCTGGGAGGATGACTATTCTGACCTGCCTGCAGCAGCAATGATGATAACCTCACTCAGAAGGATGGAAGAGCTGACTTTTGAGTCAAATGTTTTTTCCCATTTTTTGTTTCTTTTTCTTTATTCTTTTTGCATCATTATCATTAAAAAAACCCCAACAAACCACCACCCTGCTCTCATAATGAATCTTGGGGTCAAATGTTCAGCCACTTAAAAAATATGTACAGGAAAGTACATGTATGTGCTGAGAAGGCAGTTGCTGGGTGATGAGTTACGTATGGAAGGAACCAGCATACATATGCAAAAGGAGACTGCAAAGGCAGTCTCTATGAGGCACCAGCAAAGGCATATATTTTTGATCACAGACACAATTGTACTTTTTTTACATCATTCAAACTTTTTCATGATTACATTCATCTTCCTATTAATATCAACATTTTATTTATAAACGAAAATTAACTGTCATTGTTTGGGGAAGACAATGAGACCAACTTTATGTCAGTTTTTACTCTTTTTCTCTGTTTTTCCAGTAAGAAAAAAGGATATGTCTCTGTCTGTAGATTTGTTAAAGTAAAAAAAAAAGAGGAAATGAGAATTTTTTCTGTCTACCAAAAGAAACAAACCCCATCTCTTTCTTTTTAAAAGCCAAACAAGGGTGCATTTTTTAAAAAATAAACCCCACCCTCTGTGTTGAAAAACTGGTTTTCCAGTTAAAAACATAGAAAAAGTATCACTATTTGTCCCTGGCACTTAGACATGAGCATCATTATTCATCCTGATGGAGCAAAAGGTTTGTCTCTGAGATCCAAGAGTAAAAGTCAACTGTTGTTGCCAGTGGATGTAGCCACAGGTAGGATGTATGAAGCACAGAGGTGTCCTACACCCCAGGGAGTTACCTTGAGTCTATACTGTGAAGGAGATGTTCCAGATACCACCTTGGTACACAACCACTGCCTTGTGTCTGCCACAAAAGAAACTCTTTGATGAAACGGGTGTTGGTCTCTTCTCCCAAGTAGTTAGCGATAGGATGAGAGGAAATGGGCTCAAGCTGCACCAGGGGACGTTTAGGTTGGATATTAGGAAAAATTTCTTCACGGAAAGGGTAGTCAAGCATTGGAACAGGCTGCCCAGAGAGGTGGTGGAGTCACCATCCCTGGAAGTGTTCAAAAAAAGGGTAGATGTGGCACTTGGGGACATGGTTTAGTCTAGTCTACCCTTGATTGGTTTAGAGTGGACTTGGTAGTGTAGGTTAATGGTTGGACTGGATGATCTTAAAGGTCTTTTCCAACCTAAATGATTCTATGATTCTATAAATGTGTACCCTTTAACACCAAGTGTGGGCACGTGTTTGCACCTACCCCTGCTCATGCTGTGGGCGCTGTATCACTAATGCCACTGCAGCCCCACTCTAACCAGAAGTGGGAGTTTCTGCACATGTTTTATTGGCACAGTGATAGTTAGATGTGCCTTCCTTGGCCATATCTGAAAGATCATTTTGGTTCCCCCCATCTCGTTCAGTGGGGTAAGGGATGGGCATTCAAAGCAACCGAGGGAAATGACTTCACATCCCACCTGCCCACCCAGGTGAGCACCTGCTCTTCCTTTCTTCAAACACAGAACAAAAGACCCATTATTGTGCTTGCTGTTCCCTTGCGAGGTGTTAGGGATATTAGAAAGATAAAAGAGAAAATTGCTCTCGCTCCTGAGTTTGAGTGTGTGGGAGGAGTGTTTGAGAGCTCAAATTTCTGGTCCAAAGCTCTTTTCAACAATCTAACAAGCCCTTTACCTATTTCCTGAAGATACCTACAATAAAACTTTCAAGGTAAGCATGGGAAAGAAGTGCCCAGCTAATATTAGCATCTTGGAAGGGCACTGAGCACAGAAATCCACTCTGCTCCTCTGGAAATGAGACCATGGCAATAGGGACCATCTGTGAAAGAGCAGCGTTATCCTCTCTTGCAATCACTTGAACACTGCAAAATCTTGGAAAAATCCTCCTTGTGTATCAGGCTAAAGCATTGTAAGAGGACACGGCAAGGCTGTGGGTGGGTGTAAAGCACAGAGACTTCCAGCAGCTGGCAGTCCTGCTCCCACCCACAACAGAAAAAATACAGAATAGTTCTGTCTGAAAAAACACCGGTCCTACCAGAGATTGCATCACACCAAGAGGGCACCTTGGTCCTGCGGTCCGGCTTGTTTCCAGTGGAGTCTTAATGACACAGGATTGGGTCTTCCCTGTCTTCCTGGGTCCTGATTCACTCAGGGAGTGTATGCACAGGTTCCTGCTCCAAATGGGGACACAGCTGGTCAAACACCTTGTGTCCTACAGCAGCAGAGAACTAAGTTGCCCTTCTGAGGTTACAGTAAAAATGATACCCGTTGTGGAAACTGCATCCACCAAGGGATCAGCTCTGTCACAGATGCAGAATGAATAGGGGAAGACACAGCATGAATAGATGGACTGTGAGGGGGAAGTCATCACCTCTAATAACTCCTGAGGATTTAGCACTAGAAGAAACTGCCAGAGCTCCAGCGAGGAGCTGTTATCACCTCCAGTGGGAAGGTCTGGCTCGTCCCTTGCTGACCCTGTGTCTCTGGCAGCACCTCCTTATTTTCATCTGGGTGCTCATAATGTATCAGGGAGATAAAAGAAGTATCTCTGTTGACTGCCAAGGAAACTCCTTTCCTTCACTGGCAAGGGAAAGTGCTTTGTTTTCTCCATCTGAGTCTGATTTTGGCTGACTCCTTCAGGTTTGGATGCAGCTACTGGGTTCAGGACTGAGGATGGTGGATAGAGGAAGCATCTGAGCTGTATCCTTTTCCCAAGTCACCATCTCTCACCTCTCTCTTTTTGAAACTGCTCTATACGTCTCCCCTGGATCTTTCCCCTGATGGGCAGTCAAAGGTGGGGGTTACCATTTACTTGCAAAGGCTGCTCATTGGTACCCTGCCTGACATATTAACCAGAGAGGAAGGAGAGCAAGGGAGAACACCTTTGATGTACGAGACTGTGTGCGTCTGTTCCTAGGTGCTTTTGGATAGCTCACTGAAGACAACTTTTTACCTGTCTCTCATGCTTGGCCTTGCGAGGTGGTCTAGGTTTGCAAGGGGAAATGCAGAAAGTCCCTAGCACAA